>NC_082666.1:113716724-114341724 GCF_025265405.1 Mesoplodon densirostris | reverse complement strand
AATTCTTAAGTCATATGGTAACTGAGTGTTCAGTTTTATAAGAAACTGGCAAAATGTTATGAGTGGTTATACCATTTTACCTTCCCATCAGCAATTTATGAGTGATGCATTTCTCTGCATCCTTGCCAACATTAGATGTTGCCACATTTTAATTCTGATAGTTGTATACTGATATCTCAGTGAGGTTTTAATCTGCATTTCCCTGACCTGTATTTGTTTTGTGTGGCAGCTGAAGTCTCTGTTTAGTTAGTTTAGAGGTAAGCTAATAATTGGACAGATATTTTCTTAAAAGCCTTGCAAAAATAAGTTTCTTGGACTTTGCTGAGGATCTGTCTGAGCTTCGTGTGTATTGTGCCACATCATCAATATTCCTGCAGTTTTAACTCTACCTTAGTCTTTATTTTCTGCTTGCATAGAGCCACAGGGTCATCCAGAGGTGAAATCTCAGGAACATCTCATGTCTCTCCTGGGCATGCACACAGCACTATATATGCATGTGGCCTTCTAGATTTCTGGTATATGTTGGAACTTTTCAAAACATCCTATTCCCCAGGTGTTTCTTATAAGTTTTTTAGTCAGCTGCTCATTTGTCTTATGATTACCAATGCCATTAGCAGTTGTGGTATAAAACATTTGTCACTAATTGTTTTGACTAACTGTCCTGGGCTAAAAGAAAATTCTCCCTGAGTGGACTCTGATTCAGATCAAATAAAGACAAGCCCTGTGAGTGAGGGTTTTTAGGTAACTGTCAGATAGGTTAAGTGGTAAAAATTTTCTGGGGATGGGCTTTGGGGAACACCAAACCCAATTTTACCCCTCAACTGGCTAGTAAGCCTCCTGTTTTCATGACTACCATGGTTACAAAACTGTTGGCATTCAAGACTACAGTGAAGATGAGAGTGGAATTTGAGTCAAAGAACAATAAAGCTCACTGTTCTTATAGCAATTCCACCATTTCTTGAATGAACACACCTTAGATTGTTACAAGCATTTGGTTAATTTCTACATATTGATCATACTGATTTTAACTATTTTTTTGTCAATATTCTCATTAGTTTTATGGAGGAGGAGATTTTTGGTGGTTCTTACTCCACCAAAAAGTAATTCAAAACATGGTTCTTTGTTTTGTTTTGTTTTTATTACTTCTATTTCATTGCTGAGATTTTCTATTTTTTATAGAATATTTATAATTGATTATTTAAGCACTTTTATGACAGGTATTTAAAAATTCTTGTCTGATAATTCCAGTATCTGATTGTTCTCAGTGTTGGTAACATTGGATTGTCTTTTCACATTCAAGTTGAGATTTTTCTGGTTCTTTGTATAATGGGTGATTTTTCTTTTTAAATATCCTAGAAATTTTGTCTGTGATTCTGGAAGACTCTCGGTACTCTCTAAATGTTTTACTTTAACAGATAGTTACCCGTTTTTAAGTTTAGCATGAAATTCATTGTCTATTTTGTGGTCTGTGATTCTAAAGTCAATTAAATTTTCAGAGCCTCTGTGGTCCTATTTTAGACTCCTTGATTATTTGGTGCCACAGGGGCATCCTTTTAGTTCTGCTGATCATGTTTGAGGGGTCAGATGGGGTTTTCCCCAGCCAGACGACCCAGTGTCTTTCAGTGTGGGAGGAGGTCTCCAGGTCTATGGAAATGAAGAGATTCCTTAACTGAGAGCTTGCTGTGATAGGATCCTCCCTACTCCTGGGGCATGGAGAATGTATGTCAAGTCTTGGGTTGCTTGTTCTGGCAGGATACCTCTGGGCAGTGCCCCTTGACTACTCTGTTCCTGGATGGCAGAGTTAAGTATCAGGTCTATGGAGACAAAGCAGCTTCCTGTACTGGGCACTTATAGTTGTGCCTCTGGACACCCTTGTACTTCTCAGTGGAGGAGGGAGTCTTGGGCCTGGCAGTAAAGAAGAACACTACCCCTGGCTGCTTAACATTAGTGGGGCTCACCCATCATTCCCCTTGCCAGTGATGCTGGGTGCACCTGCTGTTATGTTCAGGACTCCCATTACATCTTGGGGAGAAATAAGCCTGTAGAAGCTGCCTTCTTTTGTTAAGAAACACTAGAATTGAAAAAATTTCTTATGTTGGGTGAGGAGATGGAAGACCCCTGCTGCTGTGCTTTTCCTTTTCTTGGTACTCCAGAGCAGTTCACCTTCTTCATTCCTCCACTCAGAATTCACATGTAGTTGCCTCTTGCATTATTTCCAGAGCACATAGTTGTAATCAGTGGGGAAGAGAAAAAGAGGAGTTTATAGAATCTTATCAAGACTGGAAGTGAGTGTCCCCAACTCATTATTGACATGGGTGCAAAAAAGATTCAGTGGAGGAAGGATAATCTTTTTAGCAAATGATGTTGGAGAAACTAAACATCCACAGTAAAAACAAACAAACAAAAAAAAACCACAAAAAACAAACAAAAATACTTCAACCTAAACTTTTCATCTTATACAAATATTAAATCAAGATAGAGCACAAACTCAAATGTAAAATGTTAAATTATAAGTTTACCTAAAAAGACATAAGAGAAATTTTTCTGGAATGTAAGACTGGCAAATAATTGTTAAACTTGACCCCATATGCATGAGTCACAAATAGAAAAATGATAAATTTATCACATTCAAATTAAAAACATTTGCTCAGTGATAGCTCATCTTAATAGAAAGAAAAGACAAGTTACAGGCTGGGAGAAAATATTTAGAAACCACAAATCTGACAAAGGACCAGCGTGTAGAAAGAATGCATATAGACCTCTCAAAATTTGACAGTAAAAACAATCTTATTAGAAAATGAGATAATGACAAAGTGATATGCGGGTGATAAATAAGCACATGAAGAGATGTTCAACATCATTACTAAACAAACAAACAGTAGCAACAACAGCATTGACAAACAGCAGTGACAAGGAACCCTGGGTAGGTGAGATATCTGATTTCCAGAGTAGCCATATTATATTATTTAATATGTCCAATTTTTAACAGAAAAATTATGAGACATGTAAACCATGGCTCATATTAAGAAATAAAGTAGTAAGAAAAACAGTCCTTGAGGAAGCCCAGATGTCAAGCATACCAAAAACTTTAAATCAGCTATAAATAAGTATTTTCAAACAGAGGTGATGTCTAAAGAACTAAAGAAAAGTATGAGACAGTCTCACATAGAGCATATTGATAAAGAGAAATTGAAAAATATATATAGAAATTCTGGAGTGGCTCAATAGTAGATATGAGCTGACAGAAGAAAGAATAATCAAACTTAAAGATGTGGTCATTATAATTATCCAGACTAGAAACTAAAAGAAAAAAAGAGTAAATAAAAATGAAGAGAACCTCAGACACTGGTGGGACACTCTCAAGTGGACCAACATACACATAATAGGAGGCTTGAAATGAGAGGAGAGGAAAAAAGAGTGTAGAAGGAATATCTGAAGAAATAATGGCTAAAAACTATTCAAATTTGATGAAAATATCAACCTATATATCCAAGAAGTTCAATGAACTCCAAGTGGGATAAACTCATACCAAGACACATAACAATTAAGCTGTTGAAAAACAAATGAAAAAATCTTGAAAGTATCAAGAGAGAAGTGACCCATTACATACAAGAAGCCTTGGTAAGGTTAATAGCTGATGATCTATTGGAAACTATGGAAACCAGAAAGCAATGACTGGCACATGCAAAGTGCTGAAAGGAAAGAGATCAACCAAGAATTCTATATTCACCAAAATTATCTTTCAAAAGCAAATGATAAACTAAAATGTTCTCAAATAACCAAATACTAAGGAAGTCCATCACTAGACAATATACCCTACAAGAAATACTAAAGAAAGTCCTTCAGGCTCAAAAGAAAGGACACTAGCCAGTAACTCAAATCCACATGAAAAATGAAGAACACTGGTAAAGATAACACCCAGGCAAATACAAAAGACAATTTAACCTATTTTGTTTGTAACATTTTTCTCTCCTACCTGATTTAAAAGACAATTGAAGAAAACCATATTTAAAACTGTGTTGGTGAGCATACGATGTATAAAGAGCTAATTTGTATGATGATAACTCAAAGGAGGGGGAACAGTATTATATAGGAGCAAAACTGTTATGTACTAATGATATTAATTTGGCATTACTTAAAACATGACAGTTATACATTATGTTAATTGTAATCCTCAAGACAACCAATAAGAATATAAATTGAAAACATATATAGTAAAAGAAACACCAAAAGAATTAAGTGGTACACTAAAAAATACCTATTTTTCACAAAAAAGACAGCAGTAATGAAGGAACAAAAGCAGACATAAAACATGTAGAAAACAAATAGCAAAATGGCAGATGTAAAATGTACTTTAAACATAATTACATTAAGTCTAAGTAGTCAGATTGGATTTTTAGAAAAGGTATAATACAGCTATATTTTTCCTACAAGAGACATAGATTTGATTCACAGATACATATATGTTGAAAGTAAAATAATGTAAAGGAAAAATGTGAATATTAACCATAAAAATGTTGGAGTGACTACATGTATCAGACAAAATAGACTTTTAAAAATATTACTTGAGATAAAGGCATTTTTTATGATAAAAGGATAAGTTCACCAGAAAGATATATCAATTATAAACTATATGAATCTAATAATAAAGCCTTAAATATATGAATCCAAAATTAATAGAATTGAAGGGAAAGATAGACAATTTAACAATAATAATTGGAGATTTCATTACTACATTTTTCATAATAAGTAGAATAATTAGAAAAAAGTACTACAAGGAAATAAAAGATTTGAAAAATACCACACACCAACCAGATCTAACAGACAGTTTCAGAACTCTCCACCTAACAACAGAAGAATAGACATTCTTCTCAGGTACACATGGAATATTCTCCAAGATAGACCATATATTAGGCCATAAAACAAGTATCAGTAAGTTTTAAAGGATTGAAATCATACGAAGTATTTTCTCTGATCTCAATGGAATTAAGCTAGACATCTATGATAGAAGAAAAATTGAAAATTTCAATAACGTGGGAGTTAACTACTTGCTCCTAAATAGCTAATGAGTCAAGAGGAAATAAAAATGGAAATTAAAAAATACTTATTAGTGAAAAAGAAAACACAACATACCAAAATTTGAAATGCAGCTAAAGCAGTGCTTCAAGGAAAATTTGCAGATGTAAACAGCTATATTTTAAGAAGAAGAAAGATCTCAAATCAATAACCTAGCTTTCCACCTCAAGATAAATAAAAAAATTAAAGCAAATAAACTCAAACCAAGCTGAAGGAAGAAATACTAAAGATTAGATCAGAAATAAATGACCAGAGAGACTAGAAAACAACACAGAAAATCAACAAAACCAAATTTGTTTTTTAATATCAACAAAATTGACAAAAGCTTACCTATGTTGATCATGGAAAAAGAGTTTGACTTACAAGACAATTCAATAGAGAAAGAACAGTTTCTTCCAGAAATAGTGCTGGGAAAATTGGATATCCCCATGCAAAAGAATGAAGTTGGATCCTTACCTTATATCATTTTCAAAAATTAACTCAAAATAGATAAAAAGAAGACCTAAATTTAAGAGCTAAAACTATAAAATTCTTGGAAGAAAACATACAGGCAAATATTTATGACTTTGGATTGGGCAACAGTCTCTTAAATATGTCACTGAAATCACAGGCAATAAAAGAAAAATTATATAAGTTGGGCTTCATTAAAATAAAAAAACTTTTGCATATCAAACAGTACTTTCAAGAGAGTGGAAAGACAAACCACAGAATGGGGAAAGATACGTGCAAATCACTTATCAGAATATATAAAATCTCTTACAACTCAATAACAGAAAGACACTTCAGCTAAATGTTGCACAAATATCTTGAACAGATATTTCCCCAAAGAGACACAAATAGCCAATAAGCACATGTAAATTTTCAATATAATTAGTCTTTAGGGAAATAGAAATCAAAACCATAATGCAATGCCACTTCACAACTTCTAGGATGGCTATAATTTTAAAAATAATAAAATAACAAGCCTTGGCAAGGATTTGAAGAAATTAAAACCCTTATACATTGCTGATTGGAATGTAAAATCGTGCAGCTACTGTGGAAAAAGTTGGAAGTTCCTCAAATTTTAAACATAAAATTACCATATGATCCAGGAATTTCACTCCTAGTTATACCCCAAAGATCTGAAAACAGCAATCAGACAGATATGTATATAACAGCATATTCACAAAAGTCAAAAGGTAGAAACAACTAAAGTGCCCATCAATAGATGTATAGATAAACAATATGTGATATATATATGTATATATATATATGTATGTATATATATATATATACACATATATATGTATATATATATACAATGGAATATTATTCAGCTTTAAAAAGGAATGAAGTTCTATTAACATGCTACAACAGGGACAAACCTTGAAAACACTATGCTAAGTATAAGTCGTCAGACACAAAAGGACAAATATTGTATGATTCCACTTATATGAAGAACAGGCAAATTCATAGAGACATAAAGTAAATGAAAGTTTACCAGGGACTGGGGGAGAGAGGAATGCAGTTATTCCTTACTCAGTACAGAGTTTCTGTTTAGGGCGATGAAAAAGTTTTGGAAGTAAAAGGTGGTGATAGTATCACAACACTGTGAATATAATTAATGCCACTGAAATGTGCACTTAAAAATGGTTTAAATGGCAAATTTCTTGTTTATATATTTCACAATAAAAAGATTCAGCTAGTGTGATTCTTCCCAGTTCATTATTTTACAAAAAAATTGATCTCTCTCATTTAATATTAATTTTAGTATCAGCTTGTCTGTAGCTACAAAGAATCTTGCTGGGATTTTGATAGGAATTTCATTAAACCTATAGATTAATTTGAAGAGAATTGCCATATTGACTATGAATATGAACACAGTATGTCCGTTCAATTCTTCTTTGATTTACTTCACTAACATATAGTTTCCACCCTACGGAATCTGTAACAGTTTTGTTAGATCTACACTAAGGTATTCCCTTTTTTATTTTTTTGTCATTGTAAAAGGCATAGTGTTTTTAATTTTTGTTCCCAACTTTCTATTGCTAGTATATAAAGAGAAGATTAATATTTATGTGCTGACTTTGTATTTTGCAACTCTGGGGGGTTGTTTGTTTGTTTTAATAGAACCCTTGGAATTGTCTATGTAGATAATCATGTCATCTGTAAATAAAGACAGTTTTGTTTCTTCCTTTCCAATCTGTATACCTTTCATTTTCTTTCTTTGCCTTATTTCCCCAGCCAGTACTTCCAGGACCCTACTGAATATGAGTGGTGAGAGCAAACTCAGCAGTTCAGCTGGGGCTAAGCCACTGGTAGTCAGAGTAGTCAATTAAGCAACAGGCAAAATGAAAGTATCAGTCAAGTCTTTAACTACTTATTGTAATAGTATAAACAAGAGCCTAAACTAGAGAAAACCTCAATTTTTTCCCTACTCTGTTTGTTCCCATGGAATGGCTCACCAGTTGAGGTCAAGTGGATCAGCACAGACCACAGATGTGGCAGTCATCTCACTACAGAAAAAGGAGACCCCAACAAAAGGCTCTGACATTTTTATGAACCCTGGAACAGGGGCCAGGGAGAGAGGAAAGTACTAGGAGTAGAAAAGACTGAGTTGTGAGTCAGAGTGTAGAAAAGTGTCTTCTGGCTTCCCCTGGGTCCTAAAAGGGGACCTTTACAGAGATCCCTGAGGAAAGTCACCATGGAAAGCCTCCAAATGAAGCCTCTGATCTGGGGTGTAGACATGGATAGAAGCATGGCTGATTGGAGAGGGGGCTCTGAGGCTTTGACCCTTCAGAGACCTCAGTGCACTGGCTGTGCACCAAGTCTGGGGTGTGGATTCCTGTCTATGATCAGGCTTAAGAAATCACACAGGATTGTGGTCTATGGTTGGACTCTTTAACTCTGCTCTGATTTTTTTGAGACCTGAGTAAAAACCAGGGTATTTTTATGGACCTGAAATGGTTAGACTTTGAAGGGCTGTGCTAAGAACCAGGTAAATGGTTTGAGACAACAAGGACCAAGGCTTTGATCAAACTCACTCTAATTAGAATCAGTCCTGCCTTGAGTGTCATTACGAGACACAAGGATTAATGGGTTACTAAACCAGGAACTATGTCTCCTAGACTATATGGGTCTACCGTACAGAGTTAGGCAGCTTTTAAAATTCTATTGTTTGAACCTTTATTACTTGGTCTAAGGCAATAATACAGTCCCAACTTGAGCTGGTCAGGAGGTTGGTTCTGATGTGACTGTAACCCAGGGCTAACTAATGTCACGACAGTCACATATACACAAAAGGAGTTGATCCCAGAAGTCACAGCAGGGTCCTCTCTTTGGAAATAAAGAGTTTTTAATGTCAGGGTAACCCAGATAGATCATGTATTAACTAGGTAGCCAGGTTCACAGTTTTTCATGTGGCCTTTTGTCATAGGAACACTTGTCCCGGGCTTTTCCATCTAGTCTGAATATTTTCGTCTCTAGTTTTAAAGGCACACATGAGGCAATCAGTTTGAACCTGTTCTGTTTGTCTAACATCAGTTTATCCCCCCCACTAGTATAGATAACATTTGGAGGCATTTTATGTGCAACATGCAAGAGCGGGGTCATCATCTGCTGCCTCAGTCAGTGTTATCAAGTTGACTATAGGTTCAGCCATCAGCCTGAATCTAAAGGACTTAAGGCAGAAGAGGGAGTTTGGTTTGGTTTGGTTTTTAAGGAGGAGCACAAAGCTTTCAAGAGTGGCTCTGCAAAAGCAAAGATCATTAAAGTCTTTTTTCCTCCTCCACATCTTTCTAAGTGTCAGCGTTTTGTGTTAGTTGTTATTATTGGTGTGTCTTATTTAGCAATCAAAACCTTATTAAGTTTCTAAATTAATTTTTAATTTTTTTGGACTTTTTGTTTGGAAGGGTTGTGTGTAAGAGGGACAAAAAGGTTTTACAGAAAAACATTTTTATATAACTTAAAAAGAAAAACACATCATGTTGAAGAATTGCTTAGCATTACATTTTGAATTTTTAAAAGATTTTAAATGTTTCCAGAGTTTCCATTACCTCTCATTTTTTGTTATTTAAAAGCCATTTAGTGCCCTATTTGAGTCCTTAGAAAGGGATGGGAGGGGATGGAAGTCCCTTGCAGGGCCTTCACATGGAGACCAAGATGTCAGAAACTCTAAACAAGGGTCATATAATGGAAAGGAAGGATGGAAGGGAGGGGCAGTCTGATCCAATGTGTGGCTCAAATGAGAAGTCCTTTTTTGGGGAACTGTTGTATTGAGCCCCCTGTCTGGTCACCTGAGATGTGCAGTCTGGGCTGGGATTATTTGTCTCCTTTTATCAATCACTTAAGACTGCCCTTTACTCGTCTATGAAAACATTCAATGCCCCAGCACCTTGTGGGTGACATGGAGCATGGAGAGTTTGCATATATCATAACTGGGCTGTTATCAGATGCCATGTGTTCAGAAAAGTTGAATGGGTGTGGTCTTGTAGGGCCTGGACAGTACAGCCTGAAAATATATCAGGGCTCCTTTTGGTGGGCAGTAGGGAGAGCCTTCCCTAGGGCATGAAGCTCTATCCACTGTGCTGAGTGCCCCTTCCCACACTCAGTTACGGACAGGTCTCTCTTATGTTGGAGGGCAGGTTCACCCCATTTGTAATAAGCAGCCAGATGGAAGTTAATTAGGAGGAGTCATCAGTGAACCAGGCCCATGTGTGGGAGGGGAAGTCTGTATATCCTGGCCCCCAGTGGATCGGTAGAGGCAGTAGAGGGGCAAGGTGCCAGGGAGGCGGAAGGGCACCCAAGACCTTTCCATGGAATTGCAAAAACCTGGCTAGGCTGAGTCTTGCCTGCTGTTGCAAGTACTATTTTTACTTTATCGTGGAAGATTCTTGAGCTGCCTCCACACAGCAATTTGAGATTTGTTCAGACCTACAACATGATTGGGGTTTTGGATTTTAAGATTATTTCATAGTCATGGGACCTGTGCTCAGCATTTGCTACAGCCCAATAAGAGGCAAATAATTGTTTCTCAAAGGCTGTGTACTTTTTAGTTGACTCCAGCAGTTTACAGATCTAAAATTTCAATGGGCACCTCTGGCCGGGGGTGGTGTTTTTGTTATAAGCTCTAAAAGGTGAACTGGGAGGTGGACAAGACTGTAGCCCAAATGGTAAAATAGGTCAGTGGGCCCTGAAGAAGCATGGTCTGGGTGGCCCATTAGAGGGTTTCCAGCACATTCTCTTGTCTGGGGCTCTGCTCAAAGATAGTAGTTCTGAGACACTGGTGTCACACATCTCTGGGCTTTGTTTTGATTTGTTGTGGCAGAGAAGGCCAAATGCTAGGCAGAGACCTCCCCTGAAATGAGACACTGTGTCCCTTTTAGATTATGTCCAGGAATTTTATTTGGGTATCAGGTTCTTGAAGTTTGTCTATGTTAAAGGATAAACACATAAGGTTCTATCTTCCTGTGGTACTTTTCTGTCTCATACTCAAAGAAGGGTTGTCTTTCTGGGCCTGTGTTTTCAGAAGTAGAATAGAAAGTAGTATGGAGGGAATGACAGGGGCATATCAAACAGCTCAATTCAATATTGTTACAACAGATTATTTCTTCATCCATTCTGCTGTGCAGGAGATCTAAGCACACTTTATGTCCTTGGTGTTCTGAACACTTAGCAGTTTATCCTTCATGAGTAAGCAGGTTCTGGCCCCTATACACTGCATATTTGTGAGTGGCAATACCAGCTGACTAGTATCAGCAGCTGCAGAGCTGAGTGCCATCCATTTTATCTATTTCATCCTGCTTACAGCAGTTTTCCTTGGTTAGTGTGTTAGTGTGATTCCTTATTCAGCTCTTCTTCCTTGGTGCTTTGAAATTCAGGGCTAAGAGATGCTCCAGACCTTGCAATTTCTTTTTTTTTTCCAGACCTTGCAATTTCAATTAAGGAATCAAGGTTTTAGATGCTCATATATGCACAACTATTAGTCCTGATCTATGGAAATGCATCCTCTAAGAGTGTAAACCTTAAATTTGGTCCAAATTTCATGTATTTCATAGATATTCCTTACTTTTTATATTTGGGGTTTTGTTGTAACTGTTTCCTAGTTTATTGGATTTTTTTTTGCTTGTTGGTTTTGAATTGAAGTATTTATTTATTAAATTTTTAACAGCTTTATTGAGGTGTAATTGATATATGAAAAACCGCACATATTCATTGTATACAGTTGGATAAGTTTGAACATATGCATACACCCATGAAACCATCACCACAAGCAAGGAAGTAAACATATCCATCACCTGCAAAAGTTTCCTCCTGTCCTCCTTTTTCATTTTTTAAATTTTTTGTAGTGACAGCACTTGAGATCTATTTTCTTAAAATTTTCAGTGCACAATACAGTATTGGTAACTTACAGGTATTATGTTGTACAGCTGATGCTTAGAAATTATTTATCTTGCATAATTGAAACTTTATTGAATATGTTAATTTCCCCTCTGTTTTTATGCTTTTGGGTAATGATTTGTTGCTTTCTAGAAGTAGGACAGATGAATCATCTCCACTCCTCATCTTAAATAAACCTAAAAACATCATATATTTTTAATCTTAAAAATATAATAATTACCTCAAAAGAAATATTGTTGAGGAGTTTATTATTTTTATTCATCTTTTATTAATATTACCCTGGTAAAGAGAGAAGCAAATAAAATTATCTTTTGAAAAAAAAACTGCATAAATTACTATTCATAGATATTTAAGTATTTCAGTGTTTTAAGTATCAAAATTGTGGCTAAGATTTATCAATTAATTATGTGTAAGTCTAGTATTGTTGGTTTAATACAATGCTTGAGTTAACAAAATAACTATCAATATTAATTTACAGCTCAAGTATTTTTCATGTGAATTGCTTTCCAAAATTAAACATTAGGTGTACTAGTTATTGCAACTTTAAGTGAATAAGGACAGAAATACTATGTATTAGATGCAAGCTTACTATATGTGATGTACTTCATCTTCTTTAGTTTACATATTACAACAGTTCTAGGATGTAAGTATTCGTATCCATATTCTACAGATAAGGAAAGTGAGGGTCCAAGAGCTTAAGTCACATGGCCCATTTCACATAAATAAACACATAATTATAAAATTGAAAAGCTGAAAGAAACCATCACACCTGCTCTGGAATACTCACAACCTCCCAACTGGTCATGCTACCCATAGTCTATTCTAAATGCAACAGATAAATTACTGATAAAACTTAAATCAAAACCACAATGAGGGAGGAACTTCAAGATGGTGGGGGAGTAACACGTGATGATCACCTTCCTCCCCACAAATACATCAAAAATACATCTACACATGTAACAACTGCTATAGAAACCTAATGAATGCTAGCAGAAGACCTCAGATATCCCAAAAGGCAAGAAACTCCCCATGTACCTGGCCGTGTGGCTGATGGTTCTTGGTGCTCTGGCCGGGTGTCAGGCCTGATCCTCTGAAGTGGGAGAGCTGAGTTTAGGACACTGATCCAGCAGGGACCTCCCGGGCTCTCGTAATATCAATCGATGAGAGCTCTCCCAAAGATATCCATCTCAATGCTGAGATATCCACTCAATGACCAGCAAGCTCCAGTGCTGGACACCCCATGCCAAACAACTAGCAGGACAGGAATACAACCCCACCCATTAGCAGACAGTCTGCCTAAAATCATAGTGAGTCCACAGACATCCCAAAACACAACACTGGACATGGTCCTGCCTACCAGAAAAACAAGATCCAGCCTCATCCACCAGGACACAGGTACAAGTCTCTGCCACAAGGAAGCTTACAGAACTCACTGAACCAACCTTACCACTGGGGGCAGACATGTAAAACAATGGGACTATGAACCTGCAGCCTGCAAAAAGGAGACCCCAAACACAGTAAGTTAAGCAAAATGAGAAGACAGAGAAATACACAGCAGATGAACAAGGAACAAGGTAAAAACCGACCAGAACAAACAAATGAAGAAGAAATATGTAGCCTACCTGAAAAAGAATTCAGAGTAATGATAGTAAAAGTGATTCAAAATCTTGGAAATAGAATGGAGAAGATACAAGAAAAGTTTAATAAGGACCTAGAAGAACAAAAGAGTAAACAAACAGTGATGAACAACACAATAAATGAAATTAAAAATTCTCTAGGAGGAATCAAGAGTAGAATAACTGAGGCAGAAGAATGGATAAATGGCCTGGAAGATAAAATAGTGGAAATAACTACCACAGAGCAGAAAAAAGGAAAAAGAGTGAAAAGAATTGAGTACAGTCTCAGAGACTTCTGGGACAACATTAAACACACCAACATTCGAATTATAGGGGTCCCAAAAGAAGAAGACAAAAGAAAAGGACTGAGAAAATATTTCAAGAGATTATAGTTAAAAACGTCCTTAATATGGGAAAGGAAATAGTCAATCAAGTCCAGGAAGCACAGAGAGTCCCACACAGGATAAATCCAAGGAGAAAAACACCAAGACACATAAAAATCAAACTATCAAAAATTAAATACAAAGAAAAAATATTAAAATCAGCAAGGGAAAAGCAACAAATAACATACAAGGGAATCCCCATAAGGTTAACAGCTGATCTTTCAGCAGAAACTCTGCAAGCCAGAAGGATGTGGCAGGACATATTTAAAGTGATGAAAGGGAAAAAAACTACAACCAAGATTACTCTACACAGCAAGGATCTCATTTAGATTTGACAGAGAAATAAAAACCTTTACAGACTAAAAAAAGCTAAGAGAATTCAGCATCAGGAAAGCAGCTTTACAACAAATGCTAAAGGAACTTCTCTAGGCAGGAAAAAGAAGAGAAGGAAAAGACCCACAATAACAAACCCAAAACAATTAAGAAAATGGTAACAGGAATAAACATATCGATAACTACTGTAAATGTAAATGGATTAAATGCTCCAACCAAAATATATAGACTGGCTGAATGGATACAAAAACAAGATCTGTATATATGCTGTCTACAAGAGATCCACTTCAGACTTAAGGACACATACAGACTGAAAGAGAGGGGATGGAAAAAGATATTCCATGCAAAGTGGAAGTCAAAAGAAAGCTGGAGTAGCAATTCTCATATCAGACAGAATAGCCTTTATTTAAAATAAGACTATTACAAGAGATAAAGAAGGACATTACATAATGATCAAGGGATCAATCGAAGAAGATATAACAATTGTAAATATTTATGTACCCGGGGCTTCCCTGGTGGCACAGTGGTTGAGAGTCCGCCTGCCGATGCAGGGGACACGGGTTCGTGCCCCGGTCCGGGAAGATCCCACATGCCGCGGAGCGGCTGGGCCTGTGAGCCATGGCCGCTGAGCCTACGCGTCTGGAGCCTGTGCTCCGCAATGGGAGAGGCCACAACAGTGAGAGGCCCACGTACCACAGGAAAAAAAAAAAATTTATGTACCCAACGTAGGTGCACCTCAATACATAAGGCAAATGCTAAGAGCCATAAGACGGGAAATAGACAGTAACACAATCATAGTAGAGGATTTTAACACCAAATTTTCACCAATGGACAGATCACCTATAATGAAAATAAATAAGGAAACACAAGCTTTAAATGATACATTAAACAATATGGACTTAACTGATATTTATGGGACATTCCATCCAAAAACAACAGAAGATATTTTCTTCTCAAGTGCCCATGGAACATTCTCCAGGATAGATCACATCTTGGGTCACAAATCAAACCTTGGTAAATTTATGAAAATTGAAATCATATCAAGTATGTCTTCCGACCACAATGCTATGAGAATAGATATCAATTACAGGAAAAAATCTGTAAAAAAAAGCAAACACATGGAGGCTAAAGAGTACATTAATAAATAACCAAGAGATCACTGAAGAAATCAAAGGGGAAACGAAAAAATACCTAGAAACAAATGACAATAAAAACATGATGTCCCAAAACCAATGGGCTGCAGCAAAAGCCATTCTTAGAGGGAAGTTTATAGCAATACAATCCTACCTCAAGAAACAAGAAACATCTCAGATAAGCAACCTAACCTTCCACGTAAAGCAATTAGAGAAAGAAGAACAAAAAAACCCTAAACTTAGCAGAAGTAGAGAAATCATAATGATCAGATCAGAAATAAATGAAAAAGAAATGAAGGAAACAATAGCAAAGATCAATAAAACTGAAAGCTGGTTCTTTGAGAAGATAAACAAAATGGATAAACCAATAGCCAGACTCATCAAGAAAAAAAGGGAGAAGACTCAAATCATTAGAATGAGAAATGAAAAAGGAGAAGTAAAATCTGACACTGCAGAAATACAAAGGATCATGAGAGATTACTATCAGCAAATCTATGCCAATAAAATGGACAACCTGGAAGAAATGGACAAATTCTTAGAAATGCACAAGCTTCTGAGACTGAACTAGGAAGAAATAGAAAATAGAAACACACCAATCACAAGCACTGAAATTGAGACTGTGATTAAAACCTTCCAACAAGCAAAGCCCAGGACCAGATGGCTTCACAGTCAACTTCTGTCAAACATTTAGAGAATAGCTAACCTCTATCCTTCTGAAACACTTCCAAAATACAGCAGAGGGAGGAACAATCCCAAGCTCATTCTACGAGGCCAACATCACCCTGATACCAAAACAAGAAAAAAAGTCACAAAGAAAGAAAACTACAGGCCAATATCACTGATGAACATAGATGCAAAGATCCTCAACAAAATACTAGCAAACAAAATCCAATAGCACATTAAAAGGATCATACACCATGACCAAGTGGGGTTTATCTCAGGAATGCAAGGATTCTTCAATATATGAAATCAATCAATGTAATAAACCATATTAACAAACTGAAGGAGAAAAACCATATGATCATCTCAAAAGATGCAAAAATAGCTTCCGGCAAAATTCAACATTCATTTATGATAAAAACCCTCCAGAAAGTAGGCATAGAGGAAGCCTACTCAAAATAATAAAGGCCATATATGTCAAGCCCACAGCCAACATTGTGTTCAATGGTGAAAAAATGAAACCATTTCCACTAAGATCAGGAACAAGACAAGGTTGCCCACTCTCACCACTATTATTCAACATAGTTTTGGAAGTTTTAGCCACAGCAATCAGAGAAGAAAAAGAAATAAAAGGAATCCAAATCAGAAAAGAAGAAGTAAATCTGTCACTGTTTGCAGATGACATGATACTATACATAGAGATTCCTAAAGCTGCTACCAGAAAACTACTAGTGCTAAACAATGAAATTGGTAAATTAGCAAGATACAAAATTAATGTACAGAAATCTCTTGCATTCCTATACACTAATGTCAAAAAAACTGAAAGAGAATTAAGGAAACTCTCCCATTTACCATTGCAACAAAATGAATAAAATACCTAGGAATAAACCTACCTAAGGGGACAAAAGACCTGTATGCAGAAAACTATAAGACACTGATGAAAGAAATTAAAGATGATACAGACAGATGGAGAGATATACCATGTTCTTGGATTGGAAGTATCAACATTGTGAAAATGACTATACTACCCAAAGCAATCTACAGATTCAATGCAATCCCTATCAAACTACCAATGGCATTTTTCACAGAACTAGAACAAAAAAATGTCACCATTTGTATGGAAACACAAAAGACCCCAAACAGCCAAAGCAATCTTGAGAAAGAAAAATGGAGCTGGAGGAATCTGGTTCCCTGACTTCAGACTATACTACAAAGCTACAGTAATCAAGACAGCATGGTAGTGGCACAAAAACAGAAATATAGATCAATGGAACAGGATAGAAAGCCCAGAGATATACCCACACACATATGGTCACCTTACCCTTGATAAAGGAGTCAAGAATATACAGAGAAGAAAAGACAGCCTCTTCAATAAGTGGTGCTGGGAAAACTGGACAGCTACATGTAAAAGTATGAAATTAGAACATTCCCTAACACCATACACAAAAATAAGCTCAAAGTGGATTAAAGACGTAAATGTAAGGCCAGACACTATCAAACTCTTAGAGGAAAACATAAGCAGAACACTCTATGACATAAATGACAGTAAGATCCTTTTTGACCCACCTCCTAGAGAAACGGAAATAAAAACAAAAATAAACAGATGGGACCTAATGAAACTTCAAAGCTATTGCACATCAAAGGAAACCATAAAGAAGACCAAAAGACAACCCTCAGAATGGGAGAAAAATTTTGCAAATGAAGCAACTGACAAAGGATTAATCTCCAAAATTTACAAGCTGCTCATGCAGCTCAATAACAAAAAAACAAACAACCCAATCCAAAAATGGGCAGAATACCTAAATAGACATTTCTCCAAAGAAGATATACAGATTGCCAACAAACACAAGAAAGAATGCTCAACATCATTAATCATTAGAGAAATTCAAATCAAAACTAAAATGAGATACTATCTCACACCAGTCAGAATGGCCATCATCAAAAAATCTAGAAACAGTAAATGCTGGAGAGGGTGTGGTGAAAAGGGAACACGCTTGCACTCTTGGTGGGAATGTAAGTTGATACAGCCACTATGGAGAACAGTGTGGAGGTTCCTTAAAAAACTAAAAATAGAACTACCATATGACCCAGCAATCCCACTACTGGACATATACACTGAGAAAACCATAATTCAAAAAGAGTCATGTACTTGGGCTTCCCTGGTGGTGCAGTGGTTGAGAATCCACCTGCCAATGCAAGGGACATGTGTTCGTGCCCCAGTACAGGAAGATCCCACATGCCACGGAGCGGCTGGGTCCGTGAGCGGTCCATGGCCGCTGAGCCTGCACGTCCAGAGCCTGTGCTCTGCAACAGGAGAGACCACAACAGTGAGAGGCTTGAGTACCACACACACACACACAAAAGTAATGTACCAAAATGTTCATTGCAGCTCTATTTACAATAGCCAGGACCTGGGAGCAACCTAAGTGTCCAACAGATGAATAGATAAAGAAGATGTGGCACATATATACAATGGAATATTACTCAGCCATGAAAAGAAATGAAATTCAGTTATTTGTAGTGAGGTGGATGTACCTAGAGTGTGTCATACAGAGTGAAGTAAGTCAGAAATAGAAAAACAAATACCATATGCTAACACATATATATGGAATCTAAGATAAAAAAAAAGGTCATGAAGAACCTAGGGGTAAGATGGCAATAAAGACACAGGCATACTAGAGAATGGACTTGAGGATATGGGTAGGGGGAAGGGTAAGCTTTGACAAAGTGAGAGAGTGGCATGGACATATATACACTACCAAACGTAAAATAGATAGCTAGTGGGAAGCAGCCGCATAGCACAGGGAGATCAGCTAGGTGCTTTGTGACCACCTAGAGGAGTGGGAGGGAGGGAGACACAAGAGGGAAGAGATATGGGAACATATGTATATGTATAACTGATTCACTTTGTTATAAAGCAGAAACTGACACAGCATTGTAAAGCAATTATATTCCAATATAGATGTTAAAAAAATTACTCAGTGGGACAGTTTACTATAAAAGACAAAAAGCATAAACAAAAAACCAAGAGAGATAAATATGGGGGAATCTATAACTTAAAATAGATTTATGGGATACCAATCACAATGTATTCACCCAATGTTGATCCTGATTCAAACGAACATTTGAAATATGTCATGATATTTCTTAGATGATTAGAAATTTGAACACTCAAAGGCATCATTTAGTAGTGATGATTAGAATGAGTATGATGATGAGGTTTAAAGGACTAAAAATCATGGATGACAAATAGTAAATGTAGAGGGAAAAAAACAGTGACTTTTGACATATATTGATTCGTTATCATGTGCCAGGCATTAAGCAACGCACATGTATTACTACATCCAATATATCTTAGTTGCTGTAGGCATCAGCATTATGAAAGCTTTCAGTAGTCAGTTAAATCTCAGAACTCTTTTTTGTGGGCCATTATAATCTTTGCTGAGGCTGGGGACCCCATTCTTAGTGCCCTGACTCCCTAAGCCCACCATAGCATCAGCATCTCTGAGATCTCACCGTCTCTCCCAAGAGATGCAGAAAAAATTGCAAGTGCTGTTGATACTGAAGAATTCCCAGGCCCCTCTCTACTTCTCAGCTGATCTCTTTCCCCCTCACCCATTCAGAATATCTTGCATGTGTCATCTCCTCTGTGGCTGAGGCTTATGCCCAAGGTAGGCTGCCAAAGGCTGCCTCTCTTCCAGGCCAAAATTCTCAAGGCAAGAAATTTCAAAGCTTTGGTACCTGCTGGAAATATGGAGCAGATACTGGAGGAAAATTAAATAGGTATTTAAAGACAAATTGTTTCTCAGCACTTGTTCAGAGATGTATGTGTTACTCAGCACTTGCTCAGAGATGTATGTGGCTAACAAATTAGGTTTTTTTGGATGGGAAACATCCATTTCCCTTGGTCCAGCTCCTGCACTGGACCATATAATTCTCACTCCATTGTAAATACGGTAGTCTCCACTCTAAGTCCTCAGGGGATCCCAGGGGTTTCATCTTGTTCTAGAGTCCCTGCCGGTAGAGTGCAGGTGCAGGGAGGGCTAATGTAAGGCCAGGGCTGCCCTAGCCAAAGAGGAGGGCTGAAAGGTGGGTATCCGGATTACCGCAATGATGAGAGTGCTTGCTCAGTTCTGTTAAGTTAGTTTGGTTAACTAAGTATGAAATTTAGGTCCAAAGCACAATGCGTTTGTTAATCTATAGGTTATCATAGACTTCAGTGGCCTGCTTTTCAAGGAAGCCACAAAGCCCCCATCCCATCCAGAACCTCTGTATATTCACGTTTTGTTACGACGGGACTTGCAAGGCCCCAAGCATTGCTGCTTAGATGGAGAACGCACAACTCAGTGCCATTCTTCCTTGATTCAGGAAATCCTGAAGAGGAGCTTGTGAGATATCATTTCAATGAAATCTAGCAGGATGATGCCTCATCTGCTTTGGAAATGCAAAGAGATCTTCACTGCCATCAATTTCTCCTGATCAGACACTAAGGTAATTAAAAACCTAAAGATGCTACAGAGATAATCAACCACTGAGGTTCTTCTGAGTCTCTATTTTGAGCTTCTAAGTTGCTGGTTGGAATGTAAACTTTTTGACTGTCACTGATTGCAGTTCCAGGGCCCCCACTGAAGTCCTGTGATGTATAAAGAAGACGGGGGGCTTCCCTGGTGGCGCAGTGGTTGGGAGTCCACCTGCTGATGCGGGTGTCATGGGTTCGTGCCCTGGTCCGGGAGGATCCCACGTGCCGCAGAGTGGCTGGGCCCGTGAGCCATGGCCGCTGAGCCTGCGAGTCCAGAGCCTGTGCTCCGCAACGGGAGAGACCACAACAGTGAGAGGCCTGCATACAGCAAAAAAAAAAAAAAAAAGAAGAAGACAGGGAATATAGAGTCACAAGTGCAAACCTGCCTTTGAAGAGCTCTTGGACAAATGTTTCACTCAGAAGTGTTAAATCAGATTTATTTTCTAGATTGTTAGTTTCCTCCTCAATATAAGTTATGTGCATTTGAAAGCAATACTGCAAAATGCTGCAAATCAGCTCTCCTTAGAGTCTCTAAAATTCCATTTCATACCCAGGAGCTGTAGAGTAGAATTTCTGTGGGCCCATGCATGTTTTAAAATAGTAAATTAATACAGTCCCCAAAATTACCAGGATATGCCACCAGTTAATACAGTAGATTCATATGTGAATTGATTGTTTGTGAATTCAACAAAAATTACACAGTAAGTAAACCCAAGGGCAGCAGAGAGCTCCCCAGCAGGATTGCTTTGCCCTCTTTCCACCCAGAGTATGTCTGCCCCAGGAACATCAGGGGAAGTGAAAGATGAACCTACTACTTACACCTCTCACGCCCCATGAATCTTACATGAAATGAGCACACTTCCAGGTTAAACATGAATCTTAAATTTTATAGGAGATCAGAACATGCCATTCTGTAATGTACCACTTTAGCATAAGGACTATTTTGAGCTGGAGACAATTGAGAATCAGCAGACACCAAAAAAAGCTCTCTGCCCTCCTCACCATTTGCGTAAAAGCAGGCTTAGAGTTTTATTTCATCAGAGAATCTTATCAGCTCAGAGAGAGGAGGAAAGGATTCTAGGTGACAAAACTTACTAAGATGAATCGTATCTTCCATTAATTCCCCTCATATATTTACCTTTCTATATCTGCCACCCCTAAAATCCTGATACATTTTTCCTATATCTTGTCATTTCTATACAAATTTGTTGCTCTTTGTTAAGAGGTTATGTTAGCCCAAGTTCTAACAAAACTTTGAGTTACTCATCACTGAGGGCTCACATATGAGTGTGATGCATTCATAAATTCTGTTTGTTTTTCTGCCTATCATCTGTCATTTATCAGATTAATTTGCAAGGCCCCAGATGAGAAGGATAAGGGAAAGGGTTTTGTCCTTCCCTTACAATTTTAAAATGTATGATTAGGTGGCTTCAAGATGGTGGAGGAGTAAGATGTAAAGATCACCTTCCTCCCCACAAATCCAATAAAAATACATCTAGTGGAACAAGTCCTACAGAACACCTACTGAACGCTGGCAGAAGACCTCAGATCTCCCAAAAGGCAAGAAACTCCTCATGTACCTGAGTAGGGCAAAAGAAAAAAGAAAAAACAGAAACAAAAGAATAGGGATGGGACCTGCACCTCTGAGAGGGATCTGTGAAGGAGGAAAAGTTTCCACACACTAGGAACCCCTTCACTGGCAGAGACTGGAGGTGGCAGGAGGGAAGCTTTAGAGCCACAGAGGAGAGCACAGCAACAGGGGTGTAGAGGGCAAAGTGGAGATATTCCCGCACAGAGGACCGGTGCCCACCAGCACTCACCAGCCTGAGAGGCTTGTCTGCTCACCTGCCTGGACGGCTGGGGGCTGGGAGCTGAGGCTCAGGCTTCGGAGGTCAGATCTCAGGGAAAGGACTCGGGTTGAACTTCCTGAAGGGGGCTAGTGTGCAACAGCTAGCCAGGAGAGAGTCCGGGAAAAAGTCTGGAACTGCCGAAGAGGTAAGAGACCATTGTTTTGGGGTGTACAAGGAGAGGGGATTCAGAGCACCACCTAAACGAGATCCAGATAGAGGCACGAGCTGCAGGTATCAGCGCGGACACCAGAGACTGGCGTGAAATGCTAAGCCTGCTGCTGCAGCCACCAAGAATCCTCTGTGCAAGCACAGGTCACTAGCCAAACCTCCCCTCCCGGGAGTCTGTGCAGCCCACCACTGCCAGGGTCCCGTGATCCAGGGACAACTTTCCCGGGAGAACACACGGTGCACCTCAGGCCGTTCCAACATCACACTGGCCTCTGCCACCTCAGGCTCACCCCTCATTAAGTACCCCTCCATCCCCCCTGGGCTAAGTGAGCCAGAGCCCACTAATTAGCCACTCCTTTAACCCCCTCTTGTCTGGGCAAAGAGCAGATGCCAGAGGGTGACCTACATGCAGAGGCAGGGCCAAATCCAAAGCTGAACCCCAGGAGCTGTGCGAACAGGGAAGAGAAAGGAAATTTCTCCAAGCAGCCACAGGAGCAAAGGATTAAATCTACACAGTCAACTTGATGTATCCTGCCTCTGTGGAATACATGAATAAACAACGAATCATCCTAAAATTGAGGTGGTGGACTTTAGGAGCAACTGTAGACTTCGGGTTGGCTCTCTGCATATAATTTTTTTCTAGTTTTATGTTTACCTTAGTTTAATAGTTAGAGCTTATCATAATTGATATATCTGTTTATTGATTTGGTTGCTCTATTCCTTTTCTTTTTTTATGTATGTATATTTTGTTCCCTTTTTCTATTTTTGTGAGTGTGTATGTTCTTTGTGTGATTTTGTCTGTATAGGTTAGCTTTTACCATTTGCACTAGGGTACTTTCTGTCTGTTTCTTTTTTTAGTATAGTTTTTAACACTTGTCATTGCTGGATTTGTTTATTGGTTTGGTTGTTCTCTTCTTTTTTTTTAATTACTTTTTTATTTTTTAATATTTTTAAAACTTTTTATTTTAATAACTTTAATTTATTTTATTTCCTTTTTTCCCCTCCCTTTTCTTCTGAGCCACATGGCTGACAGGGTCTTGGTGTTCCTGCTGGGTGTTGGAACTGAGCCTCTGAGGTGGGAGACCTGAGTTCAGGACAATGGTCTATGAGAGACCTTCCAGCCCCATGTAATATCAATCGGCCAGAGCTCTCCAAGAGATCTCCGTCTCAATGTTAACACCCAGCTCCCCTCAGCTACCAGCAAGTTCCAGGGCTTGACACCCCATGCCAAACAACTAGAAAGACAGGAATACAAGCCCACCAATTAGCAGAGAGGCTGCCTAAAATCATAAAAAGTTCATAGACACCCCAAAACACACCACCAGACGTGGTCCTGCCCACCAGAAAGAAAAGATCCAGCCTCAAGCACCAGAACACAGGCACCAGTCTCCTCCACCAGGAAGGCTACACAATCCACTGAACCAACCACAGCCACAGGGGGCAGACACCAAAAACAACATGAACTACAAACATGCAACCTGCAAAAAGAAGACCCCAAACACAGTAAGTTAAGCAAAATGAGAAGACAGAGATATACACAGCAGATGAAGGAGCAAGGTAAAAACCCACCAGACAAAACAAATGAAGAGTAAACAGGCAGTCTATATGAAAAAGAATTCAGAGTAATGATAGTAAAGATGATCCAAAATCTTGGAAATAGAATGGAGAAAATACAAGAAATATTTAACAAGGACCTAGAATAACTAAACAGCAAACAAAAAGTGATGAACAACACAGTAAATGAAATTAAACATTCTCTAGAAGGAATCAATAGCAGAATAACTGAGACAGAAGAATGGAAAAGTGACCTGGAAGATAAAATAGTGGAAATAACTACCACAGAGCAGAATAAAGAAAAAAGAATGAAAATAATTGAGGACACTATCAGGGACCTCTGGGAAAACATTAAACATGCCAACATTTGAATTATAGGGGTCCCAGAAGAAGAAAAGGAAAAGAAAGGGACTGAGAAAATATTTGAAGAGATTATAGTTGAAAACTTCCTGAATACAGGAAAGGAAATAATCAACCCCAGCAAATTCAGAGAGTCTTATTCAGAGAGTCTTTTCTCTAAAGAGAAACACATGAAGACACACATTAATGAAACTATCAAAAATTAAATTAAAAAATAAAAATTAAAATCAGCAAGGGAAAAGCAACAAATAACATACAAGGGAATCCCCATAAGGTTAACAGCTGGTCTTTCAGCAGAACCTCTGCAAGTCAGAAGAGTGTGGCAGGACATATTTAAAGTGATGAAAATGAAAAACCTACTACTAAGATTACTCTACACAGCAAGGATCTCAATAAGATTTGACAGAGAAATAAAAATCTTTACAGGTAAGCAATAGATAAGATAATTCAGCATCAAGAAACCAGTTTTACAACAAATGGTAAAGGAATTCCTCTAGGCGGGAAACAGAAGAGAAGGAAAAGACCTACAGTAACAAACCCTAAACAATTAAGAAAATGGTAATAGGAACAAACATATCGATAACTACCTTAAATGTAAATGGATTAAATGCTCCCACCAAAAGACATAGACTGGCTGAATGGATACAAAAACAAGACGTATATATGCTGTCTACAAGAGACCCACTTCAGACCTAAGGAAACATGCAGACTAAAATTGAGGGGATGGAAAAAGATATTCCATGCAAATGGAAATCAAAAGGAAGCTAGTGTAGCAATTCTTATATCAGACAAAATAGACTTTAAAATAAAGATTATTACAAGAGCTAAAGAAGGACACTTCATAATGACCAAGGGATCAATCTAAGAAGAAGGTATAACAAATATTTATGCACCCAACATAGGAGAACCTCAAAGCATAAGGCAAATGCTAACAGCCATAAAAGGGGAAATCAACAGTAACACAATATTAGTAGGGAATTTTAACACCCCACTGTCAACAATGGACAGATCATACAAAATGAAAATAAATAAGGAAACACAAGATTTAAAGGATACATTAAACAAGATGGACTTGATATTTCTAGGACATTCCATCCAAAAACAACAGAATACACTTCCTTATCAAGTACTGATGGAACATTCTCCAGGGTAGATCATGACTTGGGTCACAAATCAAACCTTAGTAAATGTAAGAAAATTGAAATTATATCAAGTATCTTTTCCTACCACAATGCTATGAGACTAGATATCAACTACAGGAAAAAAATCTGTAAAAAATACAAACACATGGAGGCTAAACAATACCCTACTAAATTACCAAGATATCACTGAAGAAATGAAAGGGGAAATCAAAAAATATGCAGAAAACAATGACAATGAAAACATGATGAGCCAAAACCTATGGGATGCAGCAAAAGCTGTTATGACAGAGAAGTTTATAGCAATACAATCCTACCTCAAAAAACAAGAAACAACTCAAATAAACAACCTAATCTTACAGCTAAAGTAATTAGAGAAAGAAGAAGAAAAACACCCCAAAGTTAGCAGAAGAAACATAAATAATAGATCAGAAATAAATGAAAAAGAAATGAATGAAATTATAGCAAAGATCAATAAACTAAAAGCTGGTTCTTTGAGAAGATAAACAAAATTGATAAACCATTAACCAGACTCATCAAGAAAAAAAGGGTGAAGACTCAAATCAATAGAATTAGAAATGAAAAAGGAGAAGTAACAACTGACACTGAAGAAATACAAAAGATCATGAGAGATTACTGCAAACAACTCTATGCCAATCAAATTGACAACCTGGAAAAAATGGACAAATTCTTAGAAAACCTTCAGAGAATGAACCACGAAGAAATCGAAAATATAAACAGACCAATCACAAGCACTGAAATTGAGACTGCGATTAAAATCTTCCAACAAGCAAAAGCCCAGGACCAGATGGTTTCACAGTCAAATTCTATCAAATATTTAGAGAAGAGCTAACACCTATCTTTCTGAAACTCTTCCAAAATATAGCAGAGGGAGGAACAATCCCAAGCTCATTCTACGAGGCCAACATCACCCTGATAACAAAACCAGGAAAAGATGTCACAGAGAAAGAAAACTACAGGCCAATATCACTGATGAACATAGATGCGAAAATCCTCAACAAAATACTAGCAAACAGAATCCAATAGTACATTAAAAGGATAATACAGCATGATCAAGTGGGGTTTATCCCAGGAATGCAAGGATTCTTCAATATACGCAAATCAATCAATGTGATACACCATATTAACAAATTAAAGAGAAAAAACATATGATCATCTCAATAGATGCAGAAAAAGCTTTTGACAAAATTCAACACTGGTTTATGATAAAAACCCTTTAGAAAGTAGGTATAGAGTGAACTTAACTCAACATAATAAACGCCACATATGACAAACCCACAGCCAACATTGTTCTCAATGGTGAAAAACTGAAACCATTTCCTCTAAGATCAGGAAGAGGGAAATGTTGCCCACTCTCACCACTCCTTTTCAACATAGTTTTGGAGTTTTAGCCACAGCCATCAGTGAAGAAAAAGAAATAAATGGTATCCAAATCAGACAAGAAGAAGTAAATCTGTCATTGTTTGCAGATGACATGATACTATACATAGAGAATCCTAAAGATGCTATCAGAAAACTACTAGAGCTAAAAAACGGATGTGGTAAATTAGCAGGATACAAAATTGATGCACAGAAATCTCTTGCATTCCTATACACTAATGATGAAATATCTGAAAGAGAAATTAAGAAAACACTCCCATTTACCATTGCAACAAAACATAGAAAATACCTAGGAATAAACCTACCTAAGGAGACAAAAACCTGTATGCAGAAAATTATAAGACACTGATGGAAGGACTTAAAGATGATACAAACAGATGGAGAGATATACCATGTTCTTGGATTGGAAGAATCAACATTGTGAAAATGACTCTACTACCCAAAGCAATCTACAGATTCAATGCAATCCCTATCAAACTGTCAATGGCATTTTTCGCAGAACTAGAACAAAAAAATTCACAATTTTTATGGAAACACAAAACACCCCAAACAGTCAAAGCAATCTTGAGAAAGAAAAATGGAGCTGGAGGAATCAGGCTCTTGGACCTGAGACTATACTACAAAGCTAAAGTAACCAAGATAATATGATACTGGTACAAAAACAGAAATATAGATCAATGGAACAGGATAGAAAGCCCACAGATGAACCCACCCACATATGGTCACCTTATTTCTGATAGGGGGGTCAAGAATATACAATGGAGCAAAGACTGCCTCTTCAATAAGTGGTTCTGAGAATACTGGACAGCTAAAAGAATGAAATTAGAACACTCTCTAACACCATACACAAAAATAAAGTTAAAATGGATTAAAGGCCTTAATTTATGGCCAGACACTATCAAACTCTTAGAGGAAAACATAGGCAGAACACTCTATGACATAAATGACAGCAAGATCCTTTTTGACTCACCTCCTAGAGAAATGGAAAAAGAAACAAAAAGAAACAAATGGGAACTAATGAAACTTAAAACTTTTGCACAGCAAAGGAAACCATAATGCAAAAAGACAACCCTCAGAATGGAGAAAATATTTGCTAATCAAGCAACTGATAAAGGATTAATCTTCAAAATATACAAGCAGCCCACGTAGCTCAATATCAAAAAAACAAACAATCCCATCCCAAAATGGGCAGAAGACCAAAATAGACATTTCTCCAAAGGAGATATAGAGATAGCCAACACACACGTGAAAGAATGCTGAACATCACTAATTATTAGAGAAATGCATATCAAAACTACAATGAGATATCACCTCATACTGGTCAGAATGGCCATCATGAAAAAATCTACAAACAATAAACGCTGGAGAGAGAGTGTGGAGAAAAGGGAATCCTCCTGCAGTGTTCGTGGGAATGTAAATTGATACAGCTACTATGGAGAACAGTATGGAGTTCCTTAAAAAACAAAAAATAGAACAACCATAGGACCCAGCAATCCCACTCCTGGGCATATACCCTGAGGAATCCATAATTCAAAAAGAGTCATGTACCACAACATTCATTGCAGCTCTATTTACAATAGCCAGGACATGGAACAACCTAACTGTTCATTGACAGATGAAAGGATAAAGAAGATCTGGCACATCTATACAATGGAATATTACTCAGCCCTAAAAATAAATGGAATTGAGTTATTTGTAGTGAGTTCAATGGACTTAGAGAGTGTCATACATAGTGAAGTAAGCCAGAAAGAGAAAAACAAATACCGTATGCTAACACATATATGTGGAATCTAAAAAAAAAAAAAAATCCTTCTGCAGAACCTAGGGGCAGGGCAGGAATAAGACACAGATGTAGAGAATGTACTTGTGGACATGGGGAGTGGGAAGTGTAAGCTGGGATGACGTGAGAGAGTGGCATGGACATATATACACTAACAAATATAGAATAGATAGCTAGTGGGAAGCAGCTGCATAGCACAGGGAGATCAGCTCCATGCTTTGTGTCCACCTAGAGGGGTGGGGTAAGGAGGGCAGGCGAGAGATCCAAGAGGGAAGGGATATGGGAATATATATATACCTATAGCTGATTCACTTTGTTACACAGCAGAAACTAACACATCATTGTAAAGCAATTATACTCCAATAAAGATGTTAAAAAAATAAATTAAATAAAATGTAAGATTTTCTTTCAACTGATATTCAAAGGAGGAAACTGATCTGTTCATCCATATGAAGGAAGAAATCATTATTGCAGACCTGGTAGAGAGAGCCTATCTTTCAAGCTTTACTTCCAAGTTGCCTTTTTCCGAAGAAGTGAATCACCTTGTGTAATACTGCTTATACATGATTTTTCATTATGCTAACTCTAAAGCAGAGGTAGTGTGTGTGTGTACGCATGTGTGGTATATGTGTCATGCATGCATGTGTGTACATGTGTGGGTGTGTGTATGTGTGTGTAAATTCTAGAACTAAATTTCATTAGCTACTAAGTCTAATAAAAATTCCTACCTAGAGTGGGATCACATACTACATGGTAGCTCTGCTTTCACATTATTAGAAATCCAGGAACCCTCAACCTTGCTCGCCCTTTCTGCCAGGAGAGACCTCGTCCTTCCACAAATGTTTGCAAATGTGTTTTCACCAGGATTCTGCAAGCTCTGCTCTGGCATTCATACTGTCTGATTTGTAATATGTTAAAATTGCTCTCACTTAATTATCACTAAAAAGTGGCTTTTCTTCCAACATGTTTTATCTCACTCTTGTGCTCTAAGTCATGGTAATTAATTTGACTGAAACTCCTCATTAATCAGGCGGAAGTTGAGCTGTGCAGATTCTGGTAATCTGGACCTCCTTTTTTGCCCTAAATCATCTAAGGGCCAAAGGGGTATAGTCTCTGCTGCTTCCTCAGGTCAGAAATACATTCGCTTTTATTGAGGAAATGCCCAAGTCACTTGTGAATCTTAGCAACAGCTCTGTGACCCTGGCCTCGAGGGCATAATTATCTTTACGGCTTTTTGACTGAGCATCTGTCTCCCTTTGTTAAAAATGTGTTCATTGGTTGTGTCACAGAAAAGCCCACCCACCCTGCCGTGCACAGCAAAGGCTGATTAAAAGAAGGGGTTCTCTGGCAAAAAAACTCAAGACAGAGAGATGCGCAAGATAATGAACAAAAGATGCTAAGCAAAGGTTAATTGGGGAACAGCAGAAAGGCTGACTGCATCTGAAATTATCTGCTTTGACGCCAGTCCACAGTGGTCTCCTCTCCTTTGAAGCCCTCAAGCTCTGTGCTGGGATTAGGAACTGTTTCAGGGAGATGCTAAGATTTCATCCAGGACTGCAGAATGGGAGGGTGTCTGCTCTCTGCTCCCATACCACAAAATGGTCTATAGAGATGGGTAAGGGTGTTTACACAGGTAAGAAGAGCAATAATAATGCCTTAATGATACCCCCAGAAGAGCAATAATGATGCTTGGATTTTCCCTTGGGGAGGCATTGGGTTGTGGGAGGAGAGGAAGGGGAAGGGATGTGAGTCCCTGCCAGAGGTGCTGTGTAAAGGGACACTGGACAAGGGAGTTGGGACCATGCATGCTGTGAGTTTACTGGGACAATTTCCATATGAAATTCCATGAGGAAGTATGGGGGGAAGGGAGCCCCTGAACAGTGGCTTCGACTCCCCCAGTGACCTACAAAGAAGGCTTAGAGAAAGCAATATTGAAGGAAAAATTCCTGGCTATCTGTACCCTGGCAGAGCTGATGGAAGCTCTCTGGCCAACACTGGATTCTATGGTGGCTGCTCTCAAACCATGGTCAGGGAAGCAGCCCTGCTCCATGTCACCAAGTACCAGAGGCTCGGGCTAGTTATGTGGGCTGCACTTGGGTGTTTGGGAAAGAGAAAGTTGGAGGGGAAGCTGAGCACAGGATGGAGGAGGAGCTCAGAGGCAGAGGAGCCAGGCAGAATTCTCTAGAGCCACAGGGAACTTGGGTTAAAAATCAGGGATGAAGCATCCATTTCCTGTGTGATGGTTCTTGTTTTTAGAATATGGCTTGGGGAGGACAGAGGTTTTCCTGGAAGCATTCGCCATATTCATGGCCACTTGGCAGCTATAGGCCAAGTTATCAAGGGACATCACTCACCATCCTGGAGTACGGCCCAAGCATATTTTGATGAGGGTGAGGCTGGTTTCTACCAATGTGTCTTGACCATCCTCATGCTGCAAGCTCCCTCCTCCAGGGACAATAGGATTTATCCCGCCTCTGTGGTTAATTTGAGTGAAGAGAGGAAAACTGTTGATACTAACACCAAAGATGCGTGACATGCCCCGGGGTGATATCTGTGCTGTGGTTGGCAGTACAGAAATAACCGCAGAAGCACAGCCAAAGAACAAGGCAATATTCCCAAGGCTACTGACACCGAAGTTCCCTGAGTCCTCCCCCTCCAGCTGACAGGCTGGGTGCTCCTGGCTAACTCACATCCCTCCTTAATGGTATAATTGCTCCTGGATGGAAATTCAGGAGTGCTGAAACCCATCGGGGAATGGTTAGGGGGCTACAGACCAGAGATCCCAGCCCCCAACTGCACTAGGCTTGTGCCCAATGCAGATCTCATCCCCCATCTTCATAGGTCATGAGCAGTTCTGGGCTTTCTCAATACAGATGGCTTTGGCCCCAGGGACACCAGCCAACTAAGATTAAGGAAGAGCCTTGCCAGGGGGATGTTGGACAGTGGGACCTCAAGTCACTACTGATTTGCAAACTCACGGGGGTGCACCCTATGGCTTGAGTAGAGTGTTACCATATCAAAGTGGGTTGTGTGATCCTGTAACCTCTGAGAAGCCGAAGCTCCCATTCTGGTGCACGTACTGGCTGAAGCAAGTGCCTCTGGCTGTCCCTGTCTTGGGGTCTCCATGGCCTGAGGTACCATTGGGCCACCCTCCTCTTGATATAGGCACTTGTGTGAGTACAATCGGAAGAGAGAAGCCTGTTTCAAAGTGAGCTGTTTGTGACTCTTCAGCCCAAGACCTTCTGGAGGGATAAGTCAGCAGAAGCTTCAAGGTCTGTGAGCTTCTGAGAAGCGTAAGGAGAGACTGAGAAAACTATAAACTATGATTCATTTGTCCTCCTTCACATGTGGAAGCATACTTGGATAGTGATACAACCACCAGTGCTGTAAGAAGCCTCCTAAAACTTTGCAGTCTGAGATGGTTAATCACGTCAAAAACCTCTGAACCCTAAGTTAGCGTCGCTCCAGTGGGGATGTACTCACTGTGGAGGCCGGCTCTTTACAGCCCGAGAAGACCCTGGCCAGCCTCTCTGGCTGCGCCGAAGTCTTGTCTGCATTCCTACTTACTTCGGGGCACCACCATCAAGAGTTGGCTCCAGCATCTACTGTTGCTGCCACTACTAGTTCAAGCACCATGCAATTTACCTCGTTTTCAGATGCTTCTATCTCCACTGCTCCTACTGGGGTCTCATTTGCTGCCCAACAACTTTGGCTGGAACACTTGGTGGTACAACTTTGGGATTTGGATTAAAATTCCCTGGAGCAGGTGGAGCAGCTCCTGTTGCATCTACTACAATGTCAACCACCACCACCACAGTCACCAGGGGCTTTACCTTGAATCTAAAACCGCTGACATCAACTGAGATTAATAAGACTGTTCAGGTCGGCATTACTTCTATACCTTGTACTTTCACTGGTAATACCATCATAACTCCTGTGATGACCTATGGTCAGCTGGATGGTCTGGCAAACAAATGGAGCCTTGAGTTAGAGGATCAAGAGAAACACTTTCTTCACCAGGCCACCCAGGTCAATGCTTGGGACCATACATTGATTGAGAATGGTGAGAAGATCACTGCTTTACATGGAGAAGTAGAAAATGTGAAACTGGATCAGAAAAGGCTGGAACAAGAATTGGATTTTATCCTGTCACAGCAGGAAGAACTAGAAGATCTCTTGACCCTTTTAGAGGAGTCTGTAAAAGACCAGAGTGGGTCTATTTATCTGCAGCATTTAGATGAGGAACATGAGAGGACTTACTAGTTAGCAGAAAATGTAGATGCTCACCTGAAACTAATGACCCAAGATCTCAAGGACGTTATTGAGCACCCAAATACATTTGGAAGTCCTGCTGACACTACTGATGTGCTCCAGCAGATCTGCAAAATTCTGAATGCTCATATGGACAGTCTACAATGGATTAATCAGACTTCAGGTATGCTGCAAAGGAAGATAGAAGAGGTAACACAAGTTTTCGAGCATCATCATTGCAAGGAGCAGGAGTGCAATGTCAGGATTGCTCTTGATTGAATGACCCTATTTTCAGCATGTTGTTTTTGGATTATACATTACCTACAAATTTTGATGGTGTTCATTAGAGTAGTGTTTACAGTTACTATTCAATATTTGGTGGAAAAAAAGTGTGCATGTATTTTTTTTCCACTTAAATATTGTACTGTTGGGAACTACAGAGTTTGACTTTTAGTATCAGCAAATCAATACTATATCAGCTATCCAGGCAGAAACCTATTTGACGTCAACTCTGTGTGTGTAATTCATGGCTTACTCTCCCAGATACCATATCTTACTGACAGCACACGTTGTCCTTTTCACTCCAACCAGATCATAGAGAAATGTTTCCCAAAAAATAGATGCCAACCAGTCTTTACTGGGTGCCTGTTAATATTCAATGTATAGTGTTTGCTACTGTAAAGTCTCTCTCCTAAAGGAACTGTCTACTTTGAGATATAATTAATGCCTGTCTCTATAAAAACAGTATAAACCATACAGTAAAGTGTGTTATGAATTACAGAAGCTATGCTATAGAAGTTCAGAGAAGTGAGGAAAAGTTAGGGTGGATTTGGGACTTGAATTACGTTATTTTAAAAAGTGTATGGTTCAGGCAATTCGTTTATTTTTGATGTACAGATAATCTGGTGTTTTACTGGGTTTTAGCATATGATTTATAGTTGTGGGTTTTGTGTATTTGTTTATTTGTTTTTCAAGAAGAAAACCTGTCCTTAGCTTGGGAACAGTCTGATTTCTTGTGTTTCATGTTTCCCCTAAGCCAAAAATAAAGGTGACACTCTGAAAAATAAAAGTGTAACACTAAAATAAACTACTCAAAAGTTTTTGAGTGACTTAAAAAAAAATCTCCAAATGACATATCAGTTGGGGGCATACAGAAGGAACCGTTTAAAAGTATGATGTAGGTAGATTGTCAGACTCTATACCAAAGGCACACAGCACACCAATACCTTGTGCATTTAGTCTATCCTAGACATTTGGGTGGGATTCACACATGGATCCATGCCATAATTTTGCAGAATAAACACAGCAAATGAGAAAGTCTGTTGCTGATGTAATTAAGGGCATCTGTTGGTGCCCTCCTCAGCTTCATTTCAGAGGTCTGAGGCTTGGCAGCTGGGGCCTAAACAAGGGTGGATGTCAACAGCCCTGATTCACGTGGGGAAAAGTAAAGGAAGCCAGTGAGTTGGCATCTTGGCTAGTAGGGAAGTAGCTTGTCAACTGTAGAACTGACTTGTGATTCCAGCATGGAAAGCAAATGGGTATTGTGTACATCAGGGCTTCTGAACTTCACTATACATCAGAGCCACCCAGAGGGCTTATTAGAATGCACTTTCTGGGCTCCCAGCATCTGTAGAGTTTCCAACTCAGCAGGTTTGAGGTAAGGTCCACAGATTTGCTTTTCTAACAAAGTCCAGATGAGGCTGATGATGGTGGTCTGGGGACCCCCACTTTGAGAACCACTGTTGTCTATTATAAGGATGTGCAAGAGCAAAAGCCATAGCTAGTTGGGGACCTGTCCGATAGGTCTGATATCTCTTTCATAATATAGGTTCATTAGCTCTACAGAGGACCCAGAAGCAGAGAAGAAGGGGCGTGTGTAAGACAGAGAGCAAGTACCTCAAAGGAACTCTCACGAATGCTAATGTGGATATTGCTGGGCTGTGAAAGATGACACCTTGGTCAACAGGGTTACCAAATGTGAGTTCATATGTCTGATGCACAGTGAGGCCAAACAAACCAAAACTTTGGAGTTTGGAACAGAGAAAAAAAATTTGAGGGCCATGCAAGGAGAATGGGTAGTTCATGCCCCCCAAACCTCCAAACTCCCTGAAAAGTTTCAGCAAAGCATTTTTAAAGACAAGATTAGAGAGGGGCATGGTTGGTTGTTGCAAACTTCTTGGTGTAGGAATCCTTTGTTCTTGTGGCTGTCCACATAATTCAGGTCAGGATGTTCCTGTAAACGTCCAACAAGACACATGGCATTCTCTGTTCTGCAACTTTTTATCTCTATATGAATAGAAAAGTATTATACCCTTGAGGTCAGAGCCTTGAGAATGGGCAATCCTGTATAGTTCAGGCTGTAGGCACCATTCGTAATTTGAAGCAAAAGCAATAGAATACGAAGGTTAAAATAAAAGAAACAGATCTAATATGGATTCAGATTTATTCTTCCCTGTTACAACAGCACAGTCCAGAACTAGAGCCTACCCCAGAGGCTGTACTAAAGGTAGCTTTGGATCCCCTCACCCTGAGCCAATCCCTGCTGACACAGACGGGAGCACACAGTGAACAAAGACAGGCCTTGAAGAGGGATGGGCATGACCCATCTCCCCAGTCATTAAGGTCCTGCCCAAGGAAGTCCCTGATAATAATGGAATACTATAGAGACTATAGCAGTCCCCCCAAAATAGCTTTGGAAATAAAGGGCGGTGCCTGAGATGAGCCAGAGTGCTGATAAATTTGGAAAACAGAGGGATTGATTTTAAGGAAAATTGAGATATAGTTTTCTTGGTATAAAATGATAGAAGATATTTAGGGAAAAAAAGAAACAAATCTGACCCCCTGCATCTGTTGTATCTGGCAGAAGGCATTGCTCACAAAAACCACCTGTCAAGATGATTCAGGCCAGGAATTCCTTGGAAGTAACATACACTGATATGCTGTCCTCAAAACTAGACTTGAAACCAAGATGGTGCATTCACTACAATGTATTACATTACTTGCCATCCCTACAAAGAAGTCTTATAGCTCAGCACAGATACTGTAGGAAAATCTTTATTGGGTTTTGTGCTCTTTACCCAGACCTATCCAGAAAAAGTAGGTGTATTTGGGGTACTGTCAAAACGGATTGAATGCATTCTGGTGGGAAAAGAGACAGAAAAGCAAGGCCTTTGATGAAGAACTCGAGGCAGAGAACAAGGCACACCTTTTTTTCCCTTTTTTTTAACATCTTTACTGGAGTATAATTGCTTTACAATGGTGCATTAGTTTCTGTCTTATAACAAAGTTAATCAGCTATACATATACATATATCCCCACATATCCTCCCTCTTGCATCTCCCTCCCACCATCCCTATCCCACCCCTCTAGGTGGTCACAAAGCACTGAGCTGATCTCCCTGTGCTATGCGGCTCCTTCCCACTAGCTATCTATTTTACATTTGTTAGTATATATAAGTCCATGCCACTCTCTCACTTCATCACAGCATACCCTTCCCCCTCCCCGTGCTCTCAAGTCCATTCTCTATGTCTGCATCTTAATTCCTGCCCTGCCCTTAGGTTCTTCAGAACGAATTTTTTTAGATTCCATATATATGTGTGTGTGTGTGTGTATATATATATATATATATATATATATATATGTATGTATACGGTATTTATTTTTCTCTTTCTGAATTACTTCATTCTATATGACAGTCTCTAGGTCCATCCACCTCACTACAAATAACTCAATTTTGTTTCTTGTGGCTTGTGGCTGAGTAATATTCCATTGTATATATGTGCCATATCTTCTTTATCCATCCGTCTGTTGATGGACACTTAAGTTGCTTTCATGTCCTGGCTATTTTAAATAGAGCTGCAATGAACATTGAGGCACATGACTATTTTTGAATTATGGTTTTATCAGGGTACATACCCAGTAGTGGGATTGCTGAGTCGTATGGTAGTTTTATTTTTAGTTTCTCAAGGAACCTCCATACTGTTCTCCATAGTGGCTATATCAATGTACATTCCCACCAGCAGTGCAAGAGGGTTCCCTTTTCTCTACACCCTCTCCAGCATTTATTGTTTGTAGATATTTTGAGGATGGCCATTCTGACTGGTGTGAGGTGATACCTCATTGTAGTTTTGATTTGCATTTCTCTAATGATTACTAATGTTGAGCACACTTTCATATGTTTGTTAGCAGTCTTCTTCAGAGAAATGTCTATTTAGGTCTTATGTCCATTTTTGGATGGGGTTGTTTGTTTTTTGATATTGAGCTGCATGAGCTGCTTGTATATTTTGGAGATTAATCCTTTGTCATTTGCTTCGTTAGCAAATATTTTCTCCATTTTGAGGGTTGTCTTTTTGTCTTGTTTATGGTTTCCTTTGCTGTGTAGAAGCTTTTAAATTTCATTCGGTCCCATTTGTTTATTTTTGTTTTTATTTCCATTTCTCTAGGAGGTGATTCAAAAAGGATTGTGCTGTGATGTATGTCATAGAGTGTTCTGCCTATGTTTTCCTCTAAGAGTTTGATAGTGTCTGGTCTTATATTTAGGTCTTTAATCCATTTTGAGGTTTTTTTTGTGTGTATGGTGTTAGTGAGTGTTCTAATTTCATTCTTTTACATATAGCTGTTCAGTTTTCCCACCACCACTTATTGAGCAGGCTGTCTTTTCTCCACTGTATATTCTTGCCTCCTTTATCAAAGATAAGGTGACCATATGTGCATGGGTTTATCTCTGGGCTTTCTATCCTGTTCCACTGACCTATATTTCTCTTTTTGTGCCAATACCATACTGTCTTAATTACTGTAGCTTTGTAGTATAGTGTGAAGACTGGGACTCTGATTCCTACAGCTCTGTTTTTCTTTCCCAATATTGCTTTGGCTATTCAGGGTCTTTTGTGTTTCCATACAAACTGTGAAATATTTTGTTCTAATTCTGTGAAAAATGTCAGTGGTAGTTTGATAGGGATTGCATTGAATCTTCAGATTGCTTTGGATAGTAGAGTCATTTTCACAGTGTTGATTCTTCCAATCCAAGAACATGGTATATCTCTCCATCTGTTTGTATCATCTTTAATTTCTTTCATCAGTGTCTTATCATTTTCTGCATACAGGTCTTTTGCCCCCTTAGGTAGGTTTATTCTTAGATATTTTATTCTTTTTGTTGCAATGGTAAATGGGAGTGTTTTCTTAATTTCACTTTCAGATTTTTCATCACTAGTGAAAAAGAATGCAAGAGATTTCTGTTCATTAATTTTGTATCCTGCTACTTTACCAAATTCATTGATTAGCTCTAGTAGTTTTCTGGTAGCATCTTTAGGATTCTCTACGTATAGTATCATGTCATCTGCAGTGACAGCTTCACTTCTTTCCTGATTTGGAATCCTTTTATTTCTTTTTCTTCTCTGATTGCTGTTGCTGAAACTTCTAAAACTATGTTGAATAATAGTGGTGAGAGTGGACAACCTTGTCTTGTTCCTGATCTTAGAGGAAATGGTTTGAATGTTTCACCTTTGAGAATGATGTTGGCTGTGGGTTTGTCATATATGGCCTTTAATATATTGAGGAAAGTTCCCTCTATGCCTACTTTCTGGAGGGTTTTTGACATAAATCAGTGTTGAATTTTGTCAAAAGCTTTTTCTGCGTCTATTGGGATGATCATACGATTTTTATCCTTCAATTTGTTAATATGGTAATACATTGATTGATTTGCATATATTGAAGAATCCTTGCATTCCTGGGATAAACCACACTTGATCATGGTGTATGATCCTTTTAATGTGTTGTTGGATTCTGTTTGCTAGTATTTTTTGAGGACTTTTACATCTATGTTCATCAGTGATATTGACCTGTAGTTTTCTTTCTTTGTGACATCTTTGTCTGGTTTTGTTATCAGGGTGATGGTGGCCTCGTAGAATGAGTTTGGGAGTGTTCCTCCCTCTGCTGTATTTTGGAAGAGTTTGAGAAGGATAGGTGTTATGACTTCTCTAAATGTTTGATAGAATTGGTCTGTGAAGCCATCTGGTCATGGGCTTTTGTTTGTTAGAAGATTTTTAATCTCAGTCTCAATTTCAGTGCTTGTGATTGATCTGTTTATATTTTTTTATTTCTTCGTGGTTCAGTCTTGGAAGATTGTGCTTTTCTAAGAATTTGTCCATTTCTTCCAGGTTTTCCATTGTACTGGCATATATTTTCTTGCAGAAATCTCTCATGATCCTATGTATTTCTTCAGTGTGTGTTTTTACTTCTTTGTTTTCATTTCTAATTTTATTGATTTGAGTTATCCCTTTTTTTTCTTGATGTGTCTGGCTAATAGTTTGTCAATTTTGTTTATCTTCTCAAAGAACCAGCTTTAATTTTATTGATCTTGGCTATCATTTCCTCCATTTCTTTTTCATTTATTTCTGATCTGATCTTTATGATTTCTTTCCTTCTGCTAACTTTGGAGTGTTTTTGTTCTTCTTTCTCTAATTGCTTTAGGTGTAAAGTTAGGTTCTTTATTTGAGATGTTTCTTGTTTCTTGAGGTAGGACTGTATTGCTATAAACTTCATTCTTAGACCTGCTTTTGCTACATCCCATAGGTTTTGGGTTGTTGTGATTTTATTGTCATTTGTTTCTAGGTATTTTTTGATCTCCTCTTTGATTTGTTTAGTCATCTCTTGATTATTAAGTAGTGTATTTTTTAGCCTCCATATGTTTGTATTTTTTACAGATTTTTTCCTGTAATTCATATCTAGTCTCATAGCAGTGTGGTCGGAAAAGATACTTGATACAATTTCAATTTTCATAAATTTACCAAGGCTTGATTTGTGACCCAAGATATGATGTATCCTGGAGAATGTTCCATGAGCACTTGAAAAGAAAGTGCATTCTGTTGTTTTGGGTGGAATGTCCTATAAACATCAATTAAGTCCATATTGTCTAATGTATCATTTAAAGCTTGTGTTTCCTTATTTATTTTCATTTTGGATGATCTGTCCGTTGGTGAAAGTGGGGTGTTAAAGTCCCCTACTATGATTGTGTTACTGTCGATTTCCCCTTTTATGGCATTAGCATTTGCCTTATGTATTGAGGTTCTCCTATGTTGGGTGCATAAATATTTACAACTGTTATATCTTCTTTTTGGATTGATCCTTTGATCATTATGTAGTGTCCTTCTTTGTCTCTTGTAAGTCTTAATTTTAAAATCTATTTCATCTGATATGAGAATTGCTCCTCCAGCTTTCCTTTGATTTCCATTTTCATGGAATATCATTTTCCATCCCCTCGCTTTCAGTATCTATGTGTCCCTAGGTCTTAATTGGGTCTCTTGTAGACAGCATATATACATGTCTTGCTTTTTTATCCATTCAGTCAGTCTATGTCTTTTGGTGGGAGCATTTAATCCATTTACATTTAAGGTAATTATAGATATATATGTTCCTATTACCATTTTCTTAATTGTTTTGGGTTTGTTATTGTGGTCTTTTCCTTTTCTTGTGTTTCCTGCCTAGAGAAGTTCCTTTAGCATTTTTGTAAAACTGGTTTGGTGGTGATGAATTATCTTAGCTTTTGCTTGTCTGTAAAGGTTTTAATTTTTCCGTCGAATCTGAATGAGATCCTTGGTGAGTAGAGTAATCTTGGTTGTAGGTTTTTCCCTTTCACACACCTTTATCATGTAATAGGGAAGAACAAATCTGATTCCATAGTAGATCAGTTTCTTTTACTTTAACCTTTGTATTCTATTGCTTTTGCTTGGAGTTAAGAATGGTGCCTACAGCCTGAAATATACAGAATAGCCCATTCTCAAAGCTCTGACTTTTAAGGGTATAATACTTTTGCATTCATATAGAGAAAAATAGGTGTAAAACAGGGAATAACATTTGTCTTGTTGGAGTTTTATAGGAACATTTTGACCCCACCTAAGTAGACAGCTGCAAGAACAAAAGAGTCTAGCACCAAGTGGTTTGCAACAACTAACCACAACTCCTCCCCTTTTTAGTATAAAAGAAACCTGAATTCTGACTTGGGTAGGATGCTTCTTTGGGACAGTAATCCACCATCTTCTTGATCTTCTGGCTCTCTGAATAAAGTCACTATTCCTTGCCCCAACAAATTGTCTTAACTTATTGGCATGTTATACAGCTAGCAGTATGATCTTAGACTCCGTAACAAATTTTGGGAAGACTGCCAGGACACTTGCTGCTTGTGGTAGCTGGCCCTGACTGGGGAATTTTCAGGTAAGGCCCTAGCAGTTGCTGGGATGACTTGTTCTGAGAAACTTCCCTTAAAAATTCCCTGAAGCAACACAGGCTTCCCTAGCACTTGGCAGTTGGAGCAAGAAATCAATATCTAGGAGCTGATAGGCTCAAACAGAATAACAAGTCGCCCTGGTGTGTACAGCAGAAACTTTATTCCTCTCCTTTTGGGGCTTTTTTTCCTCCAGTATAAGCCAATTTGTTTTGTATTTGAGTGGGGTACCCTGTGGAAAAGAGGAAATAGTTGTTGGACTTTTACCTGATTTGTGAACCAGTTCATTTCTTTCTTTGGATCCAAACCATTTGTGTGTTTTTTTGTTTGTTTGTTTGTTTTGTTTTGTTTTGTTTTTGTCTTGTATTTTTGTCTTTAAAAGTTGGGGAATGTTTCAACTATCCCTAAAGAAAGTCCTCTGAGGCACATTTTGGATAAGTTGTCTGATTACAGCTAAGAACCGATGACTAAGAGAAAGATAATATTTTATTGTAGTAATGTGTACCTGTGTACCACAGTACCTGTTAGGATATCAACAAGAGGTTTATGCAGGGTTATCATGGCACCCTATGTACCAAGTATTCTCACCCTTGTTTGTTAATTATGCCACTTGTGGTCTCCTGTGTCATTGGTCTAGCCAAGGAATCACATTGCATGGGGGTTGAATTGATGGTTCTTATAATAAGTAAAACCCCAAGACCAAACCTGGGGGTTTATTTTCGACTTTCTGTTTATCCTTTGAGTTTTTCATGTCATTTTGTTCTGGTGCCATTTCTCTATTTACAGCCAAATCAGTTTTGTGATATTTAAAGCTTTTACTGATGTCAAATGGAGGAAAGGAACAATGACAACAACAACAAAAAAAAAAACTTGCCTGTTCTTGTCTAAGAGTGACACATTCTCGGAGAAGATAAAGTTTTCACTTGTTTCCTAAAGTCACCAAGCCCCCAGTCCAGAATTCAGCCTGGTTGGTTGATGCCAAAGAAAAATGTTTAGAAACGTTAAATTACTATTTATAGATTTACAATAAAGTGATGAGAAATTATGGCCTTTGAATGGCTCTATACAATCCTACAATTATAGCTATTCTGTGAAAAAGCAGAGAAGAATGATAAAATCCACTATGTACAAGCATTTGTGTTATTACATCATAGAAAATAAGAAAAAGAAGGAAATAAGAGTGAGGATATGTTGCTTCCAACCTTAACTCTTCCAGCTGAGCCAGCTGTCCTCTCCCTCTGACCACTATGCCAATATATCCACTCCTTCCACTACCTCCCATTTCTATACAGCCAGCCCTAATTCCAAACACTGGGGTTCAGGAAGTGTTCCGACTGGCTCCCTCTCCTTATAGAGATCAAATTGTGTTAGTTCCTGGGGTACAGGGTCCTGGTCTGGTATTCCCACCTAAGACCTTACAGGGCACTCAGTTTGCACCAGAAACCCCTCCTGGTGCAGGGCAATTTCCCTCACACAGGGGGGCTAAATGAAAACAGGCAGCAGGCTGGGTTTCTATGGATGACCCACGACCCTTAATGAGCAGCAAAGGAATTTGAACAAAATTCAAGAACTTCAGCAAATACCAAATGAAGACCCCTTGAATTTTTGGAAAGGGTTTATCAGAACTACACACATTAGACTGATGCAGGCACGAAGGCCCCTGAAAATGCTAGAATGGTAAATATGAGAAAATTACAAAAATCAGATGGTGCATTTGGAACGAACCCCTTTCAATTGGCAGATGTTGTTTTTAAAGATTTCAACAACAGGGAGCAACAACAGAAGAAAGAAGATGCAAAAGGGAATGCCACTTTTCTGGCAGTAGCATTGGATTCCCAGAAGGCGAGTAACCTGAAGAGAGGTAAGCCACCATTGGGGAAGGAAAATACACTTACTGTAAGGAGGAAAGACATTAGAAAAAGACTGCCGCAAGCTAAAACATAAGAAGGAAAACAATAAAAGAAAGGTGGGAGCCTCTCATATGGTAGAAAGAGGGGTACACTCTGATGATGAATGAAGAGACCTAGGGGCTCCCTTGGACTTGAGGTGCCCAATTCCAATTTTCCTACAGGAGTCCCAGGTAACTTTGACAGTGGGGGACAAGTTGATTCACTTTCTAACAGATATGGGTGCAAGATACACTGTGGTAAACACTAAGGTGGCACAGAAAGCATCTCAATCAATTCTGGTCATGGAAGTTTCTGGAGAAGTACAAAATCATTCATTCTTACAACCTCTAGAATGCCAACTAGGAGACCTCACTCTGAAACACAGTGTCATATGTAAGCCAGAGTGTCTAATCTCTCTTTGGGGCTGAGATCTCCTTTGTAAATTAAATGATCAAGTAATTTTTTGCCAGAACAGCTTGACATCAGGGCCCCATTGGAGCATGCTTTAAGCCTACAGATGACACACATGGATGCCCCAGAAAAGGAGACAGAGCTCTTTCCCCCTGAGGTTTACAAAAATGTAAGGTCAGAAGTGTGGGCTGAAGGAGGAGATATGGGGATATATGTATATGTATAGCTGATTCACTTTGTTATAAAGCAGAAACTAACACACAATTGTAAAGCAATTATACTCCAATAAAGATGTTAAAAAAAAATGAAGTGTGGGCTGATGGCACCCCAGGGAAGGAAAAAAAAAAAAAAACACATGACCAATACAAATCCCATAAAAAGGGGCCCTGGGCCATCTAATCTAAAATAATACCCTCTGAGGCAAGAGGCTCAAAAGAGAACTCAGCCAATTCTTGAAAAGTTTTTGGAAGCAGGACTGATTAAATCCTGCAGGTCCCCTTCCCTACAGCATCCCTATTCTCCTGGTCAAAAATCCAAACTCAGCAGAGTACTGCTTTATCCAAGACTTAAAGGCTATTAATGAAGTAGTACAAGACTTGTACCCTGCTCACAAGCATTCCAGGAGGTTCTCAGTTTGGGGGCTTGAAAGATTTTTTTTTTCTGCATTCTTATTGCAAGAGAATTACAGCACCTGTTTGCTTTTGAATGGCAAGGCCCAGAAACACAAGTAGTCCAACAATATTGTTGGACAGTCCTGCCTCAAGGATTTAATAATTCCCCTACCTTGTTTGGGGAGATGTTGGCTAAGGACCTTAGAAACTTAACATTGGATGAAAGACTTTTATTTCAATATATGGATGATTTGCTACAAAATACTCATTATAAGAGAGATGTCACCTTACAATGGATTCAAATGTATGTAGTGGAACTTAACTTACAAAAGACCATCCAGAGAGTCACTCAGAATTGCATGACTTGTGCAAAAAATAACCCAAAGACTACTGTTAGACCTTCCCAGATGGGGACTCAACATAGAGGAATGTCTCCCCCGTGGACTGGCAAATAGATTTTAATCAAATATCTCAAACTGCAGGAAATTTCATATACCTGCTAGTGTTGGTGGACACTTTTTCAGGATAGCTGGAAGCATATCCCACCCAGACAGAAAAAGCTTCCAAAGTGATTAAAACCGTCTTTAAAAAAATTATCCCACTATTTGGACTACCTAACACCCTTCAAAGTGGTAACGGGCCTGCTTTTGTCTTTAGCATAATCCAACAAGTGTCTAAAGTATTTCAAATTATATTCATCCTGGAGACCAGACCACAATCAACAGGAAAAAACAAGAAAATGAATTATATATTAAAAAGGAATGTCAGGGCTTCCCTGGTGGTGCAGTGGTTGAGAGTCCGCCTGCCGAGGCAGGGGACACGGGTTCCTGCCCTGGTCTGGAAAGACCCCACATGCTGCGGAGTGGCTAGGCCCGTGAGCCATGGCCACTGAGCCTACACGTCTGGATCCTGTGCTCCACAATGGGAGAGACCACAACAGTGAGGGGCCCGCGTACCGCAAAAAAAAAAAAAAAAAAAAAAAAAAAAAAAAACAATGTCACTAAAATATGTCAAGAGACTAATTTAACTTGGGATGCGACCTTGCCAAGATAAGTTGCCCTGCTACAGATCAGAGTGGCTTCCAGAAACAGGCTTAAATTAAGCCCCTTCAAATTATTGTGTGGCAGGCCCTTCTAGGTGTCTGCCCAGGTGAGAGAATCTATAAATGCTCTAAAAGACCTAGCTGTTGCCAATTATGTTAAAACTTTGGGCACTATACTGTTCATGAGTTTGCCTCCAATAGGTCTGCCTATCCAACTGAGGTAGCCTTACATCTTTTCTGGCCCAGAGACTGAGTCCTTCTTAAAACCTGGAGAGAACAAGGCCTGAATATCAGCTGACTGCAAGGTGGACAGGACCACACGTGGTATTACTTACCACTCACTCATCTGTCAAGTTAGCTGGGGTAAAGCCATGGATTCATCACACTCCTGAGAGGCCTGGGGAGCAATGGGTTTGTGAACCCTTAGAATATTTAAGGTTGCTCTTTAAAAAAGATAAATATAGAGATTATAATTTCACTGTAGCTGAAAAAGGGTCAATCTATTTGTTTAATCTTATCCAAATAAATAGCACAGGAATCTAGTGTAATTATGGCACAGTCAGAGAGATAAAATTAATAGATATGTATAGGGAAATGGAAACAAAACCCCAAGTTCAACAAAGTGTGAAGGGGTTTCATCAGGGTCAAGTAATTGTAAATAAAGAAGGAAAGAGGATTGTACTACTGACAAGAGATTCTAAGGAATGTTCCCTGTCCAGAGTTGATTAATTTCATTCCATGATCACCCCTTCATCACCCCCTCTTCTGCAGGAAGTAGCTGGAACAGTTGTCACCCCTTTCTCCACAAGATTGTGGAATGGACATCAACAGTGGGGAATTGTAATAGGGAAGAACAAATCTGACTCCATATTAGATCAGTTTCTTTTACTTTAACCTTTATATTCTATTGCTTTTGCTTCAAGTTAAGAATGTTGCCTATAGCCTGAAATATGCAGTATAGCCCATTCTCAAGGTATCACACTTTTCCATTCATATAAAGAGAAAAAGTTGTAGAACAGAGAATAACATTTGTCCTGTTGGAGGTTTACAGGAACATCGTGACCCGACCTATGTGGACAGCTGCAGGAACAAAAGATTCCAACACCAAGAAATTTGCAACAACCAACCACACCCCTTCCCCTTTTTAGTATAAAAGAAACCTGAATTCTGACTTGGGTAAGATGGTTCTTTGGGACACTAGTCCACCATCTTCTCAGTCTGCTGGCTTTCTGAATAAAGTCACTATATCTTGCCTCAATAACTCATTTCTGGGTTTATTGCCCTGTTGTGTGGCAAGCAGTATGAACTTGGACTTGGTAACAATCATCAAAGAAACAGAACTTTTAGGAGTTTAATATTCTCCTTGAGAAATGTTTTAGACAATCTGCTCTTGATGTTAAACCAAACCAAGAGCCCCTCCCCTCAGGATACTTAGTGCCCTGCCTGCCATCCCAGGCCAACTCAGCAAGTAACCAGAGAAAGTTGAATCCCAGGGTCTTAGCACAAGAAGAGGTGGAAACTAGGAGGGGCTTAGCAGGAGAGAGACTGTGGTAGAGGGTAGAAGTCAGGAGGCCACAGAGGAGAGGCTTCTCAGTAAACCATAGGCTTAATGGGAAGTCCCATGATCTGCCATTAGAATCTCCCTTGGGGACACAAGGGTGTTGATGGTGTAAAGTCCAGTCCTGATCTGAGTCAGAAGGCAGGAAAAGACTAATGTCCCAGCTCAGACACAGTCAGGTAGAGAGAAGGAATTCTCCCTCCTCAGCCATTTTGTTCTATTCAGGCCTCAATAGATTGGATGAGCCTTCCACTCCAACACGGGGGAGAGCAAGCTACTTTACTCAGTTTATGGATTTAAATGTTAATTTCATCCAGAAACACCCCACAGACACCCTCAGAATCATGCTTAACCAAATATCTGGGCACTCCATGGCCCAGTCAGTTGACAAATAAAATTAACCATCACAAGTGGTAATAGCAACATGCAGGTAACAACAAAAACTCGCTTACAATCCCCCCCACCCCCAACAAATAAATGTGTGTGTGTGTGTGTGTGTGTGTGTGTGTGTGTGTGTACATATGTGTACAGTAGTCTCTTCTTATTCACTGGGGGACACATTTCAAGAACCCAATTGAATGCCTGAAACCATGGATAGTACCAAACCTTGTATATACCAAATTTTTCCTATACATTTATACCTCTGATGATGTTTAATTTATAAATCAGGCACAGTAAGAGAATGTTTGAATTGCCAGCATCACTACTCTTGTGTTTGGGTCCATTATTAAGTAAAAATAAAAGTTACTTGAACACAAGCACTGCTATACCCCATCAGTCCATCTAATAACTGAGACCACTACTAAGTGACTAAATGGCAGGATTTCATCACGTTACTCGGAATGGCCCCAAAATGTAAATGCAAGGGCATTTTAGTGTTTTTTTAGACAGTCCCTGTATGTTGTGGAGGCTGTACAAGAAAGATCGAGAGGCTTTATAATTTGTTTATGATTCAAATGACTGTTTGTCCATCCAATCATTGTCTCCTCAATTACAAGGGGAAACTAATTCTAAAACTGTCATCCTTCTTCTGAAAATAGTTTTCTATTCAACGTGACAATCTTTAATTTTTATTTCTGTTACTAAAACTGTGGGTATTTGCTTTGCAATATCGCAATAGTTTTCCAAACTATGGATTCTAAACTCTCGCTAAAAAAAATCTTGAAACTCTCTGGAATGCTATACTGTAAGGTCCATGGGCATACTTTTTTTTTCCTTTATTTTTTTGTTGGAATATAGTTGCTTTACAATGTTGTATTAGTTTCTGCTGCACAGCAAAGTGAATCAGCTATATGTGTGTATATATATATATATATACATATATATATATCCCCTCCTTTTTGGATTTCCTTCCCATTTAGGTCACCACAAAAGCTGCAGTAACATGGGTGTACTTTTGATCTGTAATAATTTCTTGATGAAACCCGCAGAATGAGCATAGGAAGTTCCTGTTCTGGATCCCAGTGCCACCGCCAGGAGGACCCCTCTTCTCTCCCGGGCCTCTGGTGTTGTGCTGCTGCTCCTGCTACTCTTACTGCAGTTCACTTCAGCAATGAGACCCTGGAACTTCGTCCCACAGCCTCTGGGCTGTCCCCAGCATGCACATGTGTGTGCTGGGCAGCTAGGGCAACTGCCCTGGGCCTGAGCATGTTCAGACATGTTGCCGCCTAGCATATCTCCTCTGCTCACACTTTCCCTGTTGTCCTGTTCTTCACTTAAAAAAACACAAGCTCAGAGATAAAATTATTAACAATTTCAAGTAATGACAGCAGTACATTAAACCAAGCATAGGGACCCTCCTGAGAGTAGACGCACTGTTGCAAGCCTATGAAGCTGCCCCTGCCTCCCTCCCCCATTTGAATTTAAAGTGCCAACTGGGCACTGACTATTTGAACATGGTTTTGAGGAGTTGTGGGAATTCTGGCATAGCTCACTCTTTGGTTGACCACTCCTTCCTTGCATAAAAAAAAGGCTGATGCTAGAGTTACACTCACAACATCACCACACTATTTGATGGAATTCCACGTTTTCTCTTTGTCTCACTTAGAGGATCATTACTAGTTTGCTCGGCCCAGACACTCTGGCTCAAACACTGGGGAAGATATTCTCTCCGTTGATGCTCAGTTTAATTGCTGTTCTTTTGCAGTCATTTTGCCCACATTGTGGCTGAAATTATTTACGGAGAGAACTTGGGTTTCTGAGAGTAAGATACTTTATTCCAGAGAAGAGCTTAATTATAGTAAAAAGAGTAGAGGAAAGGTTGATTTTTAGGGCAACTCTAGACCAATCAGGGTTACAAACATAAAATTATAAACATGAATTATTTTATGCATTTGAATGTCTAATAGTGATCATATTTATGCAAGCCTCTTTGCTAATATATGCTCTGCAGCTGAAAAGTTTTATTACACTTGATTGTAAATGTGATACTGTTGTACTATATAAACAAATCTATAAAATTAAGAACACTCAAAAGCATTTCTTTGAATTACCAGATATTTGCATGACTCTTGGGAACCTATCTTCACTAAAATAAAACATTCATTCAGAATATTAAGACCAGTGCCACAGAACTTGCATTTGAGTGAGAGTAAATACACAGTCAGGGAGGAAGGCAGGATTAAAACAGTAAACGCTGCAGCACTGACATTCATTCTTGCTGCTGTAGACTAGTTCATGATAATGTCCTTTTACAATAATATCCTGACACTGACCATGTCAGCATTCAACTGGGTTTGGGGTAATATAAACATTAAATGTCTAGGTCATCACGCTAAAGCAGGAAGACTTTCTGTGATTATCATCCTACATTTCTAAGAAGAAAAGAGATAGTTAATATGAACAGGAAATGGTCATTTGACACAATTCTAACTAGTGCATCTTTTCTCCATCACTTTATTTTGAAAATTTTCAAACACAGTTATGTTGAAAGAATGAGGGGTGAACACTTCTGTGACCGCCACCCAGGTTCTGCTGTTAACATTTTACTACACCTGCTTTTGTGTTTATCTATTCGTCCATCTTTCCCTCTATCCATCCATCAGTATACTGCATTTTTTAATGCATTTCAAAATAAGTTAGACATAACTTTCCTTCACCCTTTAATACTTTGGCATGCATATCACTTAAATTAAATATTTGTTATCTGTTTTATATTGTTTGTGGTTAAAGGCACAAATCTTAAGTGTATCACTTAATGTTTTTACAAATGCACACACCTGTATAACCCAAATCTCTATCAACATATAGAACTTTGCATCCCTCCAGAAGATTCCCTCATAACTTTTCCCAGTCACTTCCAGCCACCTCCAACCTACCAGTAGGGTCACTGTTCTGATCATTTCCACCATAGATTAGTTTTGCCTATTGACTAGTTCATTTTCATCTTTCTTGTGCAATTGAATTAATAGAATTTTAAAGATTTTGCTTTCAAACCAGTGAAACTCTAGTATTTCAGTGGATGCTCTTTTTTTTAATATTTAAGGACAATTTCTAATAACAATAAAGAAAAGCCCTCACCAAAAATATCAGTAAAAATCTCTGATGTGTTTGAGGAAAGTGCAGCCTCTTAAAGGAGGCAGAATTTGCCAAAAGGAAACAGGATTTATAGTTTCCTTTGAGGTAGCTCGACTGTTGAGGAGAGAAAAAAAAATTCATATGTTGAATATTTCCTTACGGAAAATCAAAACAACTCTATCTCTTCATTTATCCATGACCTGATGGTGTTTTCCTTCCCTCACATCACAGGGCAGTAAAGCATTTTTCTTCCCACAAGCTCTGCTTGAGCTCTTCTTCCCTGTTTTTTTTTCAGAAGGCACTTGCCAGAGACAACTGGGCTCTCTGCAGGCTGCATGATTTAATCAGCAAGAGTGAGATGTTCCAGAATCCAGTGGCTTCTGGGTCCCTGCCTCTTGAAGAACACAGAGGACTTACCATAGATCATTTCCAGTGGCCTGACCTGGCAAGCCCAAAAAAGAAACACAGCGGGAAAGTGGCAAAATACGTGTGTCTCACCTCTCTCTTCTGTTGTTTTTGCTCATCAAGTCAATTGAAATTGGAACACTGTGTTCCCGAAAACCCCATACTGTTGTGGCCATGTACAGCAGAGCTCCCACACTTTAATCAATCCTTATTTTACCATAAACTACAAATATTCATTCACTCATTCATTTATTCAAGTTTTCATTCCTAGTATTGGTTGTCTTCTCCCCCAAAATGGTCTTTCCATTTCCTTTCTACCGAGATGCAAACCAGAATTCTGGAATTACCCCAACACATTCCTCCACCACTGCAGTCAATCTCTGACTGACTTCTGCCTGTTTTCCTTCCCCAATATTTGTAGAATATGTTTGTCTCCATTCATTCATGAAATAAGTATCTTTGAGCATCTGCATGTCCCAGGTGTCATCTGTGCAACAGGGATATAGGATACAGTGACCCATGAAAAAGAACAGGCTTCTGCCCTCCTGGAGATTCCATTCTAGGGAGGATAAACACCCACAGAAACAATAAACACATTGACATTTCAGATAATGCTAAGTGCTGTGAGTCAAAAAAATCAAAGCACTGTGTGAAAAAGAGAGCAATAATTTAGAGTGTGGTCATGGGAAGCTTGTTTGAGGTGAAGGTATTGGAACTAAGACTTGAATAATGAGAAGAGATGGTCATGTGATGGTCTAGTTGGGACTTTCAGGTAGAGGGGATAGGAATTGGCAATTACACCTCACTTTTATCTACCATCATTTCTTACATGGCCCAACTAACAGGTCTACCATGATGTATGGATGCTCTAATATATTATGTCTTTCACACTGAGCTTTCTGAAATGTAAACCATATACCATCAATTTCCCTGCCCTCTTGTCATTCCCATCAAAATGCCCCATAGCTCTCTGCTGCTATTTCTCTTAGGGGGAAACAGTCCTTAACTTGACAACTGGCAACCAGAACATTCAGGGCCAGCCCTTGCATTCCTCTCTAGCTCAATGTCACACCACAACTTCCTGGTCCCACTAGCCTTCTTTCAGTCTTCCAGTCCATTATGCTTACACAGATGACATTTTCCCAAGGTCAGAGGGGCCCATTCCTCCTCTATTTTGGGAGTTAATTCAATTTCATCCTCTAGGTTCCAAATTATTCATCACTACCCCCAGGAAAGCCTTTCCTGACCTGTTTTTTAAAACCAAATGCCCAAATTACATATTTTTAGGGAACACAAGTCTCCCATTTATAGCACTTCTCACTCTGGTAATTTTCCATATAAGTTAGGATTATTTGACTTATGTCTGTCTATAACATTCTAAGTTTATAAAAGGAGCCTCCCTGGAAGAGTACTGGAACATAGCTGTTTAAATTGTTAAATTGATTAGTCATGAATATCATAATTGATCATGAATAACTTCTATGAATTTGAAAGTTGTCAGCATAGAGAAGACATTTCAAGCCATCAGAAAGGATGAGATCACCCTGGGAGATAATAGGCAGAATAAGTCCTGGGCACCTGTGCCATGGACAAGTCTACATTTAAAGAACCAAAGGCAAAGGAGAGTTACCCAAGGAAACAGAAGTGGAACAGCCAGAGAAGCAGGATGAAAATGGAGAGCTCTGACTCCCACATCAGGAAAGAAACTCTCCTAGTCCATTCAGGTTACTGTAACAGAATATCAGAGGCTTATAAAGAGCAGAAATTTACTTCTCACAGTTCTGGAGGCTAGGAAGTCCCAGATCAAGGCAACTGATTCAGTGTCTGATGAGAGCTCTCTTTCTGGTTCATAAAGGGCCACCTGCTCATTGTGTCCTCATGAAGCAGAAGGAGCAAGAGAGCTCACTGGGGTCTCTTTACGAGGGCACTAATCCATTATGAGGGCTCCACCCTCAAGACCTAATCACCTCTTAAAGGTCACCACTTCTGAATACCATCACTTTGGGTCTAGGTTTCAACATACGAATTTGGGGGAGACACAAACACTCAGTCTAGAGCACAAAGTGTGCTGAAGTAGAGAGAGACCAACTCTATGGAACGCTATTGTTTATGGCAATGTTTTAGGAAATACAGAATCAGAGGAAAAGAACATGAATGAAAATAAGACATATACACACACATGCACATACCCAATGTTTGGTAAATGTCTTGGAAGACTTTCTAAGTACCTAAGCAAACTGTGTGTGTGAGTGTGTGTGTGTGTGTGTGTGTCTGTCTGTCTGTTTGGAAGAGGAAGGTGATGAACATTATTAAATAGTTTTCAGGTCTCTGAATTGTATGCTTTATCCCCTTTTTAAAGAAGATGGGTTTTTGTTTTGCTTTGTTTTTTATTTTTTATTTTAGATATTGTGATTGCATTGTTCTAACAAAGTGTGCATTTTTGCAAATATAATAAGTTATATTAAATAATCTTAAAGGGACTCTAAAATAGAACTGAATAAAAGTTAGGTAAGTTATTAACTAATAAAGGGTGTGTTTTTTAAAACCCAAAACATATAAGATACACATAAGAGGGTCCTCGGTAAATACTCTGAAAATAAGTTTTTTATCTCCTGCAGAAATTATTTTTTGTATTTAATGTAGAGCAACAAATCTGATTTTCTTAAAAAGTTGCAAACAGTTTTCATGACACAGCAGCTTGGTGGGTTGAAACAATCATAGATGTTGTGTAGAAATGGTATTTCTCTGGCTCTGCCCACAGACGCTCTGAAGGAGCATTACTGTCCCTTAGGTAGTTCTGAATATCTGAATCCTGTGTACTCTTAGAGTCCTTGTGTTTACCTGCCAGTGACCAATGAAGACACCAGGGCCAGTGCGAGCTGCCTGATGTTTTCAGCAAAATCAGCATTTCTATGTCCCCCCAACCCCTTTCCTTCTGCTCTCAGCAGCCCTTCCAAGGCTGCAGGAACCAGTTCACTGCTGTCAGTATTCAGAAAAATTTGATAAAAAGAGATATTTTGTTTTCAATCACTTTCATTGAATTGATCACACTGGAAACAATTCATGCTTGGGATGGAAAGCAATCTAAGCAAAAGATACCTTTTCTGTACTCCAGATGACAACATCCAACCCTCACTTGCCAAGTTAAATCATAATATAATCTTCTTTGAAACCAATATCTCAGGTAGTAAAGACCTTCTGAAACAAATTTCTTCGTGAATCTGGGGCAAACAACCCCTGACCTGATCCTGAATCACAATCCTGATCCTGAACTTGTGAAACTGGCTTCAGTTGGAGATAAGTCCCCAAAACTAGCCCATGAAACATACATCAATCAGAAATCAGAAGTTTATGCAAATGAGTCCACTGTGGGTAGCTGGCTACAGACTGAAGTGACAAGAGTGCTAAGACCTACTATGTTTTTCCCTTCTACCTTCAACAACTTCCCCTGTATTCCTCTAAACTTATTACTACATATTTAGCCATAAACATAAAACAAAGATAAACTAAGACTCTATCATAAAATTTTGCATGTCTCCACATTTAGGTTGGCTGAAGTTACTATTAATTTATCTTTATACATTGATAGGTTATTTTTTGTGAGCCTCTGTATGAAGATAATAGGCCTGTGCCTTTTGGGGAAGAAAATTTCTCTGAAAGAGAGAGTGGGTAGGAAATAGGAGGAGAAAGGCAAGGAAGTGCTCTGTGTAGGTGATCATTTCTACTGAAATTGCAGAGCTGTAATTATCCATAAGCTGAAAGGTTTAGATGGAACATTTTCAGATCATTTCTACAGAACCTCTAGGGCTAGAATTATCTAAAATACTTAAAAATTCAGGTAAAAAAATCAGGAAGAAAAAATGTATCTTTCTTTTGGCATAACTAAGCCTAAGGCTTTTGTCAACCTCACATGCAAGTTTTGCTTAATTACTCTTAGGGAGAAGGTGAGGTCAGAAGGCTCTTTATTATAGTTCAGCTTCCTGGGAAGAAGAAGTAAACTCAAGTAAGCAAATGATAAAGGATAACTCTCAATCTGAAAACATGGCTAAAGTAAGAGTGGTGTTTCTGGTTTGGGATGCACTCTATCAGGGCTATGGGAATTATATACTGTGTCATTGCTGTTCATTATTGGAAGAAACCTAACATTTCCCTAATGGGAAACAATTGCCATGGAGTGGGCTCTGATGCATTTATTTGCACTGAGGAGTGTAGCTGTGTTCACCCTGTAATTACAGTGACACGACAAACCTTGGCAAACGTTAGCACAGCAGAGCAACCTTCATCATCACGGAGTCCTGAGATGTGGGAATACTTGGAGGCACGCAGTGTCTCTCAGAGGCTCATGCTGACCCTCCGTGGTGTCACTTCCATTGCATCTGGGGGACTACGCTCCATCACCGTGTCTTCAACTCTCCTGACAAGCAGAGAACGCAGAGTCACTATTTAAGATAGGGGGAACAAAGCCTCTCCCCAAACCAACCACATTGAAATCTCTAGGAAAGGGCTTAGGAATTTGAATGTGGACATTCTCACTTTTCATCAGTTTAGGAAACACTGAGAGATCCCTGAAGTCCCTTGTCTGACTGTCTATGATGACCTCAGCTAGTCGTTCTCAATGAAAACAGAGGAGCTGGCATTTGAGAACCATCCAAGGAGCCTTGTCAAAACACAGATTCCTTCTTCTCACAACCCTCAGTTACACTGAAGTCTTTGAAGGAGCTGGTTGTATATGTGTTTTGCAGTGACCTCCAGGCTAGATACAGCCTCCCTTGGCAACCTCTCACCTATGGCTTTGATGAGAGGGATGCCAGCCCAGGTGCTGCTCATTCAGTCAGTGATTTTCAACAAAGCATCTACCAGTTATTTATTCAGAAAGTTTGGTGCTTATTCTGTTCTCTACCTTTACATGTTTCCAGTCAAATAAAACCTCCATGCACATCGTAGAGTTGTAAGCTCTGGAGATAAAACAAGATAATACAAGTTGGGTGACCCCATGATACTTACAGTCCAGTTAAACCAGAATGGCAAGGAAAATGCCTCAAAGTCAAAGCAAAGGGCATGTCAGGCAATTAAGAGACATTCCAAAGGGGACTGTTGTTGAGGCTTAAGTAGCAATACAGTCAATAGGTGTCCTGAAGATGGAGACTTCGCTCTGCAACTTGAATAAGCCACCGTGGGATCACACAGTGGGGTGAAAGGGGAGGCATAATGTGATGGGGAAACTGCTCTCTTAAGAAAACACAAAAATTAATAAATGTGGATAACTTATTCCTGGCAAATTTAATTTATTCCCAGTTTTTGTCAAATGTCATACATTTTTGTTCTGCTTTTTAAATGAAATTTGTGCATGCTTTGCTTGTACAATATTTGAATGTGTGATAATTTGCATTCATGTCTACAACCTTGAGTCACTAGTAAGTGCACAGAAGTAATTGTCCATCTTGAGAACTGAAAAATGTACATACGTATGATGAAAGTAACCATAACAAGTTTGCTCTATTAAAAAAGAAGAGAAAAAAGGAGAAGAAGAAGAAGGAAGAGGAGGAGGAGGAGGGGGAGGGGGAGGAGGAGGGGGGTGAGGAAGAAAGATAAATAAAAACAATAGTAATGATAATAATAATAATAATAATAATGGAGGATTTGAGAATAGATGACTATCTAAAGCACCACCAAAATCAAAAACTGAGGCAGGGAAGAGGAGTCACCTGACTGATGAATTGCATAAATGAGAAAAATAAGGAATAGATTGGTCAAAGGCCATGTGAAACTCAGGAGCCTTGAGTAGAGAGGCGTTCCTAGGTTGTTTATTGTGAGAAACTGGGTGTGGCACACTCAAATATTTTGCATTTTAATTATACATGGAACCTTCTGGAAGTAAAATCTGGAAGTGGGTGGCAAAATAATCTCAGTTTAGGTTAGCAAACTTGAAAGTGTGGTATGTTAAGACTTTGTTTGGTCCATTCCCTAAAAGAAGTGTGGGAAGCAGGAGGGGGTCACCCCCAACAAGACCTGGACCCCAAAATGGAGGGATTCCTGGTGATCTCAAGATTCTAGTAACAGGAAAGCAACATGTTGGGAGGCAGGCTCAAATGTGAAGGCTGCAAGGAGGCCTCTCTTCTCTCAGTTCTTTGCCATAAGTGATAGGCAAACACTGACCTCATCAATAGCTGTCCCTATCCCCAAATATCAGTCTTATACTCAGGTGCCCACAGTGTCCTTCATTTGTGGTGAGGGAAACTCTTCCAAGTGAAATAACACACCACACTTGCCTCCGTGTGGGAAATATTTTAAATATACCCACTGCTGTAAGGTTGTAAGGAAATTGGCATATAATTTGTTATAAAGATTATTACATAACCATATGATAGCACACTATGTTGTTATTTTTTTTTTTTTTTTTTTTTTTTTTTTTTTTTTTTTTTTTTTTTGCGGTATGCGGGCCTCTCACTGTTGTGGCCTCCCCCGTTGCGGAGCACAGGCTCCGGACGCGCAGGCTCCGGACGCGCAGGCTCAGCGGCCATGGCTCACGGGCCCAGCCGCTCCGCGGCATATGGGATCCTCCCAGACCGGGGCACGAACCCGTATCCCCTGCATCGGCAGGCGGACTCTCAACCACTTGCGCCACCAGGGAGGCCCTATGTTGTTATTAAAGCCAGTTATTTTTACTGGCATTAAAAGATTTTCTCAGGGGCTTCCCTGGTGGCACAGTGGTTGAGGGTCCACCTGCTGATGCGGGGGACACGGGTTCATGCCCCGGTCTGGGAGGATCCCACATGCTGCGGAGTGGCTGGGCCAGTGAACCATGGCCACTGAGCCTGCGCTTCCGGAGCCTGTGCTCTGCAACGGGAGAGGCCACAGCAGTGAGAGGCCCGCTTACCGCAAAAAAAAAAAAAAAAAAAAAAAAAAGATTTTCTCAGTTAAAAGTTTAAAAAAATCCAGAAGTATGCAATAGAATAAGATCTTTTTTTAACATATTTATTTGAGTATAATTGATTTACAATGTTGTGTTAGTTTCTGCTGTATAAAAAAGTGAATCAGCTATACATATACATATATCCCCATATCTCCTCCCTCTTGCATCTCCCTTCCACCCTCCCTATCCCACCCATCTAGGTGGTCACAAAGCATCAAGCTGATCTCCCTGTGCTATGCGGCTGCTTCCCACTAGCTATCTATTTTACATTTGGTAGTGTATATATGTCCATGCACCTCTCTCACTTTGTCCCAGCTTACCCTTCCCCCTCCCCATGTCCTCAAGTCCATGCTCTACGTCTGCATCTTTATTCCTTTCCTGCCCTTAGGTTCTTCAGAACCTTTTTTTAATTATTATTATTTTTAGATTCCATATATATGTGTTAGCATACAGTATTTGTTTTTCTCTTTCTGACTTACTTCACTCTGTATGACAGTCTCTAGGTCCATCCACCTCACTACAAATAACTCAGTTTTGTTTCTCTTTATGGCTGAGTAATATTCCATTGTATATATGTGCCACATCTTCTATATCCATTCATCTGTCGATGGACACCCAAACAAGAAAGAGGGAAAGGGAATGGATCTACTTCCAAATGAGTATGATCGGAAGGGACTTCCTTATACAGAAATCTTAGAACATGACACTTCCTATATATTATTTGCAATTATTCTCAGCCTAAGCTGGATATTATTTCAGTTTTTCATAGTTCTCTGTGGGAGTCTGCAGGTAAGACATTGAATCTTTAGCAGACATTTATAATGTAGTCTGATTGACCTGCCATCCTCCCTGTGATGGAGCTCTAGGGGACAGGGACTTAGTCAAGGTTTCCATTGCTGGAGTTCACTGTCAGTCCTGACCTGATACCCATCACACACACCTTCCAAAAAGTCACCACCCTGTGCAAAATCATTCTGTAAAACCTACAGAGCAAATGTGAAAATGAGGTTAGTAGCACAACACTCAACAACTTTGTGACCAAAAAAAAGAGATAAGAATCTAATAAAAATAGTCCCACAGTTTTTGCATGTAATGTGCTTTAAAAACACAGGAATAAGTATGGCACCTTACCTTAAAAAGGCTTACTTGCTGTGGCAGTATTTTTTCAGAACCCCGTGTGCAGAGGAAGAGAACAAAATTAGAAATAGAAAAAGGGTGAGGGAAAAGAACAAAGAGCAATAGAAAAAAAGAACCGGAGGCTGACTGCAAACCGGGATGGGTGACTGGATTGGGATGAGGGGCAGAGAGGCATGCACCCTGTGTTCCTGCACACCGTGGTTGGCTGGGGGCAATTTTCCGTGGCCACCTTGGGCTTTTTGCAGACAAAGTCACCTAAAAAGCAGTTAAGAAATTTGGAGGTGCTCAGTTGCTGCCAAATACGTCAACTCTGTTGGCACAAATTTGGAGAGGGGAGCCCAAGAAGACCCAGCAGGGCAGCTGGGCTGCAGGCTGCAAGAGTGAAGCCCGTCCAAGGGCACATTCCTGAGCAAATTACCTGTAGGCTCTGAAGGGAGTGGGGTGCATGCAGGACTGCCCTGCCAGGGGCCTGCACCATGGGGTGTTTGCCCACCCAGTGCCTGACCTATTTGGCTTAAGGGCATTTCTGGCTGCTAGGAGGGAGGTTGAGGGCTGGGCGCAAGCAGACCCAAGGGCTGAGGTGACCACCCAGGGATGAGGACAAGGCCCCAGGAGCCTGTTTCCGTCAAAGGGAAGCAATAGCCAATGAGGACACCCTCATCCCATAGCACAGTTTTGTTTCCAGTTGGATCTCTTGGATTACAATGATAGGGACTGCTTCACAGCCCAGGATGCTGTGCACTTTCAACAATTAAGCCTTCCATGGCCCAGGGCTGGTGCCTGCTCCCTCCCCACCCACAGCCCATCTGACTACCCTTTCCAAGAAGCATGCTGATTATCCTTCCCAGTTACAGTTACTCTTTAAAATGACATTTGCTGAAGTTCTATGCATTTTTAGTTTAAATGTGAATAATGTTTCAGTTCTAACCCTGGCAGATTCAGCTATAATTTGAAAGAATTGTGTTCCATTAAAATGGAGAGCACACTGGGGTTCCTTTCAAGAATTTGCATTAAATAACAGAAAGTGATTTTTCAGAACTCTTCCAGCTGCTTAAATATTAGAATTCAAGAGCAATAAAGGAATGTATAAAGATAAAAACACCTAGTTTACATGAAATAAAACTTTTCTTAAAATTCCTTGAGTATTTTTAAAGGAAATAAAGGGCTTTTTAATAAAGGGCTTTTTAAAAACCTCCTTCCCTAGCATCTTCAATTCCCACAACTTTCTCTCCCATTGCCTCAATTCTCTTCTAAAACAGAAATTGCACACTTATTCTACCAGCATGTCCCTCATTAAATGAAACAAATGCTGAAAACTTTAGCATTACTTACATAGAGATATGGACTTGAAAGAGTTCTCTCTACAAAACAATAATTTGAAAAGATACATACACCCCTATGTTCATAGCAGCACTATTCACAATAGCCAAGACATGGAAACAACCTAAATGTCCATTGACAGATTAATGGATACTGAAGATGTGGTACATATATACAACGGAATACTACTCAGCCATAAAAAAGAACAAAATAATGCCATTTGCAGCAACATGGATGCAACTAGATTATCATGCTAAGTGAGGTAAGTCAGAAAGAGAAAGACAAATACCATATAACATCACTTATATTTGGAATCTAAAGTATGATACAAATGAACCTTTCTAGGAAACAGAAACAGACTCACAGACATAGAGAACAGACTTGTGGTTGCCAAAGGGTGGGGGGTGGGGGAGGGATAGACTGGGAGTTTGGGGTTAGCAGATGCAAACTATTATCTATAGAATGGATAAACAATAAGGTCCCACTGTATAGCACAGGGAATTATATTCAATCTCCTGGGATAAACCATAATGGAAAAGAATATAAAAAGTATGTGTGTGTGTGTGTGTATATATATATATATATACACACACACATATATATATATACACATATATATATATATAAAACAATCACTATATAGCAGAAATTAACACACTGTAAATCAATTATACTTCAATGAAAATAAATAAATAAAACAGTCCTCTTGAAATGCCATTTGAGTGAGTGAGGACTATTACTTAGCATGTGTATAAAACTTGAAATCAACTCCAGAGGGTTGAGGCAATGATGTGAACTGCACCACTACAGTCTGACTCAGCTGGAACTTAGGGTTCAGAAGTTTCTGGCTCTGCCAGAGTCCTGTTAATGGAGCACTTGAGATGATCAGCAGAGACTCTCCAATTATTGTGGGAGCTTGGGAAATGCTGAACTAGTTCAACGCCACCAAGTACTTGAAGTCTGTGAGCTGAAAACCAGTTTGCATTGCAATCCAAGTTGCAAGAATTATTAATGGTGAAGCACAAAAAGTTCCACCCTCTAAATTTTTTATCTATCTAAATTTGGGGATATTTCATAATGGCTCAATATTACAGACAAAAGACGTAAAGAAATTGAACAATGCCTTTAAAATGAATAAGTTTTTCCACAAGTGAAAATATAAACATAAAATGTAGCCTAGAGCAGTCAGCTGAGTCCCTGGTTGGTTATGTTTGAAGATGTGAACTATAAGTTCAAGGGAACAAGCAAAAGGAGAAGCAGGATCTGGGAGCCCATTTTTGCAGATGCCTGGGTTGCAGGGGCCTTTGTACAAAATGACTCATACAGTGGCCACAGATCTTTATTTTAGATCCTTTTAAAGGATGTTCCTTTGTTTCATTTACCTTCACAACTTCAGAAGTGCTGTGTTGTTATTTTTACTTGTATTAAGTGTTTTAATAGTGAGATTTGTCCTCTTTTCTCATTAATGCCATATGAGGGACATTTCTTATTCCAGAACTAAATTCAAGGGTGTGCCCCACATGATGAATAAACAGCCTTTCAAATGGACCCTGGTTTTTGCTGTAGACTTAAACATGTTTCAATAATGCAGATGAGAGCACAAGGAGTGTTTATGCTACACCAGTCCTCCCATTAACTGCTGGGACAGGCTGATGTGAGGTTCCCAGGAAGACCAGGCAGAGATAGGGCTGCAGGCAAGAAACCCAACCAGTAAAGAAAAGATTTGGGCAGGAGAGGTCAGGAGTAATTGGTTAGAGCTTCTTAACCATAGTGGTGTTGCCTTTTATAACTTAAATAGCCTTCTCTTTTTTTTTTCTTAAGTTAATCTAGCTATGTATTTGTCAGTTTTGTTGATCTTTTTAGAGAACTAACTCTTGGTTTTGTTGATTTTCTCTAATGCTTTTTCTAGTCTCTATTTTATCTCTACTCTGACCTTTATTATTTCCTTAATTCTAGTGGCTTTGTGTTTAGCTTCTTTTTCTATTTCCTTAAGGTAGGGGTCCCTAACTCCCAGGTCATGGACCAGTACCACTCCACGGCCTGTTAGGAACCGGGACACACAGCAGGAGATGAGGGGTGTGCGAGTGAGCAAAGCTTCATCTGTTGCTCCCCATCACTCTCCATCGCTTGCATTACCACCTGAACCATCCCTCTCTCCCCCCAACCTCATCTGTGGAAAATTGTCTTCCACAAAACCGGTCCCTGGTGCCAAAAATGTTGAGGACTGCTGCCTTAAGATGTAAAGTTAGGTTGTTCAAATCATGAAGTATTTCTCTTTGTTTTTAACATAAGCATTTACAGCTATAAATTTCCCTCCTGGTACTGATTTTCCTGCATCCCATAGGTTGTGGTATGCCATTTTCATTTTCATTTGTCTCAAGATATTTTCTAAGTTCCCTAGTGCTTTCTTTAAAGCAAAATGAGTCTAAAACTCCAGTGTCAGTCCTATATAAACACTCCCTGGTTTTGTTTTTGCTTTTTGCGAAAGTTGACAAGCTCATTCTGAAAAATGTATATGGAATCCAAAGACCAGGAATAACCTAAATAATTTTAATTATTTTTTTAAAGTGGTGTTTGAGGACTCACACTATCTGATATCAGTATTTATTGTAAAGGTACATTATATTACTTAAAACAAAGCAGTGTGATACTGGCACAAGGATAGATAAATAGTCCAGCAAAAAAGTCCATAAACAGACCTAAGCATAAATGAGCACTTGAATTTTTTACAGAGGTGACACTATGGAATGTGGGAAATGAAAGTTCTTTAAAGTAAACAGTACTGAGTAAATTGGTTATACCTATAAAAAATGAAAATTGTCACTCTACCCCACAGAAAAGTTAATTCTTGATGGACTATAGATCCGAATGTGAAATTTAAATTAAAAATATTATGGAAAATAACACATTATCTCACGGTACAAAGACATCTCTCAAACAGGATAAACTACACTAAGCATATTGGAAAAGATTGATCAATTAGACTTCTTAAAATTTTCTATTTATCCAAAACTATTAAGAAAGAGAAATGACATGTTGCAGAGTGGAAGAAGAAATTTACAATACATATAAGTGGCAAAAGACTCATATTCAGAATATATTTTTCAAATCATTAAGAAAAAGAGATACAGTAGTCCAATTTTTAAGTCATAAATAGGCACTTCACAAAAGATAATACCCAAATGGTCAATAACCATAAGAAAAGATACTCAAAAATTAAGCCACAATGAAATACCATTATACTCTCACTCAAATGGTAAAATTAAGAAGACTGGAAATACCAAATATAAGTGAGGGTGTGAAACACCTGTAACTCTCTTGTATTGGGAGTGTAAATAGATGAAACCATTTGGAAAGCTGCTGACAGTATTTATCAAAGGTAAACATACACATGTCCTGAGGTTCAGCAAATCTACGCCCATGTATCTATTCAACAGAAATTTTACACGTGTTCCAAAGACACAAAAGACAGGTCATTTCATTGTTACTTGGAACAACGAATAGTGTAATAGTAAAACTGGGGTGAATCAAACCCTTTTTCAATAGCAGAATGGAAACTCAAAATGGTACAATCATGAATGGAACATTGTGCATCAGCGGAGATGGCATGAGCTGTGCTCCGCACAGCATGGGCAGACCTTACAAACATAAAGCTAGCAACACAAACCAAACACAAAACACACACTGGATGACCATGTTAATCTCAACACCAGGCAAGAGGACTCTGAGGTTCCTGAGGGGAGGAGCTTGGTCCCCCTTGGCAAGGATGGAGGCTCTGTGACTGAATGGCCATGGGAGAGACATCTGGGCTGGGGTGAGGTCCTACTTCTCCACTCGTGTGCTGAGTACATGCCATGTTCAGAGTACCATAAGTTAGAATGTTAAACTCCAATAAAGCATTTTGAAAAAGCAGAGTGGAGTAGATTGATGAATAAGGAGCCCCACTTCTTGATGTTTGACTGCTGACAGCTTCTAAGTCTCACCCTCCCACCTTCCCCTTATACCCACATCTGATCAGCAGACAAAACAGCTGATGCTTCCTCCTTTGGAGAAGGCAGGAGATTCAAACCCCAAAAGCCCCTGAATGTGTATGGGAACCCTCTCAAGCCCCAGCCCTAACCACAATAGAGACTCAGTCTGGTCTCTCTTCCTGGCTGCCTCAGACCATTTTGGACCTGCTGGAGAGGCCTGCCCTGCTCTGCTGGAGACCTAATTATGTGAATAATGAAACTTGTACACACTCTTGGTGTACGTGTGTGTGATGTCATCAGTCTTGACACGTGAATCAAATTTTGGGTGGTGTTATGGACTGAATGTATGTGAGCCCCCCAAACTCAAATGTTTTTGAAGTCCTAACCTCCACTATGATAGTGTGGGTATTTGGGTCTTTATAAAGGAGGTGATTAGGTGTTGTTGAGGCCATGAGGGGACCCTCATGATGGCGTTAGTATCCTTATGATATCTCTTTCTCCAAGTTCACACACCAAGGAAAAGCCGTGTGAAGACACAACCAGAAGTTGGTCATCTGCAAACCAAGAAGAGAGCCCTCAGAAGGGACTATATAGGCCGGTGCCTTAATCTTGGATTTCCAGACTCCAGAACTGTGAGAAATAAATACCTGTTGTTTAAGCTGACCAGGGTGTGGCATTTGTTACGGTAGCGCATGAACTGATGGAAAAGAGAGGGCAATTCTCCTACTTTTACACAGTACCTGCAATAGTTTCTTGAAAGACTCCTAGCAAATATTAGAACAAAAAAATCAGTGTACATAACTATTTCCTTCTACCTGGTCCTCATATTTATATAAAAGTAATTGGAGGCATGCACACACACACACATCTGTATAGTGTCTGGATACAAAACAGAAACGGTGTTTTTTAGAGAACTCGCAAGAAATTGGGAACTGTAGATAAATCTTGAGGAGTGATAAAATTATTTAGTCACAGTAAAACTTTTTGTAACATTGACATTTTTCTTTTACTGTGTTTGTTTATTATTTCTCAAGTTAAAAAAAGAAAGAAAGAAAAGCAAATACAGTTTAGTCCATTCTTAAAAAACGAAAAGGAAAGAGGAAGAAATAGTCATTTGTGATAAGTAAATAAAAGAGCAAACAAAATGTGTGCAGCAGTCTAGAATACACAGTACACATAAAACTTTTACTTTTGCAGGTGCTACAAAAAAGGTACCCCACTGAGGTGTTAAACATGCAATGACTCAAGGTGAAAATAAAAACTCTCACATAGCAAATGGCTAATTTTTAACTCTTCTTTTCTTCCTCTGGAAAATATATTTTCTAGGATATATACTGTTAATTGTTCTACTACTTTCATCCTTCTGTGCACTTGAAAACTCAAATATTGAAGAATCAAATAAAATAAGTATAATCCAGAGAAGTCCTTGAGCTTCTCCAGCAGTTTGTTCTTTCATGGAGGACATCCGGGCAGGTCTCTGCTTTGTGATACTCTGCTTCATAGTTGAAGTAACCAGCTAATCCAGCCAAGATTTAAACAATGGCTGAAGTTAGTGGAATGATGCTCACTTATTTATGAAATAATGTGGCTACAGCAGATGAACTCCAGGACCACTTCCAGACAAAAGAGTTCAACATCCAAGGAATCCACCTACACAACTGTCTGTCTTTTGCATGTCTCAATACAAAAAGCATTAAAAAATGTTAAACTTAGAATCATTTTGAGATAAAATACTAGAGAATCTTCACAGGGAATGCAGGTGCTTTCTCCAGTCATGTCTCGTTCTCTCTCCACTTCATTAGATATACCTGTTGAATTTAAAAGGAGTGTGTCCATCTAAAACTTTGGAGGTCAACTGCCTTAAAAGCAGAAACTAGCTTTATTTTCTTTCTAAAGAATTTGGGCAAAGCAACATTTGGAACACTCACATTTGGAAATTAACTTTCTGCCAAACACAGAAGTTCCCAGTTTATTTTCTCAATGCAATTCATTCAGTCAAATAAATCTTATTTATTCAAGGAACAATGTTGCATTTGTAGACTATGTTCCTAACTAAGGACTCAGTATCAAGTAAATTATAGATATATGACATCAGTATATCATGAAAGTTTAAGTGCAGAACTGAAAAATCTCTATGGTAAAATTAGTGGTATTTAATTCCAGTTCAAAAATGTAGGCTGGGGCTTTCCTGGTGGCACAGTGGTTGAGAGTCTGCCTGCCGATGCAGGGGACACGGGTTCGTGCCTCGGTCCGGGAAGATCCCACATGCCGCAGAGCGGCTGGGCCCGTGAGCCATGGCCGCTGAGCCTGCGCATTCGGAGCCTGTGCTCCGCAACGGGAGAGGCCACAACAGTGAGAGCTCCGTGTACCACACAAAAAAAAACAAAAAACAGTAGGCTGGAAACATAAAAATATGATTCAGCTGCATCATTAGTTTGTTAGGCATTACACTTATAATACTTTATTATTTTTTAAATTTAGAAGGGATTTTCAGAGATGGTTTGGAATAACCTATATCTTAAAAAAAAAAACAAAAATATTTTCAAAGACTTTTGAAACGCTGGGGTTTCTCTCCTTATAAATTTACCTATCATGAGCAAAGGCATTTATTTATATTATTTCACTGATCAGAGTGGAATGTAGTGAGTACTCCATAATTTACAGCTGATGATATAAAAATGGTCTTTCTTTAAAAACTGTATTTAGAGGTCAAAGTAAGTCAACATTTCTGAGAAACAAACAACAACAAAAACCAGAGTGTAAACAATGTGTTTGTGACTACTTTGGCCAATAATCAATAGATTAAAACAGAAGTGACACTGGCTGTTTTCTGGGTCCAGATCTTAAGAGGTGGACAGCTTCTACCTCCCATTCCGGGACACTCACTCTGAGGAAAGCCAGCTGCAGTGTGAGAAACAGGACCACACCAGGGCTGCCATTCTTGGGCCACCAAACCCCAAACTAGCCATGTGGAAAGCCATCTGACAGCCCCCAACTGTCCCTGTCATCCCATCTCAGGTATCAACTTCAGTGAAGAGTGAAGAAGTAGCAAAAGCCATCTTAAACATTCCAGATCCAGTGGTACTCAGTGAAAAGGAGTTAAGGGACCTAGTCACGGAAATGACATAAGACCACCATCCAGCATCCTAGTCCTGTCCAGCCATTAGAGCCACCCCATGTGAAGCCCCAGGAGACAAAGCGTTCCCACAGGACCTACCTGAATTCCCACCCACAAAACTGTGAGCATAATAAAAGGGTTAGTTCACACAAGTGAATTTTGGGGAGTTTGTTAAATAGCAGTAGGTAACCAAAGTGAAGAGCTGGGTGGGAAAGGGTAGAGAGTAAACTGGGTGGGAGCAGACAGAGGAAGTTCAACCCAATCATCTTATTGTCCCAGATGAAATTGAAGAGGAATCTGGGTGCCAGAAACTCACATTAATTCCCAATAAAATGACCCAAATGAAAAAGTCAGCAAGGAAATGATAACATAGCAAAAGAAATGGCAGCAACAAATCAGCACAGAAAGGGAAAACCTCTTGTCATTTAAAGTGACCACATAGTGACCAAGGAAACAAACAGAAAATTCTGGGGTAGCTGGGGTCCTAATCTTCCCCCTAGCTATAACAAAATACCACAGACTGAACAGCTTAAAACAACAGACATTGATTTCCCATAGTTCTAGATGCTGGAAGTCCGAGATATAGGTGTTGTGCAAATTTAGTTCCTGGTGAGGATTCTCTTCCTGGCTTGCAGACAGCCACTTTCTTGCCTGGTCCTCACATGGAGGGGAGATAGAGACAGAGTTTGGGGTCTCTTGTCTCTTCCTCTTCTTAAAAGAACATCAAACCTATAGGATTAGGGCCCCACCCTTATGTCTCATTTAACTTTAGTCACTTCCTTAATGGCCGTATCTCCAAGTATAGTCACAAGAGGATTAGAACTTTGACAGACCCCAGCCTGCGTCTGATGAGAAAGAAAAGCCCTTGGCTACAGAGCAGATACAGTCTAGCCTCAGAGGGAGGCTGAAGAAATAGGAAGTAGATTTGAGGAACTAAGCATCAAATAATACATAGCCCGAGGAACAGAAGTAAATCTCCTCTAATACTTCAACCTAGAAAACATTCGTGAGAATGAAGGTGCAGTAAAAAAGAGAGCTTGGAGGCCAATCGGTAATTAACAGAATAATATATAAAGGGATAATGAAGAACTAAGAAAACAAACTGAGAACTAAATTTAAAATTGTAAACAGCAAACTAAACATGCCTGAAAATGGAATCAAAGACACAAAAAAAGAAAAGGAAAGAAAATAAAGCAATTAAAAGATAATGAGGGCTTCCCTGGTGGCGCAGTGGTTGAGAGACTGCCTGCCGATGCAGGGGACACGGGTTCGTGCCCCGGTCAGGGAAGATCCCACATGCCGCAGAGAGGTTGGGCCCGTGAGCCATGGTCGCTGAGCCTGCGCGTGCAGAGCCTGTGCTACGCAGCGGGAGAGGCCACAACAGTGAGAGGTCCACGTACTGCAAAAAAAATAAATAAATAAATAAATAAATAAAGATAATGAAATAAGGAATCCTAAAACACCAAAATTGATCCAAAGTCAGGGCAATTGGAGTCCATGAAAGAGAGAAACAACTACCAAAGAACAAAAAATATATATTTAAAAATAAAAACAAGAAAATATCCTTGAATTAAAGAATGGTATTTGTAGAACCAAATCTTTCTGTAACAGAATACTATAACATAACCTGATTAACTTATTGCAATTCATGATTGACAAAGCAAAATTTTCCAATCAGAACAAATTGCTAAGTGGGGGGGTGGGTGCGGCGGGGGGAAGCAGGCTATTGTCATGATTCATTGTATTAACATTTCTTTAGTGCAAGAAGACAGAGAAGTAGCTACAGGTTCTGAGGAAAAGGATATGCAACCCCAGAATATTATGCCCACACAAATCATCTGCAATTGGTGAATATTTTTTAAAAAGAAACAACAAATAAGTCTCTGAGAAACAAAACAAATCGAAACAAAAATACAAACATAACAAAAGAAGAAAAATCATTCAAGTAGTTACAAGCTCATTACATAATCATAATATAAGCTCATTACAAGTAGTTAATATTTGTTGAGGACCTGTTAAATGTCAGGCTCTGTTTTAATTCTGTTTATTCTCACAACAGCCTTGAGAAGAAAACACCATTTCTGTTCTCATTTAACTGAAGTAAGATAACATACAGAACAGGGTGCTTAGCAGATATTCTATATTTCCCTTGATGATGAAATCACCCAATTAAGACATCAATCAAAATAACCAAGTAAAAAACACAGAAGTTGTAACTAAAAACAAACACACACACGTAGAGCTCTTTAACTTTATACATTTCATATCTTACAAAAGGAACATGACAGCATAAACTCTAGATTAAAAGTTCTACCTGCCCTAGAGAAACTCAAGTGGGAATGAATCCAATTGAATATGTTTTACAACCCCCGAAATTAAACTAGAATCCAGGTCAGGCCTTATTATTCAAGTATAGTACATAAATGGATTTTGTTTTATATCTAAAACTTGAGAAATCTCAAGTTATAATACCTGGTCAGACTGTTCTCCTTTCTCTTTATGGATTGTCCCCCCAGACCTCAAACGTCTAGGGTGACTTCCTTGCTGTTTGTACATGCATTGTACATGGCTGTAAAAATAATTTGTTCCTGCTGTGAGCTCCATTAGGCTGAATGTCAGGCTGAATGTCAGTGCTTCCCAGAACTTCATGAAATTCTTGTGTAGGTTTGGCCTTTTCTCTAGGACCCAGTTCCTACAGAATAATAATGCTTCTAAGTGACTGCCCTGAATAGTCACAGCTATTTTGATAAAAATTACTTTAAACCATTAAAACATGTTTCTATATCCTGAAGTTCTGTATGATATTAATAGCTTTTTGTCTATGTCAAAAACACCTTGTTGTAATAAAATTTTAATAATTATTTAAGTATCTGTGGTGAGCATTTAGAATGCTGAAGCAGTTACAGATTTTGAATGAGAAATTACAGCTCAGCAGGTTATCTTCTTAATGCGTTCTAGAGATGTGCTCTTTTTGTTATCAAAAGAGCAAGCTAAATTGTTACATATGAGTTTTTGTCACGGCAAAGATCCATGTAGTTATTTTATGAAGCTTGGGTGAGTTGATAATTATATTTCACATTATACACATAATATCCTCAAATAGGAATATATAGAGTATTCTCACTAGCTTATTTTGATATTTTATTCTAAATTACATTTCTATGGATAGTCTCTTAATATTTTTATTTGATTTTTCTCTATTTCTCCTACTACCAAACTCCTTATAACACACACATGGACATCCATACATACAGGCTCACACACACACATGTGCACACACATACACACACTCCCAATTCTGACTTCTCTCAAAATCTAAGGAAGAGTATTTTTTAAAGCATTTCTGAAATGCAAATAATGAGTTCTAATTTACCTTTCTGAGAAGATAACATGGTTTGCTATTGGTGCTGTCAAACTGTTATAAAAGTGACATCTTCAGAGAATTTTGAGGCTAAAAGCACATAAGCAATCAACTAATCAAGCCTTCCCATTTTACAAATAGGAAAACTAGGTGCCAGAAGCATGCAATTGCCAAAATTAAAAGGGCAAGGCCCTTCCAGAGTGTCGACTGAAAAAATGCACAACCCAAAAGTTGAGAGTTATGTTTTCTTTGGTGGACAAAACTGAGGACTTAAGCCCGGGACTCAGCATCTCAGATAACTCTGAGAGACTGCTCCGAAGCAACAAGGAGGGGAGCCAGGATATACAGGAGTTTCTGCAACAGAGACCAGGTAGTCGGAACATCAAAAGATTACTGTTAATTAAAGAAAACCAGACATCTCAAGTTAAGGAATTTAGACCTTTTCTATGTATGGGAAGATACAAAATCTGGGCTCATTGAAATCATTCCTTTGATATGCACCCCAGCTATCTGGGGCCAGTATCCTGTGCTTCTCATCCTGAGTCTTTTCAGGGTGTACCATTGGGGGTTGATGCAGTGGCTGACCGTTAGATGGGGGGCACCCTGCCTCCATCCTAAGTTCCCTCAGGGCTCACCGTCTGGATGGCTATAATATGATGGCTTAATGGCTGCAACGTCTTTTGTTTACTGATATGGCAAGTGGCATTTTTAGTTCACAAGAACCTGGTACAAACATCTTGAGAGCGGATTGCCCTTCCAGAGTCATGGATAACTTACATACTACAGGAGAGAAGGTGATTTCATTAGGGATAGCTGGCTTAGGTTTTTCACAATTCTTCATTCAGTATAAGGTTGATAATTAGAGAGGAGTCAGATCTTGCAGGTCTGGCACGCCATACGACAAATTATGCACAGCATATTCTTCATTATAGCCAATGGGCCTTATGAACTCTGGCCCTGGTTATTGGCCCTGGTTACTTTCCACATTAATTTCCAATTCCTTTGCTGCTCATTTTTAAAATTCCAATTCACTGCCTCCCTTGCTTTTCCTTGAAAACATCCATTAAACTCTAATCTCAGAGTGTGGATGTGGAAATATTGGAACACTTGTACATTGCTGGTGGTGATATAAAATTGTGCTGCTGCTGTGGAAGACAAACTGGTGGTTTCTCAAAAAGTTATGCATGGAATTACCCTATGACCCAGCAATTCCACTCCTGTTATATATCAAAAAGAATTGAAAATAGGGACTCAGGTATATATACACATGCTTATAGCAACATTATTTACATAAGCCAAAAGCTAGAAACAACCCAAGTGTCCCTCAAAGGATGAATGGATAAACAAATTGTTGTGTATACATAAAATGAATATCATTCAGCCATAAAAAAATGTAGAACTGATAAATGCTATGGTGTGGATGAACGTCTAAAACATTATACTAAGTTAAAGGATCCAGACACAAGAGGTCACATATTGTATGATTCTTTTTATATGAAATATCCATAATAGATAAATCCTTAAGAGACAAAACACAGATTGGTGGTTGCCAGGGCTAGTGAGAATGAGGAGAAATGGCTTAGGGGTAGGGAGTTGTATTTTGGAACTAGACAGAGGTGGTAATGCACTGAACTGTGAATATATCAATACTCAATGCCACTGATTTGTTCACTACAAAATGGTTAATTTATGTCATGAGAATTTCATCTCAATAAATTATTTCTAAATTTCATTGCAGGCCATTTGCATGGGCCACTCTTATTCTGCTAGCCAAATGGCTGTGGTTTCACTTTATTTAGGTCTCAGCCTAAATGTTATCTAATACTTAGATGATGTCTTTGGCTTCTAAAAATAGCATCTCTCTTCACTCTCTTTCTCCCTACCTTACTTTATTTTTTTTAATCACAACTGGATATTACATATATGTATTCATATGCATGTGTCTCTGTGTGTGTGAGTGTGTATGTGGTCTATCATGGGTTTATATCCTTATTATGCTACTATTTATTATGTATCTATGTTTCCCCAATTACATCATGAGAATTTCTTTAATACTTAGTTAATGAAAATGAGGATATTAAAAATTTCCATGTGGTTTTGTTATCAGAATTAAGTGAGATAATGCATATACAATGATTGACAGGAGGTCTAGGCATGTAGCAGGTACTCAATAATTTATGGCTATTAACATTAGCACTTACAAAGTAGTCATATGCTCAAGAAACAGTGAAGGAGAGAAAGTACCTGAGAGGGGGGTGTCACATTATTTGTAGAGCCTGAAAGTGATTCTGTGGACTGCAGTGGAGGAAAATGTACAGAGAACAGAGGCCCCAAGTCTGTTTCTAGCAGGTGTGAGAGAGAATGTGAATTGAAGAGCAAACATTATTAATAGCTTCTTGCAAAGTGGGAAGGCTTTTAGCACAACTGGAAGACAAGATAAGGAAAGGGTTGTTAATTTCTCTGGCTGGATAGAGACTTATACACGTTTGAAGGTAAAACAGTGAAGAGGGGAACAAAAGGGACCAGAGGTACAAAGTTCCAAAAAAGGCAGAGGTGATGATCCCATACACAATGGACAAGGCAGCATCTGACCTTCAGGCCCAGCACTGCCCTCAGGCACATTTGTAAGTGCTGCCTTACTGAGTTTGAAGTGCCCCAAGAACCATCCTTGGCACATCACATTAAAAGTAAAAGAGCACATTCTCATCGCTCTCCCTCTCCAGCCACTCTGGCTCTAATCATGGAGAGAAGGAAGTGAATCCCAGATTATGAATAAGCACTGTGATTCAGGTACATCGGGGTATCCATCAGGACATTGAGGGCACAGGAGTGAAATTCAATAGATCATATGAGTATGTTTCAGAACAAAAGAATTTTTTTTGAATGGGAGCTAGGGAAGAGTATTTTTTCATGCTCAGTGTATTTCAAGTTTTTATGTATTATGTATACCATATATAGTTGCTGTAGTGACAATTTTCCAAGGTACACCTCTAGTCCCAACAGTAATCAAGGTTATTTGGCACTTGCTTCATTTATCCTTATTTTTTTCATTTCTTGTTATTCAAGTGTTTGAAAATAAAACCAAGACTTCCTGTCATTTCACTTCAACCATATTTCACCATATATTTCATAAGACAAAAATTTTTGGAAAAACATGATCTCAATGTTTTTACAACACTTAACAAGATTAATAATAATTTCTCAGTAACATATAATAATGGATCTATATCCAAATATCTCAAATGAAATCATATCAAAAATAACTTTATATATATATATATATATATATATATATATTTCAAATCTATACCAAAAACACCCCCCACACTGCCTGTGGTTTAGCCTCTTGATCCTTCTCTAATTGAACTTTTTTCTCATCCCTTTTTAATAAAATTAATTTGTTGAAAGAGTTGAGTCAGTTCTTCTATGAAATATCCTGAATTCTGGATTCGCCAACTTTCCTCAAGTTGACGTTTAAATTTTTCCAGTACCCTTTGTAAAAAGGCTGTAATTGGAAGCTCTAAAGGTTTTATTAGACCCAGACTCAGCACTTCTGTCAAGTATGCCTCCCAGGTGATGGAGTGTATTTCATGCTGCATCACATTAACGAGGCACCTAACCTCTGCTTGTCACATTCAAGGGATGCCAAGAACCATCAGTGGAAGAGAGTGGTGAGTACCTAGTCTCTTCACCAAAATATTTTCCATCCACCTTTCACCTAAGGTTCTTGTCAGGCTCAGATGATGGTCAGCTAAATAAAAGATTTCCTAAAAAGATGCCAAGTGATGACTCTCTACTCATCATTTCTTCCACAATTATTATCTGGAATTCCTCTGTAGAAAAAAACTTTGCTTAATGACTTTGTCTGTCCTGAAATGCATTTGTACCTGAAAGACAGAAGTTCTGAATAAGCCTTCAGTAATGACCAATGAGGGTTTTGTTTACTTTTGTCTATTTTTTTATTTCTTTTTGTTTGCTTTTCTATTTTTTAATGTAAAATACTCATATATTTTTATAGATTGAATGAGTTTGATTCAAGGGAGTCATGATTTCAGTGGAAGCCCACCATGTTGCTTCTCTGCCCATCAACTTTGTATCATGTAACTATAATTAATCTTACATCATAAAGCTAAAGGAGTTCATCTGTTTTAAAAGGTGACATGTATGCCTACACAAACATTTGCACATAGATGTTTATAGCAGCTTTTTTCATAACTGCCCAAATTTGAAACCAACAAGATGTCATTCTTGTTGGTTTCAAATTTGGGCAGTTATGAAACTGTTATTTGGGCAGTTTCTGTTGGTGAAAAGATAAACAAACTATGATACACCTAGACAACAGAATATTTTTCAGCACTAGAAAAGAAATGAGCTATCAAGCCATGAAGAGACATGGAGGAAACTTAAATGCATATTACTAAATGAAAGAAGCCAATCTGAAAGACTCCATCCTGTCTGACTCCAATTATATGACATTCTGGAAGAGGCAAAACTATGAAGACAGTAGAAAATGATTGTCAGGGGTTGTCAGAGGTGATAGAGAGGGATGGATGGATATACAGAGCACAGAGGATTTTTTTTAACACAATAGACTATTATTTATTTATCATATATAAATTCCTTTATGCAAAATTTTAACCTACTTTTCTATTTAATCGATCTTTATACACATATAAACAATATTTTTTAAGACTTTGAAGAGCAGTTTTAGGTTCACAGCAAAATTGAGGGGAAGGTACAGAAATTTCCCACATACACCCTGCTTCTACACATGCGTAGTCTCCCCCATTATCAACATCACCACAAGAGTGGAATATTTGTTTAAATTGATGAACCTATGGTGGCATACCATAATCATCCAAAGTCCATAGCTTACATTGGAGTTCACTCCTGGTTTTGTACATTTTATGGGTTTGGTCAGCTGCATAATAGCATGTATACATCATTACAGTAACATACACAATATTTTCACTTGCCTAAAAATCCTCTGTGCTTCACCTATTCATCTCTCCATATTCACAGCCCCTGGCAATCACTGATCCTTTTACCATCCACATAGTTTTGCCTTATCCAGAATGTCATGTAGTTGGAATCATACAGTATGAAGACTTTTCAGACTGGCTTCTTTCACTCAGTAATATGCATTTAAGTTTCTTCCATGGCATTTCATGCTTCATAGCTCATTACCTTTTAGTACTGAGTAATAGTCCATTGTCTGGATGTACCCCTATACACTTGTCTATTTACCTATTGAAGAACATCCTGGGTGCTTCCCAATTTTAGCAATGATAAATAAAGCTGCTATAAACATCTGTCTGTTTGCAGTAAAAATAAGTTTCAACTTTGGGCATATACCAAGGAGTGCAGTTGCTGAATCCTACGCTAAGAGGATGTTTAGTTTTGTAAACAAACAAACAAAAAACCCACCAAATTCTTTTCCAAAGTGGCTGTGCCATTTTACATCCCCACTAGCAATGAATGAGAGTTCCCACCACTTCACATTCCTTACCAGCATTAGGGATTGTCAGTGTTCCAGATTTTGGCCATCTGATAGATGGGTAATTGTATTTTCTTTTAATTTGTATTTCTCTCATGAGATATGATGCAGAGTATCTTTTCATATGCTTATTTTCCATCTGTACATCTTCTTTTGTGAAGTTTCTGTTTAGAACTTTGGCCCATTTTTATTTTTATTTTTATAACATCTTTATTGGAGTATAATTACTTTACAATGGTGTGCTGGTTTCTGCTTTAGAGCAAAGTGAATCGACTATACATATACATATATATATCACCATATCGCCTCCCTCTTGCATCTCCCGCCCACACTCCCTATCACACCCCTCTACGTGGTCACAAAGCACAAAGCTGATCTCCCTGTGCTATGTGGATTCTTCCTGCTACCTATCTACATTACATTTGGTAGTCTATATATGTCCATGCCACTGTCTTCATCCCAGCTTACCCTTCCCACGTCCCGTGTCCTGAAGTCCATTCTCTATGTCTGCATCTTTATTCCTGACCTGTCCCTAGGTTCATCAGAACCTTTTTTTTTTTTTTTTACATTCCATATATATGTGGTAGCATATGGTATTTGTTTTTCTCTTTCTGACTTACTTCACTCTGTATGACAGACAATAGGTCCATCCACCTCACTAAAAATAATTCAATTTTGTTCCTTCTTATGGCTGAGTAATATTCCATTGTATATATGTGCCACATCTTCTTTATCCATTCATTGTTGATGGACACTTAGGTTGCTTCCATGTCCTGCCTATTGTAAATAGAGATGCGATGAACATTGAGGTACATGACTCTTTTTGAATTATGGTTTTCTCAGGGTATATGCCCAGTAGTGGGATTGCTGTGTCATACGGTACTTCTATTTTTAGTTTTATAAGGAGCCCCCATACTGTTCTCCATAGCGGCTGTATCTATTTACATTCCCACCAACAGTGCAAGTAGTTCCCTTTTCTCCACACCCTCTCCAGCATTTATTGTTTCTAGATATTTTGAGGATGGCCATTCTGACTGGTGTGAGGTGATACCTCACTGTAGTTCTGACTTGCATTTCTCCAAAGATTAGTGATGTTGAGCATTGTTTCATGTATTTGTTGGCAATCTTATATCTTCTTTGGAGAAATGTCTATTTAGGTCTTCTGCCCATTTTTGGATTGGTTGTTTGCTTTTTTGATATTGAGCTGCATGAGCTGCTTGTAAATTTGGGAGATTAATCAACTGTCAGTTGCTTCATTTGCAAATACATTCTACCATTCTGAGGGTTTCCTTTTCATCTTGTTTCTGGTTTCCTTTGCTCTGCAAAAATGTTTATGTTTCATTAGGTCCCATTTGTTTATTTTTGTTTTTATTTCCCTTTCTCTAGAAGGTGGGTCAAAACGCATCTTGCTGTGATTTATGTCATAGAGTGTTCTGCCTATGTTTTCCTCTAAAAGTTTGATAGTGTCTGGCCATACATTTAGGTCTTTAATCCATTTTGAATTTATTTTTGTGTATGGTGTTAGGGAGTGTTCTAATTTCTTTCTTTTACATGTAGCTGTCCAGTTTTCCCAGCACCACTTATTGAAGAGGCTGTCTTTTCTCCATTGTATATTATTGCCTCCTTTATCAAAGACAAGGTGACCAGGCATGCCTGGGTTTACCTCTGGGCTTTCTATTCTGTTCCATTGATCTATATTTCTGTTTTCGTGCCACTACCATGCTATCTTGATTACTGTAGTTTAGTAGTATAGTCTGAAGTCTGGGAGCCTGATTCCTCCAGCTCCATTTTTCTTTCTCAAGATTGCTTTGGCTATTTGGGGTCTTTTGTGCTTCCATACAAATTGTGAGTTTTTTTGCTCTGGTTCTGTGAAAAATGCCATTGGTAGTTTGATGGGGATTGCATTGAATCTGTAGCTTGCTTTGGATAGTATCGTCATTTTTACAGTGTTGATTCTTCCAGTCCAAGAACATGGTATATCTCTCCATCTGTTTGTATCATCTTTAATTTCTTTCATCAGTGTCTTATAGTTTTCTGCATACAGGTCTTTTGTCTCCTTATGTAGGATTATTCCTAGGTATTTTATTATTTTTGTTGCAATGGTAAATGGGATTGTTTCCTTAATTTCTCTTTCAGATTTTTCATCACTAGTGTATAGGAATGCAAGAGATTTCTGTGCATTAATTTTGTATCCTGCTACTTTACCAAATTCATTGATTAGCTTTAGTAATTTTCTGGTAGCATCTTTAGGATTCTCTATGTATAGTATCATGTCATCTGCAAACAGTGACAGCTTTACTTCTTTTCCGATTTGGATTCCTTTTATTTCTTTTCCTTCTCTGATTGCTGTTGCTGAAACTTCCAAAACTATGTTGAATAATAGTGGTGAGAGTGGTCAACCTTCTCTTGTTCCTGATCTTAGTGGAAATGGTTTCTATTTTTCACCATTGAGAACAATTTTGGCTGTGGATTTGTCATATATGACCTTTATTATGTTGAGGTAAGTTACCTCTATGCCTACTTTCGGGAAGTTTTTTATCATATATGGTTGTTCAATTTTGTTGAATGTTTTTCTGCATCTATTGAGATGATCATATGGTTTTCCTCCTTCAATTTCTTAATATGTTTTATCACAATGATTAATTTGCTTATATTGAAGAATCCTTGAATTCCTGGGATAAACCCCAGTTGGTCATGGTGTATGATCCTATTAATGTGCTATTGGATTCTGTTTGCTAGTATTTTGCTGAGGATTTTTGCATCTATGTTCATCAGTGATAATGACCTGTAGTTTTCTTTTTTGTGTGTCATCTTTGTCTGGTTTTGGTATCAGGGTGATGATGGCCTCATAGAATGACTTTGGGAGTGTTCCTCCCTCTGCTATATTTTGGAGGAGTTTGAGAAAGATTAGTTTCTAGCTCTTCTGTAAATGTTTGATAGAATTCACCTGTGAAGCCATTTGGTCCTGGGCTTTTTTTTCTTGGAATATTTTAAATCACAGTTTCAATTTCAGTGCTTGTGATTTGTCTGTTTATATTTTCTATTTCTTCCTGGTTTAGTCTCAGAAGGTTGTGCTTTTCTAAGAATTTGTCCATTTCTTCCAGGTTGTCCATTTTATTGGCATATAGTTGCTTGTAATAATCTCTCATGATCCTTTGTATTTCTGCAATGTCAGTTTTTACTTCTCCTTTTTCATTTCTAATTCTATTGATTTGAGTCTTCCCCCTTTTCTTCTTGATGAGAGTGGCTAATGGTTTATAAATTTTATTTATCTTATCAGAGAACCAGCTTTTAGTTTTATTGATCTTGCTACCATTTCATTCATTTATTTTTCATTTATTTCTGATATGATCTTCATGATTTCTTTCCTTCTGCTATCTTTGGTGGTTTTGATTCTTTTTTCTCTAATTGTTTTAGGTGTAAGATTTGGTTGTTTATTTGAGATGTTTCTTGTTTCTTGAGGTAGGATTGTATTGCCCCAAACTTCCCTCTTAGAACTACCTTTGTTGCATCCCATAGATTTTGGGTCATCATGTTTTCATTGACTTTTGTTTCTAGGTACTTTTTGATTTCCTCTTTGATTTCCTCAGTGATCTCTCAGTTATTTAGTATTATATTGTTTAGCCTCCGTGCGTTTGTATTTTTTTACAGACTTTTTCCTGTAATTGATATCTAGTCTCATAGTGTTGTGATCAGAAAAGATACTTGATAGGATTTCAATTTTCTTAAATTCACCAAGTCTTGATTTGTGACCCCAGGTATGATCTATCCTGGAGAATGTTCCATGAGCACTTGAGAATAAACCGTAATGTGCTGTTTTTGCATGGAATATCCTATAAATATCAATTAAGTACATCTTGTTTAATGTATCATTTAAAGACTGTGTTTCCTTGTTTATTTTCATTTTGGATGATCTGTCCATTGGTGAAAGTGGGGTGTTAAAATCCCCGACTATGATTGTGTTACTGTTGATTTCCCCTTTTATGGCTGTTAGCAGTTGACTTATGTATTGAGCTGCTCCTATGTTGGGTGCATAAATATTTACAATTGTTATATCTTCTTCTTGGATTGATCCCTGATCATTATGTAGTATCCTTCTTTGTCTCTTGTAATATTGTTTATTTTAAAGTCTATTTTGTCTGATATGAGAATTGCTACTCCAGCTTTCTTTTGATTTCCAATTGCATGGAATATCTTTTTCCATTCCCTCACTTTCAGTCTGTATGTGTCCCTAGATCTGTAGTGGTTCTCTTGTAGACAGCATATATATGCTCTTTTTTTTTTATATCCATTCAGTCAGTCTATGTCTTTTGGTTGGAGTATTTAATCCATTTACATTTAAGGTAGTTATCGATATGTATGTTCCTATTACCATTTTCTTAATTGTTTTGGTATTGTAGATCTTTTCCTTCTCTTGTGTATCCTGCCTAAAGAAGTTCTTTTAGCATGTGTTGTAAAGCTCGTTTGGTGGTGCTGAATTCTCTAGGGTTTGCTTGTCTGTAAAGGTTTTAATTTCTCCATCTAATCTGAATAAGATCCCTGCTGGGTAGAGTAATGTTGGTTGTAGGTTTTTCCCTTTCATCATTTTAAATATGTCCTGTCACTCCCTTCTGGCTTGCATTTTCTGCTGAAAGATCAGCTGTTAACCTTAATGTTATTTTTTGCTTTTCCCTTTCTGTGTTTAATATTTTTTCTTTGTATTTAATTTTTGATAGTTTGATTATTATATGTCTTGGCATGTTTCTCCTTGGATTTAACCTGTATGGGATTCTCTGCACTTCCTGGACTTGATTGATTATTTCCTTCCCCATATTAAGGAAGTTTTCAAATATAATCTTTTCAAATATTTTCTCAGTCCCTTTCTTTTTCTCTTCTTCTTCTGGAACCCCTATAATTCCAATGTTGGTGCTTTTAATGTTGTCCCAGGTGTCTCTGAGACTGTCCTCAATTCTTTTCATTCTTTTTTTCTTTATTCTGTTCTATGATAGTTATTCCACTATTTTATCTTCCAGGTCATTTATCTGTTCTTCTGCCTCAGTTATTCTGCTATTGATTCCTTGTAGAGAATTTTTTATTTCATTTGTTTTGTCATTCATCATTGTTTGTTGCTCTTTAGTTCTTCTAGGTCCTTGTTAAATGTTTCTTGTATTTTCTCTATTCTATTTCCATGATTTTACATCATCTTTACGATCATTACCCTGAATTCTTTTTCAGGTAAAATGTCTATTTCCTCTTCATTTGTTTGGTCTGGAATGTTTTTGCCTTGCTCCTTCATCTGCTGTGTGTTTCTCTGTCTTCTCATTTTGCTTAACTTACTGTGTTTGGGGTCTCCTTTTTACAGGTTGCAGGTTCATTGTTCCCGTTGTTTTTGGTGTATGCCCCCAGTGAGTAAGATTCATTCAATGGGTTTGTAGGCTTCCTAGTGGATGGGACTGGTGCCTATATTCTGCTGGATGAGACTGGATCTTGTCTTTCTGGTGGTCAAGACCATGTCCGGTAGTGTGTTTTGGGTGTCTGTGAGGTTATTATGATTTTAGGCAGCCTCTCTGCTAATGGGTGGGGTTGTGTTCCTGTCTTGCTAGTTGTTTGGCATAGGTTGTCCAACACTGTAGCTTGCTAGTCATTGAGTGGAGCTGAATCTTAGCATTGAGATGAAGATCTCTGAGAGTGCTTTTGCCTTTTGATATTACGTGGAGGTGGGATGTCTCTGGTGGACCAACGTCCTGAACTCAGCTCTCCCGCATCAGAGGCACAGGCCTGACACTCAGATGGAGCAAAAAGACCCCAGAGCACAGAGGATTTTTAAGGCAGTAGAAATACTCTGTATGACTTTGCAATGATGTATATATGTCATCATACATTTTTTGAAACCCATAGAATGTACAACACCAGGAGTGAGCCCTAATGCAAACTATGAACCTTTAGTGATAAATATGCATCAGTGTAGGTTCATAAATTGTAATAAATATACCACTCTGGTGGGAGATGTTGACAATGGGAAAGTCTGTGCATGTGTGAGGGAAGAGGGTATATGGGAAATCTCTATACTCTCTGCTCAAGTTTGCTATGAATCTGAAAATGCTCTTTTAAAAAATCTATAATAGCTAAGGCATGGAAGCAACCTAAATGTCCATTGATAGAGGAAAGGATAAGGAAGTTGTGGTACGTATATACAATGGAATATTACTCAGCCATTAAAAATGAACTTATGCCATTTGCAGCAACATGGATGGATCTAGAGATTATCATACTAAGTGAAGTAAGTCAGACAAAGACATATATCATATGATACCACTTATATGCGGAATCTAAAAAGATGATACAAATGAACTTATTTACAAAACTGAAATAGACTCACAGACTTTGAAAAGAAACTTATGGTTACTAAAGATAAAAGGTGGGGGGGGAGGGATAAATTAGGAGTTTGGGATTAATATATATATGCTACTGTATTGAAAATAGATAATCAACAAGGACCTCCTGTATAGCACATGGAACTCTATTCAGTATTCTGTAATGACCTTTATGGGAGAAGAATCTGAAAAAGCATGGATATATATGTATGTATGATTGAATCTCTTTGCTATACACCTAAAACTAACACAACATTGTACATAAATTATACTCCAATATAAAAAAAAATTTAAGTCTATTAAAATAACAACAAAAAGTTAACATACAAAATATCTCACCTGACTTCATTTTTAACAATATTTAATGTGAGAAGTTTATTTTGCATGTTAAACTCTACTAGATATCAAAGTCATTATTTTTTCTCTAAGAACTATACTTCAGTTTGTAATGTTCTGACTATAAATAAGCTGAGTGTTCACGTAAAAAATAAAAGTCAATGGTAAACAGAGACTTCTATTATATTGGAAATATATCAAAGAAATAAATCAAATTGTGACATAGCTTTTCTGAGTCTGACAGTGACAAATAAGATATAAAGACTTTAATCCTAAAACTAAATCAGTCTTCTCTCAGATGATGCTAAAAGTTACATTTAGTCACACTCAGTGGCCCTTATTATTGTAGTTTTAAGCCATTGCACTAGTTAAATGACAGACATGTATTCAATAGCAGCAGTGAAACAAATAATATATCATTATCAATGATTTAATGATATCAAATATCATTACCTGTGAATCATATGCCTGTTCTCAAAGATATCTCAAAAAGACAATATATCTGAAAGGAACTCGAACTGTGTCATACTAAAAGTTTCTCGATTTTTTTTAGCTCTGTGTTTTCTGCCTATCATCTCTCTTCCTCCATTTCCTCCTACTCCTTCCCTCCCTCCCTCCCATTTATCTTTTTTCTTTCCTTCTTCCATCCTTCCTCCCTTCCTTCCTTCCCTCATTCTCCTCCCTTTCTTTCCTTTCTTTTCTAACTCTTTAACTTTTTTTTTTCTCCTTCTGAGTTGGGGGAAAATAAAAACTTTTGGGACATTTGCCATAAAATACGTTTTTTTTTTTTCTCACAGTCATATCAATCATTTAAATGTTCTATGAAGAAACAGTAGGAAGGGCAGAGATTTGCAGATGTATTTATCTTTCATTAGTCTGTACCTTTAGAGCAACGATTCCTAAAGTCTGAGCCTCATATATGGTGGAACTACAAAGTTATGAGTTGTCCTCAGAGCCACTGTCAGCACATGGAATAATAAGTTTCTTCTGCTCTCTCTCTCTCTCTCTCTCTCTCTCTCTCTCTCTATATATATATATATATATATATATATATATATACATATATATATATATAAAAGATTGAATGATATGAAATTGTTAATATTCAATTTTTGACCTACATAAATAACAGTTTCATGTAAATCATCCTAATTACACACATGTATTCATGAAAATATATTATTTTTCCAAATATATGAAAAAGTTGTTGTGATTACTTAAATGCATGTAAGACCTCACTGAATTTATTGCATCATTCTTGCTTGAGCAGTTGAGTCAAAAGGAGACCAAAGAGAGGGATGATGTGACAGGAGTATGTATTAATTTCCTTTGGTGCTGTAACAAATTATCACAATTTTAGTGGCCTAAAACAAAATATATTAATTACATTTGTTATCAGTCAAGATATCAGCAGGGTGGTATTCCTTCTGGAGATTCTAAGGGAGAAATAATTTCCTTGCCTTTTCCAGTTTCTAGAGGCCTCCTGTATTCTTTGGTGCATGTTTCTTTCTGAGCAATGGAGAGTTGAGTCTCACATGGACTTACTCTGACATTCATTCCCTCTATCTACTCCTTCCTCACTTAAGGATTTTTGAATCCACCTGGATAATCCGAGATAATTTCTTTATCTGTAGGTCAGCTGATGAGCAATGGCAATTCCTCCTTTCATGTAACAAAATATAACATATTCACAGGTCTGAGGATTAGGACTTGGGCATTTTTGAAGAGCCATTATTCAGCTTTTCCTTTCATGGAAGGTCCGACAAAGAAATGGAGATAGATGGGATAAGAGATAGAAACCACAGAATAGGGAAAGGACTTTCACTGACAAAAAAACAAAAGAGGGTTTGAACATGTGAGGAAAGAGCAGAACTGAGGGAGGCATTGAAGACAAGGTATGGGGGCTCCTCAGTAGAAAGCTGTCCCTGGGAAGAAAGGGACAGTTGGACCCAGAGCTCAAGCAGAGGGCAAGGCTGAGAGTACCCTTAAACTTCAGGAAAGGGAGGGTAAGTGTATCATATTGTATTGGGGGCAGGGACAGAAAAAGGAAGAAGAGCTTTTTTGTTTCCTCTAGAAAATATTAGATAAAGTCATGGCCTGGGAATGGGAAAGAAAAAAAAAAAGAACTCATCCAGTCTTTCAGTGTGAGCATAAGTGGTCAGGGAGAGATGAGAAGATGACCCACCAAGGTTGCTCTCTCATCTGGGATTGGAGACTGTGTACAGCTTTACTCCAGCCACCAAACCACCAGGTCATACAATGCTTTCCTCAGGTGCGCAGCGGTTGGCCAGAGTGATATGAAGTTGATAATCTGGAAATCATGCCTTGAGGAAAGACAACTGGGCACCCTCATATCTGTACGTTGGAGGTAGGTAAAGTCATGAATAAATAACAGAAGAGCCAAAGGACTGAAATCTCTGTGAAGTTGGAAACACGTGCCCTGCAAGAGGGGCAGGAGGTGGGACCATTGGAGACTGTGATGCCAAAGCAGTTGGATGTCTGCTGCTCACAAGTTCTAGGTTGCAGCCTTGGGAATCTCTGACATAAAGAGGAAGGAAAGGTGACTTGTGTCATCAGCTCTAAGTCTGAGCTTCTGTTTGTATATCTGTGAAATAAGAACAAAAATACATCCCTGCACAACTCGTGGGTAATACATGAGATAATAAAGGTAAGGCAGGGATTCAGAATGGCATCTTGTAGGACAAACTCAGTCTGCACAATGGATTTGGCTTAGAACTGGAACACTGTTGATAAGCATACATTCTCAAGAAACACCATGCTCTCCAGGCTTCCTGGGCACTGCCTAAGACCCTCAGTTTTGTTGGTCTGTTAGCCCTGGGCATTACAATTTGAGATTCTTGATGAAATAACAGATTCACTGACATTGAATAAGTAACGGTTGTGGTGTCAAGAAGGATGGTGAGTATAGTCTTAATTGAATAAATAACAAGGAAGACATTTTCTTTGTTAAAAACATGTCCAATTTTTGTATCAGATCCAAATGTATCTAACAAAAGTACATAGTTGTTAAATGTTTTGGTTTTTTCCTGTGTTAATAAATTCATAGTTAGGATGATCAGTTTATCTCTCAATTCAGGAATTTCTACCTTTGTCTACTAGCAGTTTCTTCCCCTTAAATCCACACCTAAAGTATTGGTCACTGCAAGTGGGCAAACTAAGACAAAGGAAAAGCTGGTACAGGAAAGGATCCAGAATTTTCTTTTAGTCCAAGATATCATCCTTTGAGATTAGCCATGAGTTGATAACTGTTGAAGTTGGGTAACATGCATGTGGCAGTCCATTACACTCTACGTTTGTGTCTGGGAGTACCATGATAAAAGTGTATTTGTCCTTTACTCTGCAAGACAGTGCACCTGTGTATCCATGCACAGCTGAGAAGTTCCATATCAGGCCAGCTCCTGTGAGCCCAAATTCTCTCTATGGAATGACACCTAAATCCACTATTGCAGAGCTGTCACTGCTGGCAGCTCTAAGACTCTACATTAATATAAGGTCATTGTTCCAAAGAGAATTGCATTGCATCTTACCTGACAGTGTCCTTGGGGAAGTGAGTCATCTCTGAAACTGTTTTCTCCTCTATGTGGAGGAAGTAATAAGTGATACCTGCCCCTTCCATTGATGATATGCATGTTGAAGATAATGTGTGCAAAGTCCCTGACACTTAGGTGCTTGTTAAGTGGTAACTACTATCTCTACAGCCTCTATCATAACCTATGCACTTGTGCTTGCCTAGCTTCCAAGTCACAACAATTTTGTCACACTGAAGCTGTTCTATTTGAGACTGTGTTTCTGTGAGTTCTTAAGACATTTCTATTGCCTTACCAGCTTCTGATCACGTAGACTTAATATATGACAGCTTGGAAACCTATTTATGCTTGGAAGCCTATTTATGATTCAAATGCCCTTTGAAATTCATTTCATTTGGCACCAACTTTAAACCATTGGTCATCTGATGTCCTGGAAATGTAGCCATAGAGGCAGGTGCTATCAGATCTAGAATGGACTGGACTTTTATTCCCAAGAAATACCTCAGAACTCACTTGTTTTGAATCAGTTTTTATTTCAAATTTTGTTTTTAGACATTTCATCTTTATAATAAAAATGGATTTCAGGTTGTGTAGTCTTAAGAATATTCTGGACAGAAATAACAGACCTGTCTTTGCAATGATAATTATTAACTCAAAGGTGGAAGTCATATTCTTTCAAATGATTTCTTCATGGTCCAAAATCCTGGCTTCCCAAGTTGAACTTACTAGGTTCAATTATTGATTTTGAATCTCACTAGCTTTGTGACCTGAGGCAAGTTACTAAGTGTCTGTGAGTACCTGGTTTCTTGTTCATAAAACAATGATAATTCATGCCTTTCTTGCCATTATACTGGTATTCTTTTATCATATCTTCCTTTCTATTATGAGAATTAAAGTTATCATCTTATTTGAGAGCAATGTATATAGAAATAAAGCTTAGTTTTCTGCTTTTTTCCCTTGCAGGGAATTGTTTGTGGTGTTTTATCAAAATCCTTAGAATTGTCAGTACTATTACAGGTGTTGTCCACAATGTCTTTCCCATTTTCAGGATATCTTCTTGTAGGCTTATACCTACTCTTTTGTGTGTGTGTGTGTGCTTTTTTTTTTTTTTTTTTTTTTTTTTTGCAAAACGTTCTATGATAAAGTGTGAAGAAAAAGTCTTTCTGATTTTTTTAAAGTGTTATAGAGTTCTAGGGAAGAATATGCATCAAAGGCTATGAATAATTCAACATTATCAGGAAAAGGTCACCATTATGTTCCTCTGCCACAATTTTCTCCAACTTCACCTTAATGCATGACTTTGTCACATTTAACTGTATGCTCTAATTGGATAAATATTTCTCAGTAAATCTTCGATGCTCTTGCACATGAGGAATAAATTTGGTCCAGTTGGTCCACAAGGAGGCACTGGGCCAGGAGATTGGAAGAGGTCTGCTCTGCCCTCACTAGCTCCCCACCCTCACTAACTTGTCAACATCGGTCTTAGCTATTCAAGGACAGGATGCTACTGCTGTGCTCAGTGCAGCCACACTCACTCTTTTATTCCAGGTTCTTCAGCTATATTTCCAGGTTTCCATCTGAAAATCCCAAACTCATCACGTCTTCCGAGGTTCCAACTCAGGCACAGTATTTCAGTGCCTCTGACTATGTGATGAGCAAAAGAGAAATTCAGCTCATTGCTGAGGACCATGCACTGGTGTCCTGGGGCTGCCATAACATAGTATTAAAAACAGGGTGGCTTAAACAACAGAAATGTATTGTTTCACAGCTCTGGAGGCTGGAAGTCTGAAGTCAAGGTGTCTGCAGGATTGGTTCCTTTTGAGGTCTCTGATGGATAATCTGTCTTGGGTCTCTCTCCAAGCTTCTGGTAGTTTCTGATGATCTTCAGTATCCATTGGCTTATAGAAGTGTTACCTGATCTCTGCCTTCCCCTCCCCATGGCATTCTCCCTGTGTGTCTTTCTCTGCATCCAAATTTCCCCCTTTCTTAAGGAACACGTCATATTGGATTAGGGCTCACCTTAATGACCTCATCTTAACTTGACTACATCCACTGGCAAAGACACTATGTCCAAATAAAGTCACATTCACGGGTACTGAGGGTTAGGACTTCAACATATTTAGGGTGACACATTTCATCTCATAACAGACTACTTCATCTTTGTTCTTTGTGGCCAAGACAGTTGTCCTTTTCTTTTCCCTTTATAACGGAGACTGTCAATAGGTGGGGCCCACAAGACACAAGCTCAAATGCCAGTTCTCCCATCTGCACAGAAGAAAGAGCAGCTGGAGACAAATTTCACAGTACCTATAGGTGACTCATTCTCTCCGGGAGCGGGTCTCCTGTTCTCACTAGCTAGAAATTTGGTCAAAGGAAGGGGCAGTAATTTGTTAAAATAATTACCAGAGCTGTGGATGAATGACTCATTTTTTAGGTCATGCAATTCAAAGATGTTAATGTATCTTTACTTTTTGGACATCATCAAACCACCAGCTTTATTCTGAAAAAATATATTAAACTATATTCTACTGACTGTATTTATACAACTGCTAATTTTCCATTGTATAGCATATGGAAAGTATGTGTAAGAATTGTTTCTTTTGGAATTCATGTATTTTAAAACTGTACACAGGGTCAATTCCACACCAAGTGTCGGTCAATAAGCAAATACTTAGGAGATGCAGGGCATAGTTAGACACCCCACAGAGATGGAATTCTTAACACAACTCTGCAAAGTGGATAGCATTAGGCCTTTTTATAGTCAATGAAAAGGGGGCTCAAAGAAGTTGTGAAGGACTCAGTCTCATGATGCTGGTGGCTGCAGGGCTGGAACCGCCCCCCCACTAAATCTTTCAGATTCTCTTGTGTTCCATGAGTTTTCCCTGCATGATCTGCTTAATACCATGCAAGGAGCTATGCCTTTTATAAGAATACAGCCCAGAAAGGGAGACTGTCCTGCGAAGTCAGCCAAGGTTTAAATCCAGCTTCCACATTAGGTGTGTGAACCAAGACAGATGACCTAATTGTTCAGTACCTCGGTTTCTCACAATCAAATACATATACTTATTTTAGGGTTGTGCTGAAAATTACATGAGATTGTATTGATAAAGTATTTGAAATACTGCCTGGCACATAAGAAGCATGTAATGCATAGTAGTGTTGTTGCATGTAATAAAGTGGTAACTTAGAACATAATATTCTATAACTTCTTACAAAAGCAGGGCCAAGGGATTAAGGAAAGAGAAGTCGCTGCTCGTTTGAACATAAGATTTATGTTCTTAACTAGGGTCTCCATCTTGTTTAAGACAGGAAGGCCACACTCTTGCTCCTGTAGCCAACAACATCCCAATGAATCTCTACACGTTCTTGCCTTCAGCAGACATAAATCCACTCATGGCCAACAGGTCAAGGAAAGAGGCAGTGGTAATCTTCAGGTTGTATTATTGGAAGATTAGGTTTGAACTCAAAAGTGCCCTGGCCATCCCAGTTTTTCTCAAACTCAAATTTTTTGATATCCAGGTAATACTGAATGGAGGCAAAAATATTTGTTTTTTAAAAAATACATTCTAAAAAACTAAAAGTGACATTTCAAAACTATCATTGCTTCTCCAGAGATGGCTGAAAATAAACATGCTCACAATCTGCTTTTTAAAAGTGTCTCTGGGCCACATGGAAGGCACCAAGCTGTTGTCTGCATTTTAACATCTGTAGATGTCTTAAAATTGCCACCAAGCCTTGCAGCTAAAGGAATTCATGAAAGCATTGTGTAATTTCAGACTTAAATCAGCAATGCGAAGCTGGGTATGAAAACCTTTCTATCTCAGAATCAAGCAGTATGCATAAAGAATCAGTTATGATGGAAAGGGGAAAGAAGGAGGGGTAGCACGAGGAGAGGCAGTGAAAAGTACACGTGTTCAAATTAAATTAAGTGCTTTGAAGGCTCATGGCCTACAATTATGCAAGAAAAAAGGATTGGCTAAAAATTCTCAAAACTCAGCCTGGTGCCTCTCCATGTAACTTTTTACTCTATGCTCCATGGAGGCACCTTAGATAGAGCTGAGGAAGTCCCAGACAGATCTCATCATGAGCACTGCGTTTGGGAGAAGTAAAAAGAAAGGGAGTGTTGAAGGCTTTTATATCCTTCTCATTCTTCAGGAACAGCAACAAAAAAAACCCCCAAAACACCCACAGAAATTCCATGCTGATGACTTCCTCAAGGGAGAAAAACAGAGGGAAAAAGGAAGGGCTTAATTATTTTGAGCAATAAATTGAAAATTAGGCAAATGGAACATAAGTGAGAAACACACACAATGTCCAAGAGAGGCCCAAACACTTTCCAGTTAGCCCATTTTTGCTTGCAGGAGGAGCTATCATCATGGGAGTGAGACAGCCAGGTGAGGGCAGGGATCAGTTCTATTCAGTTGGATGGAGGCTGCAGGTACAAGGCTCCAACTCCTGAAGTAGGACCCAATCCAGAAGAGGTACAAGGTCAAGTCAGAGAAATATTAACCAATGGGCTCCAGGACATCATAGAATAGAATATGCTTCCTTTCATTCAAGGTATTCAAAATAACTACAAAAGAAAGGGAAGAGTCTAGGACTGCCAACCATCACTATATATAGTCCTCTATGAGTCCTGTACCTCCATACCTCTGAAACATCAGGTCCTGAACATGTAATCATCATATTGCTTCATAGAGGAAGTGAAGCAGGTCCATGCATCATAAGAGGAAAGTCAAGGAACATTCATCATATCAGTACAAATAAAGTTCTGAACAGACTTGTACACTTTTAACAACATGATGTTTATGAAGCAATTGATACATAAAGAAGGGGGGATATGGGGAGCATGGGAGAGTATGCAAGAGGAATGAGGAAAGAAAGAAAGAAAGAAAGAAAGAAAGAAAGAAAGAAAGAAAGAAAGAAAGAAAGAATGAAAAGGAAAGATGAAAGAGAAGGAAAGAAGGAAGAGAAGGAAGGAAGGAAGGGAGAAAAAAAGAAGTTGGCAGGCAAGAGAAATATGAAGCATTAGGGAAAAAAATTAATCCAAGGAAATAAGAAACTCACTAATATTTTACTCTACATGGAAAAATATATAAATAATGAGTTTATTTTAAAGGATTTTAAGTGTGGGGTATTAAAATAAAAGTAAAGAGAGAACATAAAAGCTAAAGAGAGAGATTGTGGATAGAAAATTACAAATAAAGATCATTATACTACTGAATAAAAAGAAAAAATAGAAACAACAAAGAAAAAAAGAGAATAGCTTAGCACTAAGTGCCTGATATAGCAAAAGGATTTAAATAATCATTATGAATACAGAGTGAGAAACAAATTGATTAGAGCAATTGAAAGAAAAATAATATATTATGGAGAACAAACAGATTATCCAAAACTAAGATAATTAATGTTTTTGTAGTAAAGAATTAATATTTTTATAGTAAAAAGAGTTAATTTTTTTACTACAAAAATTAATTTTTGTAGTAAAAAATTAATGTTTTGTAGTAAAAAGGAAGCAAAATTTTATTCAGAGATATAACAAAGTGGAATTTTACAGAAACCAAGGAAAAATTCCTTGTACAGATCACAAGGCACACTTGGTCCCAGTAAATTTGATGTAAAATAACCAACACAGATATATCTTTTTTGTGTTAGTGAATTTTAATGGAAAAGAGAGAATTCTTTAGACCACTAGCAAAGAAAGCAAGTTACTTAAAAGGGGAAAAACTGAAATGGCCTCAGATTTCTCTACAACAACATCTAATGTCAGAAAACAAAGTTCTGAAAGAAAGAAGGTGGAGTCCACAATGTTCTTCCTGGTGACTTTGTCATTCAAGGGTAAAGAGAGCAGACAAACCTTAAACATAAAGAAACTCATGACACCCGTGAGCATTTCCTGAAAAACAACCAGACAACAGTAGAATTTAGCCAAGCAAGAGTTCAAATCAGAAGACAGGGAAAACGTCTGGGATAAGGTATTAAACACTTATGTGTAGAAAAATGACTAAGCTGTAGGAAATATGATTCAAAAGGTTAACTGTTACAAATCTCAACACTGTGTTAAAGGATAAGTTTTTAAAGGAAATTTGTGATTTCATATGACTATAAAATGAACATATGTCAAAAATTATAACAATTAATGACAGAATCTGTAAGATGTCATAACCCGTTTAAAAGAGAATTCAGAAAAACAAATATAGGGAGTAAATAATTCTGAAATCAGGTTACAAATAGATGCAAAATAGATCTATCTACAGGGCAATAATTAATTGCGGTACATTGGGCTCAATTCTTTTGTGTTTCTATGAACAAAGAACGATCTGCATTATTTTCAGTTTTCTACAACTTACAGAGCTATAAGATAGCTCAAAGTCCTTGAAAGGCAGAGATAACTCAGATGGATACCTAGGTAAGGTATTTACTAAGCTTTTTTTTTTTCTTATTTCGGTCTTTTATAACTTTTCCTAACAATTGTAAAAGTTATAATACATGAAAAAAAATGGGATAAATTGTACATGTGTTATTATCCTTATTTTAACTTAAAGGTATTTGATAACTTCTAAGATATACAAATCAACAAAAATCTATTTAAGGTTATTTCCTAAAGTTTTTACAAGAGTCACCAGATAAACAGTAAGGTTAAGAATATACATAACCACAATCAGAAGGATTCTAGAAGGAATGGGAATGTGAAAATGGAATGTTATTTTTTTGTATAATTTGTAGCACAGAGTCAATTGGTATAGTACATTATAGAGAAATTATTCTGACATTTATTTAAAATGGCAAGGAAGACTTTATACAAGACTATGGCAATAGGAGAGGGACTATTGCAATAAAGGAGAGAGATTGACCTCAACTCCAAATACAACAGGCACAAGTGGGTATTTATAGCCAGTGGGCAGAATGACAGAGAGGTAGACAATTAATAAGAGGAGCTTGTTTAATAACCAAAGGTGAGGGGGAAGAGGAGCTTGATTGGATATCAAGGGACAGGGAATTATCAAAAAACTGACAGCAGGATTCTCTGCTAAAACCAAGCTTGGCAGTACAGGGACAAGGCTTAGTCAAAAAGAGGATTCAGAGGAGCCTGACTAAAGTTTGGTTAAGGAAGTAGTCCTAGTCAGGTAGGAAATGAATACATGAAAAATGGGGTACATTATAATGTTTAAAGTTATGTCAATGGAAAAAAAAGGCAAAAAAGAAAATTGCAATAAATTTCAAGAGCAGAAAAATGAAGGACCATATTATATACTGAAATATATTTAAACTCCAATACTAAAATTTGAAGTGAAACAAAAAATTAAAAAACAAAATAATCTTGCAAGTGTAACATGCTTACTCAATCCATATTGGCAACAAATTTGCCAGCATCTTTCTCTCCTGTTGAGACATTAATTTTTCCTTCTGCTTTTTTGTCACTCGGACTCTCAGAGGATCTCTGTGGTATCAGAATGCTTGCTAATGGGCTTCCCTGGTGGCGCAGTGGTTGAGAATCTACCTGCTAATGCAGGGGACACAGGTTCGAGCCCTGGTCTGGGAAGATCCCACATGCTGCAGAGCAACTAGACCCATGAGCCACAACTACTGAGCCTGCACGTCTGGAGCCTGTGCTCCGCAACAAGAGAGGCTGCGATAGTGAGAGACCCATGCACTGCCATGAAGAGTGGCCCCCGCTTGCCACAACTAGAGAAAGCCCTCTCACAGAAATGAAGACCCTACACAGCCAAAAGTAAAATATAAATAAATAAATAAATAAATAAGAATGCTTGCTAATGCATTGACTCTCAGAACAAAAATGGATACAGGCCTTCTATATAATCACTGGGCTGTCTTCTCCCCCAAAGAATGAAGAATCTTGTTCCTTCTATATCTTGCACTAAATTCCAATACCCATCTTCCCATTTGAATCAGAGTTGAAGTTGTGATAACTATTTTCTTGATGTATCGTTTGAAGATATTTCTGCATCCTCAGTGATGGTAGGGTACACAATGTTATTCTAAGCATTGTTGCCAAGCTGAACTTGGGTCTGCCACGCAGCAAAGCCAATTTACTGACAACAGGTGTGGTGAAGAAAGTACAGAGTTTATTGCAGGTGCCAAGCAAGGAGTATGGGTGGCTCATACTCAAAAACCAGAACTCCCTGATGGCTTTCAAGGAAATGTTTTTAAAGGCGACATTTGGGGTGAGGGCTGAAGGAGACATGACTTTCTTCTGATTAGCTGGAGGTGAGGTAACAGGGTGATACTTCAGAAATCTTGATGATCAACCTTCTGGTTGCAACCAATCTGGGGTGCATGTGCTTCTGTTCAGCCTGTAGTCACCATCCTCCACCTGGGTGGGTGAATGGGGGTGGTCTATCTTAGTTCCTGCAGAACAACTCAGAGATCTGTGTCAGATTGTTTATTTGCTTTTCCTTTGTTTTTGCATCCCTTTACTTCCCTAATAGTAACTGCTTGGGCTTACTCTTTGGAACACAGGGAAGCCCTAGGAGACCAAAACCTTTTTCCTCCAAACAAGAAATGGGGGACACGAAGGCGCTTTTGTGCCTGGGAAGGCTCCACAGTGTCCTGCTCGGTTTCATCATCAAGCTATATGCTTGTCCTATATTATAAATATTTAACAAGGAGATAATTAAATTAAATCATAGTTTTGCAATTGTCTTTTCCTAGGATGCTGCTAGGGAAAATAATGGTTTTTGAAGATTTAAAAATAGATATAACATTTACCACTGGAACAATCATTTTTGGAAAGATAAAAATCTATCAAGGAATAGTTTTGTTTCCTTCCTCTCCTTCATTCCTCTTCTGCTTTTCTTCTTTCCTTTGTTCTTTTCATCCATTGTTTCCCTTTTGTGTTTATATTATTTATTTTAGAGGTGTGTAACTTTAGGGGCTGATTACTGCATTTCCATAGCCCAAGTATTTTGGGGGAAAAGTTGTCACTTCAGAAAAGTAAGCTGTCATAATATTAATTTAACTTTATAAATACTAATTTTTTTCATTTTTCCTTTTTAGAAAATGTAACATTATCAAAATTCAACATATTTTTAGAAACATTTAAAAATTTTTCTTAATATGGAAAACTTCAAACATACCACAAGCTGATGTAATGGTTTAATAATCCCTTTTTTACCCAATATCCATCTTCAGCAATTACCAACTTATGGACAGTTTTGTTTCTCCCATCTCCCCACTTTTATTTTATGATTTTTAAAGTATTTCAGAGCAAATCTCAGGCATGTGCCATTTCACCTATAAATATTTCAGCATGTACTGCTAACATACACTTTCTTTTTACACATTCATCATGCCTTTAACACATCTAAATTTAAAATAATTAAATTAAAATATTACTTCACACTATTTAATATTCTATACTCAAATTGCCCTGATTATCTCAAAGCCATTTTTTCACAGAATCAGAATCCAAACAATATCCATAAATTGTATTTTGTTCTTATGTCTTCTCAGATTTTCCCATTGGCTGTTTCTGAGGGGTTGGGAAAGAATCAATTATTTATCCTGTAGAATTCTCACATTTTGCATTTGGCTAATAAGTTCTTTGTGGCATAATTCTACTTGCTTCTCTTTCTCAGTGTGTGTCCTATAAACTGGTAGTGAGGAGCAGTTATATTTCAAATCAATTTTTTTTCAACACAGCTTCATAGATGGTACTGTAAACTTCCTATTACATTAGATCATGAGGAATTTAACTAGTGATGCTAACATTCACTGGAACATCCAGTTTGTGTCTGTGTGATCTTTCCAATATAAAATTTCACATCAACCAACCCTTGGATGATTTTAATCCATTGGAGTTTACAAAATGATGATTGTCTAATTACATTATTTCTCCTGCATTTATCTGTTGGAATTTTGTGTAGAGGGAACCTTTTATTATATAACAGCTGGTTACTCTAAAAAAAAATTAATTCTTTCCAATTTTTTTTTTTTTTTTTTTTTGTGGTACACAGGCCTCTCACTGTTGTGGCCTCTCCCATTGCGGAGCACAGACTCTGGACGTGCAGGCTCAGCGGCCATGGCTCACAGGCCCAGTCGCTCCATGGCATGTAGGATCTTCCCGGACCGGGGCACGAACCCATGTCCCCTGCATTGGCAGGCAGACTCTCAACCACTGCACCACCAGGGAAGCCCTCAAATTATTTTTAAAGCTTTAGAACAGTGAGTTAGTGTCTTAACAATTACCAGTGTTGACCAATACAATCTTTTTTAAAATATCATTTTGTAATGATAGATTTTTAAATTAAGCTTTTTATTTTACAATAGATTGAGATAAAAAATTATGAAGACAGTGTTATCAGTGTTCTCCAGGAAAACAGAATCAGTAGGATCTATATTTATATATTTATCTATACCAATTATATCTATATGATCATCTACCTATATATCTACCTATTTATAGAAACTTATTTCAAATGATTGTGAGGTCTAGCAAGTCCAAGGTCTATAGGGCAGACCAGCAGGCTGGAAACTCTCAGACAGGAGTTGATGCTACAGTCTTGGGGCAGAATTTCCTCAGGGAAACATCAATTTTGCTTGGTCTTAATTCACTTTAGCTCAGAAAAAAATAATTAACATCAGATTTGAGGATAAAAGTTACACCATTCTCAGCTTAGAATTGGGAATCTTTTTATCTAATTTAGACTGGAGAGTTCAGGGTTATGGGAAGGGGCACAATTTTGTTTTTTTGGGTTTTTTTAAATTTATTTATTTATTTATTTATGGCTGTGTTGGGTCTTTGTTGCTGTGTGAGGGCTTTCCCTAGTTGCGGCAAGTGGGGGCCACTCTTCATTGTGGTGCACAGGCCTCTCACTGTCATGGCCTCTCTTGTTGCAGAGCACAGTCTCCAGACACACAGGCTCAGTAGTTGTGGCTCACGGGCCCAGTTGCTCTGCGGCATGTGGGATCTTCCCAGACCAAGGCTCGAACCCATATCCCCTGCATTGGCAGGCAGATTGTCAATGACTGTGCCACCAGGGAAGCCCCCAATTTTGCTTTTAAGGCCTTTCAACTGACTGGATGAAGCCTACCCACATTATGGAAAATAATCTTCTACTAAAGGTCAATTGATTGCAGATGTTGACATTTAAAAAACACCTTCACAGGGGCTTCCCTGGTGGCACAGTGGTTGAGAGTCTGCCTGCTAATGCAGGGGACACGGGTTCGAGCCCTGGTCTGGGAGGATCCCACATGCCGCGGAGCAACTAGGCCCGTGAGCCACAACTACTCAGCCTGCACATCTGGAGCCTGTGCTCCACAACAAGAGAGGCCACGACAGTGAGAGGCCCGCGCACCACGATGAAGAGTGGCCCCCGCTTGCCACAACTAGGGAAAGCCCTTGCACAGAGGTGAAGACCCAACACAGCCAAAAATAAGAATAAATAAATTAAAAGAAGGCTCAACATTAAAAAAAACAAAAAAAAATAAAAAAAATAGAACACCTTCACAGCAACACCTAGATTAGTGTTTGATTGAATAACTTAGCCTCACAAGTTGACAATAAAAATAACCGTCACAGATGGTAAAGAAAATTCCTACACACCCCACATCTCACTTCCCCACTTGTTGACATCTTCCATCAGAATGGTAAATTTGTCACAACTAATGAAACAATATAGATGCATTATTATTAAAGTTCATATTATGTTCAGATTTCTTTACTTTTTAGATTTAATGCTCCTTTTCTGTTCCAGGATCCCATCCAAAATAACTTACTTTAAATTGTCATGTCTCCTTAGGCCCCTCTTGGCTGTGATAATCAGATTTTCTCTGTTTTTGATGACCTTTACAGTTTTGAGGAGTACTGGTCAGGTATTTTGTAAAATATCCCTCAGTGGGAGTTTATCTCATGTTCTTCTCATGATTAGACCAAGGTTATGTATTTTTGGAAGGAAGAGGTAAACTGTCATTTTAATCACATCCTAGCAAGAGTACATGCTATCAACATAACAGATACTGTGGATGTTGACTTTGACCACCTGGCTGAGGTAGTGTTTGTCAGGTTTCTCCACTGAAAAGTTATTTTTTCCCACTTTCTTTGGAAGGAAGTCATCACGCACATGGTGCACTTAAGGAATGGGGAGTTATCCACATAAATGGGGATTTATCCTTTCCCAGATATTTTTCTCTTTTTTCCATTTATTTATTTATTCAATCATTAACTTATATAATTAATTAATTGTATGGATTTATAGATATTAGTTTCAAACTTTGGGTTATAATCTAACACTTCTTTATTTTGTTGCTCAAATCGTTCCAGCTTTGGCCTCTGGGAGCTCTTTCACTTTGCTCTCATGACTCTTTGACACGCTCCATCATAGTGGTCATGATGAGCCCATCAAAGGCATTTTTCGTTTTCATTACTATGTCATTTGCTTCTAGCATTTCTTTTGGATTCCTTCTTAGTTTCCAGTGTTCTTTTTACATTTGCTATTAGTTTTTGTGTGTTATTTGCTTTTTACTTTACAGCCATTAAGATATGAATCATAGTTATTTTAAATTCCCTGACTGATAATCCCAACATCTGTGTTATATATGAGTCTTCTTCTAAAGACTGGCTCATTTCTTCACACAGTGGTGTTGTGTCTTGTCTTTGTGTGTCATAATTTTTTGTTGAAACCTAGACATGTCTTTTTAGGTAATGTGAACCGAGGATCTATGTTCACCTGACTAGTGAATGGCTATTATTATTATTTGCTGTAGCTGTAACTGACAGAGGTTTCAATCTCTTCTAGTGTCTTTTTTTTTCTCCCTTCCTGACTTTGAGTTCAAAGTTCTCCTTCTTAGATAGAGTCTGAATCTGCAACTCAGTTGCAATCCCCTGTTGTTATCCTGGAGCCTGGTTCATGTGGTGATGAGGTATGGGTGTTAGGGAACATTCTATGGTCTTTTGGTTAAATCTCAGTCATTCAGTGGGCCTGTATCTCAGAGCTGTGGCCTTCATAAGTATTTCTGTCCCTCCTCCCATGTTGCAACTTTTCCCCTTCACTCTCTCCTCTTCTTTCTGTTCATGACATAGTCAATCTATATCCTTTATCTCTGTCCCTCTTGGGACAGAGGGACTATATTTTTCCCTCTTTGATGAGACAGGAATATTGGAGGGTACTGGTGTGGGAGGAATTCCCTTTCTCTAGCTAAGATAAAGTTTCAGAATTACCCTCTGGTGAAGTTCTTTCCCACAGAAAGTAGACCTTATTTATGAAGAAAGCTCTGGGGTCATTTCACAATGGTTACTCTCCTCTCTGGGCCAGGGCCACACTGGGAGCTTTCTTAGGGGTTCCTGGAGAAAAATCCCATCAATACAGAACACACCCTAAGACTGTGGCCCTGGTTTTTCTCACTCTCACGCTAGTTCACATTCAGCCTACAGTAATTTGTCAAAATTAGCACATAAGTGTTCCTAGCAATTTATGGTTACAGCTTGTTCTACTCTCGATAAGTAGATCTCAGTTATCCTATCTTTCCGGATGTGCCTCTCTCTTCAAATTCAGGGTAGCAGTTTGACCTACAAACTCAGTTCTCTAATGAATTCTAAAGAAGCTTCTGACTTTTAAATTGTCTAGGTTTTTCTCATTGTAACAATGGAAATGACAACTTTCCAAACTCTTTAAGTATTGGAGCTGAAAGCAGAAGTAATCATAGATTTTACACATGACCAACTTTTCAGTCTGCCATCATCATTTTATTTTTATTGATCAAGGTGTACAATTTTCAGCAGCAAGAATCTGACCAAATTAGTAGCTGCATCTTGTCATGACCCCATTTGTCTTTGAACGCTTCCTTGCTTTCTGGCAGAATATGATATACTAGGTTCATGCCCAAGCCCATGTTTCTTGCCCAAGCCCTGAATGGAAAATTGTGTACATTTGCACATTTCCTGCCAATTTCTCCAAGAAGTCTGGTTCCTTTTATGGGAAAACAGGCACACTTTGCTACTGCTGTGCCTTTTCTTCTCAAGTATTTCAGTAAACAGACTTGTGAAATAAACACTTTAAGAAAAAAATGAATTCATAATGATATTTTAAATTCAAATTTAAGTTTATCAAATATTTATAAAAGCATATAATTAAATAATTATTTGTTTACTTTTTACTACATTTCATATCAGAGAAGCAGTACAAGCACTTGACCCTTTCCTATTATTACTATTTTTTATTATTTATTATTATTATTTCCTATTTTCAGATAAAGTTCTTGGTCCTTTTGCCATGACTCCAGTGAACTTTCATTTGTTTCTGATATAATGTGTAGTTCCAGACTCATCTTCCACATTTTCCAGCACAGTCCTGGAATCAGCCTTTTTGTTACGGAGCCTTATATGGATTCCTTGGTAATGGATATTTGGTGAGCACAGTTTCGGCAATAAATATGCTCATTGTTACTGGATTTTCACTGCTTCTGGAAATTTCCAGTGGATAGACCCAGGAAATACATGCAAAAGTTCTTAAAATGAGAAAATAAACACTAGTCTTCCTGATATACCTACTTTAAAGTTAAGATCACAGGATTTTTACATACCTTCTTTGACTTCCCACTTAACGTTCTTGCCTTCCACACTGAAAAGATTGTTATGTTGTTTCCTAGGATATGTGTCATCATTTATTTGATTTATACAATTATATCAACTCAATTTTTAAAAGGCCAAATTTATCTTTTCAAAATTAAAACAGCTTGTGTTGACCTAAATGAGGTAAACTGAGGCAAGCTTAAAATAAATTAAGTTTATTTGGAAATAGCAGATTAATTGCAATTCAGGACAAGCAAACTGTAGCAAGTTACAGATGAGGGCTTGGGGCAGCTTGTACTCATGGGCAGGGAATGTAAAAGGGGGAAGAGTTCAATTAGAGTCAGTTAAAATCTAAAACAAATGGAAACCAGCCTTGAAAATTTTCCAAACAGACAAAACCAGTCTGAAACTGTGTAACTCAGATTGGGACTTGAACCCACAGTCTTTTAATTGAGATCACACACCTGGTCTCAGGATTTAATGAAGCTCAGGTTCTTGATGTCTCATCGCAGAAAGAATTCAGTGAGAGACAATAATTCAGTGTGTTTATTTAGAGAGAAACACACTCCACAGACAGAACGTGGGCCATCTCAGAAGGTGAGAGAGGCACCAGCCTATGGAGTTGTCAGTTTTTATAGGGGTGAGTAATTTCATAGGCTAATGAGTGGGAGGAATATTCCAGCTATTTGGGGGAAGGAGTGGGGATTTCCAGGAATTGGGTCACCACCCTCTTTTTGACCTTTATGGTTGGCCTTGGAACTGTCATGATGCCTGTGGGTGTGTCATTTAGGGAGCTGATGTTTTACAATGAGTGTATACTGAGGCTCAAGGTCTAGTGGAAGTCGACTCATCTGTCATCTTGGACCTATTTGGTTCTAATCAGTTTACATTGTGTCCTTGGGCTATGTAATTCTTTTAAACGTTTTGCCCTGCCCCCTTCCCTCCTGTTTCAAGTCCAGTCACAAAGTTCAATTCAGCCCACTCTGTGAGATCAAACTGCCTGGGTCATCTTCCATTAATGCCTCTGTCAAAACACCCCAGGGTTGATATAAGATTACCTCTGATCAACCCCCATCATCCAAGAAAATTCCAACACTATCAGTTCTCTATAAATCAGGCATTAATGGGAAAGCAGTCTCTCAGTCCTCCAGTTTTCTCTTCTTGAGGGCTCAAGTATGAGATTCTCCATTTTATATTCTCCAGTTCTATTTAAATTGAAATTCCTTTACACTTGAAAGCATATTACTAAATTTAAATGGAAAACAATTGAATTCATGAAGAAAGGACCAAAAAAAAAAAAAAAAACCCTTATGCAGCAAATAATGCTTTTGCATTATTAAAACATAGTGCATGCATCTTTACACATCAGTAAATGTGGATCTGTAACCAGTCCCTTGGCCCTAGAGCCTAGCTATACTTTAAACTCTAATTTCTACGCTAGATACATTCCTGGAACCTTAAGCTTCTGCTCATTTTTCAAGGCCTTTGTTCTGTTTTGCTTAACATGTTTGTTCTTTTCTTAGATTAAGGGAAGGAAGGGAATGCAAAACAAAGGAGGAGCAGTCAAGGAAAAATAGTGCAGTGAAAAAGCAGCGTCCTGGTTCCCCCTCAAGGAATATACATAACAATACCTTTGAGTTCTTCTGCAGGAACTAAGGCCCCCATCCAGATTGAAGGATGGTAACTTCGAGCTAAGCACAAGATTCCTAGAATGCCACCCTTTTACATCACCACCAACCAATCAGAAAAAACCTGCACACAGTGGAAGATAACAAACTCTGACCCCCTCCTCAAATGATTAACTTCCCTTTCTCCCTTTAAAAAACTTTCATAGTCCAGCAGAATCTTCAGAGTTGGTTCTTGGACATGAGTCCACCTTCTCCCTGGGTTGCTGGCCTCCTGAATAAGGCAACTTTTCCTTTCCAGCCAAAGCTTGTCTCTCAAGTATTGGCTTTCAAGTGGCAAGCAGTCAAACCTGAGTCCAGTAACAGATCCACTTCATCCTTAAAAAAAACAAAACAAAGCTAATAATTAGTTTAGTGGAAAAAAATGTACATTTTAATTTATCATAAATCATTGTTTACTCCAATGTGTTTTGTAAACTTTTTTCTCAGTTTATTTTTTATTTTTATTTTTAATAGACCATATCTTAAACCAATTTTAGGTTCATGGCAAAACTGAGCAGAAATGACAGATTTCCTATATGCTCCCTGACCCTATACACACAGACTCCCCCACCGTCTATATCTCTCATCAGAATGGTAAATTTATTGCAATCAATGAACCTACACTGATGCATCATAATCACCCAAAGTCCATAGTTTACATCAGGGTTCACTCTTGGTGGTGTACATTCTATGGGTTTGAACAAATGTATAATGACATGTATTCACTGTTACAGGATCACACAGAATTTTTTCTCTCTCCCCATAAAAATCCTATGTGCTGTACCTGTTTATCCCTCCCTCCCTCCTAACCCTTGGAAACCACTGATCTTTTTCTTGCATTCACAGTTTTGCCTCACCTTATCCTTTTTAATTACTGCATAATATTCCATCACAAGGTATAACATAATTTACTTCACAAAGAGTATAACAATATTTTTGATGTGAAAGGCAAGATATATGTAAATAAATCTGATGTTGTTTTCTCATTGGGATTCAGGGCAAAATAGAAATGTGCATTCAAATCAGGATTGGGGAGGAAAGATCCAGGTGGGATTGATGTGTGATTGGAACATGATTTGCATACAAATGTCATCAGCTGATATAAATTGTACCAACATTATTTAAGACTTGAATCCCTGGACACCATCTTGTTGCTAGATTTTTGCTGTCTAAAACACTTCATTTTTGTAATCCCTTAGGATGAAGTAAAAACTGCATTCTTGCTGGGATTTAATAGAGTTAGAATAATTTCATATTTTCTTTTTTTTTAAGTTGATCTTTTTTCTTTATTTATTTTTTGGCTGTGTTGGGTCTTAGTTGTGGCTCACAGGTTCTTCGTTGAGGCATGTGGGATCTTTTTGTTGTGGTATGAGGGCTCTTCTTTGCAGTGTGCAGGTGTATTTTTAGTTGTAGTATGTGGGTTTTCTCTCTCTAGTTGTGGCATGTGGGCTCCAGGGCACATGAGGTCTATAGTTTGCAGCACATGAGCTCCCTCATTAAGGCACACAAGTTCAGTAGTTGTGACACATGGGCTTAGTTGCCCCACAACATTTGGGATATTTGTTCCCCAACCAGGGATTGAACCCATGTCCCTTGCATTGGAAAGCAGATTCTTTACCACTGGAACACCAAGAAAGTCCCTAATTTCATGTTTTCCTGATTAGCAGAAACAAGTTGCTACAGATTCACTAGGCATGAGGGAAGAGTTCACAGAATCCAGTTAATTCAAACTAGTCTGAGTGGTTATCACGAATATTCTTAAATTTGTTCCTGCTTTCACCCTGAAACTTAGGATATATACATAGAAAACACTTGCTCATGACTCCACAAAAAGAAGGATTTGACACAGTGATTTAAATGAATGCATCTGTTTTTATTTCTTCAGGGTTAGAAAAAAAAAAGAAACCACGAGCTTATTGAGTACATACATATCATTCAATACGTATCCAATATTTCATCAGACTCTTTTGAGCCTCTTTGACAAGTGTGACGCTTTCATGGTTTGAGTTCCATTGCCACATAAGGCTAATATCACCTCATCTTACTTTCTCCACTTTGAGAGAGGCTGAAATACAAGTGGGAGAGATACAGTCATCTTGAGAGTGAGGACTTGCATGATTTAATGATAATCATGAAAGAGATGGCTAATCATCAGGACCTCTCTACCAGCACTCAACCAGCTGCATCCCTGCTTCTTGTGGTTCTCAGTTCCATCACACCAAGGTTCCTTCTTTTAAATAACAACTAAGTTGTGATGTTCCGTTTGCTATCCTGAAATGAAACCACATCCTATCATGTTGTAAAGGATTATCTTGCCTAAACAAGGTCTGGTCTTTGCCTTCAGCTCCTCGGTGGTAATCTATAAGCCCTTGGGAAGTCCTGTCAGATAAAAGTGTCTTTATTTACCTGGGGGCTTGGAGCCATAGCAGATATTAACAAAATGATTTATGGTGGGAGAGCCATGCAGGCAGTCAATCATGACTATATGACCAAGTCTTAAAAAGCCTCTGAACCCCAAAGCTCAGGTGAACTTTCCAGGTAGGCAATACTACATGTGTCTAGTCAGACACCATTGAAGAGGGGAGTTAGGTCTCTCTATGATTGCACTGGGAGAGGACAACTGGGAGTTGCACAGGTAGAACTCTCCTGGATCCTACCCCACATGTCTCTTTCATTAGCTATTATCAATCTGTATGCTACATAATAAACTGTAACAATGAGTATAATAGCTTTCAGTGAGTTCTGTGTGTCCTGCTAGTGAATTATTGAGCCTGAGGGTAATCTTGGGACTCTCTAACTCTGCACCCACATAAATGCTAATATAATGCCATAATGGTATTTCACTGAACTGTATAAATTTGCAAAAATCTAACAGTGTTTAACCAATAAAATATCAAATTCATGTGATCTGAGATTAGATGTAAAAGAGATATAAATGAAAATGAAGTTATAATTATACTGCATACATTCAATAAGCAAATGTTCAGATATAGCTATCCTGGAGGACATAATAAAGTAGACAAATGCTTCCACTTATTTATAATGAATAAATTTGGATTTAAGAGAAGAAAGACACTCAAAGGCCATTCTAACAAGAGGCATGGGATGATGAAAATGCAAAAGGAAAGACAGATTAAAATAAAGCCTAATGTTAGAAGAAATTGTTGCAGGGTGGATTTACATAATAAAAGAAAGATAAATACTTTTAATTGAAGCAGGGGAATAATCCAAAGCAAAGTACAGACTGATGAAATGGGGAAAAATATGACGAGGCATGAAATTCATACACATGAGCTTAGCCTTATTTACAGATGTAGACTCAAAATAAGACACTGTGTTATCATAGCTTATCCCAGGCAATCTCTCTCCAACTTTCCCCATGTTGGACCACATGTTAGGGACCATATCCCTTAACCAGTGTCATGAAGTAAAAGAAGAAATAATTGGCCAACAGGACATAAAGAAATAATGTGATGGACTCGGGAGGCAACCCCTAAATTGCCCCAGTGCTCACTTTTCACAGTATGGGTTTTCTATCATCATGCTACAGAATAGTGTGTGTATGTTTATTATGTGTATTATATAAATGATGAAAAATATCTTTAAAGCAAGCTGCATTGATGAAATCTGCTGAGATCCCTGTGCTTTCAGTAACTTGACATTTGGTTCTCCAACTGTTAAAAGGAGTCTCAAATCTCCTTCCCTTAGACATTGCAATTGGTTCCACTGCTTTTTTTAGTAACCACCCTACTGCACTGAAACCATCTTTAGCTAAATACAGAGTTGGAAATTGGGCTAAATAAGTAATTTAGTTTCTTTCCAAATGAGTGGGTGGGAAAATCTTAAATACAAAACCTTTTCTAACTGTATCAATTAAAAGATAGTTTGGTCTCAAAGGCATTATTTTTAACTTATTTAACTTCTTGCAAATGTTTAACATATTCTTTGGCCATGTTAAGTGGATTAATAACTTAGTCTGGTATATTAAGTTGATAAAGATCTTTAAATCGGTTCTTCATACATTTTAAATAGTATCTAATTATGAGTAAATGTTTCCAAATTAGAACCATTAAGTGTATCTGTATGACATTCTCAGTGAGTGAGATAAATACCATGATAATCCCCTTCACTTTAATAAAATTGATCTCATAACCTTACAGTTTAGGAAGAAACCATTTAACATTTTTAAATAAATCTAAAACATAGGTTGCATATTTCCTCAATATTACAGCTTCACTGTGTACATTTTCAACAATTAAACTTAAAAGTTATTCAATAACATCAAAAAGTGAACAGGATCTTGAAAACAACAACAACCACCTCCTTTGGAGAGCTACATCCTTTGTTGTACATAGGAGACATCGAAACATGTCTTCAGTGTTGCTACACGGTTCATGAAATAATCTAACATTCATGGGAGCACTTTTCATGTCATTAGGAGCAATGATGACATTAGCTGTGCAGTGACGTTTCAATGCAATCTTTGGTACTGAAGCATTGTTGAGCAGAAGGCAAATAAGTGCTAAGACTTGGTGCAGCTTTTAGAAGTCCTCCCGTGGTCCCTACCTGATTCACTGTGGCTGCTGTTCCATCTGCAGTGGAAGCAATGGCACTGAGAAGTGGACTATTTGTGTACATTTTAAGAGTTTCAGGTATTGAAAATTTCTTTATATCCATTGTCAGCAATTTTGACAATAACATTTCTTCCAAAACTTGTGCTTCCTTACAAACTTAACTTATGTAACAGCAAAGCTTCATTATCACTCAATTCACTTATAATGAACACTTATAATGAACATTTACTTCACTAAAGCACAGTGTATAGTTATATTTTACATCTTTCCCCACCTCACCATTCTTCTCAAACGTGATAATTGCTTGGTGGAAAATTACTTTTTATGGATTTCTTTCCACCTTTGTATATTGATATTATACTGATAATAAAATATTAAGAAAATAATAGTAAAATAATTTTTGTCTAATATTGTGTAGTTTGACATATTTTAAATTAATTTGTTGCTTTATCTAAGGAGCCATAAAATATTTTTTCTTTCTGATCAAAAAATGAAATATTTCAGTTTCATTATTACATTTTTCAAATTATATTTTTACATCTTGAAAGTGTGATTATCTCTGGCAACTCTATTAGTGTATTTTTTGGGAAAATGTTTTATCTAATTTTGATTTTACTCTGTTTTGGTAGAGTGAATATTGGGATAAAATCAATATTAAATATCTTACTAAACATTATTTGGCACTTCAACATTTTTCAAATAAGTGCTAAAGTTCTCTCTCTCTCTCTCTCTCTCTCTCTCTCTCTCTCTCTCTCTCTCTCTATATATATATATATATATATATATATATGTATATATATCACTGTAAATTTGATAGCTACAAATGCAGACTGATAAAGTGTGTTTTACTGATGACTAAACCAGGATAAAATTCTTGATGGCAGCATGTTTCCAAAATAATGAACAATTCTTAGTAAAGTACCAAATAAAACAATGTGTAATCTTCCCTTGATTTATATGGTAGATCCATTTCTAGAAAGTTCAATGCTATCACAGTTGTGCCAAAACATTACATTTAGTATACATAAAATGGTGTTAGGGTCTAGACTCAGGTTTTCCAGCTTCATCATTTTCACTGGAACATTCAAGAGTAATTTGGGACACAGCATGGGTTTCTGAGGTACAGAAATGTATATTCTAGATTTTGAAGATTTCTAGATGTTGTGGCTTATCTAGAATCTCAATACTCATTCTCTAAATGACCAGTAAATGTCCAAATTTTGCATAAGAAGTGATATCACCTCAGATGGGAACCCTTAATATCACGCAATCCTCTTAGCAACACCAGAGGTAATTAGTGCCCAAAATTACAGAAAAGGAAACTGAGTTTCAGAATGGAAATTATGGCCTGTTACAGTTTCACAGCTAACATGGGAGAGCTTGGATTAAAGTTCAGGCTTGTCCACTTCAGAGCCAAGTCTTTTCCACTAGGTCACACTGAAGTCAATAGTTTTTGGCTGAATGAATAGACAAACATGTGAATAAGAAAATAATTAATGAATAAATGACTCAAAATTTGACCTTACAGATCTTTTGCCACCCAAACTCCCCTTACAGGGAAGGACTGAGGTCCACACCAGCTACCTTTTTACTCTGTGATTTAGGGAAGATATATCCATACTCCAAGGTGATTTCACATTTTTTGAATCTAGCATGTTCTCTTGGATGAACTCAACACTACTAGAGACAAAATCACTGCTATTTTAATTACACAAGTCTTGATTGCTTCTTTGTATTTTGTGAAATAATGATGAGTCACATTGATATTGCAGAACCATGATTTTTTGGCCATGATATTTGGAAAATTAAGCAGTTTGAACTATATTTTGCAAATGTGTTCTTTTAATATTCAGAAACTGCATCATTTACCATAAAGTCAGTTTCTACTCAACTCTTCAATATCAAAATGATAAAGTTAAAATATAAATTAAATGAGTTTGATGGACAGATCGGGCAACTCATCACAAAACACTGAATTAATTCTGTAAAGTGATAAAACCGACAGTGAGATTTCACATGAAATATGATGGAATGACCTATCACAGCATTTGAAATGAAAATTTTCAGAGGAAAATTTTAAAAGCAGTTTCTAATTGACAATGTGTGAAAATTTAATCAGATATTGTTACTAAATACTATTACTGCCTTCTTTAAAAGAAAGCATCAAGCACTCTAATATTTTGCATGCCTGTCTTATTTAATCCTTATGATGCATACATTATTTTTCCAGTTTTACAAAGGATGAAAGTGAGGCTGAGAAAGATGAAATAAATTGCAGGATCCAGGTTCACAAAGCTAAGCATGATCATCAAATCCAGGCATATCTTGCTGCAAAGGCTAAATCTCAAACTTACACTGTATCATTTATTTATGGACTATGCATAGTGTGCCACCCATTGTGTGTGCTAAGGGCTAGCTAAGGAGGCTATTAAGAGTATGCTGTATTTATGTAACCCAAATGTCCGTGTATTAATCAAACTGTCACTATAAAACAAAGATATACCTTTCTTGGTATGGGCTTGCTCCTCCCTCTAACCTAATGATTTCTTGCAGTGGGGCTCTGACTGCAGCCTAGGGAATCTAGAGTCAGAGACGGTCTAGAGAGTGTTGACTCGTGAGCCATGGGGAAGTTCTTACCTCTGGGAAGTCGTCAGAACAAAAGGAACCTGAATGTTTCCTCTGGACCTGATGTTCTGTACAGGCAGAAGAGATCCAGCTGGGGCCCTCTTAGGGTCCATCATGAGGGCCAGCTAGGAGGGAAGGCAGGTCCCAGCAGAAAGAGACTACAGCTGGCTGGGGACTGGGGAGTGGGGAGGAGGTACATGGTGAGCCACAGGAGTTGGCAGCTCTCAAAGAAAGGGGCTGCAGGTGACAGGTCAGTTGAGACTGAGCACAAGCGCACTGTCAAAGAAAAACTGATCCCAATCCAGGCCACATGAACTGAAGAATCTCCAAGCCAAATACTGCCCAAATTCCTGGCCCACAAAATCATGAACTATAATAAAACTGTGGTTATTTTAAGCCCTTATCTCCCTGGATGCTTTGTTATGCAGCAAACAGGCCCCTTAGGAAAAATCAAAGACACTCATTAGAGATGAAGTTAGTTTAAAAGATCCTCAAACACAGAGAGTTCAAACCCAGATCAAGATAGGACCAATCAAGCAACAATTTCCCTGTACCCTTTAGTCTTCCCTATCTTTAAGGAGAGGGAGGATTAGCACAGAGAGAAGGAATCCAGCCTCTTTCCCAGAATGTGGACTGTCTAGTCAGCAGTAGGTATTGATGTTTTAATTACATGCTACTGACAACTTTAATTATTGATCAGAGGATTTCGTGGTACCCAAGAAAGAGCAAATTTATGGGCCTGCTCAAGCTTTCAAAGACAAAAACTAGTTCCAGAAAATAAATGTTAAAAAACAAGATATTTTATAATTGCATGCCATATGTTATACTATTTTAATATATACCAAAGGATCAGAGAAAATTCTTTCAATTCCTTTAGTTATATCTTCTAATATTCAAATATGTTTCATCTAAATACTGCAACTGCTTGAGAGACTCCAGGGGGAATGGTGCAGCTGAATTCAATGAGAGAAAACCTGAACGAATGGCAGAGATATCAGAAATTATATCAATCAATCATTGAACTGACTTCACGTGGCAAAAACATATCTCTGAACTTGTATTACATGGAGAAAAAACCCAAATGTGTTTCAGTCTATGTGAATACATTTTCTGGAATTTGTAACCAAATGCATTCATAAATGACAAATTTATTTATTCATCCCTTTATTTATTTATCAAGTAGCTATCAAGTACCCCTTTTGAGGTGGTCATTCCAATACCAGGAGGAAACAGTAAGCAAGACAAAGTGCCTGCTGAAACATTATAGTGGAGAAACAGAGAGAAACAAGAAAACACATGAAGAAGAATGATCATTTCAGACAATAATGTTACTATGGAGAAAAAAAAGCAAGCAAAAGGAGGAGAAAGAAAGAAAGAAGGAAAGAAAGAAAGAAGCAAACAAACAAAGAAAAGAAAGAAAAGAAAGAAAGAAAGAGAAAGAAGAAAGGGAGGAAGGAAGGAAGGGAGCAAGCAACTGGGATTATTTTAATTGCAACGGTCAGGAAATGACTTCTTTAGGGGATCAACTTGATGACACATCTGAAGGATCAAGGTGTAGGACATGAAAAGATCCTAGTCAGAGAAGACGAAAGGAGGGGAAACACTGATGCAGAATCCTGAGACAGAAAGCAGCATAGAGGAGCAGCAGGAAGGAAGGGGCTGCTGTCGGTGGGAGCAGTGAGGAACATTCAGAGCAGAAGATGCTGGAGTCTCTCCATCTATTTGTTTCACCTTTAATTTCTTTCATCAATGTCTTATAATTTTCGGCATATAGGTCTTTTGTCTCCTTAGGTAGGTTTTTTTTTTTTTTTTTTTTTTTTAGTTTCTGCTTTATAACAAAGTGAATCAGTCATACGTATACATCTGTTCCCACATCCCTTCACTCATGCATCTCCCTCCCTCCCACCCTCCCAATCCCACCCCTCCAGGCGGTCACAAAGCACCGAGCTAATCTCCCTGTGCTCTGTGGCTGCTTCCCACTATCTATCTACCTTACGTTTGGTAGTGTATATATGTCCATGCCTCTCTTTCGCTTTGTCAGAGCTTACCCTTCCCCCTCCCCATATCCTCAAGTCCATTCTCAAGTAGGTCTGTGTCTTTATTCCGGTTTTACCCCTAGGTTCTTCATGACATTTTTTTTTTAATTCCGTATATATGTGTTAGCATACGGTATTTGTCTTTCTCTTTCTGACTTACTTCACTCTGTATGACAGACTCTAGGTCTATCCACCTCATTACAAATAGATCAGTTTCGTTTCTTTTTATGGCTGAGTAATATTCCATTGTATATATGGGCCACATCTTCTTTATCCATTCATCCGATGATGGACACTTAGGTTGTTTCCAGCTCCGGGCTATTGTGAATAGAGCTGCAATGAACATTTTGGTACATGTCTCTTTTTGAATTATGGTTTTCTCAGGGTATATGCCTAGTAGTGGGATTGCTGGGTCATATGGTAGTTCTATTTGTAGTTTTTTAAGGAACCTCCATACTGTTCTCCATAGTGGCTGTACCAATTCACATTCCCACCAGCAGTGCAAGAGTGTTCCCTTTTCTCCACACCCTCTCCAGCATTTATTGTTTCTAGATTTCTTGATGATGGCCATTCTGACTGGTGTGAGATGATATCTCATTGTAGTTTTGATTTGCATTTCTCTAATGATTAATGATGTTGAGCATTCTTTCATGTGTTTGTTGGCAGTCTGTATATCTTCTTTGGAGAAATGCCTATTTAAGTCTTCTGCCCATTTTTGGATTGGGTTGTTTGTTTTTTTGCTATTGAGCTGCATGAGCTGTTTATAAATTTTGGAGATTAATCCTTTGTCAGTTGCTTCATTTGCGAATATTTTCTCCCATTCTGAGGGTTGTCTTTTGGTCTTGTTTATGGTTTCCTTTGCTGTGCAAAAGCTTTGAAGTTTCATTAGGTCCCATTTGTTTATCTTTGTTTTTATTTCCATTTCTCTAGGAGGTGGGTCCAAAAGGATCTTGCTGTGATTTATGTCATAGAGTGTTCTACCTATGTTTTCCTCTAAGAGTTTGATAGTTTCTGGCCTTACATTTAAGTCTTTAATCCATTTTGAGCTTATTTTTGTGTATGGTGTTAGGGAATGATCTAATCTCAAACTTTTACATGTCCCTGTCCAGGTTTCCCAGCACCACATATTGAAGAGGCTGTCCTTTCTCCACTGTACATACCTGCCTCCTTTATCAAAGATAAGTTGGCCATATGTGTGTGGGTTTATCTCTGGGCTTTCTATCCTGATCCACTGATCTATCTTTCTGTTTTTATGCCAGTACCACACTGTCTTAATTACGGTAGCTTTGTAGTATAGTCTGAAGTCAAGGAGCCTGATTCCTCCAGCTCCGTTTTCCATTCTCAAGATTGCTTTGGCTATTCGGGGTCTTTTGTTTTTCCAAACAAATTTTGAAATTTTTTGTTCTAGTTCTGTGAAAAATGCCAGTGGTAGTTTGATAGGGATTGCATTGAATCTGTAGATTGCTTTGGGTAGTAGAGTCATTTTCACAATGCTGATTCTTACAATCCAAGAACATGGTATATCTCTCCATCTGTTTGTATCATCTTTAAGTCCTTCCATCAGTGTCTTATAATTTTCTGCATACAGGTCTTTTGTCTCCTTATGTAGGTTTATTCCTAGATATTTTATTCTTTTTGTTGCAATGGTAAATGGGAGTGTTTTCTTGATTTCATTTTCAGATTTTTCATCATTAGTGTACAGGAATGCCAGAGATTTCTGTACATTAATTTTGTATCCTGCTACTTTACCAAATTCTTTGATTAGCTCTAGTAGTTTTTCGGTAGCATCTTTAGGATTCTCTATGTATAGTATCATGTCATCTGCAAACAGTGACAGCTTTACTTCTTCTTTTCCCATTTGGATTCCTTTTATTTCCTTTTCTTCTCTGATTGCTGTGGCTAAAACTTCCAAAACTATGTTGAATAAGAGTGGTGAGAGTGGGCAACCTTGTCTTGTTCCTGATCTTAATGGAAATGGTTTCAGTTTTTCACCATTGAGGACAATGTTGGCTGTGGGTTTGTCATATATGGCCTTTACTATGCTGAGGAAAGTTCCCTCTATGCCTACTTTCTGAAGGGTTTTTATCATAAATGGGTGTTGAATTTTGTCGAAAGCTTTCTCTGCATCTATTGAGATGATCATATGGTTTTTATCCTTCAACTTGTTAATATGGTGTACCACATTGATTGATTTGCGTATATTGAAGAATCTTTGCATTCCTGGAATAAACCCCACTTGATCATGGTGTATGATACTTTTAATGTGCTGTTGGATTCTGTTTGCTAGTATTTTGTTGAGGATTTTTGCATCTATGTTCATCAGTGATATTGGCTTGTAGTTTTCTTTCTTTGTGACATCCTTGCCTGGTTTTGGTATCAAGGTGATGGTGGCCTCGTAGAATGAGTTTGGGAGTGTTCCTTCCTCTGATATTGTTTGGAAGAGTTTGAGAAGGATGGGTGTTAGCTCTTCTCTAAATGTTTGATAGAATTCGCCTGTGAAGCCATCTGGTCCTGGGCTTTTGTTTGTTGGAAGATTTTTAATCACAGTTTCAATTTCAGTGCTTGTGATTGGTCTATTCATATTTTCTATTTCTTCCTGAGTCAGTCTTGGCAGGTTGTGCATTTCTAAGAATTTGTCCATTTCTTCCAGGTTGTCCATTTTATTGGCATAGAGTTGCTTATAGTAATCTCTCATGATCTTTTGTATTTCTGCAGTGTCCGTTGTTACTTCTCCTTTTTCATTTCTAATTCTATTGATTTGAGTCTTCTCCCTTCTTTTCTTGATGAGTCTGGCTAATGGTTTGTCAATTTTGTTTATCTTCTCAAAGAACCAGCTTTTAGTTTGGTTGATCTTTGCTATTGTTTCCTTCATTTCTTTTTCATTTATTTCTGATCTGATGTTTATGATTTCTTTCCTTCTGCTAACTTTGGGGTTTTTTTGTTCTTCTTTCTCTAATTGCTTTAGGTGCAGGGTCAGGATGTTTACTCGAAATGTTTCCTGTTCCTTAAGGTGGGATTGTATTGCTATAAACTTCCCCCTTAGAACCGCTTTTGTTGCGTCCCATAGGTTTTGGGTCGTCGTGTCTCCATTGTCATTTGTTTCTAGGTATTTTTTAATTTCCTCTTTGATTTCTTCAGTGATCACTTTGTTATTAAGTAGTGTATTGTTTAGCCTCCATGTGTTTGTATTTTTTACAGATCTTTTCCTGTAATTGATGTCTAGTCTCATAGCACTGTGGTCAGAAAAGATACTTGATACAATTTCAATTTTCTTCAATTTACCAAGGCTTGATTTGTGACCCAAGATATGATCTATCCTGGAGAATGTTCCATGAGCACTTGAGAAAAATGTGTATTCTGTTGTTTTTGGATGGAATGTCCTATAAATATCAACTAAGTCCATCTTGTTTAATGTATCATTTAAAGCTTGTGTTTCCTTATTTATTTTCATTTTGGATGATCTGTCCATTGGTGAAAGTGGGGTGTTAAAGTCCCCTACTATGATTGTGTTACTGTTGATTTCCCCTTTTATGGCTGTTAGTATTTGCCTTATGTATTGAGGTGCTCCTATGTTCGGTGCATAAGTATTTTAAATTGTTATATCTTCTTCTTGGATCGATCCCTTTATCGTTATGTAGTGTCCTTCTTTGTCTCTTCTAATAGTCTTTATTTTAAAGTCTATTTTGTCTGATATAAGAATTGCTACTCCAGCTTTCTTTTGATTTCCATTTGCATGGAATATCTTTTTCCATCCCCTTACTTTCAGTCTGTATGTGTCTCTAGGTCTGAAGTGGGTCTCTTGTAGACAGCATATATATGGGTCTTGTTTTTGTTTCCATTCAGCCAATCTGTGTCTTTTGGTGGGAGCATTTAGTCCATTTACATTTAAGGTAATTATTGATATGTATGTTCCTATTCCCATTTCCTTAATTGCTTTGGGTTCGTTATTGTAGGTATATTCCTTCTGTTGTGTTTCTTGCCTAGAGAAGTTCCTTTAGCATTTGTTGTAAAGCTGGTTTGGTGGTGCTGAACTCTCTCAGCTTTTGCTTGTCTGTAAACGTTTTAATTTCTCCATCAAATCTGAAAGAGATCCTTGCTAGGTAGAGTAATCTGGGTTGCAGGTTTCTCTCCTTCATCACTTTAATTATGTCCTGCCACTCCCTTCTGGCTTGTAGAGTTTCTGCTGAGAGATCAGCTCTTAACCTGATGGGGATTCCCTTGTGTGTTATTTGTTGTTTTTGCCTTGCTGCTTTTAATATGATTTCTTTGTGTTTAATTTTTGACAGTTTGATTAATATGTGTCTTGGTGTATTCCTCCTTGGATTTATTCTGTATGGGACTCTCTGTGCCTCCTGGACTTGATTAACTATTTCCTTTCCCATATTAGGGAAGTTTTCAACTATAATCTCTTCAAATATTTTCTCAGTCCCTTTCTTTTTCTCTTCTTCTTCTGGAACCCCTATAATTCGAATGTTGGTGCGTTTAATGTTGTCCCAGAGGTCTCTGAGACTGTCCTCTGTTCTTTTCATTCTTTTTTCTTTATTTTGCTGTGCAGCAGTTATTTCCACTATTTTATCTTCCACCTCACTTATCCGTTCTTCTGCCTCAGTTATTCTGCTACTGATCCCATCTAGAGTATTCTTCATTTCATTTATTGTGTTTTTAATCGATGCTTGATTCATCTTTAGTTCTTCTAGGTCTTTGTTAACTGTTTCTTGAATTTTGTCTATTCTATTTCCAAGATTATGGATCTTGGAAATAGAATCTTGGGTCAGCTTTACTATCATTATTCTGAATTCTTTTTCAGGTAGACTGCCTATTACCTCTTCATTTGTTAGGTCTGGTAGGTTTTTATCTTACTCCTTCACCTGCTGTGTGTTTTTCTGTCTTCTCATTTTGCTTATGTTACTGTGTTTGGGGTCTCCTTTTTGCAGGCTGCAGATTCGTAGTTCCCGTTGTTTTTGGTGTCTGTCCCCAGTGGCTAAGGTTGTTTCAGTAGGTTGTGTAGGCTTCCTGGTGGGGGGGACTAATGCCTGTGTTCTGGTGGTTGAGGCTCGATCTTGTCTTTCTGGTGGACAAGTCCACGTCTGGTGGTGTGTTTTGGGGTGTCTATGGCCTTATTATGTTTTTAGGTAGCCTCTCTGCTAATGGGTGGGGTTGTGTTCCTCCCTTGCTAGTTGCTTGGCATAGGGTGACCAGCACTGTAGCTTGCTGGTCGTTGACTGAAGCTGGGTGCTGGTGTTGAGATGGAGATCTCTGGGAGATTTTCGCTGCTTGATATTATGTGGAGCTGGGGGGTCTCTTGTGGACCCGTGTCCTGAAGTTGGCTCTCCCACTTCAGAGGCACAGCACTGACTCCTGGCTGCAGCACCAAGAGCCTTTCATCCACCCGGCTCAGAATAACAGGGAGAAAAAGTAGAAAGAAAGAATTAGTCGAAGAAAGAAAGAGAGAGGGAAAGAAAGGAAGAAGGGAAGAAAGGAAGGAAGGAAGGAAGAAAGAAAGAAAGGAGGGAGGGAGGGAGGAAGGATGGAAAGAAAGAAGGAAAGAAAGGAGGGAGGGAGGGAGGAATGAAAGCAAAAGGAAGAGTGAATGGAAGAAGAGAGGGAGGGAGGGAGGAAGGAAAGAAAGAAAAAAGACAGGAGGGAGGGAGGGAGCAAGGAAAGAAAAAGAAAGTGGAAAGAAGAAGGGTGGGAGGGAGGGAGGGAGGAAAGAAAAAGAAAGAAGGAAAGGAGGAGCGGAGGGAGGGAGGGAGGAAGGGAAGGTAGAAAAAAAGAAAGAGCAGGTAAAGTAAAATAGAATAAAGTATGAAATATAGTAGCATTATTAAAATTAAAAAGTAATTATTGAAAAAAAAACGGACCGATAGAACCCTGGTACATATGGTGGAAGCAAAGCTATACAGAGAGAATCTTACACAGAAGATTACACATACACATTCACAAAAAGAGAGCAGGGGGAAAAATCAAAAATCTTGCTCTCCAAGTCCACCTCCTCTATTTGGGATAATTCGTTGTAAAAAGAGGAAAAGGGGGGAAAGTCTGAAATCTTGTCCTCAAAGTCCACTTCCTCAATTTGGGATGATTCGCTGTCCATTCATGCACTCCACAGACACAGGGCACATCAAATGGACCGTGGAGCTTTAATCCGCTGCCTCCGAGGCTGCACAGAGAGATTTCCCTGTCTCTGCCCTCACAGCTCCCGGGTCTCAGCCTTGGACCTGGCCCCGCCTCTGCGCGTAGGTCGCCAGAGGGCGTCCGTTCTTCGCTCAGACAGGACGGGTTTAAAGGAGCCGCTGATTCGGGGGCTCTGGCTCACTCAGGCAGAGGGGAGTGAGGGGCGCGCAGTGTGGGGTGGGCCTGCGGCGGCAGAGGCCGGCGTGACATTGCAGCAGCCCGTGGCACTCCGTGCGCTTTCCCGGGAAAGCCGTCCCTGGGTCCCGGGACCCCGGCAGTGGCGGGGTGCACAGGCCCCCCGGAAGGCGGGGCGGACAGTGACCCGTGCTCGCACACAGGCCCCGCGGCGGCGGCGGCAGCAGCAGCAGCAGCCCCAGCGTCCCACGCCCGTCTCCGAGGTCCGCGCCTTACCCGCCGCTCGCGCCTGTCTCCGGCGCTTCCCCAAGCAGCCCTCTTAATGCCCTCTCCTCACGCACCAGGAAACGAAAGGGAAAAAAGTCTCTTGCCTCTTCGGCAGCTCCAGACCCTTTCCCCGGACTCCCTCCGGGCTAGCCGTGGTGCACTAACCCCTTCAGGCTCTCTTCCTGCCGCCAGCCCCAGTCCTCTCCCTGCGCTCCGACTGAAAGCCGATACCCGAGCCTCAGCTCCCAGCCCCGCCCGCCACGGCGGCCAAGCAGACAAGCCTCTCGGGATGGTGTGTGCCTGAGGGCACCGGTCCTTTGTGCCAGAATCTCTCCGCTTTGCCCTCCGCACCCCTGTTGCTGTGCTCTCCTCTGCTACTCCGAAGCTTTCCCCCTCCGCCACCTGCAGTCTCCGCCCGCGAAGGGGCTTGTAGTGTGTAGAAACCTTCCCTCCTTCACGGTTCCCTCCCACTGGTGCAGGTCCCGTCCCTATCCTATTGTCTCTGTTTATTCTTTTTTTCTTTTGCCCTACCCAGGTATGTGGGGAGTTTCTTGCCTTTTGGGGGGTCTGAGGTCTTCTGTCAACGTTCAGTAGGTGTTCTGTAGGAGTTGTTCCACGTGTAGATGAATTTCTGATGTATCTGTGGGGAGGAAGGTGATCTCCGTGTCTTACTCTTCTGCCATCTTCCCCTTAGGTAGGTTTATTCCTAGATATTTTATTCTTTTTGTTGCAATGGTAAATGGGAATGTTTTCTTAATTTCACTTTCAGATTTTTCATCATTAATGTATAGGAATGCAAGAGATTTCTGTGCAATAATTTTGTATTCTGCTACTTTACCAAATTCATTGATTAGCTCTAGTAGTTTTCTGGTAGCATCTTTAGGATTCTCTATGTATAGTATCATGTCATCTGCAAACAGTGACAGCTTTACTTCTTCTTTTCCAATTTGGATTCTTTTCATTTCTTTTTCTTCTCTGATGGCTGTGGCTAAAACTTCCAAAACTAAGTTGAATAATAGTGATAAGAGTGGGCAACCTTGTCCTGTTCCTGATCTTAGTGGAAATGTTTGCAGTTTTTCACCATTGAGGATGATGTTGGCTGTGGGTTTGTCATATATGGCCTTTATTATGTTGAGGTAAGTTCCCTCTATGCTTACTTTTTGGAGGATTTTTTATCATAAATCGGTGTTGAATTGTGTTGAAAGCTTTTTCTGCATCTATTGAGATGATCATGTGGTTTTTCTCCTTCAATTTGTTAATATGGTGTATCACATTGCTTGATTTGCATATATTGAAGAATCCTCATATTCCTGGGATAAACCTCACTTGACCATAGTGTATGATCCTTTTAATGTGCTGTTGGATTCTGTTTGCTAGTATTTTGTTGAGGATTTTTGCATCTATGTTCATCAGTGATATTGGCCTGTAGTTTTCTTTCTTTGTGACATCCTTGTCTGGTTTTGGTTTCAAGGTGATGGTGGCCTCATACAATGAGTTGGGGAGTGTTCCTCCCTCTGCTATATTTTGGAGGAATTTGAGAAGGATAGGTGTTATCTCTTCTCTAAATATTTGATAGAATTCACCTGTGAAGCCACCTGGTCCTGGACTTTTGTTTATTGGAAGAATTTTAATCACAGTTTCAGTTTCAGTGCTTGTGATTGATTGGTTCATATTTTCTATTTCTTCCAGATTCAGTCTCAGAAGGTTGTGCATTTCTAAGAATTTGTATATTTCTTCCAGGTTGTCCATTTTATTGGCATATATATATACCATGTTCTTGGATTGGAAGAATCAACATTGTGAAAATGACTATACTACGCAAAGCAATCTACAGATTCAATGTAATCCGTATCAAACTACCAATGGCATTTTTCAAAGAACTAGAACAAAAAATTTCACAATTTGTATGGAAACACAAAGGACCCCGAATAACCAAAGCAATCTTGAGAAAGAAAAATGGAGCTGGAGGAATCAGGTTCTCTGACTTCAAACTATAGTACAAAGATACAGTAATCAAGACAGTATGGTACTGGCACAAAAACAGAAATATAGATCAATGGAACAGGACAGAAAGCCCAGAGATAAACCCAGGCACATATGGTCACCTTATCTTTGATAAAGAAGGCAACAATATACAATGGAGAAAAGACAGCATCTTCAATAAGTGGTGCTGGGAAAACTGGACAGCTACATGTAAAAGAATGAAATTAGAACACTCCTTAACACCATACACAAAAATAAACTCAAAATGGATTAAAGACCTAAATGTAAGGCCAGGCACTATCAAACTATTAGAGGAAAACATAGGCAGAACACTCTATAACATAAATCACAGCAAGATCCCTTTTGACCCACCTCCTAGAGAAATGGAAATAAAAACAAAACTAAACAAATGAGACCTAATAAAACTTAAAACCTTTTGCACAGCAAGGGAAACCATAAACAAGATGAAAAGACAACCCTCAGAATGGGAGAAAATGTTTGTAAATGAAGCAACTGACAATGGACTAATCTCCCAAATTTACAAGGAGCACATGCAGCTCAATATCAAAAAAAAACAAACAAACAAATCCAAAAATGGGGAGACGACCTAAATAGACATTTCTCCAAAGAAGATTGCCAACAAACACATGAAAGAATGCTGAACATAATTAATCATTAGAGAAATGCAAATCAAAACTACAAAGAGATATCATCTCACACCAGTCAGAATGTTCATCATCAAAAAATCTACAAACAATAAATGCTGGAGAGGTTGTGGAGAAAAGAGAACCCTCTTACACTGTTGGTGGGACTGTAAATTGATACAGCCACTATGGATAACAGTATGGAGGTTCCTTATAAACCTAAAAATAGAACTACCATATGACCCAGCAACACCACTACTGGGCATATACCCTGAGAAAACCATAATTCAAAAAGAGTCATGTACCACAATGTTCACTGCAGCTCTATTTACAATAGCCAGGGTATGGAAGCAACCTAAGTGTCCATCAACAGATGAATGGATAAAGAAGATGTGGCCCATATATACAATGGAATATTACTCAGCCATAAAAAGAAACGAAACTCAGTTATTTGTAGTGAGGTGGATGGACCTAGAGTCTGTCATACAGAGTGAAGTAAGTCAGAAAAAGAAAAACAAATATCATATGCTAACACATATATGGAATCTAAAAATAAAACAAAGACAAAATGGTCATGAAAAACCTAGGGGCAAGACGGGAATAAAGATGCAGACTTACTAGAGAATGGACTTGAGGACATTGGGCAGGTGATGGGTAAGCTGGGACAAAGTGAGAGAGTGGCATGGACATATATACACTACCAAATATAAAATAGATAGCTATTGGGAAGCAGCCACAAAACACAGGTAGATCAACTCAGTGCTTTGTTACCACCTAGAGAGGTGGAATAGGGAGGGTGGTTGGGAGGGAGGCACAAGAAGGAAGAGATATGGGGATATATGTATATGTATAACTGATTCGATTTGTTATAAAGCAGAAACTGACACACTATTTTAAAGCAATTATACTAAAATAAAGACGTTAAAAAAATAAAAGAAGGAATGTATGGGGAGGATATGGCCATTATAAAGGAAGTTTAGGAGAAGGAAGAAGACAGGGATTCTAAGTTAAATGGTCAACATGGTTGAGAAAAAAAACTTTCTTTAAACTAAAGGAAGCTTTCTACAAGTTAAAGAGAAGTTCTGCATATTTTTAGGTGCAGAAGAAAAGTAGCCAAATGCCAGGAGAGGTAGAAAAAAGTGATATTAAACCTCTCCACTTCTGTTTGGATGAAATCCTGAGAGATACACTCAATGGGATAAAACACACTGAAGGTATGACATTTTCATGTTGAAGGTACAAGACAGAACTCACCTTGTCACCATTATGTTTTTGTTGTCTATTTGCTTTCAAATAAAGTTCAGTGGTTACAAAAAAAAAACCAAAGAAAATGCTGGAGTCCCAGTAAGGCAGGAGTTTGGAGCTTCTCTCATGCATGATGGGAAGGTCTTATTTTTCTCTACCATCTGTCCACAAGCTCTGGGAAATCTTTATTTCCAGAATTCGGCACAGCACCTTGTACATATGAGAAGCTCCATAAATAGTTTTCGAAGTAAAGATGTAATGTCTGCTTGCAGAGAGAAAAACAGAGATAACGGTAATAGTCATTTATTCATTCATGCTCAGTAGAAAAATTATTGTTTCATTCAGCATCTTGGAAAAGCAGAGAGAAATTGCCTCATTTGCTTGTAAGAAATTATATGGATGGATGCCTTGGTAGCCTCTAAGTACATCATCCGATAGCCTCTCCTGGAGGTCACAGAGAAAAAGACTCACAGACCAAATGGTTATTCAATCAATGTGAAATGTAGTGAAACGTGAGAGGAGAGAAATGGGGCAGGTTAACATTGAGGACTGGGTACAAGTAGGGTGTGTGTGGGAGTACCCTTTATGCATCCTGGATTATATAATCACCACATGTTCCCTCTCTTCCTCTCTGTCTGTCTCCAGCACCAGCCTTCCTTGCCCCACAGTGTGGTTACAAGGACCAGAGTTAAGGTTTGAGCCAGGGAGCTCAACAGATGAAAGACACCTGGAGCCAACACACCCTTGTTCCATTGGTGAGATGCAGGGACAAGAATGTCTGGCCATGGCTGCAGCTGCATTTCATCTAGGGAGCAGCTCTGGATTTAATTTGCCTTCCTTGACAAGGACACCAGAAGACACAATATGTGTCACCATTGTGTGGTTGTTTAAAACCTCATAAATATTCAGTGCCACTTGGACTTCATATATTTAGTGCATAATGAATATATACTGTTTCTGTGGTCCTGCCACGCCTTTCCATCTACATTCACACTCATATATGCTACACTCTTGCTGCATCTGATGAGCCTCATAGATTCTAACTCACCCATCTAGACTTGGACATGAAAAGTCCATCCCTCTCACTGGTCACTTGTCTTCGACTGTAGAAGTGGATATTTTCAAACAATATGACAACTATTCTTTTCAGAGTTTGTTTGAAAATTGAACATGTTCAGGCATTACATCCTTTGTGAATAGGCCTTATATGTAAATATAGTTTATTAAAGAAAGAAAACTTATCTACAAATATTTTCAAGAAATAACCTTGTAACTTGCTTGGAAGCAGAGGCCCAGACTCATTATTTACATTATGAAACATCACTATCAAATGCTGACACCTAAAGGAAGGTGTCTGGAGCCATCCAGGAAAGAGCTCATGGAAAACAGCTAGAAAACATCACAAGATCCTTGTGTCTGGAGTCATACGATCCTGGATTTCAATCTTGGCTCTTCTACTGAAACTGAGTCCTCCTAAACCTGAGTTCCCCTGCCAAGTTTATAATTAACCTCTCTGTCCAAAACTTTATTCTCTTCCTTGTTCTGCCCTCTGTTGCCCTCAGGATTGAGAAATATCAAACAAAAGCAGGGATTGAAAGCAAGCAGGACCCAGCCAGGGCCTTCCCAGGTACAAAAGTCCCTCTCTGTCCCCTGTTTCTTATTTAGAGAAAGTTTTATTCTCCTAGGCCTTCCCTGAGTTCCAAACAGCAGACACAAGAAATTAACAATTAGAGAACTGAGGGAATGCAGAAACAAAGGAAAAACAGTCAAGCAAGAAAATTAATTGTAACTTAAACAGTAGTTCAGTGATAAAACAGAGTCCTAGTTCCTCCTCAAGGGATATACATAATAATCTGACCCATATCTTTGAGTTGAAACTAAACCCATATCTTCTGTAGAAACTAAGGCCCCCACACAAGTGGAGGATGGTGATTACGTGCTGACCACAAGCACATAGACTCCAGACTGGCTGGATCAAGAAGGTTGATGATTAAGATTCCAAAACATCACCCTGTTACCTCACTACCAACCGACCAGAAGAAATTCCATGAGCTGATCATGCACCCTGCAACATTCACCCCTAATGTTGCCTTTAAAAAACCTGCCTGAAAGCCATCAAGAAGTTTGGGTCTTTTGAGCACAAGTTGCCTGTTCTCTTTGCTTGGTGCCCTGCAATAAATCCTGTAATTTCCTCCACCACAACCTGGTGTCAGTAGATTTGCTTTGTTCCTTGTCAGGCAAGTGGACCCAAGTTTGGTTCAGTAACAATACCTATCAGCTATATTCTTCATCAACTAAGAAAGTTAACTGAAGGATCAAATGAGTGTTAGACCCAACTTAGTATCAGAGACACACCACTGAACAAGATCTAGTCACTGGCTCAGAGTGAGCAAAAAACTTAACTTGCCTCTGTGGCCCATTGTGCAGTGAGAATCATAGCACCACCATCTGCTTGGGCTCAGCACTGAATAAAATGATTGGTGTGAAGAACCGAGGCCCTCTGTAGACTCCTAATAAGCCATGGCTCTTGGCTTGTATTTTGCTTGAAGAAGAAAAAAAACAACACGGTAATTCAATAATTTCCAGACTTAACAACTTTCTCTGAAGAATATCCTCTCTTCTCTTCTCCTTCCAGCCCCATTTTTCACTTTGGTCAGTTAAAATTTATTTGTACATCTGTTCATAAAGTCTTTGGTGAATATCTATATGGAATTCTCTGCGGACAGGGTATTACCTTGACAATATGAGCAGCTACAGAAGAGCAGCTCAAGTCAGAAGCTTCTCCATGTATCAATTCCAAAACTTTGAATTATCCCTGATAGTATCTTTAAGGGGAAAAACAATAACCTTTCATGAGAGCATCTGGAAAACTGGCTATTGATTGTAAATCAATTTATAGATGCAAAGCCTAAGGGGATAATTTATGGAAAATAAGGGGTAAATTTGTGCTTAAGTGCATATGAGTAACATTACATGTATAACATTATGGATTATATTAGATATGTGTACACTGTATATTAGACCATAATCTAGCTGGTCACACAAGATTTTGTTAGATGCATTGTCAAAATTACCAACCAAAGGATTGTGGAAGCCAATGAACCTTCTCTAACCTAGGGCATGAAGAGTACTCCTTCCAACTTTGACTTGCACCAGTGATTATAAATGACCTTGCTATGAATGTTTTTTAGGTGCACCATGTGCACTACAATTCACCACAGGCCACCGCCCCCCATCACCTTTGCCTTACCCCTGGTCACTTTACAACTGTTGATTCACTACTGACCTTTCCAGACATTTGGGCTGGTGAATTTTTTGTCTTCTACAGCATGGTTTCCAGAAGCATGTTCACTCTTCCAGAGAGTCCTCCAATTTTATTAATTTCCTCCTAAAATATATCATGTAAGCATTTTGATTTCTTTTTTTGACAATCTAAGAACAACAAGGTTCAAATAAGAGAATTGAACAATGTGTGAGTAATAAATCTATTTAACATTCTCTCCAAAATCACATGGGCTTCTAACAGATGTGTGATGGGTGGCGACCTCCAATTGTGTCTTCTGCTGAGAGAGGCCATCCTCATGACACTCTGAAAGCCAAATTTGGGGACTTTTAGTATAAAATGACAGCATGAAGTGAGAAATCAAAACCTACATCTCAGGAAACCTAAAATATTGAATGCTGGATGAGAAAAAATAAAACCCAATTCCAACAACCACAGTGTAACAAAGGAAATGGCTACTGTCCCAACACTGAGAGAGGTAGACACTTCCAGGAATCCCTCAGGTTGGCATAATATCTTACCACAGTCTCCACCCTGCATCTGAAGGAAACACTAGAGAGGAAAGGTTAGATGCATAATTATGTCTGGGAGATGGGGGGAGGAGTCATGAATAATCCAAGTTTAGAAATGCTGAGTAAGTGTGGGTTGGGCAGGGCTGAGAAATCACTAGAAAAAATCCCCCTGGGGAAAATTTCCCCTAATCATTGCCATTTTCCCCCACAGCAGAGGGTTACAAACAGAAAGGTCACAAAAGCAGAGGTAACTAACTCCAAAAATCAAGTAGCAATTAGTCAAAGAGAAAATATATAGGAAGACCACCTAAGTCAGTGGGAAATGGGAGAAGAGAACTAGAAGAGGACCAAGTGAAACCCCTCCACTCCTTGTGGGCTTCCCTCAGGGGCCCCAAACCTGCTTCCATATGTCTTTTCAGCCTTCTGCTCCAAGTGGATCTGAGAGCATGCTGCAGAAGTAGGGGTACTGAGTAGAAACACAACCCAGCAGCCTCTCTGTCCCTAAAGACCACCAGCACCAAGGAGAAAGAGCTATCAGAAGCCTAAGAACTCCAGACCACAAGATAGGCACTGAAGGGAATTCCCCCTGACAGGCTGAAGGAAGCTGGATGCAGAACACTCCAGGAAGTTGGAGGAAAGTAAGCACAGCCCAGGCCATGCACACTGTCCCCTCCTGATACAGAAAACCCAGAGAGCTCAGTATCACTTCATGAAACCCTAGAGCTCCATGAGAAACAGAACAAGGTCTCAGAGGGGAGAAGGAAGGTATCAAAGAAAATCTGCTTGCACTGCATCAGGACAGAAGGATGATCAAGACAGACTCCACACTTCTAGTACAAGCAATATGGAAAAAATAATTTGGTATTTACACAAACATAGTACAACATAAATAAAAAAATGGTGCATCCACTATGGAGAACAGTATGGAGGTTCCTTAAGAAAACCAAAAATAGAGTTACCATATGATCCTGTAACCCCACTACTGGACATAAATCCAGAAAAGACAAAAACTCTAATTCAAAATGTTACATGCATCACAATGTTCATAAAAGCACTACTTACAATAACCAGGACATGGAAGCAAACTAAGTGGCCATCAACAGATGAATGGGTAAAGAAGACGTGGTACATATACACAATGGAATATTACTTAGCCATAAAAAAGGAGGAAATAATGCCATTTGCAACAACATGGATGGACCTAGAGATTATCATACTAAGTGATGTAAGCCAGGCAGAGAAAGACTAATATCATATGATATCACTTATATGTGGAATCTAAAAAAAATGATACAAATGAGCTTATATACAAAACAGAAACAGAAACAGAAACACAGACATAGAAAACAAACTTACCAAAGGGGAGAGGGGTGGGGAGGGATAAATTAAGAGTTTGGGATTAACATATACGCACTACTATATATAAAATAGGTAACCAACAAGGACCTACTGTATAGCACAGGGAACTATACTCAATATTTTGTAATAATCTATAAGGGAAAGAATCTGAAAAAGAATATATCTATATATATATATATATAGATATATATATCTATATATATATATATATATCACTTTTCTGTACACCTGAAACTAACACAACATTGTAAATCAACTATAGTTCAATTAAAATTAAATAAATTAAGTAAAATGTATTAGTCAAAATTAAATAAATGGTTAAATGATTTTCAAAAAGAAAAAAAAGGAAGAAAGACAGAAGAAATATAACATGAAATTGCACAAGTAAAGATCTTTCCAGAGGAAAAGGAGCAGCTTAGATCAAAATTTTGTTTCAAAGCATCCCGAATGCAAACTTGATAAATGGAATAATAAGGAGTATAGCAAATTTACTGTAGAGCTAAGTTATTAATGAACAGGAAAGTTTTGAGAACTTCTCTGTGAATGCAGATGGAAAAAGGCAGGTAGATGAATTCAGTTGAAGGGGAAATAACATTGATGGAGAGCAGGCACATCTAATAAAAGATCATGGTTGTCCACACACAGGGACTCCTTCAGAGAAAAGAGGTAGTGCATTCAGAGATATAATAGAAAAGGATTTTCCTGAACCTGAGAAAGAACAGTCTGCAAACCTAAAGGGCAAACCATGACCCTCAAAACTGGCACAAAATTATCTACAAAGATGCAGACACTAGCTAAATTTTAAATATAATTACAAAAAGACAACCATTCTTCAGCCATCCTCGTAGGACAAAACAAAAAACTGACAAGGGCAGGGACAAGACAACAGTTTGCCTTGGATCACCCCCAGAAAACAACAAAAGCATTTTGCATGTTATAGTTGCTACAGGGAAGAAACTAGAAGAAACTAGACATCACATGCAGGAAGATGTGACTTAAATATCTGTCATGAGGTAGAACAGCCCACATAGGACATAACTCAAGAATATATTACCACAGCTTTTTTTTTCTTTAAAAAAAAACTTGAATGTGGATATCTAAGTAATGAAAGAAGAACCAGTAAAAGGAGTGATAGCAAAGAGGAAAACATTTAAATAGAATAAGACAAATTTCTGAAGGCAATTTTCTTCCAGAAGGTATATTTTATGAACCTCAAAAATGTAAAACTCACTCTAAAATCAACAAGAATCAGAGCAGGAAGAAGACAGTGTCAGGACTGCCATTTCTTCATCTGTCACAGCACCAAGTAGGTAAGCCAAGAAAAGGAACCTCTGAATTTTACTTGGAGCTGTGAGGGAAGCCATCAGAAAGGCCAAAAATAAGAAGAAAACCAAGAAGAGTCTGGAGGTGGAAGGAAGAGAGAGGAAGTGGCAGAGTGGTAATTTTCTCTTAGTCATAACAGAGGCAACAGATGCTCTGTTAGAGTTCTAAATTCAGAAACAGAGGGCTAAGTGTGATATCAAGAATTATAAAAAGAACCACTACAAAACCCAAAAACAGAATCTATGACTTCCACATCACTAACAGATGGACCCACACGTACACATATTCAGACATAAAACAATCCTAAAATTGCAAAGGTAGGCTAAATAGCAAAAGATAGAAAAAAAAAGAAGCTTAAAATCAGATGAGATATTAAGACCAAATATATGTTACATCAATACTGTAAAATAGGGAAATCTCATCTATAAAAATATAAATAAATTATAAAGTCAGATAGGAGAGACTAACTGTACATGAACCCGATTAAGAAAAAAGAAAGTTAATAAAAGTGTACAAGATTAAGAGTGATATGGGAGCCTTACCTTGAATAAAGAAGGAGGGAGGCAAGGTAATCAATGGAATCATAAGTGAAATCTTCAGGCAACGTGATGCAACAAATTTAAATTCTTTGAGGAAAGAAGTGGTTTTCTAGAAAAATATAAAAATTCAAATCAACACAAGAGTAAGACCAATTTTTATAGAGGAGAGAGGAAAGAGAACCACCTTTTATGCAAGGATGAGTCCTGTGGATCCATACCTGGGTTTGGTTCACCTTTTTGGATACTTCCACAGACAAGACATGGGCAAGGAAACAAGGCTTCTGATTTATTTTTTAAGGTCAGCATAAATCCAATTCTGAAATATAGTGTTAGTACAGGAAATAATTATGAACGTAGATGTAAAAATTGTAACCAAAATATTGACATTGAGAGTGGAAGAAAACATGACAATGACATATATTAAATGTCAAGGTTAAGTAGCATCCTAAATAATAAAACCACAAAACAATTGACTGTAAGCCCACCAACTCATTAGTTTTCAACACTGTATGAGCAGTTCTGATAAACATAACAAAACTTTTTTAGCTTTTATAAACATTGGAATATAAGAGGTAAAACTGTTTCTCTTTGCTAATGATATGAGAACACCCTAGACAAGCCATGATACTCGAGGTGAAAATTTCGAATTTAGTGAACTGGGTGGACATGAATGAAAATAATAAGGTTTTTTTTCTAAATAAGCAACTAGAAAAGTGTGTGTGTGTGTGTGTGTGTGTATGTGTGTATGTGTATACATATTATATTCACAACAAAATCTTTAAAACGTTTAAGAACACATTTAACAAGAATGTCACAAGGCGTATATATTAAAAAAAAACTATATAATGTTACAGAAGACTCAAAATAAGAAATGAACAAGAGGAAAGGGTAAAAGTGCTTGTTTTCAAAAACATACCAATTTTACAAAAATTAATACAAAAAGAAGCTAAATTCTAAAGTAGAGCTTCTACTTTCCAATAATGGTAGGCAAGGTCATTTAGAGCAATCATTCCACAGAAACCAATTTTTTAAAGTGGGTAAGATTTTTTTTTTTAATTTTCTTAAAAATGTTTAAATTCCCTAAGAACTTAAGGGGGAAAACTGAAAGGACATGGAATTCAGAGATGTCAGCACACAAATGCAGGAGACATGCAGGGGCCGAGGTAGACATGAACATTGAGGTGTGTGTGCCATGGGTGTAAATGCAGACACAGTCATAGACACAGAGGTAGACAGGGATGATGTTTGTGTGTAGCATAAGGTAAATCTAGAAGATAAACAGTACTGCACTGTCATCATGGATTCTCTGTGTGGGGAGAAGGACCTGATCTGGATGGAAGGGAATTAGGGGAAGAGATGAACCAGTCTACAGATATGGGGGGAGGGGACTAAAAAATCAGTTATTCAGGAAGCTTGTTCCTGTGTGTAAAATTATGCATATATGTTTATATGTAAGTAAAGTGAAGTCAGTTAATGCCACAGAGGAAATAAATCAATACTCAACAGTATGATATTTCTTACTGGCAGTTCTACCAAAGTTTATAAACAAAAGATACAGGAACACATAGTAGATAAATCCCAAGAAAAAGAAGTAGGGTTTGTGACATTAAAATCTGATAAGCTTGGACTCAAGGCAGAAGTTGTTAAACAAGGTAAAGAATCATGACAAAAGTTATGCTCAGTAATAAAGCCACTCTCTTAACTCTTCAGGGACAAGAAATGCAGGGGAGATTGATTTAAGCAAAACAGTAAGAGAGTTGGAGAGACCAAAAATGTCAGACCTTGTGTCAGATAGACACAAACAAGTGAGAAGACAGAGATTCTGAGAAACTAATGAGTGTGTTTCCAGCATCCATGAATCACTGATAAAATCTAACCATGTAGACCACAAAGAAAAATGAAAATAAAGTCAAATGAAAGAAATCTAAACTATATGAATTACATTCTCTGATCTAGTGAGATAACTAGAAAGCAATTGCAAAAAAAATTAATAAAAATGTGTAAACATTTTTTAATAGGTAAGTAACACGAGTCAAGGAAGAGATCAAAATCTAGAAAACAACTATAAGAAAAAAAAGTATTAAATCTAAAAAGATATGCTAAAACTGTGCTCAAAAGAAAATTATTAAAACATTTAAATAGCTAAGAACTTCCCTCTAAGAATTAGAGGGAGACTAATAAAATTAAACCTTAAATATAATTCAAAATGTTTAAATAAACAACAAAAGAAACAGAAAGAATAATAAGAACAAAAGATTAAAATTTATAAATTTAAAAAGAGTAAGACATGTCACACAAAAGGCAAGGCCAAGCTTGGTGGATTCATCTGATAAAGAAGCAAACCCTTTTTAGATTCAGACTGTTTATTTCTTACATGGGCAGTGAAAGCAAGAGTGGCCCAGGTGCCAGCTCCTTAGCCCTTGCACCGGTGACATGGAAACAAAGGGGTCAGATGATATTAAATGGATGGCAGGAGTCTCTGTTGCTGAGGAACCAAAGCCATGCTTTACTAGGCAGTTTTACAGCCTGCAGCTGTAATCTGAGGGTGGCAAGGCAGAGAGTCTGACCCTTGTCAGAACTCAGGTGGCAGTAAGAAACTGCTTCATGCCAGCCTCTTGGTAGACCAGGAAACACGTGAGAAGTGGTCTTACAGGAGCAACTCACAAGGCTCCCATGCTCTTATGTTCTGGCTGGCTCATAAGATGTTCTGTCTAGACTACCACTAACCTGGATTCAAATCTTGCTTATGTGGCCTTTGTGGGTACACACCTGTAAGGTTATCAAGGTACAAACACAAAGCTGTTTCCTCCAAAAAACAGTACAATGGATATTTTAATCCAGAACATGCATCTGGAAAGAAAAAATTTTTAAAAATAATCACAAGTTTATCTAATTAAGGAGGAAACTAACATCTTCAAGTTAAAATAATAATAATAATTAAAGAGAAACCTCAGAAATAAAATTCAAGAATCGTAATAATTTAATGTATAAATATGGATATAAGCACATTTAAAAATCTGGATAAATGGAAAATTTGGGGGGGGGGAATGTTAACATAATTGTCCCCAGAAAAGTCATAAAATTCCAACAGAAAAAAATAACTTAAAGCCTTGAGACCATTATCAAAGAACTACCCCATGACCTACCAAGAAAAGAAGGTGTATATGTGTAATTGATCCAGATAATTTCACTGAAGTCTTTCAATATTTCAGGTTACATGTACTTACATTATTCCCATTGTATAATTTTTTTAATAATAAGATAATACCAATAACAAAACAAGAAAAAACACAAAAACAAAGAAAACATAAAATGTAACATGAAAATAAATATGAAATTTAAAAAGCAATGATTTTTTAATACAATAAATAAATTTCTTTGATTATTTTTGGTCCTTTGTATTTCCACATAAACTTTACAATTAACTTATCAGTTTCCATGTGTGCATATTGCACAGTCACACAAACATTTGGAGTTTTATTAGAATGAACTTAATCTATAGATCAGTTTTGGAGAGAATAGACATCTTTACAACTTTGAGTCTTTCAATCCATTAACTTTGTATTTCCTTCCACATGTACATCTCTTTAGTTTCTCTCAAAAGTGTTTTAAAATTTTCAGGATAGAGATCTTGCATATCTTTTGTTAGACTTATTACTATATATTTCATGATTTTTGAAATCACCATGCTGAAAAAATACTTTTAAAATTTTGCTTTCAAGTGTTTGTTGCTGATATGAGACAACATATGTTTTTTATATATGACCTTATTTACAGATAATGATGAGTCACTAATTAATTATAATAGTTTAACTTACAGATTCTGTTGCATTTCTACTTAAAGGACAAAACTTACACTATTATTTATCAAGATCTGTTATAAAATCAATTAAATTTTATAAAGTTAATTAAAAGCAGTAACAACAGTGTGGTATTATTGCAAGAATTTACAAACTCACCAAAGGGACAAAGAGAGTCCAGAAGCAGACTCACTTTTTGATGCTTCAGTGCAGTGGACAAGACTGGCCTTTCCAATAAATGGTCCTGGGCCATCTAAGTACCAATATGGAAAAAATTAAATCTTGATCTCTACTTCACACCATAAAGAAAGACAATTATAGATGGATTGCAGATCTCAATATAAAAGACAAAACAAACAAAAAAAAAACTTTAATGACCTTAGATTAAGTTAAGATTTCTTAACAAGGACACACAAAAAATAGTAACTATAAAGGAAAAAAATGATCAATTGAAATATATTAAGTTCAAAAATTATGTCCAAAAAAACACTATAAGACAGGGAAAAGTGAGGTTACCAAATGGAAGAAGATATTTGCAGTGCATATATTTGACAACGGAAAGAATATATAAACAGTATAAACAACCCCTAAATTCAATACGAAAAGAGAAACAACCAAATAAGACACAGGCAAGAAAATTAAGATGATATCTAAATGACCAAGAAACATATAAAAATGTGCACTTCCTCTCTTCTCGTCAAGAAAATACAAATTAAAACCTCAATTTATCCAGTATAATGACTAAAATAGAAAGATCAACAATATGAAGTGTCTGTGAGGATGTATAATAATTGAAACTCAGGTACACTGATGGTGGGAGTGTCAATTAGTACAATCTCATTGGAAAACTGTTTGGTAGTCTCTACATCTCTGTTAAAACCAATCGTATGCATACCTTTTGACCCAACAATTTCACACCCAATAGAAATGCATATATAAGTTCAACAAAAGGTATGTACAAGGATGCTCATAGCAGTACTGCTTGTAATAGCCCCATACTGGAAACTATCCAGATGCCCATCAAAAATAGGATGGATACATAAACTGTGGTGTATTCACACAATAGAATACTATGCAACTGTGAGAACAGAAGAACTATAATGCCCACAATAGGATGGATGAATCTCCAAACATATCAAGTGAAAGAAGGCAGACACACAAGCATACAATTCTCTATGATTCTATTTGTACAAAGTTGAAAGTTAGGAAAAAACAGTTTATTGTATTAATAGGCAGATTAGTGGTTGCCCTAAGGAAAAAAAAATGATTTTGGAGAGGAGAGATGAGGATGTCTGATCTGATCTAATGACAAAATTAAGTTACTTGATTTGGGGCTGGTTGCATAGATGTGTTCTTTTTGTAAAAATTCATTGAGCTGTATACTTATAACTGTGAGTTTTTTCTACATGTCTGATATACTTTATGAAGAAGTTTTTAAATTGATAAATATTCATATAAATGAATGAATTAAAAATCATACATGATAAGGAAGTGGGTTTCATGTCAGCCCAAGCCCAATTGACTCATCTTTTGGAAAAAAACATAAAGATGAATCTCTGCATCATGATTTATTTCAAAATAAATTCCAAATAGATCAGCAATTTAAAGGTAATAGACAAAACCATGAATGTTCTATCAGAAAGACTTAGTGATTTTATATCTTAAGGTGAAGAAGGTCAAAAAGAAAATCTTGATAACATTGAAATTATAAATATGAACATTTATATAGCTAAAGAATTTCCACATCTAAGTCAAAATAATAACAAAAACAAGGGGAAAAGGTCACATGAGAGTTGAGAAATTATTTCTTAAACTTGTAAAAATGCTCATACAAATCAATTTTAAAAAGACTGAAAACTCAAAAGAAAAATGAGTAACAAAAATAAATAGGGAGTTTATTTTTAAAACGGAAATAAAAGAAATATAACAGGCCCATACATATATGTAGGATGGCTAGGATATAATATAATTAACGAAATAAAAATTAAAATAATACTGTGTGCATAATTTTGACTTTAGTATAATAGTAAAATTTTAAAAACACTATGTGATGCCCAGACTACCCCAAATAGCCAAAACAATCTTGAAGAAGAATAACAAAGCTAAGAGGCTCATAATTTCTAATTTCAAAACAGTAATCAAAACTGTGTGGTACTGGCATATGAATAGACATATTGATCCATAGACTAGAATTGAGAGCCAAGAAATAAACTTCCATGTTTACAGTTAACTGATTTTGACAAGGGGTAAAGAACAGTCTTTTCATCAAAGGCTGGGAGAACTGAATGTCCACATGCAAAAGAATGAATCTGGGCCTTTATCTCACTGTCTATACAAAAATTAACTCAAAATAGATCAAAGACCTAAATATAAGAGCCCAAACTATAAATTCTTAAGAGAAAACCTAGGTGTAAATCTTCATGACCTTGGATTTGACAATGGTTTCCTAGATATGATACAAAAAGTTCAAGTCACAAAAGAGGAAATAGATTAATTGGAGTTCATCAAAATTTAAAAGTTGGGAGCATCAAAGGATACTATCAAGAAAGTGAAAAGACAACCCACAGAGTGGGAGAAAATAATTTTAAATCATATATCTGATAAAGGCGTAGTATCCAGAAAATATGAAGAACTTTTAAAACTCAACAACAAAAGACAGACAACCCAACTTTTTAAATGGGCAAAGGGCCTGAATAGACGTTTCTCCAAAAAAGATATACAAATGGCCAAAAAACACATAAAAAGATGCTCAGCATCATTAACCATTAAGGAAGTACAAATCAAAACCACAGTGATAAACAACTTCAAACCCACTAGGATGGCCATAATCAACAAAATGGAAAATAACAAGTATTGGGGAGGATATGACTAAATTAGAACCTTTGTGCATTGCTGGCAGTAATGTAAAATAGTACAGCCACCACAGGAACAGTCTGCTGTTTCCTCAGTAAAATAAACACAGAGTTGCCACATGACACACCAATTCCATTCCTAGGTATATTCCCAAAATATTTTGTTTGAACAGGAGGTAAAACAAAAACTTGTACATGACTGTTCCTAGCAGCACTATTCACAATAACCAAAATGTAGAAACAACACAATGTACATCAGCTGATGAATGAATAAAGAATGTGGTCTACCCAAACAACAGAATATCATTAGCCATAAAAAGAAGAGAGGTACTGATACATGCTAAATCACGATGAACCTTGAAAACATGCTAAGTGAAGGAAACAGATTCAACTTATAAGTAATATCCATAATAGGCAAATCCATAGATATAGCAGATTTGTGGTAGCCAGGATCTGGAAGGAGGGAGGAATGGGGAGTGACTATTAATGGGCAGGAGGGTTCCATTTGAGGTGATGAAAATGTTCTAAAACTGGATAGTGGTGATGGCTGCACAATATCCTGAACATACTTAGTGCTACTAATTTTTAAATCATAAAATGGTTAAATTTGTGAATTTTATGTTATACATATTTAGCAAAATAAAATAATGTGTGGAGCTATGTTCTACTTCTAGTGAGAGCTTAATTTCTTTAAAAGAAATTAGGCAATTCCATCATATTGTTATGTATACAAATACATTGACATCAACTTCACTGGTAGAAATTTACCTTAAGATGTACTTGACAAGGTATGAATTTAAGTTTTCTCATTGTCATTATTTAAGCACTGAAAAGAAATTGAGGACTTCCCTCATGGTGCAGTGGTTAAGAATCCACCTGCCAATGCAGGTGACACAGGTTCGATCCCTGGTCTGGGAAGATTCCACATGCCACGGAGCAACTAAGCCCATGCACCACAACTACTGAGCCTATGTGCTGCAACTACTGAAGCCCAAACACGTAGAGCACGTGCTCCACAACAAGAGAAGCCACTGCAATGAGAAGCCTGCACACTGCAGTGAAGAGTAGCCTGCGCTCAACACAACTAGAGAAAAGTCTGTGTGCAGAAATGAAGACCCAACGCAGCCAAAAAAAAAAAAAAAAAAAAAAAAAAATTGAATACAAATTGACAATAAGGAACTGTTTTTTTTTTTATTATGGTACAATTATATAATGATTACTATGTGTCCCATTAAAAATAAAATGATAAATCTATCTGTGCTGATACAGGGAAATCTTGTAAGATATATCATTAAAGGAAAAAAAGTGCAGACTATACAGTGTGGCCCCTTTGCGTAAATAAAAGTGAAATATATATTTTTAAATTCATTTATTCCACAAAAAACTTACTGAACATTTACAGTAGAGCAGTCACTAATATAGACCCTGACTATTCAGTGGTAAAAACCATCTACACTTTTGGGAGAGCTCAGATTTTACAGGAGTGGGACAAAAAATGCAGCTGGCTCTTCCAACACCATTTAAGCCCCCTGAAGTAGCCCTTCCTCAGCAGAAGCTAGAACACCAGTGTCCACTTCACAGACTCCCTTGCAGCTAGGTTCTGCATCATGCAAGACCTGGGGTATGAAGTGAGTTTTAGGAGGTCAGGTCCTGTGTTTTTCAGGAAGAACAGCCCTGAGATGTCATTTGTCATTGCTGTGACTCTAGCAGAGAATCTTAGGTTTGGTCTGTAGCTCCCCCAGCAATACATGGCAGTGGCAGTGGGATAGTCATTGACAGTTCTACATGGTGAATGGGCAGTTTTCTAAGTAGATTTCTTCTTGCTCTGTGGCAACCAACTTTGTTTCCTAAATTTCTATGAGATTCTGTAAACCAAAGTGTGCAAGGCAAAACAAAAAAACAAAGAAAAAACCTTTTTTGCTTAAAAATGATAAAATTGCTGTCTACAGCTGAACATTAACCAATACAGTAAAGAAGTATCTGAACGATATAATTTCAGATTGTGATCAGTGCTAAGAAAAAAATAAAATTGAATATTGGAACAAGGTATGGTTGGAAAGATAATTTGGGGGAGGACTGGGAGGTGAGTCAAGACGTGAGTAAAAAGAGGAAGGTGGCAGGGAGAAGAATGGGGACATAGCTTCAGGTCAGAGGAAATATAAGCCATGAATGTGATGCACATTTTTGTAAGAGGAAAAAAAGGTCAGCTGGCTAGAGCTTGGATGAGAGAGAGGCAGAAAAAGACAGAGACATAGAGAGGCAGAGAGAGAGAGAGACTAGGAATGGTATCAGATGAATTATTCAGTGGGGTAACTCAGGAGAATTTATTCGGCACTATTTACAAAGGTATGGCCAAAGTTAAGGAAAACCAAAAAGTGGGATTTTGTAATAGCAGGGAATCACCCCCTAGTAGCAGGCCTCAGGAGCAAGGACAGGAAACACAAGTTAGAAGAGAGGACCCTCAGGGGACACTGACAAACTCTTCCCTTCACCGAACGCTATAGACAGGCCAGGTTATCAAGAATGCCCCACCCTTGATGTCCACTCTTAGTCATCTTCCATCCACTGACCCCCAACCTGCTCTTTGGCTATAAACCCCTACCCATTCTTACTGTATTAGGAGTTGAGCTTCATTCTGCTCCCCTATTGCAATAATCTTGACACCTATTCCAATAGTCCTGAATAAAATCTTCCTTATAATTTTCACAAGTGTCAGAAATGTTTTCTTTAACAGCTTCTCTTCAGAGAAATTTCTGGGGGCATCAACTTCCTGATTCTTTTTCCTCCTTCCTCCAGTCTCCTGCCAGCCCTTCCCACTAAGGTGACACACAAAGGAGCCAGAGTGCGGGGACCCTGTTTATGGGTTCCTGTAACCACCTCCCAGAACACAGAGCAGGATGGAGAGAAATGGTGGAGGAGATATGAAGGGTGATTGGGAAAATGTCCAGCATGATCTGCTATTTTGCTCCTGGTTTCCACTCTTATTGTTTTGGGGACAAAGCCTGGGGCTGATGAGGTCCCCTGGCTTACCTTACACTACTGGGGATGTTGGCCAGGACACCCCCATTAGTCTTCCTGAGGATTCTCCAGGAGCATTAGCATAAAACACAGATGCATAGTTCCCCATCTGACATTGGCCCTGAGGTCCAAATCCATAACATGGTTCTCTTCTTCCAACACTGAGTCTATATACCCCTTATTTTTTAAAGCTGAGGCTTTAAAAACCAGCTGATACAGAGTCTAAAAATAGACAAACCTGTTCCGTGGTGTTCAAAGTGGCTTCCTCTGGAAGGATTAGTGAAGAGAAGCAGAAATGTGGACAAGTGAGGGCTACTGGGGCTGCTCATGATCTGCTTTTTATCTTTGAAATTCTAAATATTAAATATAAACTTACAAACATTCCATTAGAAATTTAAAATGTTTCTGATTAAGGGCATCCGTAATAAGACTAATAATAGAAATATTAGAAATTATAATAAACACTTAAAAATCACTCGATCTAAAAATAACAAGTAATATTTGCTGTAAGTTAAAGACCAGTACTTCACAGAGATGAAAAGCTTCAGTGATTGAACTCAGTAGACTGTTTTGCATATTATTGGATTTCATTAGACTTCACAAAATTTAAATGAAGTCTGCATTTGTATCTGCTTGGGCAGAGGCAATCTCCTCTTCCAGAACTCTGGCCCTAGAAATTTCACACATAAGACCATGATTTATCTCAGAAAAGCAGAGCTCTGAATTTTTACAAATATTTCTGATATGAATTTAAGACTAAATATCTGTGTCATTTAATATAAATGTATGCATTATACACCTTAAGATCCATTCACTTTTCTTAAAACAACTGGTAAATGTATACGTGAACATTTGGTAGAATGCTCTGTTATATGCATCTAGCTTTTCTCTATCTTAACACCAAAACTATGGGCAAGTGTTCCTGTTTCATCACAGCTGTTTTCTTAGTTCAATAGTTATTTTACTATCTCTGTTTACATTCTGAGCCCAATATTCATTACATCACGATGTTTTTCAGGAGATCTTTTTTCCTCTCGCTAGCATTATAAAAGGGAGTTGTTTTTCTCTGCCTATCCCCACAAATGTTTTGGAAAGATTAAAATGTCAAAGGCTGAGGAAACAAAAGTCACTTAGATCAAACACAGCCTCCTATAATACCTTCCATGTCATAAGACTTACATGTGTTTACTTAGAGTAAATGAAAAAGACAGGTTGGTAATGTTGCCTCTTTAAAGCTTTTATGCTGCTTTTAGAGACCAACAATATATATAATTTAAAATGATTTATTCCAAAAACCTTGAACATGTATTAAAATCTCTACAAAATTTCTGATGATACAAAGGAATTTCATAACAACTTATTACAATATCTATTCATAAACCTATGCCTGTGCTAACATATCTAAATTAAATATGTATGCATATGTATGTGATATATTTTAGTAAGAGATTTCTTAAAATAATCAATTAGGATAATAACATAATGAAGTGAAAAATTAGAATAACAAAGTAAATATACATTTTAAAGACCAAAGTGTCATAAACTCAAATTCCCAGGACTCTTCGGAGCTGCCTGATTTGCTGATTCTTTCCCCACAGTTCACCAGTAGCATAAATAACCTGTCCCTGGTCATAAGCAATCATAAGGGCCACAAAACACAACTCCACTGAACTGACTAAGCCACAAGATTCATTCTTGGGAGAGATAATTGTCACAATTATATTTCACAGGCTTTCAAAAGCAAATATTCTTTTACATATCAGTGTTCATATTATCATTAGCTATCAATTAAAGTACTTGACATATAGTATACAATAGATTTAATTGTAAAATAGAATTACACTATAAAATGTAATAAATTATAATGCAATAACTAATCTGCCAAGGGAATCTATATAAAGGATGTATCTGATGTCATGTTTTCATTGCATAGAAATATTTCAGTTCTTCCCGTTGCCTTTAGGAGTCATTTTAAAATTTGAAATATTTCTCTTAGAACAACCCCACAAACTCCCATACCTTCCAGCCATGCTTGTTTTCTTTCTATTCCTCACATGAATCATGCTAACAATTCAAGGAGCTTCATTAGTAATCTTTTTTAAGCACATGACATATCTTATCTCATTCAACCTTCCTAACAGCCACATAAAGTATCATTAGTCCCATTTTAGAGATGAGAAACCTAAGGCAGAAATAAGTTAAATAACTCATCCATGATTCCCCCTGCTAGAAAATGGGATAGCCAGGATCTGAACCCAGTTCCAGAGGGAAAGTCTTCCTTCTTAAAATTCTTTCCTTCATTTTACAAGATAAATGTGTCAGCAAAATAAGCAAGTAAAACAGAAAATACACAAATTCTCAGAAAAAATATTTAAAAAACATTACATAATTCATTACAAAAATACTTCTGGGTATGAAAGATTAAAATACTTAGAAGTACATGGGGTTATATCCCTTTACCATCTCCCAGTCTCAAAACCTCCTTCAAGAATAACTGATGCCAGGTGACATGTGTATCCTTTCCATATGTTCATCACTACACTGAAACACTGTGACTTTCATATATGCAACATAATATGTATATCATGATATATAACATGATATACACACTGTGTGTGTGTCTGTGTATGAATTATCTGTTTGGCTCCCTGAATTATTAATTTACTCTTATCCTTATTTTTATAGTTTTATTTCTTTATATGGTTCATGACATGATATCTGCTGAGCAAGCACCTCCATTTTTCTCTTCCTATAATTTAATTAGCTAATCTTCTATATTTTCTCCTTTATATGAACTTGAAAATGAGCTTGTCAAGTTCCATTAAAAATGTTCTTGAAATTTTGATTAGGATTACATTAAATTTATCAGTTTGGGGAGAATTGCCACATTGAGTGTACCCTTTAGAAATATCATCATCTTGATGTATTTATACATTTTATATATCCTCAGATAAGATTTTCCTGTTTTTTCATTTAGTATGGATTAATTATCATCATTTGGCAAACTTAGGCAACTGAGTTGGACAACTTTTCTTCCAATTTATGGACCAGATTTATGCCATAGGAAATAGCTCTTTCTTAAAGAGGTCATCTTTTAAAATGATGCACTCATCTTTTAAAATGGACCTGGTCCATTTTCAGGAGAGTTCTTGGACTACTTTTACAATTTCTCTTGATGTATTTTATCATTTGAGTTAATTTTGGTCATATTTTCTGAAAACCATACCTACTTCATGTTGATCTTCTAATTCATTGACCTAAGTCCTTCACGGTGCTTTTTAAATTCTCCCTGAGTCTCTGTGGCTCCCCCCTGTCCAACTCTGCAGCCCATTGACTTAACCACCAATTATCCCAGATATGGCTGACTTCTGAGTATCAACTGCTAGCAGCTGAAAACTATTTGTTGCCGTCGCAGAAGGAGTTGACAGTAGGGTCATCTCAGATAGTTCCAAACATCTTCGACAAGTCCATATACAGTCCATTAGGCCCTCTCTGGGAGAAGGTGAGTTTCACTTGTGAGCTGTCCTCTTACTCCCTTCTCTGAACTAGCTCCCAGTTACTCTTTTAGGATCTAAGCAACACACCTCCATTCTTTGTATGTCCCTTTCCATCCCACTGTCTCCCCAACTGCTTAGAGGGTGAGACAAAGCATCACCCCCTCCACAGGCTGTACCCAACTCCACAAACAGCATAAAGGCTGTGATTAACAAGGAGATGTTAGAGTGTGTATAGAGGAGCAGCTGCCAGCCCAAGGGTGACGGTCTGCTGACATAAACCCACAGAACTACTACTACAGTTAACAACAATGGCTTCTATTTATCATTAATGTGCCTGACACCAGTTACTGTGTGTTGACGTCACTCTTTAATTCTCACAGCAACCATACACTGTGACACTCTTATTATCTCCATTTTATGGCTGAAGAAGCAAAAGCTCATATGTATTATATATCTTTGCTAACAAAGCTAGAAGTAGCGTCAGTAGTCCAACATTTTTGGCAAAACTAATTTCTGACTTTTGGGCTCCAAACAAAGAGCCCAGAGATTTTAGAAGAAAAAAAATTCAAGTCTGTAAATTAATAACTGTCATTTACAAAGTTTCCCATTCCTCTGTATCAGGAAGTGAGAGAAAGTGTGAAAATTTTTTTATGTTGTAAATATCACTGGACAGACAGCATTTGTAGGATTCCGTGGGTGTTTGAGAAATCACTTTTTTTTTTTTAAGGAGAAAAGTTGTGGTTTTCTCTTCTTTCTTTTTTTTTTTTTTTGAAGATGTTGGGGGTAGGAGTTTACTAATTAATTTATTTATTTTTGCTGTGTTGGGTCTTCGTTTCTGTGCAAGGGCTTTCTCTAGTTGTGGCAAGCCTGGGCCACTCTTCATCACGGTGCGCGGGCCTCTCACTATCGTGGCCTCTCTTGTTGCGGAGCACAGGCTCCAGACGCGCAGGCTGAGTAGTTGTGGCTCACGGGCCTAGTTGCTCCGCGGCATGTGGGATCCTCCCAGGCCAGGGCTTGAACCCGTGTCCCCTTCATTAGCAGGCACATTCTCAACCACTGAGCCATCAGGGAAGCCCAAAATCACTTCTTTATGTCAATACTCAGTAACATTGAACATATGGGAAACTATAAGGCTATCATTTTGTATGAAAGCAATAAATATTCAGTAGCTTTCTACAAAAAATCTGTAGTTGGTCTATGGTTCCAAAAATTAAATTTGGTTTTTTTCTATATGAGGGATTTCAAATTATAGTTTGTGAACAAGAAACCCGTAGAAACAAATCAGGCGCCACCTATGCTGATAGTGGATTTGCCTCAACAAAATTAGAGAACATGTAAATTGAGACAAATAAGGAAAAGCACATCACCTCTGCCACCCCTTTCCTCGGAAGCCTCCCTGTTATTCTAGCCCACTGTTGAGATTTCCAGATTTACCTGATGGGAATTTAAGAATGTGGGCTCCGGGTTCAAATCAGGCAACCTGCTGGTAGTGCACCTTGCCTTAGTAACTTCTGCATCTCTGAAAAGGAAAAAATGATTATATCTTCCTCACAGGGTTACAGAGAGAATTCAGTGCGATGATGCATGTGAAGTACTTAGCCTCGTGTTTAACACACAGCAAGTACCAAATTATAGGAGCATTTATCTGTTTTTAATCATCATTAATCAGGAAAGGTAGGGACGGAAACCAGAGAGACTGAACACCACAAAGACTTGTATGGAGTCTTCCATCCCAGAAAGGCACTGGGTTTCCAAACTGATTAGGGCAGCTGAAGGATGGAAATTCAATTCAAATGTTCAAGTAAAAGGAGGAGTTATCAACCTGATATTACCATACTTTAGAAAGGAGGATCCTGCCTTACAAACAACTGTAAACCCCCAAGAGCCCCAGGCCTCTCACCCTATCTTCTCTGAGTCTATCTCCTCACCAACTTCACCTCTCCAGTCAGCTTCTCCTTCAGGAAGGACCATGACCACCAGCAGCCCCCAGCTCCCTCATCTTAGGCTTAAAGCTACAGATAAACAAGCTTCTTCTCTACACAGTGCAGAGAGAAAGGTCTTAGGATGGTCACAACAGGCCCCGAGTGAGTCTCACACCCACTTCTGGGGCTGAATCCTGTTACCAAGAGAAGGAAAAATGGAATGGAGAGAACAGAAAAACAGTAGATACCCTTCAAATACCTCTGATCAAAAATGTGGCTCAATTTGGCATATTAGCTTCTGAGTCTACAAACACCCTCGGAAAGAATTTCTATTATTATAACTATAAATTTAAAAAATTACCTGCCAGGTCTGAAAAGACTGCCATGTCAATTTCCTCAGAAAGTCATTTTCTCATGAGAAGCAACATAATATTTAAGAAGAGAAAAATAAATAATAATAAGGAATGTGTGAAATGACTTTGAATAAAAATAGATTTATAAAGATAACTCAGAAGAAGTGTTTTCACTGCTTATAATTTATAAGCTGCATAATTCACCTCACAGTTTTGTTTTGTTTGTTTGTTTCCTAAAATTGTACGTCCAGCTGAGGATTCATCACTCCAAGATTAGCGCAGGTGAAGTTCTCACCACATATAAAATTGACTTCAATTCCTACAGAGAGATGCTGATGAGTCCTTCTACATAATGCCATCAAATAATACAAGCATGAGAGCCACGCTGAGTAAACAAGGTTTTACTGCAAGTCCCTGTAGGGTCTGGCCGGGGATGGTGAGTGCCTTGGGCAGGAAGCAGCCCTCAGGAGATACTAATTAACAGTGACAGCCATAGACAGTAGCTTTCTTCCCCAAAATCTATTTAGAGACACAAAAGGGAACCCAGCCCTCAGAAGAGAAGAGTATCTGTAATGACTTTTAAGAGAGGGTGTTAGGAGACATTGCTTCTTAGCATTTAGTCATTAAAAACTGTCACTGATGACTTTGCCTTTTCTCATTTCTGCTCAGGCAACAAAATAAGCTTTTATGCTAGAGTAATTCACTTAGAGTCGGGCAATCAACTCAATGCTATTGGCAGTCACAGGCTGCCAAAGGATCCTGATTTGGAAGGCTTTTAATATCTTAAGACCTTTTAAGGAAGTTTATAAGCAATGATCATAAGACATTTCTGTGATTTTTAGAATATACTGTATTTTTAACTTTATTTTAAAATGTAACTTAATAATACCAATTATACTGTCTGATGTTATATGGGAGTTGTTTGGAAATCCCTGTTTTGGTTCTTTTTTGAAGGAGGGCTTGAGCTCACTATTAAATAATGGAATAACTCAAGATTACAACCTATTAGTTCATTTAATACTTACATTGTTCTCTGTTGTTCAAAAGCTGTCACCCACTCTTAGCATCACACGTTTGTCATGAGAGGAGTCTGTATTTCCAGGAGGAAGCAGTGGCCAGTGCCTGGAATGTTTCATCTCAGGTCCATTCATCAGTGTCACATCTTATAATCTACCTTCACTACTTGTTTGTTTATTAATGAAGATGTCAAAACACTTATTTACAGGGTAAAACAACTTGCCTTCATTAGCCTTAGAAATAAGAGGTGAAATGTATTTTTTAAAACTCCTAACATTTAGGGAATATCTTCCATGTCTACTCTTTTCATAGCCAAATTCTAATTTCTCTGCCTTACAGGAAACCTAGATACTGGATGGAGGGTGAAAAGCTCCATAACTTTCTGTACTCCTGGTTTTGCATACTTCTCACCCTTAGAGAGTTAATGTTTCCTCTTGGTGCAGATGTGAATGTGAATTCAATGAAGTTGTATTTTTATGTGGAGTTAATAATACGAAGGATATAATACTAGATACTAATTGTAAAAATTGTAAAGACCTGCTGGTTGGTGGAGCTGGTGCAGTGTAAATAGCAGGTAGAACCCTGAGTAGCAGGTAGTAAGATGCTTTTGTTGGTTTGATGGTCAATTTGAGAGGATCCTCAGAGACTGGGCGCACAACACAGTATTATCCATCTCAAAACCTAAGAAAAAAGTAAAAAGATTGATGAGTGATGAACAGAGAGGAATATTTCTTAAAGAGACCTGGTTAGAGGATAAATCTGTAATTATATCAAAAATTCAGTGGTCTTGGTATTTACTGCTCAGATGATTAGATGCCTCCCAGCAGGGAATTTGCTGTGATGACTTTTAATTCTTAAAATGAAAAAATCTTGTAGAAAAAGTAATTGTTTTGAGAGTTCAAGAATGTATAAGATTTTAATGCCGAGAAATAATTTGATTGACTTTTTAAAAATCTGAATTAAATCATGTCTTGAAACAGACTGTTATTTTGGCCACAAAATATGATATTTGTCTTTCTCTGTCTGACTTCACTTAGCATGATAATCTCTACCAGGTACATCCATATTGCTGCAAATGGCATTATTTCATTCTTTTTTATGGCTGAGTAATATTCCATTCTATATATGCACCACCCCTTTTTTATCCATTCATCTGTTGATAGACATTTAGGTTGCTTCCATGTCTTGGCTATTGTAAATAGTGCTGCAATGAACATTGTGGTGCATGTATTTGTTCGAATTAGAGTTTTCTCCTGATATTTGTCAGGAGAGTGGGATTGCAAGATCATATGGTAGTTCTATTTTTAGATTTTAAAGGAACCTCCATACTGTTCTCCATAGTGGCTGTACATTTACATTCCCACCAACAGTGTAGGAGGGTTAACTTTTCTCCACACCCTCTCCAGCAATTATAGTTTGTAGACTTTTTGATGATGGCCATTCTGACTGGTGTGAGGTTATATCTCATTGTAGTTTTGATTTGCATTTCTCTAATAATTTTCATAGGCCTCTTGGCCATCTGTATTAAACATATATTTTTTATTTCTCTTGGGTATATACCTTAGTAGACTTACTACATCAGAGGGGAGATATATGTTTCACATTTTTAGAAAGAGTTTTCCAAAGTACAGTACCATATTACACACAAAGTTCTAGTTATTCCACATGTTTACCAGTATTTGGTGTTGTGAACCTCTTTATACTTAGTCTATTCTGGGTATGGAATTGTGTATCATTTTAGTTTTAATTTGCATTTACCTGCTACTTAATACTGATACTAATACATTTCACTTGTTTAATGATCATTTATATATGCTATTCTGTAAAGTTCAAATATATTGAACATTGTTTTGGGCTGTTTGTCTTTTTATTATGAAGTAGTAAGATATCATTAGTATTCTGGGTACAAATTCTTTGTCAGGGATACGTGCCAAGAATTCTTTTTTTCAGTATATGCCTCACCTTTTTATTTTCTTTCCATGTCTTTGATGAACAAAATATTATAGTATTGATGAAAATCATCTATGCATTTTAAAAGTTTTTATATTTAGTGCTTTCTGTATTCTCTCTAAAAAATCTTTGCCTTTCCCCAGATTATGAAGATATGCTCATCTGTTTTCTTTCAGCAAGTTTATAGTTTACTTTAAAATTTGGGTCTCTTTTATGTCTCAAATTAATTTTTGTGTATAGTGTGATATGGGATCAAAATTTATTTTTTCCTAAAAATGTGTATAGTCGGTTCATGGTCTTTGTTTAAAAGCATATCTTTTTCTATTAAATGGCCTCAGCATTAACATGTTTGTCAATAAAAACCAATTGACCACAAATATGAAGGTCTATCTCTATACTTTATATTTTGTTTATCTGTTTACCTATCCTTACCCCAATACCCATTGCACTGATTATTAAAACTCTAATTAGTCTCTAAATCAGGGAGTGTAAGTTCTGTAATTTTGTTCTTATTTTTCAAAATTGCTTGGGCTATTTTATTTCTTTTCTCTGTGTTCCAATTCCTTGAAAGCGTTGCTTCACGTGTTTGTCCAGTTTTATACTTACCCTTCTTGACTGAAAACAGAAGTCCTTTCTCTTCTGCTATTTTTTTCTAACTTAAACAAATGTTTTATAAAAATATGACTCCCCAATACAATCCACATTTTCCTAGGTTGCATTCCCACTACAGCCTTCTCCTTTTTGGGACTCACTGGGAAGCTGAGTTAGATCACTGTCCCAACCATTATCATTTGGTAGAATATGCCATTAAGTTTATGATTTTGTTAGAAATAGAGATGTGAGTTTTAAAATGTCAGCCTAACATTGTTACAGCTTAGAGAATGTATCAGGAGATCAGTGAACAACACATTTCCCCAATAAATTATTTTTAGCAATAACAAGCTATCATGGACTTAGCCATTTAACCTATTCCAGAGAAGTAAATTGCTATTTTATTTCATTGGATTTTTAACCCTGTAAAATATTCAGATAACTTTTCTGAATTATCTTAGTAAGTTCATCCAAAAACTAACCAAAATATCTCTTACTACAGCTTCAAAAACAGATCTCCTATTGTCATAGCCCATATGGAAATGAGGAAACAAATACTATCACACATAAAACATTCAAAAATTGTATTGTTTAGTACTCAGCCTCAGCTTAACTTCCTCATCCTCAAAAAATGTTACATGGACCAAAGATTCTAAATTTAATGTAGTCCAATTTATCAGATATCCATTATGTTCTTTTTGTGTCCTGTTGAAATATTTTTGTGTCCAATATGTCAATTTTTAAAAATTTAAGTGTAGTTATTTTGTGTCTTGTTTAAGAAACATTTCTCTACATAAGACTGAAAATATCTTATTCTATATTATCTTTTAAAAGCTCAATTTTTTTTCTTTCATATTGTCATCTACAATCAAGTTGTTATTTAGATTTCTGTATAGTGGATTAAGGTCAAGATTCAGCACCACTGCTACCCCATGGCTTTGAAGTGCCACCTTGTCATATATTATGTTTCAACATATGTGTTACCTATTTCTAGAATTTCTATTCTTTTTGTCTATATGTACATTCTGTTATTTATAATTAGTGTTGATATCTAGTAAAGTGAGTCTTCCTATTTCCTTCTTCAAAATTATCTTAATTCTATTTACCCTTTACATTTTCATATAAAATTTAAAGTCAATTTGTGTATGTTAACAAATTCTAGTCCTACAGCAAATCACATCTTTCATTAAATTTACTCCTAAGTATCTTTTAATGCCATTCTAAATATATTCTTTTTAAACAAATTTTTGAAGCATAATTGACATACAATAGACTGAACATATATAAAGTACACAATTTGATAAATTTTGACATATGTATACATCCACCAAAAAATTCACCAGAGTCAAAATATTGAATCTATCCATCACTCCCAAAGCTTTTTAATGACCCTTTGTAGTCTCTCCATCACATCCCACCCTGATGCTCCATCACCAAAGAACCACTAATCTGCTTTCTGCCACTATATGCTAATTTGAATTTTATAAAAATGTACGTGAGTAGAATTATACAGTATGTATGTCTTTTAGTCCAAATTCTTTCCCTTGGGATAAATTATTTTGAGATTCAGTTATGTGTAGAATATACCAATTGTTCATTCCTCCTTTTTTTCCCATTTTATTGCTATACTAAAATGTGTTTATCCCCTGTTAATGGACATTTCTTCTGTTTCCAGTTTGGAGTTGTGACAAATAACACTGCTATGAACATCCATGTATATGTGTTTACAAAGACACATTCTTTCACTTTATTGGATAAAAGAAATGGATTTCTAGGATTAAAATGGTTACATAACAATAAAATATTTTTAAATATTTAATTTTAAAGAATCTGATAAACTTTTCTCAAACTGGTTATAAATTCCCAGTAATGTGTATGCAAGTTTCAGTTTCTCCATATCCTTGTCAACACTAAATATGGTCAGTGACTTTAATTTTAACCACTCTAACAGGTGTGTAGTGACATCACATTGTGGTTTTAATTTGCATTTCCCAAATGCCTAATGATTTGAAACATTTTTACATGTGTTTATTGGCCACATGTAAACTTCTTTACTAAAGTGTATGCTCAAAATTTTTGTTCATTTTTATTCATTTGTTTTCTTATTAAATACTGGGGGTACTTATTATTCTAGATATAAGTATTTTATCAGATATACACTTTGCAAATATTTTCTCTCAGTACATGGCTTGTCTTCATTATCATAACAGTGTCTTTTGCAAAGCACAAGCATGCAATTTTTTTAGATTCCAGTTTATCAATGTTTTCTTTAATAGATTGTGCTCTGAGTGTCATATGTAAGAAAATTTTGCCTAAACAAGGCTACAAACTTGTTCTACTGTATTCTTTTCTAGAAGTGTTATAATCTTATGTTTACATCTAAGATTTTTATGTATTGTGGTTTAATTTTTGAATATGGTTCAAGGTATGAATTCAAGTTTTGTTTGTTTTGTTTTCTAGTGGCTATCCAATAGTAACAGCATTTTTTGTTGAAAAAATTACTCCATGAAATTGCCTATGAATATTGGTAGGTCTATTTCTGGATGCTCAATTCTATTTCATTGACTATTTTAGATTGACATAGTTTTTAACATATTTTGAAAAGTCAAGTGGTGTTGTTTTCCAAACTTTGTTCCTGTTTTTCAAAGATGTTTTTGCTCTTCTTGACTATTTGCTTTTCCATATGAAATTTAGAATCAATATTTCAGATTCTTAAAAATGAAAAAAACCCTGTTGGGCATTTGTTAGGCATTATATTGAATCTATGTATAAATCTGGTGAGAACTTATGTCTTAACAGAATTGAGTCCATTTTTTTAAATCTCCTTCAACTTATCATATCAGTGCTATAAAATTTTCAGGGTACACATCTTTTATTTCTTTTAACAGATTAATTCCCAACTATTTCTTATTTTTACACTAATTTATCTTTGTTTATTACTAATTTATATAATACTATTGATTTTTATATTCTGTGATATTGCTAAACTTTATTACCTCTATTAGAGTTTGGGTAGATTCCATTAGATTTTCTATAGGGACAATTGCATTAGTTTTCTGTAGCTGCTGTAACAAATTATCACAAACTGGGTAGATTAAAAACAATAGAAATTTATTCCCTCAGAGTACTGGAGGCTAGAAGCCTGAAATCAAGATGTCAGCAGGATCATGCTCCTTCCAAAAGCTCCTATGAGATTCTGTTCATTCCCTCTTCTAACCACTCTTTTGTGGAGGTCAATGGAGGCCAACTGGGTAACCTGGGCTCTACCTTCATCTGGAGGTAAAAAGATGATGCCATACTCCCTTATACTGATGGAATGGTGTCAGAGAAAACCAGCTAAAATAGAAGACTTAAATAAGATCCAGAGTTTCATAACTAATACAAAATGTCTAAATTTCAATAAAAAAAAAATCATGTCATATTAAAAACCCAGAAAATCTGAACTCGAATGACAAAAGACAATCAACATATGCTAACACACATATGGCACATTTTAGACTTTTCTGACAAACATTTCAAAGCAGCTATCATAAAAATACTTCAGTGAGCAATTATGAACACATTTGGAACAAATTTTAAAAAAAGAGTCAATCCCAACAAAGTAATAGAAGATACAAAGAACTCAATGGCAATTTTATACCTGAAAAATACAGTAGCCAGAATAAAACACTGAATGGGTAAGCATGACAGCAAAATGGAAGACAGAGGAAAGAATCCATGGACTTGAAGATAGAAAAACAGAAATTAAGCAACTAAACAAGAGAAAAAAATGTAAACAGAGCCTGAACAGCCTGTGGGACTATAACAACAACAAGGAAAATCTAACATTAGTGGGACTTCCCTGGTGCTCCAGTGGTTAAGAATCTGCATTCCAAATGCAGGGGACATGGGTTCAATCCCTGGTCAGAGAACTAAGATCCCACATGCTGAGGGGCAACTAAGCCCTCATGCCACAGCTAGATAGCCCATGTGCTACAACTAAAGAGAAACCTACACACTGCAACTAGAGAAGCCCATGTGCTTCAACAGAGAGACCTGAGCCACAACAAAAAATCTCACATGACACAGTGAAGAGCCCACATGCTGCAACTAAGACCCAACACAGCCAAATAAATAAATAAATAAAATATTTTAAAAAGTCTAACATTCCTCTAATCAGAATCCTGAAAGGAGAGGAGAAAGAGGATGGACTGATGAACTACTCTAAGAAATAATAGCTGCACCCTTCTTTCAGAAATGGACTGATCCAGCAGGCAGAAAATCAGTTGAACAGGACAGAGTTGAGCTCAACAACATTATCAATAAACTAAATATACTTGACATCTATAGACTAATTCAATTAATGACAGCAGAATACACATTTTTCTTAAGCTCACATGGAACATTCACCAAGATAGACCACATCTTGAGCCATGAAGAACACCTTAACAAATTTGAAAGAATCAAAGTTATACAATATCTGCCCTCAGACTACAACATGAAAAGATCTATATCTATTAAAGAAGTTGAATCAATAATTAATAATCTTTCAAAATAGAAAACACCAGGCCTTGGTGGGTTCCTGGTGAATTCTACCAAACATTAAGGAAGAAATTATACCAATTCTCTACAATCTCTTTCAGAAGATAAAAGCAACAGGAATACTTGCTAACTCATTCTGAGGCAAGTGATACCCTATTACCAAAAACAAAGACATTATAAGAAAAGAAAACTACAGATCAATATTTCTCATGAGCTTAGATGCAAAAATCTTTTAAAAGTTAAAAAGTTGAATTCAAAAATGTACAAAAAGAATTATACACCATGACAAAGAAGGAATTATCACACAGGAACTCCTTGCTAATGCAACAAAAAAGGAAAAGGCATGCAGATTAAGAGGAAAGAAATAAAATTGTCTTTGTTTACAGATGACATGATTGTCTGTAGAAAATCTAAGAGTGAGCCAAAATATTCTTGCAACTAATTAGTGATAATAGCAAGGTTGCAGGATACGAGGTTAATATACAAAAGTCAATTAATTTCCTATATACCAATTATGAAGAAATGGAACTTAAAATTAAAAACACAATACTATTTACTTTAGCATCACAAAAAAATAAAATAAGTATAAATCTAACAAAATATGTACCAGATCTGTATGAGAAAAATGACAGAACTCTGATGAACAAAATCATAAAAGAAATAAATAAATGGAGACAAAATACATGTTGATGGATAAGAATATTCAACGTTGTCAACAGTTCAGATGTTCCCAACATGATCTATATATCCAGTCCAATATCAATCAAAATTCCAGCAAGTTATTTTATGAATATCAACAATGGTTATACACTGGGGCAAAGATAGTCTTTTCAACAAATGGTACTGGAACAACAGGGCATCAACATGCAAAAAATATAGATCCAGACATAGACCTTACCACCTTCATAAAAATTAACTCGAAATGGTTCATAATCCTAAACATAAAACACAAAACTATAAAATTCCTAGAAAATAGCATAGGATAAACCTAGGTGACTTGGGAATGACATTGATTATTTACATACTACATCAAAGACACTAATCATGAAAAATATAATTAAGTTGGACTTAATTAAAATTAAAAACTTCTGCTCTGCAAGAGACTGTCTGAAGAGAATGCGAAAACAAGCCACAGACTGGGAGAAAATATTTACAAAAGACACATCTGACAAAAGACTATTATATGAAATATACCATGAACTCTTAAACTCATCAATGAGAAAACAACCTGAATATAAATGGAGCCAAAGACCTTAATAGACACCTCACCAAAGAAGCTATACAGATGGCAAATAAATATGTGAAAAGATGCTTCACATCCTATGTTATCAGGAAAATTCAAATCAAAACAACAGTGAGATACCACTACACACCTATTAGAATGGTCAAACTCCAAAACACTGATAACATCAAATGTCAGTGAGGGTATGAAGCAACAGGAAGTCTCATACATTGCTGGGGGAGAAGGCAAAATGGTACAGCCACTTTGAAAGATAGTTTTGTGGGTTCTTATGAAACTAAACATATGCTTAACTATATGATCCAACATTACACTCCTTGATATTTACCCAGAGCAGTTGAAAGCTTATGTACATACAAAAACCTGCACACTGATGTTTATAGCAGCTTTATTTATAATTTCCAAAATTTGGAAGCAACAAAGATGTCTTTCAATAGGTGGTTAGAGAAATAAATTGTGGCACATCCAGACAATGAAATATTATTTAGTACTGAAAATATTATTCATGAGCTATCAAGCTATGAAAAGTCATGGGGGAAACTTAAATACATATTACTAAGTGAAAGAAAACAAGTATAAAGAGGCTAACTACTATATGATTCCAACTATATTATATTCTGGAAATGGTAGAACTATGGAGACAATTAGTATTTGTGGGGGTGGGGGGGAAAGGAAGACAAATCGACAGAGCATAGAAGATTTTTAGAGCAGTGAAAATACTGTGTATGGCACTATAATGATGGATGTTTGTCATTATATCCACATATTTGTCCAAAACCATAGAACATACAAAACCAAGAGTAAATACTAAGGTAAATTATGGAGTTTGGGCAATTATGATGTGTCGACGTAGGTTTATACTTGGCTAAATTAAAAAAAAAAAAAGTACCACCCTGGTCAATATGTTGATAAAGGAGGAAATTGTGCCTTTGTAGAGGCAGGGTGTATATGGAAAATCTCTGTACTGGCCTCTCAATTTTGTTGTACACTCACAACTGCTCTAAGAAAAATGTTTTCAAAAGAAAAAAGAATGAGTGAAACTCCCCAAATTTGGCACAAGACAGAAACTTACCTATTCAAGAAGATAAGTGATCTCCAAAAAGGGAGAAATCCACAGAAATCCACACCAAAACACATTCAAATTTCTGAATACTAAAGATAAAGGAAATAAAAGTCCTGAAAGAGCCACAGAAAAATGATAGCTTAACTATAGGGGGAAAATATTATAACGACAACACATTTTTCATCAGAAATCCTGGAAGCCAAAAGAAAGTAGCAAAACATTGTTCAAGTATTAAAATAAAAGACCTGTTAATGTAGAATTCTACCTCCAGTGGAAATATTCTTCAAGAAGGAAGAAGAATCAAGATATTTTCAGATAAATGAATACTAAGGGAATTTGTCAACAGCAGACCTACTCTAAAAAATGACTAAAAGACTAATGACCTAAGCAGAGGTAAACAATACAAGAAGGAATCTTGAAACATCAAGAAGGAAAAAAAAATGGAGTGTGTTAAATACAACACACTTTCCTCCTCCTCTTGAGTTTTCTAAATTATGCTTGATGATTAAAGTAAAAATTATTACACATGTATGTTGTTCTAAATGTAAATAAAATAAATATTTTTGACAATTATATTATGAATGGGGCAGGGTAATAGGACATAAATAAGGCTAAATTATAAAGTAAGGTGATTTAGGTACCCATTTGCTTATCTTTAGTATGAAACATTTGGGGTTTTCCCATAAAATCAAATCAAAATTATCAGAGAAAATGTCAGGGATCATGTTAAAGATGATGCCCTACTATCCATGAAACATAGTCTCAGCTCTTGAGTACCTTATTTTTAATTGTTGTCATGGCCTTCTTACTTAAATTATGCAAACATTGATTGAGCTGTTCCTATATGTCATGTTCTATGCTATGCTCATAAAGGAGACACATTAAAGTAACCATTGCAAGGTAATAGGGGGTATGTCAAGGTACAAAGCATTATATAAGATGATATGATTGTTGTAGGGTGGGGGTCCATGAAGAGGAGAATCAGATAGTTTGCCAAAGAAATGTTCCCTAAGGTAGATTTTCTTCTAGATTGAGCATCATTGGTTCATGGTATTCACATGTTTGAAAAAAGGACAAAGAAATCCAGACAGTGCCATCAACATCTTCATGGAAAATCTCTTTATTTATTTATTTATTTATTTGTTTGTTTGTTTGTTTAATTTATTTATTTTTGGCTGCATTGGGTCTTTGTTGATGCTCTCTGGCTTTCTCTAGTTGTGGCGAGTGGGGGCTACTCTTCGTTCCAGTGTGTGGGCTTCTCATTGTGGTGGTTTCTCTTGTTGTGGAGCATGGGATCTAGGCACACAGGCTTCAGTAGTTGTGGCACATGGGCTCAGTAGTTGTGGCTCATGGACTCTAGAGCGCAGGCTCAATAGTTGTTATGCATGGGCTTTGTTGCTCCACGGCATGTGGGATCTTCCTGCACCAGGGCTCAAATCCATGTCCCCTGCATTGGCAGGTGGATCCTTAACCACTGCACCACCAGGGAAGCCCCGTCTTCATGGAAAATCTTACTTGCAATATTTTCATTACTACAAAAGGATACAAATAACAGTGAACATGATTGAAACTTAAAGAGGGAGGTAAATAGATCTGATCTGGCTTAGCTGGGTTGATAATGAAACATTTTTGTGTCATCATTGATACTAATGATCTCCCTAAGTCTGTCACCTTCCCAGTATTCAATGAACATGACCCTGTACTTTCTAATTTTACTCAAATCTATGTTCTGCTTAGCAGAAGGAACCCCAAACTTTCATTCTTCAATATATTGCATTTCCCCATGGCCCTTTTGGGAAATGTCATCGTCATTTTGAATTTGACATGGAATGATAACACAGATCAGTTAAAATACTAATTAAATATTTTAGAGCATAATATGTGTCCTGAATTGCAGGACAGCAGAAAGAGAATGAGAAAATCTGAGGGGCTGTACCAGAATCTATTCATACAGCAGCATGGTAAGACAGATTAGTAACTTGACTATTTAAAGTATTTATTAATTCATATTTTGCTTTAATTAAATATATAAAATACTCTATATGAGACAGAAATTGTGCTAAGTGGTCTGATATGTCTATCTTTTTTTTTTTTTTGCGGTATGTGGGCCTCTCACTGTTGTAGCCTCTCCCGTTGCGGCAGGTGGACTCTCAACCACTGCGCCACCAGGGAAGCCCCTGCTTCCTTTTTTTTTTGGTAGTTTAGAAGGAAGGGCATAGTCTTTGCAGCTCAGATACTTTTAGCTTCATAACTTTGAGGCATTTACCTAATCTAACTGAGAAATAATTTTCTTATAAAAATGGGAATAAAAAGTGCAATTATCCCATGAGATTACCCTAAGTATGTGCATAGTAAGTGCCTGGTATCTACTTTGTTCTCAATGAAAGTTAGTTATTATTTTTACTACAATGCAAATTTTTTACAACCTTTTTGTGTATATGATTACAATATACAAATATATAAAGGGTAGAAAAAACATCTACTGAGTGAAACCTGCATATGCTACAATGTGGGTTTTCAGGTTCCTGGCTTCATGTATACGAACTGGGAAAATAAAAGGTATATTTTGAGTGCTAGATATTAAAACATAATAGAAGGAAGCAATTTTGGATCTGTACTTTTATATTCTCTTGAATATGGGAAATATTTCTCTCTCCGAGTCTCACCCTAATTGACAATGAAAAAAACACTTCAATTATGGTTCTTATAAATTATAATTTTCATTTCCTGCTTACACAAGAAGTTATGAAGCTGCATGGGACCTCACAACAAATACGAAGAAACATCTGACATCTATCTAGGACTTCATAGATTATAGTTATTAAAGAGTTTTTCTACAGATTATTTCTTTAATTCAGCTTTGATATTCATGCAACTTCCAACTTGCTCCAGAATTCATAGGAATGTAATCCAGGGAAAATAAATTTCAGAGATGAGGACCTAACCCAGAAGTTGCCTTGTCAGCAGTCCTTAAGGTTTCACTGAGAAACTGGAGGTTTGAGGGACACTGAAATAAGATTCTATTTGCCTTAGGACCTGTGAATGTAGCTATCATACTAAATCGAGTGACGGATATAATCTTTCTGGACGTGTTGGCATCTTTTTGATGGCTAGCATGTGATAGTTGCTGGTCCTATTGGCTCAGGAAGCAGATAATGATTAAAATATGGAATGTCTGACAAGTTACCTCTGCGAATTGAGAACTAAGCCAGTGGTACACTGTTTCTCATAAATTTATTGTGTTCTTCTGAATAGAAGGCTCTTACGATGAATGATGAAGCTGATTGAGTAAGCATCATTACCTGAAGGTCCCCAAAATGAGAATTTTCCATTTCATTTTATTCTAAATAATAAATTGTGCACCTTACTTTGATTCAGACAGTGACTGTTGAGAAGGCTGACTGTATAAACAAATGAAAGACTGAATAGTACTTAAAGTAGAATAAAATAGATGTTTCTATACCAAAAAATTCTGTGAAATAAGAGTCATATTAAAGACTGTACTGAAAATACTTGTGAATTTTGCACTTATGATCTAAAAAAGAAGCCGTTAAAAATTAACTCAATGAATGACTCAACAATTTTGATCATAAATCATATATCTGACTTTTTACTAGGTCTATGGACTGCAAGAAAAATGTTTAATCAATGTCTCCTCATGGGATTGCAATCTTGAGTGTGTATACAGGAAATGTGCATAATGAAAATCAAGACCACCAATGGTACAGGCACTATGTATGGACTAGTGAGACCAGGAAATGAAACAGCAAGAATAGGAATCACCAGGTCAAGCTGATGATAGAGAACTCAGAGAAGAATCCAGAATTGAGTAGAAATTGAAGGAGAGAGTCTGTGTGTCACATCAACAAGCTTGATGCAGAGACAATCATGGAACATTGTGGACAGTCACAAGAACCTCCTGTCTAAAGTGGAGAAATCATTTTAAAAGAGCTAAAATAAAGGTGATTAAATCTGACAAGCAAAGACAGGCTTCATTATGTACTGAACACCAAGGTAAACTCATTTGGAAAAAAAAAACCCAAACATTATCTAATAAGTGTTTTTTAAGGAATTAAGAAGTACAGTAAGAACTAATGTTTATTCATCAGTAAATGTATGCTAGATACTGTTTAAGACCTTCACATGAATTACCCTATTTGATCCTAAGACACAGATTTTAAATGTTCAGTAAGTCTCTGCCATTATTATTATCAATTATTATTATTTCTAATTTCTCTTTTACTAACACCTGAGTTATAGAGGGGTAAAAAGCAAGATGGTGCTTTTTTTTTTTTTTTTGTGGTACGCGGGCCTCTCACTGTTGTGGCCTCTCCCGTTGTGGAGCACAGGCTCCGGACGCGCAGGCTCAGCGGCCATGGCTCACGGGCCCAGCCACTCCGCAGCATGTGGGATCTTCCTGGACAGAGGCACGAAGCCGCGTCCCCTGCATTGGCAGGTGGACTCTCAACAACTGCGCCACCAGGGAAGCCCAAGATGGTGCTTTTAGAAGAGGGAATTTAAGACAAGAAAACAGGAAAGGGTCCAATACACTAACTGTATTTTGGCACTGGGCTCAGTCATTTTCTGTTGCAGCCATGAGGGAAATCTCTTGTAAATATCAGTTCAACCAGGAAAATTTATTTTTGCTCTGCAATATGGTTTTGCCGAATCTCCTGCTAATTTCAAGAGCTTGGAATGTCTAAGGATTTTCCAAGCAAAAGTAATCTTGACCTGAGGCTCTGACTCATTTAAATATATTTGTCATATACAAAGTCTATACATGTATTAGGGAAATATTTCTTATTTCCTACAACATATAAAGAAAATGTGCATTTGTTCTGATATGAAACAAAATGGGATTAAGTTTCTTCTTTCCCTATGTCATCTATTATCCTTCAATCATCTTTCCCAAGCAATGAGACTATTCTTTCCTTGTACTTCATGATCCAGACATAGCTTCTTTGTCATGAATAACAGTAAAAAGAAGTAACAATAGTATTATCTCTTAGAATAATAAATATTCCTTCAAACTATCAGGTCTTTATCATTGTAAAAAAATTTACAAATGCAAAAATTGGATGAAATCACTAAACTTATAAATGCCAGAGGTTGCCACACAAAGTACAGTGTCCTTCAAACACAACTTTTCACATGACCCCTGAGCTAACAAATTTAAACAGAGAGGAAGTTCCCTTTTAAAGAGCCATCCTTTAAGTGATAAGTGGAAGTAAGAATATCAGGACTTGTAAATATCAGGGACCCACGACAGCAATGTTGCTAGAAGCCAAAGAACATTGCTCTCCTTCACAGTGACCTTGTTGAACATTCAGGAAAATGTTGCCAAAATGTTCATAACCAGATGACATTAACAATATACATTACTCATGACAATGAGTCACTCAGGGGAAAAATGTTGACAAATATGATAATTCTACAACAGTCCATTTTCCTTCAGCATTTCCATGGAAGAAGTCTATAAGTACAATTAGAACTTGGTATACATAACTGTGCTGTATATTTTTATTTTAAATGTAGGACTCACTTTCATAATTCTAACCATCTCTCCCTGAATATGTTGTATATTGTGACAGCAATCAGCAGCAAGAATGTAGGTTTTTCTTCCAATCAAAGGCATCCTTTATAAGTAGATATCTCATACCAATGGCTCGAGAATGGTTTGAAGGTTTCAAGCAATATCTCAACTAACTTCCAGTACCAGCGTGTGCACCCTAGAACCCTCTAGTCTAGGATTTATAGCTCAGAGCAACAGTGACAAATCATTCCTCTAGGTTTAGATCATAAACACAAACCAAAAGTCTCAAGCAGTGCACACATGGGGGCATCATTTAGAGTGAATGTTGTTTAGAAAAATGCTGTGAAGCATCTGGGATAATAGTCAAAGCATCATTATGGTGGTAAGAGTAAAATGTTGTGAGTCATGCCATAATCACTAGGATTTCTTGGCCAATTTATGAACAGTTCTGCTCTGTAGAAGATATTTCATTGGAGTAATAAACAACTAGTGCCTCAGAGATACGTGGGTTTTTTGACTGACAGCACCAGCCCAGAAAGTTTCATTATAATGTACAAGTCAAAAACTGCTGAATGTTATGAAAACTGAAATCATGGAGAATGCCATTTCCTTTGGAAAATGATGGTTTATCAATGGTTGACTTTGTCTACCAAATAAAAGTATGGTAGAAAATAATCGGCTCAAGGAGGACTTGAAGGTCAAGCTCTCTGGGAATGGAGATCTCATAGCTCCCTGAACCCTAGTTTGAGTGGCATGAATACCAAAAGAAATGGAAATGGCATACTATGAAAATAACATTTGTACCTGATCTTATTTTAGAGGGTATTACATCTCAGAAAATCAATCAGTAAGAAACACTTGAAATTAAGTTTCTTGTATTCACAATTCAAGAAATAAGATTCTTAATAAATAAGCTAAAATTTTTTAAAATATATACAGTTAAACTTTTCCTCTGAGATCTAAAATTTGAAAAAGATGTGCCATTTTTGATCATTAGATTGCATTATATTGGAGATGCTAGCCAGTTCAGTAAGGCAAGAAAAAGAAATATAAGGTACAAACATAAGAATGAAAAAAAAAACTCCTTATTAGCAGATACATCATTTTACATGCAGTTAAGCTAAAGTAATACATATAGAAAACCATTGGAATTAACAAAAAAGCTTCTTAAAGTTTTGTACATACAAACTCAATGTACAAAATCCAATTGTATTTCTATATACCAACAATAAAGAACTAAAAAATTACTGTATTTTAAGAAAGATAAATTTTGTAACAGTGTAACTTAAAGTACCCAGGGTTATCTAAGAAATCATGGACCAGACTTCCACACAGAAAATTCTAAACCATTATTGAGAAATAGTAAGAGACTAAATGAATGAGAAGATATAACACATTCATGGATTGGAATATGCAGTTTTTTCTTTTTTTAATTAAAAATTTTTTTCTCAACATTTTAAATATATCAATTTTCCCCAAGTTACACTACCAAGGAAAATCCCTAATTTTTATGTGGATTTTGATAAGCCAGTTCTAAAATTTATAAGGGAAATACAAACTGCCTAGAATAATCAAGGTATACTTAATAAAAATATGCTGGGAGGAATTGTTCTAACAGGTATCAAAATATATATATATATTTTTTTGAATTTTATTTATTTTTTTTTAAACAGCAGATTCTTATTCTTATCTATTTTATACATATTGGAGTATATATGTCAATCTCAATCTCCCAATTCATCCCAGCACCACCACCACCCAGCCCCTGCTTTCTCCCCTTGGTGTCCATACATTTGTTCTCTACATCTATGTCTCTATTTCTGCCTTGCAAACTGCTCCATCTGTACCATTTTTCTAGATTCCTCATATATGCCTTAATATACGATATTTGTTTTTCTCTTTCTGACTTACCTCACTCTGTATGACAGCCTCTAGGTCCATCCACGTTTCTACAAATGACCTAATTTCATTCCTTTTTATGGCTGAGTAATATTCCATTGCATATATGTACCACATCTTCTTTATCCATTTGTCTGTCAATGGGAATTTATGTTGTTTCCACGACCTGGATAGTATAAATAGGGCTGCATGAACTATTTGCAGCATGTATCTTTTTGAATTATGGCTTTCTCTGGGTATATGCCCAGTACTGGGATTGCTGGGTCATATGGTAATTCATTTTTAGTTTTTTAAGGAACATCCATACTGTTCTCCATAGTGGCTCTATCAATTTACATTCCCAACAAGACTGCAAGAGGGTTCCATTTTCTCTACAACTTCTCCAGAATTTGTTGTTTGTAGATTTTCTTATGATGCCAATTCTGACTGGTGTGAGGTGATAACTCATGGTAGTTTTGATTTGCATTTCTCTAATAATTAGTGATATTGAGCAGCTTTTCATATTACTCTTGGCCATCTTTATGTCTTCTTTGGAGAAATGCCTATTTAGGTCTTCTGCTTATTTTTGGATTGAGCTGCATGAGCTGTTTATATATGTTGGAGGTTAATCCTTTGTCCGTTGATTCATTTGCAAATATTTTCTCCCACTCTTAGGGTTGTCTTTTCATCTTGTTTATTGTTTCCTTTGATGTGCAAAAGCTTTTAAGTTTCATTAAGTCCCATTTGTTTATTTTTGTATTTATTTCCATTTCTCTAGGAGATGGGTCAGAAAAGATCTTGGTGTGATTTATATCAAAGAGTGTTCTTCCTATGTTTTCCTCTAAGAGTTTTATAGTGTTCAGTCTCACATTTAGGTCTTTAATCAATTTTGAGTTTATTTTTGTGTATGGTGTTAAGGAGTGTTCTAATTTCATTCTTTCAAATGTAGCTGTCCAGTTTTCCCAGCACTACTTATTGAAGAGACTCTCTTTTCTCCATTGTATGTCCTTGCCTCCTTTGTCATAGATTAGTTCACCATAGGTGCATTGGTTTATCTCTGGGCTTTCTCTCCTGTTCCATTGAACTATATTTCTCTTTTTGTGCCAGTACTGTATTATCTTGATTTCTCTAGCTTTGTAGTATAGTCTGAAGTCAGGGAGTCTGATTCTTCCAGCTCCATTATTTTCTCACAAGATTGCTTTGGCTATTTGGGGTCTTTTTTGTCTCCATACAAATTTTAAGATTTTTTGTTCTGGTTCTGTAAAAAATGCCATTGATAATTTGATAGGGATTGTACTGAATCTGTAGATTGCTTTGGGTAATATTGTCATTTTCACAATATTGATTCTTCCAGTCCAAAAACATTGTATATCTCTCCATCTCTTCGTGTCATCTTTGATTTCTTTCATCAGTGTCTTATAGTTTGCTGAGTACAGGTCTTTCACCTCCTTAGGTAGGTTTATTCCTAGGTCTTTTATTCTTTTTGTTGCACTGGTAAAGGGGAATGTTTCCTTAATTTCACTTTCAGATTTTTCATCATTAGTGTATAGGAATGCAAGAGATTTTTCTGCATTAATTTTGAATCCTGCAACTTTACCAAATTCAATGATTAGCTCTACTAGTTTTCTGGTGGCATCTTTAAGATTATCTATGTATGTCATCTGCAAACAGTGACAGTTTTACTTCTTCCTTTCCAATTTGTTTTCCTTTTATTTCTTCTTCTTCTCTTATTGCTGTGGCTAGGACTTCCAGAGCTATGTTGAATAATAGTGGTGAGAGTGGACATCTTTGTCTTGTTTCTGATCTTAGAGGAAATGGTTTCACTTTTTCACCACTGAGAATGATGTCTGCTGTTGGTTTCTCATAAATGACCTTTATTATTGAGATAGCTTCCCTCTATGCCCACTTTCTAGAGAGTTTTTTATAATAAGTGGGTGTTGAATTTTGTTAAAAGTTTTTCTGCATCTATTGAAATGATCATATGGTTTTTATTCTTCAGTTTGTTAATATGGCGTATCACTTTGATTGATTTGCATATATTGAGGAATACTTGCATCCCTGGGATAAATCCTGCTTGATCATGGTGTATGATCCTTTTAATGTGCTGTTGGATTCTGTTTGCTAGTATTTTGTTGAGGATTTTTGCATCTATATTCATCAGTGATATTGGTCTGTAATTTTCTTTTTTTGTAGTATCTTTGTCTGGTTTTGGTATCAGGGTGATGGTGGCCTCATAGAATGAGTTTGGGAGTGTTCCTTCCTCTGCAATTTTTTGGAAGAGTTTGAGAAGGATGGGCGTTAGCTCTTCTCTAAATGTTTAATAGAATTCACCTGTGAAGCCATCTGGTCCTGGACTTTTGTTTGTTGGAAGATTTTTAATCACACTTTCAATTTCAGTGCTTGTGACTGGTCTGTTCATATTTTCTATTTCTTTCTGGTTCAGTCTTAGAAGGTCATACCTTTCTAAGAATTTGTCTGTTTCTTCCAGGTTGTCCTTTTTATTGGCATAGTGACTTGTAATAGTCTCTTATATGATTTTTTTCTTTCTGTGGTGTCCGTTGTAACTTCTCATTTTTCATTTCTAATTTTATTGATCTGAGTCCTCTGCCTCTTTTTCTTGATGAGTCTGGCTAAAGTTTTATCAATTTTGATTATCTTCTCCAAGAAACAGATTTTAGTTTTATTGGTCTTTGCTATTGTTTTCTTTGTTTCTCTTTCATTTATTTCTGCTCTGATCTTTATTTCTTTCCTTCTACTCACTTTGGGTTTTTTTTGTTTTTCTTTCTCTAGTTCCTTTTGGTGTAACGTTAGATTGTTTATTTGAGATTTTTCTTGTTTCTTGAGGTAGGATTGTATTGTTATAAACTTCCCCCTTAGACATGCTTTTGCTGCATCCCATAGGTTTTGGGTCATCGTGTTTTCATTGTCATTTGTCTCTAGGTATTTTTGGATTGCCTCTTTGATTTCTTCAGTGATTTCTTGATTATTTAGTAAAATATTATTTAACCTCCACATGTTTGTATTTTTTACATTTTTTCCACCTGTAATTGCTTTCTAATCTCATAGCACTGTGGTTGGAAAAGATGCTTGATATGATTTCAGTTTTCTTTAATTTACCAAGGCTTGATCTGTGACCCAAGTTATGATCTATCCTGGAGAATGTTCCGTGAGCATTTGAGAAGAAAGTGTATTCTGTTGTTTTTGGATGGCATGTCCTAGAAATATCAATTAAGTCCATCTTGTTTAATGTATCATTTAAAGCTTGTGTTTCCTTATTTATTTTCATTTTGGATGATCTCTCCTTTGGTGAAAGTGAGGTGTTAAAATCCCGTACTTTGATTGTGTTACTGTTGATTTCCCCTTTTATGGCTGTTAGCATTTGCCTTATGTATTGAGGTGCTCCTATGTTGGGTGCATAAATATATACAATTGTTATATCTTCTTCTTTGAGTGATTCCTTGATCATTATGTAGTGTCCTTCCTTGTCTCATGTAACATTCTTTATTTTAAACTCTATTTTATCTGATATGAGAATTGCTACTCCAGCTTTCTTTTGATTTTCATTTGCATGGAATACCTTCTTCCATCCCCTCACTTTCAGTCTGTATGTGTCCCTAGGTCTGAAGTGGGTCTCTTGTAGACAGCATATATATGGGTCTTGTTTTTGTATCCATTTAGTGAGACGGTGTCTTTTGGTCGGAGCTTTTAATCCATTCACATTTAAGGTAGTTATCAATATGTATGTTCCTATTATCTTTTTTTAATTTTTTGGGGTTTGTTATTGTAGGTGTTTTCCTTCTTTTGTGTTTCCTGTCTAGAGAAGTTCCTTTAGCATTTGTTGTAGAGCTGGTTTGGTGGTGCTGAATTCTCCTAGCTTTTGCTTGTCTGTTAAGCTTTTGATTTCTCCATCAAATCTGAATGAGATCCTTGCCAGGTAGAGTAATCTTGGTTGTAGTTCTTCCTTTTCATCACTTTAAATATATCATGCCACTCCCTTCTGGGTTGTAGAGTTTCTGCTGAGAAATCAGCTGTTAACCTTATGGGAGTTTCTTTGTATGTTATTTGTGGTTTTTCCCTTGTTGATTTTAATAATTTTTCTTTGTTTTTATTTTTTGTTAATTTGATTACTATGTGTCTCAGTGTGTTTCTCCTTGGGTTTACCCTGCCTGGGACTCTCTGCACTTCCTGTACTTGGGTGGCTATTTCCTTTCCCATGTCTGGGAATTTTTTGACTATAATCTCTTCAAATATTTTCTCAGGTCCTTTCTCTCTCTCTTTTCCTTCTGGTACCCTTATAAAGTGAATATTGGCACATTTAATGTTGTCCCAGAGGTCTCTTAGGCTGTCTTCATTTCTTTTCATTCTTTTTTCTTTATTCTGTTCCATGGCAGTGAATTCCACCATGCTGTCTTCCAGGTCACTTATCCATTCTTCTGCCTCAGTTATTCTGCTATTTATTCCTTCTAGTTTATTTTTCATTTCAGTTATTGTATTGTTCATCTCTTTTTGTTTGTTCTTTAATTCTTCTAGGTCTTTGTTAAACATTTCTTGCATCTTCTTGATCTTTTCCTTCATTCTTTTTCTGAGGTCCTGGATCATCTTCACTATCATTATTCTGAAATCGTTTTTTGGAAGTTTTCCTACCTCCACTTCATTTAGTTTTTTTTCTGGGGTTTTATCTTGTTCCTTCATCTGGTACATAGTACTCTGCATTTTCATTTTGTCTGTCCTTCTGTGAATGTGGTTCTTCTTCCACAGGCTGCAGTATTGTAGTTCTCCTTGATTCTACTGTCTGTCCTCTGGAGGATGAGGCTATCTAAGAGGTTTGTGCCAGCTCCTTGATGAGAGGGACTGGCAGTGGGTGGAGGTGTGTGTTGCTCTGGTGGGCAGAGCTCAGTAAAACTTTAATCCACTTGTCTGCTGATGGGTGGGGTTGAGTTCCCTCCCTGTTGGTTGTTTGACCTGAGGAAACCCAACCCAGGCTTTTTGGTGGGGCTAATGGTGGACCCCGGAAGGGCTCATGCCATGGAGTACTTCTCAGAAATGTTCCTGCCAGTGTCCTTGTCCCTGTGGTGAGCCACGCCACCCCCTGCCTTTGCAGGAGACCCTGCAGCACTAGCAAGTAGGTCTGGTTCAGTCTCCTATGGGGTCACTGCTACTTCCCCCAGGTCCTGATGTGTGTGTGTATGTGTCCTCCAAGAGTGGAATCTCTCTTTTCCCCAGTCCTGTCAAAGTCCTGCAATCAAATCCCATTAGTCTTCAAAGTCTGATTCTCTGGGAACTCCTCCTCCTGTTGCCGGACCCCCAGGTTGGGAAGCCTGATGTGGGACTCAGAACCTTCACTCCAGTGGGTAGACTTCTGTGGTATAGTAATAATGGGATTGAGGTACTTGTGCAGGGGTGGTCAAATTGACCAATCAGAATTAACTTCATAGAAACAGACCTTCACATACAATAGTGTTTCATTTTGATACAGTGGGGGCAGCATAGTCTTTTCTATAAATTGTACTGAGGAAACTATACATTCATGGTGGGGGTGGAATACAATGACACCTACCTCAAAGATTACACCAAAAAAAATCAACTGCAGAAGGATTAAAGGCATAAAAGAAGAAGGTAAAATCTGTTAAGCTTTTAGAATATAGAATATCTTTATGACCCCAAAGTAAGTATGGCTTTCTTAAGTAAGATATAAAAGGCATTGGCACTCTTTATCTGAGTATGTGCTTCTATGTGTGAAAATTATCTAAATACTTGTGACTAAATACCCTTTGGGTGGAAAATAAAATGAGAACTTATCAAATACCTACACTTCAATGAAAGTAGAGCATGACAAATCAAGAACACTGAGGCTAGCTAAAACAATCTCAGAGAGAATTTTAATCCTTTTAAGTCAGAAGAGTAGAAATGTTAAATAGCAAGAATTCAACACAAAAGTTAGAAAAAAATGCACTTTTTTGTAAATTTTATAAATACCATAAAATAAGAAAAGACAAAAGAAGAAATCAGTGAACTAAAGAACCAAATAGCAGGGGCTTCCCTGGTGGCACAGTGGTTGAGAGTCTGCCTGCCAGTGCAGGGGACATGGGTTCATGCCCTGGTCTGGGAAGATCCCTGCCATGGAGCGGCTGGGCCTGTGAACCATGGCTGCTGAACCTGTGCATCCAGAGCCTGTGCTCCACAATGGGAGAGGCCACAACAGTGAGAGGCCCGCATACAACCAAAAAAAAAAAAAAAGAAAGAACCAAATAATAGAAAATATCAAAATCTAGAACTGTTTCTTTGAAAGTATCAACAATATAGACAAAATCCCAGAAAAACAGATCAATTAGAAGAATGTAGATTCAAATAAGCATACTACAGAATGAAAGGGAAAATAACAGGTATACAATTTTTTAAAATATTTTGAACAAGTATACATTCAAACTACCTGAAATGGTTCATTTTCTAGGAAAATATAAAATGACAAAATTGTCACAGGATGAAAATTTTTTTTTTAATTTATATAGGCTAATACCTTTTAGTGAAATTGAATTTAATTAAAAACCTCCCAAATCCCAGGTCCTGGAAGCTAACAGATGAGTTCTGCCTGCCTTTTAAAAAGACTGATAAACCCTCTTGTCTACAAGTTTTTCCAGAAAGGAGAAAGTGGGTGAGTTGTCCAAGTAATTTTTTAATATCAGAGTAACTAGAAAAGGCCATTTGGTAAAAACTGACCATCAGCTCGACTTCTCTGATTCTGCCTGAGAGACTTTGGTAAAGTTATAGTTGCCAACAGAAGCCATACATTTTATTTAGGGATTTAATGGAAAACTTTTCAATAACAGGAAGACTGATGACACAAACACTCTGAAAATATAATTTACTAAACTGGACATTATATTGCATTATACATATGAAGGTGAATACTAAAGTATAATTATAAGACCTTTACTTTGGAAAACTAAGAATACAATAGTAGATATGTTGAGATGGAAGTCCTTTCTTGTCATATTTATAACTATTCCATTACAAAGTAATTGTATGTTGGTAATTTTTTTCAATCATCCTCTGACATGTTAGATTTTTTTCTTTTAATCTAAAATGTTTGTATGGCTTAATTTGTATATCTGCTTATTGAAAACTACATTTAATTATTTTATTTATTAGAAAATTAAAGATTATCTATCTAATTTTAAATATGCATCCCAGGACTATGATCATTTTTTTCTCTAAAATCTCAATAATTTCATTTTATAGTATCACAGTTATATACATGTATTATTTTAACTATGTAGTTAAAGCATTCATAATATTAAGCAGGTAGGGGAATTAACTAAAGCACCAATTCTCAACTATGGTTTGAGGACCCCAGAAGTTCCCAGATACCATTTCAGAGAGTTTATGAAGCCAAAACTATTTTCATAATAATATGAGGGTTTTATTTGCTTTTTTCCAACGCACTAATATTCACAATGATGGTCCAAAGCAAAAAGGGGTGAAGCAGCTAGAGCCTTAGCACAAATCAAACAATGGCAACAAACTATATGCATGGTCATTACATTCAACACTACCATGTATGCATACTAAAGTGCTAGCTTTGCTTAATATCCTTGATGAAACAATAAAAAGTATTCATTTTAATTTTATTAAACCTTGACCCATAGGTACACCTCTTTAATATCACGTGCGATTAAATGGAAAGTACCCACAGAACTTGCCTGCCGCTCACTCAGGCATGAGAGCTATCTCAAGGAAAGCACTTCTGCCATTATTTGAGTTACAAGCTAAAACTGTCCCATTTTTCATTGAACACCATTTGTACTTGATAGAACAACAGAAAGACTAGCTATGGTTATCAGACTTAGATTTTAGCAGACATTTTCTCAAAAATGAACAAAGTGAACTTGTCAATTCAAGGAACATAACTGACATCATTTGTTCCTAATGGTAAGATTTGACTTTCAAATGAAAATTAGAATTTTGGTATTTTGACATCTTCTCAACACTTATAGTCTTTCCTGATGATATGGGTGGTGATTATATGATATGGATTTTTTACATATTATAGAATTAAATGTGTCAACATCTGGAAGATTTGCATTAGTCAGTGAATATTTTTAAGTGACCCATGTGTGATGTTACAGCATCACACATGGGCAAATGATCTATTCAAACAGTAAGATAGACCAATGGATTTTAATATAAATGAGCATGAAAAATTGGCATGGTTTCAGATTCCACACTGCAACTAAGCTTTAGGAAACTACTACTTGTCAAGTTTTATTAAAGTATCAAAGAAGAATATCTACAATAAGCTGACAAAGCTATTAGAATATTCCTTGCTTTTCCAGCCACATATGTGTTTGAGGCCAGAATCTCTTACTATATGTCCAATAAAACAACACATTGCAACAAATTGAATGCAGAATGTGAGAATTCAAATGTCTCCATTAAGCCCAATATTAAAGAGATATGCAAATTTAAAACAATGCCACTCACCCTTCTCACTATTGTTTTAGAAAATATAGTTATCTTTTATAAAAATATATATCATAAAATACATATGTTAGTGTGAAATGGACTTTTATTATCATTTCAAATAAATTAATGAATAGTTTTAAAAGTTCTCAATTTTAATTTCAAATATGGTAGCTATTGATATATGGTAATATAACAATAAAAAGAAGCTCTCTGAAATACTCAATAATTTGTAACAGTGTAAAGAGCTCTAGAGACCAAATAGTTTTAGAACCCTTGAACTTGATATACACATAGTAACAGGTTATATTTTTAAAACAAAATAAAAGAACAAAAGCCACAAAATGGAACAATATTTTAAATGCATCTGTAATCAAAATAATGATATATAATTATCTAACATATATTGTTTAATTATTTATTATAATAATTAAAATATATGATTATATAATATATGATGTTATTAACTAAATTATTAATCAATTAATTAAATTATTATTGGTGAAATACTACATTTCTAAGGTGTATGCACTTTACAGTTATTTTAGACTGGGTTCCTACTAAAGTAAAGGAAGTGGGAGAAGGGTTTAAGAAAAAGGAATTAGGAATACTGAACATCTATAATCTTTTTAGGGGGATTGCAAACAGATCTCCAAGTGTTTTATCAGCCTAATGAAGAAAATATCAGGGAATAAAGAAATACAAAGCTTTCATTTTCCTGTTTAAGAGTGGTCAACCTTTGATAAATTCAACTTTTTCTGGAATCTATAGAAGTCAGCGTCATTGGATTACAAGCCTTGTAAGCTTTACATAAGTGCCTCTCTAAATTTCCCCAGTGCTCTGTGGTAGCTTGAACACTAATTACCTACAGCTGCTTATTCCCTCTTTGATATGCACTGTCCATATCTGTGTCCCTTCAATAAGCAACCTGGGTGCTTTAACCTCTCTTAGTTTATCACAACTGTTACAAAAATTTAATTGAGTAATTTGAAGATCTAATTGGCTTTATTACATGATTCATAAATAGGGCAGCATCTCATCTGGCAAACAGAGGGATACTCCAAGGGGTTACATATCATGGAAGTCTTTTATATTAAGGAGGGCAGGACAAGGAAAGGAAATCATCAGTAGGGAAACAATGAAAGTTCTTTGGAGGAAAGTAAAAATTCAGGTGATGCCAGCTTCTCATTGGCTGAGCTGCAGCATTTTCCATTGGCTGGGCTTGATGCTATGCAAAAAGGAAGTCTTCCTTCCTCCTGCTGAGGTAGTAAAGGAGTTGCACTTCCTGTTTAGAAGTGCAAGGTACCCTCTCTTCCTGTTGGGGTCAGTAACTAACAGTTTCCTGTTGGGCTAATTGACCAAGAGTGGTAGGGCATGAGAGCTCCTTCTACGGCCTTCCCAACTCCAAGTTTAGTTGAGGTTTTTAAATACAGCTCAGGGATGAAATAAGTTGGTGTTACTCAGAAATCCCTTTACAATCTTGAACTGTAATACAAATGGAGAAATAAAATTCAATTCCTAAAATATCTACAGAAAAAAATACCACCACCACAAAAATCTTTTCTATGATTTTTATAGGGATTTATGAATTTCTATAGCTTGTGCTAATAAATCTATATATGGAGTCAATAAGATAAATCAACTAAATATGAAGATTTTAACAACAGGAGTGTGTCTTTGAGAGGATCTAGTAGTTTTCTTCCCATCTGAGCTCTACCTCTCATGAGAATGAGAACTAAAACAGCATAACCAGCAGTTGGAAACCAAATGATCTCTGTATTAGTGATTAATGTGGAAGAAGGACAGCTCAGCCTAAGACCAATGGGCCTGCCAATTCAGTCTCCAAGATAGACCTTGGGACAGTCTCTCAGAGGGAAAGTTCCAGTCACCAGGACACACCTAGCCATATTACTTCCACCCACCACTAGAGAAGAAAGCCCCCAACTTGGTGTTTTTGACAGATTAGTTCCATCTAAGGGAGAAACATGGAACAATGGCTTCCAATGGTATTCTCCACCTGTATCTCACTCCAACTCCAAGTGGAGTATGAAGGCATGGGACAGGAGAGGCAAATTGTTTAAGGGAGATCACTCCCCAGGGAGCCTAGAATAATGCAAGGACTCTATAGTGATACAGACCAGGTTTCGTGGCCTTCCCCAATCAAAAGAAATTAAGAGGCCAGTCAAGAAATTCAGGTAAGACCTTATTGGGGCTCCTGCAGCCGTAGGAGGAAGGAAAAACAAGTAATGTAACATGTTCCCTTGCTCACTACCCAAAGTGGGGGGCGAGCTGGTTTTCCTTATATGGGTTGAGGGTAGGGGTGTGTCGGGGGGGTGGCAGAGGAGTGGTTTAAGTGGTTTGCCCACTCCTTTGGTGGTGTCAAGTGCAGCCGGCATGCGCAGTACCCTGTGTTTGCTTCTGGCTCTTCAGAAGTGGCAGTTGGGTTTGTTTGTTTGTTTTTTTATTTTTCTTTTTGTACCTTTTTGTCCAGAATTTGCCCCAACCGTTCATGCACACAGTTTTTTTTTTTACTCATATATAATTACTTTGTATTTTGTTGCTCGAGGAGACTTCTGTCCAGGTGCAAGCCTTTCAGCAAAGGGTCCCAGGTCCCAGCCTGTCTCAATAGGAACTATGATACTTAATGGTGATGAAAGCAAACGTTCATTTAATGATTATTATGCCAGGAACTATTTTAAGTATATTAACATATTTTCATGTTTAATCCTCACTTCAAACTTACTTTTATTTTTATTTTTATATATGATTGAACCAAACCACAGAGAGGTTAAGTAATATTCTGAAGGAATCCGAGCTGTTAAATGGATGATTTGGGTATTGAAACTTAACTGCAAATTGAACAGACATCTTTGTACTGATAGGAATTTTTTTTTTAATTTTAACTTACAGGTAGGAAAAGAAAATAGCCTTGAAATTTATCAATAATATATTTTATCTTTCATTTTGCAATTGCTGTAGTATCTGAAATGTGGCACAGAATGTAGAGAGTGCACATATGTTTAAATTTTATCATGGGGAACATAGTATTGATCATGCTTCAGTAACAGTGTCACAATAATCATGTTGTTTTCATGATATAAAATCAGATTTTCTTGTGGATTGTGTTTTAGGAAAATAGATTACCCTTCTTTTTATGTGGAGAAAGAGTTTTTAACAAGGCAACTCCTCACTTCTGATCCTTCCCCACTCCAACTGGTAGCTCAGAAGATAACAAAGGAGCCTGAGAGGCAGTCCTCAGCCAGATGCACATTCTTCTCCTTTGGAGATGATGAAGCCAAGCAGAGAAAGCACAGTGAATCATAGTGTTTCTTGCCCACACGGTCATCACCATGGCAACTACAGTTGCCAGGTGGAGAATTTTGTCATACATCATAATTGCTATGTCCCTTTTCAGCAGATTAGAAAGGAAATGTCCATAATTATGACCTGAATTAAAATACTCTAAAGTAACTAACAGAGTATTGACATCATAACCAATAATAAACTATAATTATGTGATATTTATTGCCATAAAAACTGTGTGTATTTAGACATAAGAATACTCTATATTATAAATAATACTTCTCATTAGATATATTTAATATCTTGATGTGTTACCTCAGTTAGTGATGTGTTGCACACATGCAAAAATGATGCCTTTAAGAATTTAATATCCTTTAAATAAAGAAAGAAGCCACAACAATTTTAATACTTTGGAAGAGTAGGATACTTTTATGTAGTTTCCCTGGAACAATATAATATGGAAAAGGTATTATTGAATCCACTGGAGAAGAAGACATTGGCTAGGAGTACTGTATATCCATTTGTTAAATGTGTTTAAAATTTACTAAAATAAGAAACTCAGAAATAAATATCAAAGAAGTAAATAATAATCCACTTGCCCTATTAAAAATATTAAAGGAAACTAGAATTTATATTGTCTTCCTATTGAAGGTCCGAGCTATTTTAAATGATTTTTTTTCAAATTTATTGCCTTCTTCCATCTACTAATTTATCTGTATCAGGGCTTCCCTGGTGACGTAGTGGTTGAGGGTCCACCTGCCAATGCAGGGGATGCGGGTTCGTGCCCCGGCCCGCGAAGATCCCACATGCCGCGGAGCAGCTGGGCCCGTGAGCCATGGCTGCTGAGCCTGCACGCCCGGAGCCTGTGCTCTGCAATGGGAGAGGCCACAACAGTGAGAGGCCCACGTACTGCCAAAAAAAACAAAAAACAAAAAGAGTATGGGGCACATCCCTGTGCTCATTTCTCTGTGTCCTCCCATTGCTTGGTCCAGCTCAGAGAGAGTCTCACTGATTGTGCAGAAGAATGAAGAAACTAAAGCCCCAGGTTTCTAGCCAGAAAACAGAAGGCCTCATGAACCGATAGTGTCAGTGAGATCACAAGAGCAGGGAGATCAAGAGAGTGATCTCATAGGACTGTGCATGAAATTCTGGTATCGCCTCTGAGTTTGAGAATGAGCCACAGAGTAGAACACTGCTTCCATTCAGACTCGCAGCTGGCTGGTGCAAAAATGGGGCTTCAAAAAGTACTCCAATGATTTGAAAACTAAAAACCTTAAAACAGCTGTTATAACCACACTCCAAGATAAAAGGGCAGACATTTTTTAAATGAATAGGAAGCTAGAAAATTACAGGAAAAAAATATATAAAGAAGAAACAGATGAAAATTTTATAGTTTAAAAATACAGTAGCTGAAATTTAAAATTCACTAGATGGGCTGAATTGCAGCAAAATAACAGAGGAAAGAATCAGCAAATGTGACGATGTAAATTATTTAGTTGTGCAAAAGAGAGAAATAAAATTTTAAAAGAGAGACTTAGGTACCTATAGTATAATACCAAAAGAATTAGCATTCATGCTATCAGAGTTCCAAAAACAGAGAAGAGTGCAAGGCAGAAAAAAATATATATGAAGAAATGTTAACTGAAAACTCTCAAGTTTATCAAAAGTGTCAAATTAAAACAAGTCTGGACTTACATAAGGAAAGGTTTTAATTAGAAAGAGTATTGCAATAGGGAGAATGAGCTGATCTCAGAAATCTGTGATGTCTCAAGATCTTACAGAAAATTTATTTTCTTTTATAGGGTAAAGAAGGAGGCTGGCAGAAATAAGCAAAATATTTGGAAGGGCAACTGGACAAGCAAAGGGAAATGACCAGGGGGTGTCTAACAGGAGAAGTCTTGCTGTGGTCAGCTGTAACCCAGGAGAAGGTGCTAAGGGTCCACCTTTCACTTTTGTGGGTGGTGGACTCAGGATGGAGGGCCAGCAGAGTTCAGGGCCTGTAAGAAAGAGAGAAGCTGGACTAAAGTTTGGTCAAGACAAAGCAGAGGGTGGGAAATAGGCAATTGGGAGTACTTGGTCAAAGGACATACACTTAAGAGAATTCAGAAGCTCAGCAAATTTGAAAAAGGATACACTCAAAGAAATCTATCTTGGACCCATTATGTTCCAACTGCTGGAAACTAAAGGCAAAGAAAAATCTTGAATGTGATGAGAGAAGAACAGTGCATTACATATAGCTAAACACATGACATCATGGAAAAGGCAGGACTCAGAGATAGCCAGACACTAGGATTGAAGGAGCAATATGACTGAATATTTTGGCATGATGGACACTTCTGTATCCTGGTTATGGGCGTGGTTGCACAAATTAATGCATATATTAAAATTCATAGAATTGTACACCAAAAAAAGTTAATTTTCAATTTTTTTTGCATAACAATGGAAAAAGTTAAAATTTTAAGAATATAACCAAAAATTACTTCCACTCATTAGTCATTAGGGACATGCAAATTAAAACTACAATAAGATAGCACTATATACACATAGAATGAGCAAAATGAAAAAGACTAGTAATACCAGGTATTGCTAAAGATGTAAAGCAACTAGAACTCAGGGACACTATTGTGGGAGCATTATGTGGTACAATTACTTTGGAAAACTGTTCAGCATTATCTAGAAAAATTGAAAGTATACATATCTGAAGACTCTGCCATGTCACTTTTAAAGATGTACCCAAAGAACTGGTGCACATAGGTTCCCAAAACTTATTCAAGAATAGGTACATCTGCACCATCCCTAAGAGTTCCAAAATGGGAAAAACACAAATACACATCAGGAATAAATATACTGTTGCTTGTCTTTACTGTGGAGTACAACACAGCAATGAAAACAAGTGTGTCCTCACAGCAGTCACTCCACAGCTACATGGATGAATATTGAGTGAAATAAGCCAGACCAAAAAAGAGTAAATACAGTTTGATTCCATTTGTTTAGAGTACAAAAACACGCAAAACTAATCCTGTACTAATTATAAGTTTAACAATGCTTACCTACATGAAAATGCTAAAACTAAAATCAAGAAAGTGATTGGTGTAACAGGAAGTATACTGATCACCTCTCTAGGCAGAAGGAAGGGCTGTGATTAAGAAAGTTCAGGCTTCTACAGACTCACAGATATGGAGAACAAACTAGTAGTTACCAGTGGGGAGAGGGAAGAGGGGAGGGGTAATATAGGGGTAAGAAAAAAAAAGGGTTATTATGAGATTTTATGAAATTATGTGTGTGAAACTTTTGAAAATTATAAAGCACTATAGAAAATAAAAGAATTTTCATTCAATTAAAAAAAGCTAAGTAAATAAAATAAGATGTCTATTCACTATAAAAGGAAAGGAAAAAATTTAGGACTTCTAGTGTTCTAGCAATATTTTATTTCTTTACCCAAGTAGAAGTTACAAACATATTCACTTTATAGTGATTAACTAAAATGTTCTTTATAGAGTATTAATTTTCCTTTAAGTGTATGATTTCACAATTAAAAATATGTATTTCAAAGGGAAAGAAAAAATAATGGCTATATTGAAGAAAATAAGAAAATTATATTGAATAAGTTCTAGCATTGAAAGTTAAACAATGAATCTGGGCATAAGTTAGTTGGGAATAGGCCAAAGCATATATTACATGACAAAATGCAATGAAATCCTTTCCTTTAGAAGGTACAATCCTTCTGAGATTTATTAATTGACTCCTGAAAGAGAGGACCAAGAATGGGATCATTGCATCCCAGTCCTGTCATCCTCAAGTCAGATGATGGTCTCTATCTGTAGACGTGTATGATTGCCAGCCAACAAGCTGAAATATATGCAAGGTATAATATTCTGAGAGGGCTCAGAAACCAGTCATAACCAAGATTAGTGAATTAGGAAAGAATTCCTTATTTCCTATAACTGAAATTATTTTAAAATGACTTACTAATGTTCAAATATAAGTTGTACTATGAAAGATGCAGGGAAAATCCAAGGAAATGCCCAAATAGGGAATGTTGTTAAACATTCCGAGTTTCTGTGTGCCTGTGAGGGTTGTAGAACCAAGTCCTCCATTTGTCCTTAAGAATTGACCAGTGTAGGGCTTCCCTGGTGGCGCAGTGGTTGAGAGTCCGCCTGCCGATGCAGGGGACACGGGTTCGTGTCCCGGTCCGGGAAGATCCCACATGCCGTGGAGTGGCTGGGCCCATGAGCCATGGCCACTGAGCCTGAGAGTCCAGAACCTGTGCTCTGCAACAGGAGAGGCCACAACAGTGAGAGGCCCGCGTACCGCAAAAAGGAAAAAAAAAGAATTGACCAGTGTACCTCTTGAGGGACTGGAACTAGGTAAAATGGTCTCCTGAAGATCTGACCAACCTTGACTCTTCCCCTACAGGTCTGTGATAAAGACTATATGTGCATACAATGGAGTTTATTCAACTTAAAAAAAAGGAGATCCTGTCATTTGCAACAACAAGCAGGACATCATACTAAGTGACATAAGTCAGACTGAGAAAGACAAATACCACATGGGATCACATATGTAGAATCACAAATAGTCACATTTATAGAAACAGAGAGTGGAATGGTGGTTGCCAGGAGCTAGAAGGAGTGGGACATGGGGAGGTGTTGACCAAAGGCTATGAAGTTTCAGTTAAGCAAGATAAATAAGTCCTAGGGATCTGCTTACAGCATAGTTCTCATTGATAACAATACTATATAGCATACTTAAAAATATGCTCAAAGGGTAGATATTTATGTTAAGTGTTCTTATCACAAAAAATAATAATAACAATAAATAAGAGGGCAAGAGGAGACATTTTTAGGTGATGCATAAGTTTATGATATAGATGGTTCTAATGGTTCCATTGATGTATACTTATCTCCAAACTCATCAAGTGGTATACATTAAATGTGTACAACTTTTTGTGTGTTAGAAGAGAGAGAGAGACTAAAGAGTTACAAGAACTTTAATCAAACAATAAGTCTCAAATTATTTTGAAGGATAGCTCTTTTAAAACTCCCCATTTTCTCACTATCCTAAAGCAGTTGTATTAACTGAGCATTCTTTCTGAAAGTTGTTTACAGGATAGAAAGGGATTTAGCTTTCATATACACATTCGGAGTAGTATCTCCTTTTGGGAAAACTATCAATCCCATGATTGCTATTATGAAAGAAAACACAAGAACACAAGAAAATCATGCTGGTGGGTGAAAAGAAGGTGGCAGTTCAGTGGCTGAGGCCAGGTGACAGCTCCACTGTCCTGGGAAGGCTTTCTTGGTCAGCTGGACCTACTGCTATGGTCAGGCTCTTAGCCAGGGCTCCTACAAGAGCTCCACTGGGATGTGCTGTGGGCTGAAGTAGGTGCCCTGGGAGGTCTGTCATCTATTAATGAGTTTCCTGGTCTGGACTTCTATCTGAATGCTTGGTAGAGTTTAGGTTCAATTTCACACAGGTAAATGAAGGGCTTGGGATTAAATCTAAAACCCTCACCTGAAATGTGGGAGAAGCCCAGACCCCAGCATCCAGAGTTAGTACCAATCTCTGTACTGTGAGGGCCCATTCCCTTGGCTTAAAATTTTCAATTATAAAAAGTGACTCACAGGTTCATTGCTTGTCTCAGATGCTCTGAATAGTGTGTGTTGCTGCACCAAATCCATACTTAAGGGAGAAAGAACCTCTATTATTACCTTGATGTATTATGTTCCAATGACTTGGCTCCTGAACCCTTCCTTTCATCATGCCAATGTCTTGCTTCTGTCTTTGACTTCTGTAGTCAAATCTCCCTCTGCCTTTCTCTTACAAGGACATTGGTGACACATTTAGGTCTCACTAGGATAAGCAAGGGTAATGTCCTCACCTCAAAATCATTAGTCACATCAGCAAAATCACTTTTTCAATAAAAGGTAACATTCGCAGGTTCCAGGGGTTAGGACTTGGTTAACTTTGGGGACCAATATTTAGCTCACCACACTTGGTTCCTTAATGCAGAGGGAGTTTACTTAGCTGGATCCCTACATGCATGGGGTCCCTCCCGTCCCTGCTCATGGAGTTGACCAGATGATTCCTGAAGGATGGATGGAGAGAGAGAGAACAAGAGAGAGACATGTGATAAATAGATATGAAAAATAGGTATAGATATATAATACATATATATACACACATATATACATAAATTGTATATTACATGTATGCTAATAGGGAAAATAGTTTTCTTTCTTCAAAAACAAAAAGTTTTTAATCTTTAATTTGAAGACCATAAAGGCTTTTTCTCCTCCACCTAATCATTCCTCCTCTTAATTCACCCCGATAAGTACTTGCTGGCAGAGTGTCAGAGACTGTTGTGTACAGCGGAGAACCATTTTTCATAAGCTTGTGTGTTCGGGAATCATTTTTATGTAGTACCTTGGTTAGAGTTATGCCCATCTTAGGTGATAATGTGGTTTGGGTATTTTTGTTTCCTTTTCCCACATTTTACTGATCAGTTCCTCTGAAATGAGTGGCATTTTAGAATGAAAAATGTTGTTCATATTTTGAAGAAATAAAGTCCATGTGACTTTCTGGAGTCTTTGTCCCTGTAGCTCTCTGAGTTGTGAGGTACCCTTTCATTCAAACAACTTTTGGCCCAGCCCTTGATTGTCTTAGAACTAACTTCTCCCTTGAGCAAGTGATGGAAGTGGTGCTGCTACTGGGGTTTGTGTGTTCTAACCCTGAATCCCAGGATTCTTGTCATTAAACTCCTACCTCCTGGTCAGAATTGCTTAGCACTATGGCCAGCTACACATGCTACCAGTTATTATTCAAGTAGGTGGGTTGCTCACCTCTTCTTTCTAGTAACCCACTTCCTTCTGGGCTAAGGTCTTGCTTCCCAGACATGGAAATTCTATCCCTGAAATCCAGACTCTACAGACATTCCATTACCTCTTGGTTACATGTCTACACTTGTCACCACACCTGATATTCCCCTGACTGCTTACTTTGTCTCTGAAGACATATTCAACTTCTGGGTCTTGGAAATCTACAAACTAGCTTACCCTGTCATTTGCTGAGCCCCATCTGCTCTGTACCTCACAGAGGGTTATTGACCAAGACTTCTTCTTTTTTGACATCAGGTCCTCAATATTTTTTAAATGGCAGGAATGTAAGTTTTATACTTTGGGCACTGAGGCTTTCTGCTCTCAAGGAAGAAGGGATGTGTCTGGATTGACTTTGTGTGGAATCAGGAATAGGGCCAGGGTGGCAGACCAGAGGCTGGGCAAGGAGGAGATATGGGTCAGAGGGAGACTATGCTGAAGGAAGCAGGTCTGGGATCTGCCAGAATGAGCACAGTATGAATGTCAGGACCTTTGTGTTCATTTTAACCAGTAACAGTGAGGATTGATAAATACTAATGGAAGATGACCTGGAATCCCATGTTACATCCTGCTATGTCTCAGCTAAGCTTTATGAGAACTCAGGTATCAGCTTTCAGAGCAGCAACCTCCCTGTGTCATCTCCACACCTTCTTTCCTCTGTAATTCACAAAGTTTGTGCTTGGCTAGCACATCCCATTGACCTGGTAGAGGAGACATCTCTTCACCCTCCTCTTCACTGTGTCTCCAACAGGGCAGAAAGGGCATTAAGCACAGGACTTGTGAACCCAGACCTTAACACAGATGTTACTGACCTGGGTTCTTGGACTCTTTGATCAACAGAAATTTATAAGAGGCCAGACAAGAAATTAAGGCAAGGCTTTCTTGGGACTGGCGCTGAAGCATTAGGGAGCAAAAACAAGTAACAGGTTCCCTTGCTTGCTCCCTGAGGAGGGGCAAGCCGGTCCCTTAAATGAGGTGAGGTAGGGGAAGGCCCAGGGGTCAGGCATGAGGGGTAGCTTGGGTGGTCTGCCCACCCCTTGGTGGTGCCGTATGCAGGGTACATGTGCAATACCCTGCTTTTGCTCCCAGTGTCTCAGAAATGGCAGTTGGGTTTTTGGTCTTTTTGTATCTTGGTTTTCATAATTTTCCCCAACTGTGCATGCACACAACTATTTTTAGTCCCTTATAGTTTCTTTGTTTTCTATTGCTCAAGGGGAGACATTTGTCCAGCACTGCAGCAAAGGGTCCCAGGTCCCAGATCTCAACCTGTCTCACAGGGACTGGCATATTTTGGGTAACTAATAAAGATTGACTGAACTAACCATTCCTTTCCATTTCCCCTTCCTGTAGCATTAAAAAAAATGAGTATATATGTGATGTGATAGAGGTTTAAGCTAACACTACGGTGGTAATCATAGTGCAATACATAAAAGTATCAAATCAACATGTGGTGCACTTTAAACTTACAAAATGTTACATGTCAAGTATATTCCAATTTTAAAAAGAGTAACTTTTTACCATGGAAATATTTAACATTATTAACCTAAAACTCAATCAGTTTGAGAAATTTATTTCAGCCTTATTGATTAAAAGAAGATGTGAAGGCGCAAGGAATCAGAAAAAAGATTTTGTAAGAGAAAAACATAATGTTAAATTGGTTAAGCTTTTGATGGTTCTCTGTATTTCTTTCCTAAAGTTCTCTTATTATGTTATCATGAAAATTATTTATGTATAACAGTGTGAGTTATGCTAAAAATAATAGGTAAGAATTCATGTCTTCAAGAACACTCTCAATGGTACAGGAAAGAAATGCACTGTTAAACCTAAATAGACCAAAAACATAGTTAAAACTAACCAATTTCTCTGTCCTTTAACAAATATGAACAGCAGATACAAAGTATTCTTTTGGAAGTCATGCCTGCCTCCTGGCTCATTGTTTGGTAAAAAGTTGACATGTGGAATGAAGACTGTTTGCTATCCTTGACCTAGAGGTGTGCTTACACTCAAGGAGAATAGAAAATTCTTATAAATTCATGAGGAGGATGAGGAAAAATAACTACATTTGTTGAAAGAATGTTACTTACCAGAGATGATTCTAAATCCAGGAAAGTCAATTAACTTTCCCAAGGTCACAAGACTATTAGTTAGCAAAGATGGACCATAGTTTAGCTGATTATGGTAACTAAAACTGTTTTAGGCACAGTTAGTAAAGGCTTCTTTTAGAATCTCTCTACGTCTTCTCCATTGTTGATTAAACTAAAGAATTTTCCAGATCAGGATTGACATGTAGAGCAAATATGTCATCACAGTAGGGATCACTGCCAATTTAATCTTCCTAAACTTTTACAGTAATTATGTCACACTCTTTTCCCAACTACCTCTAATGTCTTCCTATATTTATAGGAAAAAGCATAAGTTCTGTAAAATTACTCTAGTCAAAATGTTCAGTTTGCAAGTTAGTACAAATTCTCAACTCCAGCCTGCCTAGACTTTGCATCATCCTGACCATAATAAAGTTCATTGATTTTATTGCTTTCTCTGACAGAGATTTAGAACTAAGCCCCAATACAAATTCCAGCACAGTTTCTAAATGTATCATTTCTGTACAGATCTCATTTTGTTTTTTTAACTCTTCAATGGCACAAAAAAATCACGACCTGGAAAAATAATTGCTAAAAAATTATCTAGCTGTTAAAGGTATCTTTTAGAAGTTACACATTCTTTGTTGATGATATTGTGTCCTTTTGTTTTTTTGGAAGACTATGACTTTTTTTTTTTTTTTTTTTTCTTTTTGCGGTATGTGGGCCTCTCACTGTTGTGGCCTCTCCCGTTGCGGAGCACAGGCTCCGGATGCGCAGGCCCAGCGGCCATGGCTCACGGGCCCAGCCGCTCCGCGGCATATGGGATCCTCCCAGACCGGGGCACGAACCCGTATCCCCTGCATCGGCAGGCGGACTCTTAACCACTGCGCCACCAGGGAGGCCCATGACTTTTTAAATATATATATAAAACTACATCCATCTGGCAATAAAACTAGATGGAATAGAAATAAAACTCTAAAAATTATCACATCAATTCACTTTCCTGAGCAGAATGCGATCCCTAGATATATTCTGGACAGCTATTTGTATCTAACAAAGGGTTGTCATACATTGTGGAGAATATTATATTTTTAAAGTAATTTAGAGCCATTTTTATTAGTTAACACATATAATATCACCATGAGTATAATTATTTATTATAGAGTTTTCTTATAAGATTTCAGTTTTATTTCATTTTACCCTGGCAATAATTTCAGTATTTTGACACAGGAGTGATAAAGAACTGGCAAGACGACAGGATAACTTAGTTTCTTCCTGGCAAGATGACAGGATAACTTAGTTTCTTCTTTCCTAACACACCCAACGTATTTCACTTTAAGATTTTGGCTGTCTGTTTAGTGTAGTTAAACTAATTTATTCCTAACTAATCTAGGATTCAGGAACAGCCTGGATCAACACCAGAAGAGACAGATCAGGGCGACAAAGATGAAACTGCAAGCTCTCAACCACTTTGATGGTGTTCAGGGAAAATTAGAAAAAATGACTCTTATGGACTGAATGTTTGTGTCCCCAAAAATTCTTATGTTGAACCCTAATCTGAGTATGATAGAATCTGGAGGTGGAGTTTTGGGAGGTGATTAGGTCATGAGGGTGGAACACCCTTGATAAGATCAGTGTCTTCATAAGAAGAGGCCAGAGAGCTCCCTCAACACTTCTGAACTTGAGGACACAGTAAGAACCTGGATGTCTATACTCCAGGCACAGTGAGGAGGGTGGCTCAGAGAAGAGAACATGTCCAAAGGACGCTGGCCAGGGCTGGGAATATTGGCTCACTGGGTGCGATATGTCAGCCATGGGACTCATTCATCCCTGGACTCAGATGAGTTGCATTCTCCATCTTCTTCAGATGGGATGCCAGCAGTTGTGTTGGCACTGTAGGGTTCTCAAGCAACCCTGTCCTTGGAACATTCCCAACTTCTCTGATTCAGTGTTAGGCCTAATGCAGACTCCACTGGGTGCAGATCAGGAAGAGACTTGGGTGGACAGTCAGAGACCCACACTGAGAAATGATGGTCAGTATTGGCCGTGGGGCCATGCCCAGAGAATCCTTCTTGCTTCCATTTCCTGGTGCTGCTGTAACAAATAACGACAAACTTAGTGGTTAAAACCACACAACACATGTTTATTATCTTACATTTTTATTTTATCTTTTTTAACATCTTTATTGGAGTATAACTGCTTTACAATGTTGTGTTAGTTTCTGCTGTATAGCAAAGTGAATCAGCTATATGTATACATATATCCACATATCCCCTCCCTCTTGCGTCTCCATCCCACCCTCCCTATCCCACCGCTCTAGGTGGTCACAAATAACCGAGCTGATCTCCCTGTGCTATGCAGCTGCTTCCCACTAACTATCTATTTTACATTTGGTAGTGCGTATATGTCAATGCCACTCTCTCACTTGGTCTCAGCTTACTGTTCTCCCTCCCCAGAACCTCAAGTCCATTCTCTAAGTCTGTGTCTTTATTCGTGTCATGCCCCTAGGTTCTTCAGAACCATTTTTTTTTAGATTCCATATATATGTGTTAGCATACGGTATTTGTTTTTCTCTTTCTGACTTACTTCACTCTGTATGACAGACTCTAGGTCCATCCACCTCACAACAAATAACTCAATTTCATTTCTTTTTATGGCTGAGTAGCTGAGTAATATTCATTGTATATATGTGCCACATATTCTTTGTCCATTCATCTGTAGATGGACACTTAGGTTGCTTCCATGTCCTGGCTGTTGTAAATAGTGCTGCAATGAACATCATGGTACACGATTCTTTTTGAATTATGGTTTTCTTAGGGTATATGCCCAATAGTGAGATTGCTGTGTCATATGGTAGTTCTGTTTTAAGTTTTTTAAGGAACCTTCATACTGTTCTCCATAGTGGCTGTATCAATTTACATTCCCACCAACAGTGAAAGAGAGTTCCCTTTTCTCCACACCCTCTCCAGCATTTATTGTTTGCAGATTTTTTCAGGATGACCATTCTGACTGGTGTGAGGTGATACCTCACTGTAATTTTGATATGCATTTCTCTAATGATTAGTGATGTTGAGCATCCTTTCATGTTTGTTGGCAATCTGCATAGCTTCTTTGGAGAAATGTCTATTTAGGTCTTCTGCCTATTTTTGGATTGGGTTGTTTGTTTTTTTGATATTGAGCTGCATGAGCTACTTGTAAATTTTAAAGATTAATACTTTGTCAGTTGTTTCATTAGCAAATATTCTCTCCCATTCTGAGGGTTGTCTTTTGGTCTTGTTTATGGTTTCCTTTGCTGTGCAAAAGCTTTTAAGTTTCATTAGGTCCCATGTGTTTATTTTTGTCTTTATTTCCATTTCTCTAGGAGGTGGGTCAAAAAGGATCTTGCTGTGATTTATGTCATAGAGTGTTCTGCCTATGTTTTCCTCTAAGAGTTTGATAGTGTCTGGCCTTACATTTAGGTCTTTAATCCATTTTGAGTTTATTTTTGTGTATGGTGTTAAGGAGTGTTCTAATTTCATTCTTTTAAATGTAGCTGTCTAGTTTTCCCAGCACCACATATTGAAGAGGTGGTCTTTTCTCCATTTATATTCTTCCCTCCTTTATCAAAGATAAGGTGACCATATGTGCATGGGTTTAACTCTGAGATTTCTATCCTGTTCCATTGATCTATATTTCTGTTTCTGTGTCAGTACACTATTGTCTTCATTATTGTAGCTTTTTAGTATAGTCTGAATCTGTCCAGGAGCCTGATTCCTCCAGCTCCATTTTTCTATCTCAGGATTGCTTTGGCTATTCGGGGTCTTTTGTGTTTCCATACCAATTGTGAAATTTTTTGTTCTAGTTCTGTGAAAAATGCCATTGGTAGTTTGATAGGGATTGCATTGAATCTGTAGATTGCTTTGGGTAGTAGAGTCATTTTCACAATGTTGATTCTTCCAATCTAAGAACATGGAATATCTCTCCATCTGCTTGTATCATCTATAATTTCTTTCATCAGTGTCTTATAGTTTTCTGCATTGGTCTTTTCTGCAACAGGTCATAGTCTCCTTAGGTAGGTTTATTCTTAGGTATTTTATTCTTTTTGCTGCAGTGGAAAATGGGAGTGTTTCCTTAATTTCTCTTTCAGATTTATCATCATTAGTGTATAAGAATGCAAGAGATTTCTGTGCATTAATTTGGTATCCTGTTACTTTACCAAATTCATTGATTAGCTCTAGTAGATTCTGGTAACATCTTTAGGATTCTCTATGTATAGTATTATGTCGCCTGCAAACAGTGACAGCTTTACTTCACCTTTTCTGATTTGGATTCCTTTTATTTCTTTTTTTTTTTTTCTGTGATTGCTATGGCTAAAACTTCCAAAACTATGTTGAATAATAGTGGTGAGAGTGGACACCTTGTCTTGTTCCTAATCATGGAGGAAATGGTTTCTGTTTTTCACCATTGAGAATGATGTTGTCTGTGGGTTTGTCATATATGGCCTTTATTATGTTGAGGTAAGTTCCCTCTATGCTTACTTTCTGGAGAGTTTTTATCATAAATGGGTGTTAAATTTTATCAAAAGCTTTTTCTGCATCTATTGAGATGGTCATATGGTTTTTCTGCTTCAATTTGTTAATACAGTGTATCACATTGATTGATTTGCATATATTGAAGAATCCTTGCATTCCTGGGATAAACCCCACTTGATCATGGTGTATGATCCTTTTAATGTGTTACCGGATTCTGTTTGCTAGTATTTTGTTGAAGATTTTTGCATCTATGTTTATCAGTGATATTGACCTGTAGTTTTCTTCTTTTGTGACATTGCTGTCTGGTTTTGGTATCAGGGTGATGGTGGCCTCGTAGAATGAGTTTGGGAGTGTTCCTCTCTCTGCTATATTTTGGAAGAAGTTGAGAAAGATAGGTGTTAGGCATTCTCTAAATGTTTGATAGAATTCGCCTGTGAAGCCATCCTGTCCTGGGCTTTTGTTTGTTGGAAGATTTTTAATCACAGTTTCAATTTCAGTGCTTGTGACTGGCCTGCTTATATTTTCTATTTCTTCCCGGTTCAGTCCCATAAGGTTGTGCTTTTCTAAGAATTTGTCTATTTCTTTCAGGTTGCCCATTTTATTGGCATATAGTTGCTTGTAGTAATCTCTTATGATCCTTTGTATTTCTGCAGAATCAGTTGTTACTTCTCCTTTTTCACTTCTAATTTTGTTGATTTGAGTCTTCTCCCTTTTTTTCTTGATGAGTCTGGCTAATGGTTTAGCAATTTCATTTATCTTCTCAAAGAACCAGCTTTTAATTCTATTGATCTTTGCAATTGTTTCCTTCATTTATTTTTCATTTATTTCTGATTTGCTCTTCATGATTTCTTTCCTTCTGCTAACTTCGGGGTTTTTTTTTTTTTGGTTGTTGTTGTTCTTCTTTCTCTAATTGCTTTAGGCGTAAGGTTAGGTTTTTTATTTGAGAGTTTTCTTGTTTCTTGAGGTAGGATTGTATTGCCATAAACTTCCCTCTTAGAACTGCTTTTGCTTCATCCCATAGACTTTGGGTCGTTGTGTTTTCATTGTCATTTGTTTCTAGGTATTTTTTGTTTTCCTCTTTGATTTCTTCAGTGATCTCTTGGTTATTTAGTAAAATATTGTTTAGCCTCCACGTGTTTGTGTTTTTTACAACTTTTTTCCTATAATTGATATCTAGTCTCATAATGCTGTGGTTGGAAAAGATACTTGATATGTTTTCCATTTTCTTTAATTTACCAAGGCTTGATCTGTGACCCAAGATATGATCTATCCTGGAGAATGTTCCATGAGCACTTGAGAAGAAATTGTATTCTGTTGGTTTTGGATGGCATGTCCTAGAAATATCAATTAAGTCCATCTTGTTTAATGTATCGTTTAAAGCTTGTGTTTCCTTATTTATTTTCATTTTGGATGATATGTCCATTGGTGAAAGTGGGGTGTTAAAGTCCCCTACTATGATTGTGTTACTGTTTTACCCTTTTATGGCTGTTAGCATTTGCCTTATGTATTGAGGTGCTCCTATGTTGGGTGCATAAATATTTACAATTGTTATATCTTCTAGGATTGATCACTTGATCATTATGTAGTGTCCTTCTTTGTCTCTTGTAATAGTCTTTTTTTTAAAGTATATTTTATCTGGTATGAGAATTGCTACTCCAGCTTTCTTTTGATTTCCATTTGCATGGAATATCTTTTTCCATCCTCTCACTTTCAGTCTATATGTGTCCCTAGGTCTGAAGTGGGTCTCTTGTAGACAGCATATATACAGGTCTTGTTTTTGTATCCATTTAGCCAGTCTATATCTTTTGGTTGGAGCATTTAATCAACTTACATTTAAGGTAGTTATCAATATGTATGGTCCTATTACCATTTTCTTAATTGTTTTGTGTTTGTTTTTGTAGGTCTTTTCCTTCTCTTGTGTTTCCTGCCTAGAGAATCACCTTTAGCATTTGTTGTAATGCTAGTTTGGTGGTGCTGAATTCTCTTAGCTTTTGCTTGTCTGTAAAGGTTTTAATTTCTCCACTGAATTGGAATGAGATCCTTGCCGAGTAGAGCAATCTTGGTTGTAGGTTTTTCCCCTTCATCACTTTAAATATATCCTGCCACTCCCTCTGGCTTGCAGAATTTCTGCTGAAAGATCAGCTGTTAACATTATGGGGATTCCCTTGTACGTTATTTGTTGCTTTTCCCTTGATGCTTTTAATATTTTTCCTTGTATTTAATTTTTGGTAGTTTGATTAATATGTGTCTTGGCATGTTTTCCTTGGATTTATCTTGTATCACACTTTCTGAACTTCCTGGATTTGACTGATTATTTTATTTCTCATATTAGGGAAGTTTTCAACTATAATCTCTTCAAATATTTTCTCAGTCCCTTTTTTTTTTCTCGTCTTCTTCTGGGACCCCAATAATTCAAATGTTGGTGCATTTAGTGTTGTCCCAGAAGTCTCTGGGATGGTCTTCAATTCTTTTCATTCTTTTTTCTTTATTCTGCTCTGCAGTAGTTATTTTCACTATTTTGTCTTCCAAGTCACTTACCCGTTATTCTGCCTCAGTTATTCTGCTATTGATTCCTTCTAGAGCATTTTTTAATTTCATTTATTGTATTGTTCATCATTGTTTGTTTCCTCTTTAGCTCTTCTAGGTCCTTGTTAAAAGTTTCTTGTATTTTCTCTATTTCCAAGATTTTGGATCATGTTTGCTATCATTACTGTGATTTCTTTTTCAGGTAGAGTATTTATTTCCTTTTCATGTTTTTGCTCTGGTGTGTTTTTACTTTGTTCCTTCAACTGCTGTGTATTTCTCTATCTTCTCATTTTGCTTAACTTACTGTGTTTGTGTTCTCCTTTTCACATGCTGCAGGCTCATAGTTCCTGTTCTTTTTGGGGTCTGCCCCAAGTAGGTAAGGTTGGTTCAGTGTGTTTTGTAGGCTTCCTGGTGGAGGGGACTGGTGCCTGTGTTCTGGTGGATGAGGCTGGATCTTGGCTTTCTGGTGGGCACGACCAAGTCCGGTGCATTTTGGAGTGTCTGTGAACTTATTATGATTTTAGGCAGCCTCTCTGCTAATGGGTGCAGTTGTGTTCCTGTCCTGCTAGTTATTTGGTATGGGGTGTCCAGCACTGTATCTTGCTGGTCATTGAGAGGAGCTGTGTCTTAGCGTGAGGCAGAGATCTCTGAGATATATCTTGCTAATTGATATTACGTGGGACTGGGAGGTCTCTGTTGGTCCAATGTCCAGAACTTGGCTCTCTCACCTCAGAGGCTCAGTCCTGACACCTGGCTGGAGCACCAAGTCCCTGTCAGCCACACGGCTCAGAAGAAAAGGGAGATAAAAAGAAAGAAAGAAAAAAAAAGAAGTAAAATAAAATAAAATTTATTAAAATAAAAAAAAATTATTAAAATTAAAATTTTTTTAAGTAATAAAACAAAATAAGAAGAGAGCAACTAAACCAATAAACAAATCCACAAATGATAACAAGCACTAAAAGCTAAGATAAATATAAAAATTAGAAACTAATCAGTTGCATACAGCAAATCCCAAATCTTTAGTTGCTCCCAACATCCACCGCCTCAATCTTGGGACAGTTCGTTGTCTATTCAGGTATTCCACAGATGCAGGGTACATCAAGTTAGTTGTGGAGATTTAATCCACTGCTCCTGAGGCTGCACAGAGAAATTTCCCTTTCTCTTCTTTGTTTGCACAGCTCCTGGGGTTCAGCTTTGGATTTTGCCCCACCTCTGCATGTAGGTCACCCTCTGGTGTCTGTTCTTTGCACAGACAGGAGGGGTTTAAAGGACTGGCTGATTAGGGGGCTCTGGCTCACTCAGGCCAGGGGGAGGGAGAGGTATGGAATGCGGGCAAGCTTGCGGCGGCAGAGGCTGTTGTGATGTTGCAACAGCCTGAGACATGCCGTGTGTTCTCCTGGGAAGTTGCCCCTGGATCATGGGACCCTGGCAGTGGTGGGTTGCACAGGCTCCCAGGAGGGAAGCTGTGGTAAGTGACACTTGCTTGCACACAGGATTCTTGGTGGCTGCAGCAGCAGCATTAGCATTTCATGCTTGTCTCTGGTGTCTGCTCTGATAGCTGTGGCTCATGCTCATCTCTGAAGCTTGTTTAGGCAGTGTTCTGAATGTCCTCTCCTCGAGCACCCCGAAACAATGGCCTCTTACCTCTTAGGCAGGTCCAGAGTTTTTCCCAGACTACCTCCCAGTTAGCTGTGGTGCACTAGCCCTCTTCAGGCTGTGTTCACACAGCCAACCCCAGTCCTCTCCCTGGGGTCTGACCGCCAAAGCCCGAGCCTCAGCTCCCAGTCTCCACCCACTCCGGTGGGTGTGCAAACAAGCCTCTCAGGCTGGTGAGGGCTGGTCGGCACTGATCTTCTGTGCGGGAATCTCTCTGCTTTGCCCTCTGCACCCCTGTTGCTTCACTCTCCTCTGTGGCTCCGAATTTTCCCCCCGCCCACCCCTGTCTCCGCCAGTGAAGGGGCTTTCTAGTGTGTGGAAACTATTCCTCCTTCACAGCTCCCTCCCAGAGGTGCAGTCCTGTCCCTATTCTTTGTTTCTGTTTTTTTCTTTTTTCATTTGCTCTATCCAGGTACATGGGGAGTTTCTTGCCTTTTGGGAAGTCTGAGGTCTTCTGCCAGCATTCAGTAGGTATTTTGTAGGAGTTGTTCCATGTGTAGTTTTATTTTTGATGTATTTGTAGAGAGGAAGGTGATCTCTACATCTTACTCCTCAGCCATCTTGAAGTTCTTCTCTTACATTTTTATAGATTAGAGCTCCAACACGGAAAAAAAATCAGTGTCAAGAGACCTGTGTACCTTCTGGAGGCCCTAAGGGAAAATCCATTTCTTTGCCATTTCCCACTGCCAGAGGCTGTCCTTGTGCCTTGGTTTATGACCCCTTCCTTTGTCTTCAAAGCCAGCAACAGAGCACCTTTCTGGCTTTTTTTCCATAGTCACATCTTCTGACCACATCCAGGAAGCAAACATTCTCTTCTCTGAAGGTTCCTTGTCATCATATTTAAGACCCACTCACGTAATCCAGTATCACCTCCCAATCTCAAGGCCCTTAACTTAATCACATCTGTAAAGTCCCTTTTACCATGGAAGGTAGCATATTTACAGGTTCCAGAGATTAGGACATGGATGTCTTCAGGGACCATTATTCTGCCTACCACACTTCCCAAATGAGTAAGACTTCAACTTGTTAAAATTCTGCTTTCAGTAAGAATCTAAAAGTTGATGTATCAAAAATCTCTTCCTGCGAAGGGATTGGGAGAGAGAAACTCAATTTGTCCACAGAAAGGAAAGAAGAGGACCGGGGCTTCATGTATCCAGACTTCAAATCTACAAGTGGGATGGTTAGAGCTTCCTCTCCATGGGCCTTCATAGTATTGACCTTCTCATTGAGAACAAGATGACATGAGCACATGGACAGTGGAAATATTTTTCACTGGGAAAGAGAAAAAGGAGGGTGCAAGTTGTCACAAGCTCTCTGCCTTGGCAGAGAAATGACCTCCTCTTTCTTCTGGTCGTCCAAACTTCTTGGTGTTGGAGGAAGAAAACCAGCAAATAGGAATACAGTCTCAGAGGTCATATATCCTCATATTCACTTCCCTCAATTCTGATGCCAAATGCTGTCTTCAAGAAACCATTGCCTCCCCTGTCTTCAGTCCTTTGCCAGATGCCCTTGTGCTGCAGGAGGTCAACCCCTTCCCATACCCCTTAGGATTAACTGAGTGAACAGCAATAGGAGTGTGTAGACTGTACAAATGACACTGTCCCTATTATAAAAATGATGGGGCTGAGTGGAATGTTGCTGCTTTTAATCTCTTAGGCAGGATGTCCTTGTAAAGGATGAGACCCAAGGGTCAATACAATTCACTAAACTTTAGGCAGTCAGTTATCTTAGCATGGATGCCCTGACCAACAAATGGCCCCACCTTCACATTTATTATGAACTGTTGGACCATTGCCTAAGAGTTGACCCCTTCAGGGTAAAGAAATGTGGGAATCATTTGCCTCACAGATACCCAAAATATAAATCAAAATCCCATATGTCTATGCATATACTAAGGCCACAATACATGGCCTTGACAGCACATTCCTTATTCCCTTCAGAATTATAGACATTACTGATAGTAACCAAGGCACACCCTTCACTTCTCAAAATACACTACGGCAGGCTTTTGAAAACAGGCACTCAATAGAACAGTCAGGAAGGGGAAAATTTTCCTTTCCTCTTTCCTTCTTTTGTTGTTTTTGGCTGGTCAAATAATTAAAATGGCATAAGATGGACTAATAGGAAAAAATCAAATTTTAATTTGTATGTTGGGAACCCCACATACATGAGAGGGTCAGAAACCTCACATACATTAGAAGTTCAGAGATAGAAAGTGTAAGAGTCCTGTGAGAGCTTGATAGAGGGTCCACTACCCCCACACTCTAATCACTCTAATCATAGGGCCAGATACCAGACAACTAGAGGCAGCCCCTATGTACCAGAGCCTGTTGAAATTATTCAAACTAACCAATCCTAAACCTGCTTATTCTGCCTTGCTTTGCTTTTCCTGAAAAAAACAAAAAACACAATAAAGGCTCTTGTCCCTGTTTTCCTCTCTGCCTCCTGATTGACCCTCATTCTTACCCTGTGACCTATGTGATGTGTCTCCAAATTCTGGGAATCTGTGAGTATAAAAACTTCCTTCATGACAGTCATTTCTCTGTCTGTGTGTCATCATACCTGACTAAAGCAAATGCCAGGCACATTTTAACATCCTTCTTTAAAAGAATCTTACAGTGAATATACTCCTTCCAATCTCCTGGTCTTCCTGAGAAAGAAGCTAGCAGGAATAGCCAATGGCACAGGTAAAGAAAGATCCAGGTTGATCAAATGCCAAGGACTTATGTTCCAGAGAGATTCATTCTGCTCCTCAGATCTTTCCCATATAAAAGTGCAATAGGCTAAATAATGCTCCCCCTTCAAAAGATTTCCACATTCTAATTTCTGGAACATGTGAATGTTACCTTCTATGGCATAAGGGACTTTGCAGATATGATTAAGTTAGGATCTTGAGATGGTGAGATTATTCTGGATTATCTAGGTGGGCCCAATGTAATAACAAAATAAGAGGGAAGCAGGACATTAGGGTAATTAATAAGAAATGTGGCAACAGAAACAATAGGTTGTAGTGATGAGAGGAAGTGTTCTCAATCAAGGAATTCAGGTGGCCTCCAAGAAGCTAGAAAAGGCAAGGAAATGGGTTTTTCCCTCAGAGCCTCCCAAAAGAACCAGTCCAGCCAAATTAGGCCAGTGAAACTGATTTTAAACTTCTGACCTCCAGAACAGTACAAGAATAAATTTGTGTTGTTTTAAATTAAATTTGTTACAGCAGCAATATGAAACTAATACATAAGGGGAGAGAAAGATCCAGGTCACTCACACACTAAAAGTTAGAACGTTGACTCACAATAATGATACCATCTTATATTTAACTTTGTGAGTTTCCTCCATGAGTTAAAGGAAAATTTGTAAAAATTTACTGGCTAAAATTTAGAAAGATTTTTAAACTTGACCCTGCTTTTTCTTACACACACACATACACACACACACACACACACACACACACACACACAACAGCTCCAGGAGTCCAGCCTGTGGGAAGCCTCCTGTTTTCACTGAGTCCCATGGGGGTCAGTTTGTACTGAACAAATCCAAAGATTGTGTAGGATTTTCAGGTTGAAGACCACACCTTCCTGTGCTCCAGCTTTGGTTTCTCTGTGAGGTGTTCTGGTGATCACTAGAGGTGTGTGTCATAATTTTTCAGGCTTTTCTGCTCTTGGATTATTTATGTTGCTGTTTTGGTGGTTTAACTGGTATCCAATTTTCTTTCTTGATTCTCACTTGGATTTCTAACAGGCTCCCAAGTGATGCTGACACTGCATGTCTGTTGGCCAACACTTTGCATGAGTAGCAAGAATATAGAGGTTAGAAGTTGAGCCAGGCCAGGTTATGTTGGGGAAATGATTAAAATCCTGAGAAAGTTTTAATGATACTAGGCCAAATTGATGTTATAAGACAAGAATTCAATCCTATGTCCTTAGCCTAAAGGGCCTAAAGATGTCGGCCATTCTTATTCTTATTATTACCTTCTAGCTGCCTTTTTTCTCCATTAAGCCGGATTCACTGCGTACTGAATACTGGTAGGTGAATTTGTGTATGTATCTTTTCTTCTGTCACTTAAATGTTAAAATATAAGTATTTTCCCACATAACTAAAAATTATTCCTGATAATTTTTTTATTATTAAAGTAAAATATGCATAAAGATTTTTTGAGTCTTACTATCTGCATTTCTTTATTTTTTAAAATTGATTTTATTGAAGTATAGTTGATTTACAGTGTGTGTTAATGTATAAAGTCTTTTTTTTTTTTAAGATTACACTATAGGAAAAGACTCAGAATGTGAAAAGTAACAGTCTCTTTCCCACCATCCACAGCCTCTCTATTCAGAGGCAACCACTGCCAACATTTCGTGTTTTCCATTTTATGATGAGGTCCAATATAACTCAGTAAAGTAAAATGTACATATTTCATTACTTCTTTTTTTTCATTACTTCTTGATTAAACAACTTTGGAAAGTACTTAAAAACTCTCTATTATGAAAGATAAGACAGTTGGCATATAAATGGTCAAGTCATTACTTTGAAAACTAGCAAATAATGGGAAAGAGCCATTTATTCTTCATTTCCTTGTAGATTCGATCACTAGCTAGCTAAAGAGTAGATAAGGAAGAGTTTCTTGTTACATATGTATTCTAGCTAATGAGTGATGAAGGAAAGGTGCCATTGTGTGGAGGAATGGTGCCATTTTGTGGAAAGGTACCATTTTGTGACCCCTAAGAATTAATGGATTTAGACTTTGAGCATCAGGTCAGCCAACATCATAAATGGAGGGCAATCAGAGTATGGGTTTCTTGTTGGAAGAATCAACTTTTAGTCTGCCAAAAATGAAAAGCTGAATCTGATCAAGTGTCTAAATCCAGCTACAATCTACAAGGGACATGTTAAATTTAACAGTACCAGAAACAATCATCAGAGTCCAGAATGTGGGAAACCACTAAACAAATGACCAGATCTGTTCAGTAAATTGAAAGGAAGAGAAAAAGAGAAAGACTTTTAAGGGACATACCAGCAAAAACAATGAGTGCACTTTATTTGGACCTGACTCACACACACTGAGAAAAATGTAGATACTGATGACATTTATGAGAGAATAGAAAATCTGAATGCTAAATGGATTTTAATTGTGCTAATGAATGACTGTCCACTTTTAGGTCTGATCAGATTAATTGCAACTGTTTTTTTAACAGACCTCATCTTTTAGAGATATGTTCTGAAATATTTACAGCTAAAATCATATGGTATCTGGAATTTGTTTCAAAGTAATCCAAGGTAGAGGAAATTAGTGAGGATACAGATGAGGTTACACTGGCTATGAGTTTATGATTATTGAAGCTGGGTGAATGGGTACATGGAGGTTCTTCTTTTTCACATGTTTAAAATTTTCCATAATAAGAATTTTTTTAAGGAAGTATATCTAGATGTTAACAATTTTTTAATCTGGGTGGTAGGTAATAAGGTTTATCAAAATTTTGTTTACATTTTCCTGCTTCAAATATATACAATTAATAATAAGCAATTAAACAATAAAACATAAAAGAAATAATAAAAACTAACAAACAATAAATTTAACTTACTACTTCCTCCTTTCCCTTCTTCCCTAACACCTCTCAATTTTTGTATAGTAATATTATTCTTATATATAAAACTTTAAATTGGAAATCTTACATAATCCAAGTGGTCATTTGTTTGTCTGATAATTTTTTTCCCTGGCTGTGGCAGCTTTTAGACTATTATCTCTTTACAACTGGAGTTATAAAATTGCACTAGGAATGTCCAGGTAAGCGTCTTTTCTATTTTTATTGAGTTATCTTTATCAATGACCAATTGATCACTTCAATGTGAACATGTGAATATTTTATATTATTGTATTTACATTGTTATTGTTCTTTGATGTTTTTCTAACTTTTTATTTTTCATTCTTTTTTTGTTTGTTTGTTTTTGTTTTCTCCTTCTAGAAATCTTACTAGATGAACACTGGGGTTCCTGGATGAGGGTATCCATGATGCTAAGCTTTTCTCTTATATTTTCTCATTGTTTCTTTTCCTTCAACACCTTTGGAGAGTTTCTCAGCATCTTCTAGATCATTGATTCTATCTTTGGCTTTTTTTTTTTTAATCATTCAGTCCTTCTACTAAACTTTTCAGTATGGCAATATTTTAATTTCCAAAAATACTTTACTATTTTCCTATTGCTCCCTTTTCATACCATCCTTTTCTTATTTTAGTAATAATACCAGACAGCTCAAATCTCTCTGAAGATGTTCAAATTAAAGTTTTTCTTTTTTCTTGGATGATTTATTTCCTCCAGCAAATGTTTTGTTTTGCTTTGCTTTGTTTTTGGTTTTGTTTTTTTTTAATCATTATAGTCCTTCTTTTTTCTTAAATGCCTGGTGACCCTGGTTCGTGTTTATGAATGTGAAGCTATTGTGATTGTTATGGATCTTTTTTTTTCCATTTTTGACCTTTTTTTTCTAGTAGCTTTGTCTAATATGACCATTTTTATAGTGTTTCCTTTTATAAACTTAAAAAATGAAACAATATCTATTGAATGTCACGCCTTGTTATCATTTGTTTTCTATAGTATATGTCCACCATTCTTGATTTCTCTATTAGCAAAATTATGTGTTGACCCAGAGTACTAACTAGATTAGATTATTGGGCAATATAATTAATGGAACTTACATAATTTAGGTGTTGTGTTATACATTTTTTTCTTGTCTTATTTCTGAATACTCTTCCATTTTTTTTATATTTATACCATATTTTTATAGTCTAACATGATTTTTGTTTCTTTATAGAAAACTTTGACTTAAGTATTTTTTTCTCTATTCTTGAAAGAAATCCACAAATCTTACCTGGTAATATGCTCTTTAATTGTAATCAAAATTGTGCAAGGTCTATCCTCTACTACCAGAAAGTCCCTTGTCAGAAAGGGTCACCTGCTGCCTTGGTTGTATGCATGGTCTCTGCACTGCCTTGCCCTGAGGAACAGACCAGAAACAAGAAGGAGGGAGGAGGGAATGTACCATGACGGCTTTTCTTTCTCTGGTTTGGATTCAACTTCTCTTCCTTATTTACACCCATGTTTATGTCCTCACTGGAGTCAATCAACCTCTGAACAGTTGAGTCTGTGTCTCACCGACATTTTTTAAAATTATGCAAAACTGCTCTTTCCCCAAATCCAGCCCCTGGAAAATATTCCAAGAGGCTATATTCTATGCCTTAAAACTTCTGAACACAAGAGAGAAACAGGAATAAAAGAATTTGGGCTTTGTATCTGGCAATGTAGAATGTTTCTGGGCATGGCAATCAAGGTGAGAAATTAGTGAAATAGCAGAAGTTTTGGTTTATGCTTCATTCTCACTGAGATATTTGACAGCATGACAGAGGTCATTTGTATTTTCATGCTTCCCTAGGCAGACATAGGTCCTATGGAAAACATGCCCATTTTACAGTCATTTTCTTCCACATAATTGTGTCCTGTCTTCTGACACTTTAATATCCATGCAGTTGGTGATAATTTTCACTTCATTTAAAAAATAAAATAAGCTTAAATCCAATACATACCTCTAAACAATGAAAATGCAAACATGCACAGAAGTTAGGGCTTCCACGGGCACTGGCTGCATGAGTAAATATTGACAGCTTATTACATTTTTGATTCCAAAAATTCTCTGTGCGTAGTTCTCAATGTACTTATTCATTAGATACGAAGCACCAACTGAAAACATAGAAGCAAAAAATGGAGTAAACCAGAGAGACACCATACTGCATAAGATAAAAATAAGAATAAATCAATAAATATTAGAACTGGTTAGGAAAACGGACATACTAGGCAGCCATAAGAGAATGCAAAAACTCTGAGAGATGCTCAGAGTAACTAAAGATAGTATGGACACAAGGAGACAAAAAGGTAGAAACAAAACCTCTGTGTCTGGATAGTAAACTCTAGACGTTACTGACTGAATTACACTGACTGTAGGATTGTACTTAACAAAACAAAATGTGATAAACCTAAAAAGTATGCATTCCAATGAAAAATGTAAATGTCTTGAAATCAGTATAAACCTTACCCTATTTCACTTTGCATCTCTTGAGATTTAATTGTTATTAACTTGAAATAAAAGCATTTCGTAAAAGCCTACATTTCAATAGAAGTACTACATGTACTGTAAGATTATCAATGTGTATCAGATTTTCAGAGTGGAGCATCTTCATGTCCACTCTGATGTGACGAAGTGCAGAAGTAAAATGATCTCTGCCCTTCTGTCCTTGATATATAATTATACTTTAATTAGAACATAACTTTTTGTATTCCCTGAAGGAACATACACTCTGCAGGGACCAAATTGATTGGTAAGTAATAAAGTTGTAAATAAATTGATAGTTGGTATTTTCCCACTGTGAGCATTGGACACAATGCTTAGGTTTCTTACAATATTTGGTATTTTCCCACTGTGAACATTGGACACAATGCTCAGGTTTCTTACAATATTTGCTCTATAGCCCTCATGAAGTCCAGACAATATTATTCAGTATACAGAGCCAATATTATCATAAAGAGCAACTCATTTAAGCTTTTTAGAAAATTCTCCAATTATGCAGCCTTTCGTTTGTAATTGGATTTTTGTTGTAGGTAGCAATTAGAGGTTTCCAAATTAGAGGTTTCCAAGGGAAAGGCTCATCTGGCAGTTTTAACATTATTACAGAAGTTAATCATAGATGCTTAGGTTCAAGATCCCAGGACAAAATAAAAGTCACCCCATTTTTAAATCCAGTGAGCACAGGGCCTTTTCAGCCAGCCTTGTAAGTATACCATAGAATCTAACTTTGTCAGCCTGGACTGGGGCAACCTAAACTAAAACTTCTCAGAATTATAGAAGTAAATTACAGACCCATCTTTTCAAGGCTAACTGTATACTCCACAACTATGACAGTCAAGCACAAATGTATTTTTGGATTTATAATATATTCCTCTTTAAAAAATATTAAGTCATTCCTAAATAATATTTTCCTTTTTAAATTTAAAAAAAAGTCTATTATTTGGAGAAAACACACATGAACTTAAGATATATCTATGTGCTGTAGAATATGTGATCAATTAACAATTAGCTAGTATTAGCTATCTGTAGCTGCATAAAAAATTACTCCAAAACTTAGTGGAGAGAAACTACAACATTTATTATTTCTCCATCTTTGTGGGTCAGAAACCCAACCATGCTCCAGCTCTGGCTCAGGGTTCCTCATAAAGCTTCAATCAAGATGTTTGTTGGGGTTACCATCATCTTAAGGCTCAACTGGGAAAGTTCTGCTCTTGAACTGACTTGTGTGGTTGTTGGCAGGATTCCGTTTCTCCCAGGAAACTGGTTGGCTAGAAGCATCTCTCAGTTACTTGTCATGTGTGTCTCTCCTTAGGACGGTAAGCCTGAGTTCATCAGTGTGAGAAAGTGAAAAAGCCACACAGATACTGAGCAAGATGGAGGTTACAGTCTTCTATAACTTACCCTCAGAAATGACATCCCATCACTTTTGCCTTATTGGTTAAAAGCAAGTCACTGTGTCCAGACCCTAGACAGAGAGGGATTACACAGAGGGGTGAACATGAGGAGATGGGTCATGGGAGCCATTCTAGAAGCTCTCAATTATAGCTTAGCATATAGGAAAACTGACATATTATGAATAAATAGAATTCCCAAACTGAAAAAGTACTTCTTGGAGGTCCCTTATATCAACATTCTCCTTAAAAACCATCATTACCCTCAGATTCAACCAAACAGACACAGCAGAATTAATTTTTCTTGTTTTTTTTTTCTATTCCTAATTGGTGATAAAATTAAAGTACTATTCAAAAGAAGTCACTCAATGACAAAGAGCAATCACAAAAACACATAAACTGTCTCCATATTATGACATAATGTAATAAAATATGATTGACTAAAATAATTATTTTTTCTATAATATAAAATATATTATATATATAAAAATATCATATATAACTATATCATAAAATGAAATATTTTAAAAATCTGTACTAAGAGGTAAATTAAGATATTAATGGGCTACTGTTTTTCTCTTATCACATTGGAAAAATTTATTATTGAGAATATATATGCATAGTTTTTTAATTTAAAAGAATTTACATTAAACTGTAGTGGACTGAAGTGTGCAGTTAAAGAAGAGTCTAAGTGACTCTGAGTGGTATCTGCAGAGTTTTAATTTGTAATGATGAGCATGTACTGCTTTTATAAACTTAGTACATTTTTAATAAACAGGGAATTAATAAGAGTAAATTCTGCAAACGTAACCTATATGCTCATTTATTCATATGTAGTTGTTTAACGATGAGTTCAACAAGCCCTATCGGGTACGCATTTGGTGTCACGGTACCAGGTTCAATGTTAAGTTACATACTAAAGGGAGACAGGCCTTCTGCATCCAGGTGCCATCCATACATGTTATTCTAGTCTATATTATGTAATCGTCTCTGGTTTGAATAGGTTGTATTTCCAAAGGTTTTACCTCATAGACAACAATAAAGTGAAATGGCTCTGGGTGCTGGATACTTGATTCCAGAATGTCAAAACTATTCACAAGTTTTCATTTGTTATCACGGAAATCTTTTCTCAGCAATACATCCATCCTTTTTCATTTCACCATCTTTCTGGTTGACAGTCAAGATGGTTTTCTGCACTTTCCAAAATCAGTATGGTTCAAGCATATAACTAAAGTGAGTTTCTACAGGATGATAGAAGTTGTTAAATATAAAAGATGTTCAATGGTCAAATTCATCTGAGTATCACTTAAGTGAACTTCACCAGTGGCTCTACAAGAGGGCCTCTATGAGCAGGGTGCTTAGAAGCAGTAAGAACCTCTCTAGGAACATGCATACCATATCTTCAGACTTCTCATCTACAGAAGCCCTTTCTCTTAGAGAATTAATCTAATGCTCCCTGGAACTAAAAAGGGGAAGTGCAACTGTAGTCAACACAGTGATATATGCAAAAGATTGCCTCAATATATATTTTTCATATTCATAGAATATTTTTTTTGTTTTCCTAGTCTAAGTGTTATCTATCTCCTGTGATGTGCTGCTCCCTTCAGGGTTTTGTAAAGGCATGGAAACAGCCCCATGAAACAACAAAGCCAAAGCACAGATGGGAAAGTATAGAGGAAGCCCTTGAGATTGATGCCGCTGCTTGGTCCAGCACCCACGTATTCCTGACAGATGCATATGTGTACATTTCAGAAGGAAGGCAGAACATCAGTAGTGCCCCATCACTCTCAGACCTTAAATGTCTACAAAGGCCCAGGACTGCTCTACACTGATCCATGGTCTAAGGAGTTACTTGCTAATACTGAAAACAACAAATTTCTTGTTCTTGTGCTAAATACTTTTCAGACAAAGACACTTTCCCATTATTGTGCTAAATAATAGTGGGACCAGAGGAAGATAACATAGCTACTTGTTCCAGGAAATACTTGCTTGAAAGATAAGACAGTGAACCAACTATTAAAATAGCTTATTATCAAAACTGACATATAACCAATACTTTCTTCTCAACCTTCCCTCTCTATGCACACCAACCCCAGGCATAAATTCTGCCCAACCCAACCAGTTCCCTCATGGAAAGACTGCTGCAAAATCAGCCATCTGCATCCTTAAAACCCTGTGAACCTCTTCTCCTGACTTTCCACTCTGAGACACTATGACTACCAATGTGGTGTTCTCCCATACTCAGTAAATCTAGAAAAAAAATAGCTTTACTTGATCAACACGAATTTGGGGAGTAATCTTTTTTGGGGAATTGACAGCTAACATTTAAGGACCATGAACCTCTAAGAGATCCCTACCCTTAATGCAACATCACACAAATATGCGAGTATTCGCTTTGATTTAATGGGTTGATGTATTAAAATGGTCTTGAAATTGGCCATTAACATGATATAAGAAAGGCTTCATGTCCTCTATTCCCTAGGTTTGTCAAGGTCCTCCCAGTACATGGAGGTGTTAGCCTCCAACTGATCAAGATTTACAAAGGGTTGAGCCTTTCTAGTACACTGGGTTCTAGATGAACACTTAAAGACTGACCATGAACTGCCTACCCCAGCCCAACTTTCCCTTTGCAGGTCCTTTGCACTGTCTTCCTCATATCAGATACAGGATAAGTGATGATGTGCAGGAAACCCAGAAAACCATTCAGCTTCCTCAGTATTAGCAGAATGCTCTCCTTAGTAGAAGGCTCAATCAGGGAATTAGTTCTTATATCAGCATCTTCACTAAGGATAAACAAAAAACTATTTCTAGTAGTCAATTTAAGTATGAGTGTTTGCAAGTGTGCATGGGTTTGTGTGAAACTACACACACAGGGGGAAGGTGTCAATAATCTCAGCTCGTGAAAGTTTCCTGAAGCTACCAAATTAGAGAAATGATGGTTTAATAATCACTGAAGTGATACAGTAATGGTGATTACACAAGAACATGTCTTTCTTGGACCGGTGTGTAATTTGCTTTATTGAACTATGAGCCAGTGGCTCTTTCTCACATAATTCAACAGAAATATATGCACTTGGAAAACCTCCTAATAATGAAGGAGAGACAGATTTAAGAGGGCATCATTTATTGATGGTCTTCTACAGGCCAAGAAACTTTCAAATATTATTTAAGTTCTCTAAACCAGTGCTTCTCAAGTTTTAATGTTCCTGAAGGTCTTGTTAAAATGCTGATTCTGATTCAGCAGGACTGGGGTAAGTTCCAGGAGTGTTTTTGTGGGAATGGACCTATTTCATGTGTCTTAATTCTTACAGGAATTACATGAATCTATGCATGTCTTCAAGTTCATAGAACTGTACATCAAAAAGTGAGTCTCTTTTACTGTATGATATTTTAAAAAATAAAATTTAAAGTCATATATGTATATATGCCTACTGATGTGAGACCCTGAGAAATTCATAACATCACTATGTAGGACTCCTTCTGAAATGTTTATCCTGAATCGGGCCATGAGAAAGCAATCCATTGTTCCAAATTGAGAGACATTCTACGAACAATTGGCCCAGATTCTGCAAGATTATCAATATCACGAGAGGCAAAAACAAAAAGCCTGGAAACCTGTCAGATTTAAAAGAGTAAATACAGACACATGACAACTAGATGTGATGTGGAACCCTTGATTGGGTCTTGCATTAGGAGAAAGGAGAAAAAAATCACAATAATAAGTGATATTATTGGTATAACTGGAGAAATTCAAGTGTGAACTCTTTTAGATAAAAGTATTACATCAATATTAAAGACACTGACTGTGACAATCCTACTGTTTACATAAAAGAATGTCCTTGTTCTTCACTTCATGTTCCGGGGAAATGTGACATGATGTCTACAACTCATGTTCAAATGAGTCAGCCAAACACATGCACATATAGAAGGGAATTAAACATGGCAGATGTTAATCCAGGAGAAGGACATATGGTTGTTCCTCATGCTATGTTTGCAACTAATCAGAAGTTAAAATTTTCAAAATAAATATTGGTGTATTAATTTCCTATGAGTGCTATAACAAATTACTGCAAACTTAGTGGTTTAAAGAAACACACATTTATTATCTAGAAGTCAGAAGTTTGAGATGGTTATTATGGGCTAAAATCAAGGCATTGGCAAGGCTGGTTCCTTCTGGAGGCTTCAGAGGAGAATCTGGTCCATGCCTTCCATAACCTTCTGTATTTCTTCGCTCTTGGCTTTCCTCCATCTTCAAAGTGCGTTACTGCAGCCTCTGCTAACATCACCACATCTCCATTCTGCTTGTGGACCTCCTGTCACTCTCTTATAAGGACCTTGTGACTTCACTGGGCTCAACTGAATAATCTAGGATCATCTCCTAGCTCAAGATCCTTAACTATCACATCTGAAAAGTCCCTTTTACAGTGTTAAGTATCATAGTCACAGGTTCTGGGGATTAGGATGTGGACATTGAGGGGAATATCATTCAGCCCACCATAGTTGGAAAGTGAGTTTTCCAACCCTTGTGAATTTTTTTTAAAGAAAATAATTTGAACAGAATAAAAATCACAGTACAATTTATCAAAATGTGTGGGATACAGCAAGAGCAGTGCTTAGAAGAAAATTTATATCATTAAATACTTACATTAGAAAAGAAACAGATCGACTTCCGGGTAAGATGGCGGAAGAGTAAGACGCGGAGATCATCGTCCTCCCCACGGATACACCAGAAATACAGCTACACGTGGAACAACTCCTACAGAACACCTACTGAATGCTGGCAGAAGACCCCAGACCTCCCAAAAGGCAAGAAACTCCCCACATACCTGGGTAGGGCAAAGCGGAGAGATTCCCGCACAGAGGATCGGTGCCGAGCGGCACTCACCAGCCCGAGAGGCTTGTCTGCTCGCCCCGGCGGCGCTGGAAGCTGAGGCTCGGGCTTCGGTCAGAGCGCAGGGAGAGGACTGGGGCTGGCGGCGAGAACTCAGCTGGAAGGGGGCTAATGAGCCACAGCTAGCCGGCAGGGAGTCCGGGAAAACTCTGGAGCTGCCGAAGAGGCAAGAGACTTTTTTTTCCCTCTTGGTTTCCTGGTGCGCGAGGAGAGGGGATTAAGAGCGCTGCTTAAAGGGGCTCCACAGACAGGCGCGAGTCACGACTGAAAGCGCGGAGCCCAGTGACAGGCGTGGGACGCTGGGGCTGCTGCTGCCGCCGCCAAGAAGCCTGTGTGCGAGCGCAGGTCACTGTCCACACCGCCCTTCCGGGAGCCTGTGCAGCCCGCCACTGCTGGGGTCCCGGGATCCAGGGGCGGCTTCCCTGGGAGAACGCACGGCGCGCCTCGGGCTGCTGCAACGTCACGCCGACCTCTGCCGCTGCAGGCTCGCCCCGCACTCCGTGCCCCTCCCTCCCGCCCGGCCTGAGTGAGCCAGAGTCCCCGAAGAGGCTGCTCCTTTAACCCTGTCCTGTCTGAGCGAAGAACAGACGCCCTCCGGCGACCTACATGCAGAGGCGGGGCCAAATCCAAAGCTGAGACCCAGGAGCTGTGACAACAAAGAAGAGAAAGGGAAACCTCTCCCAGCAGCCTCAGAAGCAGCGGATTAAAGCTCCACAATCAACTTGATGTACCCTGCATCTGCGGAATACATGAATGGACAACAAATCATCCCAAATTGAGGAGCCAGGAGTCAGTGCTGTGCCTCTGAGGTGGGAGAGCCAACTTCAGGACACTGGTCCACAAGAGACCTCCCAGCTCCACAAAATATCAAACTGTGAAAATCTTCCAGAGATCTCCATCTCAACACCAGCAGCCAGCTTCACTCAACGACCAGCAAGCTACAGTGCTGGAAACCCTATGCCAAACAACTAGCAAGACAGGAACACAATGCCACCCATTAGCAGAGAGGCTGCCTAAAATTATAAAAAGTCCGCAGACACCCCAAAACACACCACCAGACGTGGACCTGCCCACCAGAAAGACAAGATCCAGCTTCACCCACCAGAACACAGGCACTAGTCCCCTCCACCAGGAAGCCTACACAACCCACTAAACCAACCTTAGCCACTGGGGACAGACACCAAAAACAACGGGAACTACGAACCTGCAGCCTGCAAAAAGGAGACCCCAAACACAGTAACATAAGCAAAATGAGAAGACAGAAAAACACACAGCAGGAGAAGGAGCAAGATAAAAACCCACCAGACCTAACAAATGAAGAAGTAATAGGCAGTCTACCTGAAAAAGAATTCAGAATGATGATGGTAAAGATGATCCAAGATTCTATTTCCCAGATCCAAAATCTTGGAAATAGAATAGACAAAATGCAAGAAACAGTTAACAAAGACCTAGAAGAACTAAAGATGAATCAAGCATCGATTAAAAACACAATAAATGAAATAAAAAATACTCTACATGGGATCAATAGCAGAACAACTGAGGCAGAAGAATGGATAAGTGAGGTGGAAGATAAAATAGTGGAAATAACTGATGCAGAGCAAAATAAAGAAAAAAGAATGAAAAGAACAGAGGACAGTCTCAGAGACCTCTGGGACAACATTAAACGCACCAACATTCGAATTATAGGGGTCCCAGAAGAAGAAGAGAAAAAGAAAGGGACTGAGAAAATATTTGAAGAGATTATAGTTGAAAACTTCCCTAATATGGGAAAGGAATTAGTTAATCAAGTCCAGGAGGCACAGAGAGTCCCATACAGAATAAATCCAAGGAGGAATACGCCGACACATATTAATCAAACTGTCAAAAATTAAACACAAAGAAATCATATTAAAAGCAGCAAGGCAAAAAAAACACATAACACACAAGGGAATCCCCATCAGGATAACAGCTGATCTCTCAGCAGAAACTCTACAAGCCAGAAGGGAGTGGCAGGACATAATTAAAGTGATGAAGGAGAAAAACCTGCAACCAAGATTACTCTACCCAGCAAGGATCTCATTCAGATTTGATGGAGAAATTAAAACCTTTACAGACAAGCAAAAGCTGAGAGAGTTCAGCACCACCAAACCAGCTTTACAACAAATGCTAAAGGAACTTCTCTAGGCAAGAAACACAACAGAAGGAAAAGACCTACAATAACGAACCCAAAACAATTAAGGAAATGGGAATAGGAACATACATATCGATAATTACCTTAAATGTAAATGGACTAAGTGCTCCCACCAAAAGACACAGAGTGGCTGAATGGATAGAAAAACAAGACCCATATATATGTTGTCTACAAGAGACCCAATTCAGACCTAGAGACACATACAGACTGAAAGTAAGAGGATGGAAAAAGATATTCCATGCAAATGGGAACCAAAAGAGAGCTGGAGTAGTAATTCTCATATCAGACAAAATAGACTTTAAAATAAAGACTATTAGACGAGACAAAGAAGGACACTACATTATGATCAAGGGATCGATCCAAGAAGAAGATATAACAATTGTAAATATTTATGCACCCAACATAGGAGCACCTCAATACATAAGGCAAATACTAACAGGCATAAAAGGAGAAATCGACAGTAACACAATCATAGTAGGGGACTTTAACACCCCACTTTCACCAATGGACAGATCATCCAAAATGAAAATAAATAAGGAAACACAAGCTTTAAATGATACATTAAACAAGGTGGACTTAGTTGATATTATAGGACATTCCATCCAAAAACAACAGAATACACATTTTTCTCAAGTGCTCATGGAACATTCTCCAGGATAGATCATATCTTGGGTCACAAATCAAGCCTTGGTAAATTTAAGAAAATTGAAATTGTATCAAGTATCTTTTCCGACCACAATGCTATGAGACTAGATATCAATTACAGGAAAAGAGCTGTAAAAAATACAAACACATGGAGGCTAATCAATACACTACTTAATAACAAAATGATCACTGAAGAAATCAAAGGGAAATTAAAAAATACCTAGAAACAAATGACAATGGAGACACGACGACCCAAAACCTATGGGATGCAGCAAAAGCAGTTCTAAGAGGGAAGTTTATAGCAATACAATCCCACCTTAAGAAACAGGAAACATCTCAAATAAACAACCTAACCTTGCACCTAAAGCAATTAGAGAAAGAAGAACAAAAACATCCCAAAGTTAGCAGAAGGAAAGAAATCATAAAGATCAGATCAGAAATAAATGAAAAAGAAATGAAGGAAACGATAGCAAAGGTCAATAAAACTAAAAGCTGGTTCTTTGAGAAGATAAACAAAATTGATAAACCATTAGCCAGACTCATCAAAAAAAAAAAACAGGGAGAAGACTCAAATCAATAGAATTAGAAATGAAAAAGGAGAAATAACAACTGACACTTCAGAAATACAAAAGATCATGAGAGATTACTACAAGCAATTGTATGCCAATAAAATGGACAACCTGGAAGAAATGGACAAATTCTTAGAAATGCACAACCTGCCAAGACTGAATCAGGAAGAAATAGAAAATATGAACAGACCAATCACAAGCACTGAAATTGAAACTGTGATTAAAAATCTTCCAACAAACAAAAGCCCAGGGCCAGATGGCTTCACAGGTGAATTCTATCAAGCATTTAGAGAAGAGCTAACACCTATCCTTCTCAAACTCTTCCAAAATATAGCAGAGGGAGGAACACTCCCAAACTCATTCTACGAGGCCACCATCACCTTGATACCAAAACCAGACAAGGATGTCACAAAGAAAGAAAACTACAGGCCAATATCACTGATGAACATAGATGCAAAAATCCTCAACAAAATACTAGCAAACAGAATCCAACAGCGCATTAAAAGGATCATATACCATGATCAAGTGGGGTTTATTCCAGGAATGCAAGGATTCTTCAATATACACAAATCAATCAATGTAATACAGCATATTAACAAACTGAAGGAGAAAAACCATATGATCATCTCAATAGATGCAGAGAAAGCTTTCGACAAAATTCAACACCCATTTATGATAAAAACCCTTCAGAAAGTAGGCATAGAGGGAACTTTCCTCAACATAATAAAGGCCATATATGACAAACCCACAGCCAACATCGTCCTCAATGGTGAAAAACTGAAACCATTTCCACTAAGATCAGGAACAAGACAAGGTTGCCCACTCTCACCACTCTTATTCAACATAGTTTTGGAAGTTTTAGCCACAGCAATCAGAGAAGAAAAGGAAATAAAAGGAATCCAAATCGGAAAAGAAGAAGTAAAGCTGTCACTCTTTGCAGTTGACATGATACTATACATAGAGAATCCTAAAGATGCTACTAGAAAACTACTAGAGCTAATCACTGAATTTGGTAAAGTTGCAGGATACAAAATTAATGCACAGAAATCTCTGGCATTCCTATATACTAATGATGAAAAATCTGAAAGTGAAATCAAGAAAACACTCCCATTTACCATTGCAACAAAAAGAATAAAATATCTAGGAATAAACCTACGTAAGGAGACAAAAGACCTGTATGCAGAAAATTATAAGACACTGATGAAAGAAATTAAATATGATACAAATAGATGGAGAGATGTACCATGTTCTTGGATTGGAAGAATCAACATTGTGAAAATGACTCTACTACCCAAAGCAATCTACAGATTCAATGCAATCCCTATCAAACTACCACTGGCATTTTTCACAGAACTAGGACAAAAAATTTCAAGATTTGTTTGGAAACACAAAAGACCCCGAATAGCCAAAGCAATCTTGAGAACGAAAAATGGAGCTGGAGGAATCAGGCTCCCTGACTTCAGACTATACTACAAAGCTACAGTAAGCAAGACAGTATGGTACTGGCACAAAAACAGAAAGATAGATCAATGGAACAGGATAGAAAGCCTAGAGATAAACCCACGGACATATGGTCACCTTATCTTTGATAAAGGAGGCAGGAATGTACAGTGGAGAAAGGACAGTCTCTTCAATAAGTGGTGCTGGGAAAACTGGATAGGGACATGTAAAAGTATGAGATTAGATCACCTTCTAACACCATACACAAAAATAAGCTCAAAATGGATTAAAGACCTAAACGTAAGGCCAGAAACTATCAAACTCTTAGAGGAAAACATAGGCAGAACACTCTATGACATAAATCACAGCAAGATCCTTTTTGACCCACCTCCTAGAGAAATGGAAATAAAGACAAAAATAAACACATGGGACCTAATGAAACTTAAAAGCTTTTGCACAGCAAAGGAAACCATAAACAAGATGAAAAGACAACCCTCAGAATGGAAGAAAATATTTGTAAATGAAGCAACTGACAAAGGATTAATCTCCAAAATTTACAAGCAGCTCAATAATGAAAAAACAAACAACCCAATCCAAAAATGGGCAGAAGACCTAAATAGACATTTCTCCACAGAAGATATACAGACTGCCAACAAACACATGAAAGGATGCTCAACATCTTTGCTCATTAGAGAAATGCAAATCAAAACTACAATGAGATATCATCTCACACCAGTCAGAATGGCCATCATCAAAAAATCTAGAAACAATAAATGCTGGAGAGGGTGTGGAAAAAACAGGAACACTCTTGCACTGCTGGTGGGAATGTGAATTGGTACAGCCACTATGGAGAACAATATGGAGGTTCCTTAAAAAACTACAAATAGAACTACCATATGACCCATCAATCCCACTAGTGGGCATATACCCTGAGAAAACCATAATTCAAAAAGAGACATGTACCAAAATGTTCATAGCAGCCCTATTTACAATAGCCTGGAGATGGAAACAACCTAAGTGTCCATCATCAGATGAATGGGTAAAGAAGATGTGGCACATATATACAATGGAATATTACTCAGCCATAAAAAGAAATGAAATTGAGCTATTTGTAATGAGGTGGATGGACCTAGAGTCTGCCATACAGAGTGAAGTAAGTCAGAAAGAGAAAGACAAATACTGTATGCTGACACATATATATGGAATTTAAGAAAAAAAAATGTCATGGGGTAAGACAGGAATAAAGACACAGACCTACTAGAGAATGGACTTGAGGATATGGGGAGGGGGAAGGGTAAGCTGTGACAAAGTGAAAGAGAGGCATGGACATATATACACTACCCAACCTAAGGTAGATAGCTAGTGGGAAGCAGCCGCATAGCACAGGGAGATCAGCTCGGTGCTGTGTGACCGCCTGGAGGGGTGGGATAGGGAGGGTGGGAGGGAGACGCAAAAGGGAGGGGATATGGGAACATATGTATATGTATAACTGATTAAATTTGTTATAAAGGAAAAAAAAAAAAAAAGAAACAGATCAACAATAGATCACTTAACCTCCTGAACTTTCATAATTATTTGAATCATAGGTGTACTTATTTTAAAGTACACTTAACACTGGCAGGAGCTGTTTTCACTCCGTATTGAACCTGAGTCTATTGGAGTTAGTGGAACCCCAAGAGATCCCTCAACAGTGATTGGTTGGCATTAGATACCTACTAAATTTTCTATCTTAAGTTCATAATGTTGTATACAGATGATGTGTGCATTCTAAAATATTAGCCTTTTTACAGTTTAAAAGGCTCTTGAAGACAGCACCAAATTAGTGGCAGTAATTGAGTTATTTAGTTACACATTGCTTTTGCTTTAACTTATTTTGAAATAATTATAAATTTGTAGGAAGTTGAAAAAAAATGTTTGGGATGCCCTGCACAACTTTCATAAGCCCTCCCCATATCTCACAGCTATAGCACATATCAAAATGATGATATTGACATTGGTACCATCCATAGAACTTATTCCTATTTCATGAGTCATACGTGCACTCATGTGTGTGTGTAGCTCTATGCAGTGTTATCACATGTGTAGATTCATGTGGCCACCAGCACAATCAAGTTACTCAACTGAGCCATCAGCACAGGACTCCCTTATGCTACCTCTTTGTAGCCACCCCAACTCTCCCTTATTTCTAACACCTGACAAACACCAATCTGTTCTACATCTCTATAATTAGTTTATTTCATGAATGCTATAAAAAAGGAGTTACCCAGTATGTATCTTTTGACTTTGGCTCTCTTGGCTTTCTTCACTCAGTATAATTTCTTTGAGACCTACCCAAGCTGTTGAATACATCAATAATCATCTAATTTGAGTGATGAGGAGTATGCTCTGTCATAGATGGACCAGAGGTTGTTCAACCACTCACCCATTGAAGGACATTTGGTTAATTTCCTGTTTTGAGCTATTACAAATAAAGCTGCTATGAACCTTCCTGTACAAATTTCTGCATAAAAATAAATTTTCATCTCTCTGGGAGAAATGTCCAAGAGTGCAATTGCTGGTTCATTGGGCAAATTCATTTCATATTATTTTCTATGTTAAAAAACATGCTCTTTATAAAGTTCTGGAACCAACTCTTCACAAAGTAACCTCTGTATAGTCATATAAACCTAAAGAGATGTGAACAAAGATGTTTTTGTTTAGCATGCAAGTTGGCACCTCTGCTTGAAGAATAGGGGTTATCACCTGTGCCCACAGTCTCTCCTGAGAGGGTTCTTGTCTCACTTCTAACAAGATCTCTTATTGAAGGGGAGATTGGAAAGAATGCAAAGAGAGAAAAGACTTTCCTCCTTCTGAACTAAGGAGTATTGTGAATGCCCTTTCAGAAACAAGGCTTAAGAGTCCACCGGACCTGTGCAGCTTGGCATGAATAAAATCTCCTTGGATTTTGTGTGCTTGGCTAGCCTTTTCTCCTGCAGGTGACCATATGTCTGTGGAGGCCCTGCTACTCAAGTGGATCCTGGCTCCAAGAACAGGACCAATCTGGGGGTGGGGAATGAGGAGGTGTGGAGAAGGCTTGCTCTTGGAAAATGAAAAAGAATGAACATCTTTTCCTATTAAAAATGCTTACAACCCAAATTGGCAAAAGACCTAAATAGACATTTCTCCAAAGAAGACATACAGATGGCCAACAGGCACATGAAAAGCTGCTCCACATTGCTAATTATTAGAGGAATGCAAATCAAATCTGTAATGAGGTATCACCTCACACCGGTCAGAATGGCCATCATCAAAAATTCTACAAATAATAAATGCTGGAGAGGGTGTGGATAAAAAGGAACCCTCCTACACTGTTAGTGGGAATGTAAACTGGTACAGTCACTATAGAAAACAGTATGGAGATTCCTTAAAAAACTAAAAATAGAGTTACCATATGATCCTGCAATCCCACTCCTGAGCATATATACAGAGAAAACTCTAATATGAAAAGATATATGCACCTCAGCATTAATAGAAGCACTACTTGTAACTGTCAACACATGGAAACAACCTAAATGTCCATCACAGATGAATGGATAAAGAAGACATGGCACATGCAGAGTGAAAGAAGCCTGCTATAAAGAGTACATACTTTGTGATTCCATTATATGAAATTCTAGGAGAGGCAGATCTAAGTGATAGAATACAAATATAACACTGGTTACCTCTGAAGGGCGTTGAGGGCAGGGAATGACTGGGAAGGGGCATGAGGGAGATTTCTGATGATCCTATTCTGTATCTGGATAGAATTTTGGATTACACACTTGTATGTATATGTCAAAACTCAGCCAATATATCACTTAAGATTCATACTTTTTGTTATATGTAAATTTTACATTAAAAGAAAAAAAGAACCTTAGAAAATTACTGAATTCTAGCTAGTGACATGCATACTGAAATGTTTAAGGAGAAGTATAACAAAGTCTTCAACTTACTTTGGCCTTAAAACAATAAATACAAGAGATGGTGAATGTATAAATAGGGTGGCTAGATGGGAAAGTATGTTATAAAGCAAGTTCAATAAAATGTAAATTGTAGAATCTAAAAAAAAAAGAAGACGTGGTGTATATATACATATATATATGTATATATACATACATGTATATATACATACAGTGGAATACTACTCAGCCATAAAAAATAATGGAATAATGTCATTTGCAGCAGCATGGATGGACCTAGAGATTATCATACTAAGTAAGTCAGAGATAGACAAATATATGATATCATTTATATGTGGAATCTAAAAATATAATGTAAATGAATATATTTACAAAACAGAAACAGACTCGCAGATATAGAAAACAAACTTATGGTTACCAAAGGGGAAAGTAGTGGGGGTGAATAAATTAGGAGTACGGGATTAATGGATACACACTGCTATATATGAAATAAACAACAAGGATTTAAAATATAAAAGAACAAAAACAAATTTTAAAAAATCTTATATGGTATCCACCTTTTTAAGCTGGTCCTCATCAGGGCTCATGAGGGAACTGTGTTTGCAAGTGATGTTGTCCAGACCTGCAGAGCTCTTTTCAGTCTCCTGTCCCTGTGTAGGCCTCAGGACCGTAGTCACCTTCCCCACACAACCTCCAACTGTCCTCTCCGATCACAGGAGCCCAGACCCACACCTCTTTTTTCCCTTTGTAATGCTTACATCATCTGCACTAACCCTTGGGTTTCTCCACCCAAACTGGGTATAGAATGGGACAGAAGCTGTCTGTTTCTTAGATAGATCCATAGAATTTGGTGAAGATTCAAGGCTCACTAACAACCCCTCTTCATTTTCTTGAGGTTCCTATTTTTCCAGCATGTTGCGGTTCCTCTTTTTTTAATTTACTGCTAACTTTTCAGACATAGAAAGCATAGATGTTCATGCTGAGCGATGTAAAAGAAAAGTCTACTTCCTGTAAAGCCGAAAGGTGATTTTCACTTGCCACTGAAATTTCCTAACTATTAAAGCTTGAGCTTGCTTTTCAGCTTTGCAGCCATGCACTACAGATTACAATCCAAATTTATGACCATTTGTTTTTATTGCACGTATCACATCATTATCAAACCAAGTTCACTTTGCCTGATGGGAAGCAAGCCAAAACGCTGAGATTCTTAGGTTTGCAGCAAAGAGAAGGTTTACTTGCAAGGTATCCAAGCGAGGAGACAGGAGAACAAGTCTCAAAACTGCCTCCCTTGACAAAGGGGTGCAGGGTATTTATGGGATAATGAATAAAGAAGCAGGGTGGTCTGAGGCATGGGGAGCATGGGGAATGGTGATTGGAAAAGGTGCAAATAACTATCATTCTGCACAGGCATAACTAAGCTACAGGCCTCTGCATATTCAAAAGGTCACTGAGCTAGCAGACAGTTGTGCATGCCCAGCTGAAGGGTCAGTGTTCCTACCAGCCTCAACCAGCTCAGCTCAAACTAGACACAGCTGAAAACAACTCAAGCAAACATCATATCCTTTAGATTACATGCAGCTTAGAGGACATGCACGTCTTAAAATGACCTTGAAGGAAGGTGAATTGGATTTGACTAATTACCCACGGTTTCATCAGTTCTCAAGGAACTAATCAATTTCTATCACAGACAATGTCAACTCCATTCCACAGGAACTATTGGGTTGGCCAAAAATTTCGTTCAGGTTTTCTGTAACATTTTATGGAAAAACCCGAACGAACTTTTTGGCCAACCCAATATAATGAATATAGAATTTTTATCAGAAGTTGATGGTGATATCAGTTCGTCCTGTTGTTTTCCAAGGCGGGCAGATTATTTTGGTACTTTGGTGCATCTATTTATTTGTCCTTTCAGTGTAGGTAGAAGTTAAGTATATGAAGCATGTGAGCATGATTACCATGGTTCAATGTGCTTTGGGGGCTTCTAGAGAAAAACACTATATACAAATGTAATGTGTCAACAGTACAATTCTCTCTTTTAAATAAAAATTTCCATTTCCCTGTAGTTTATAACTGATCAGCTTCCAGTTTCCATTTTTTGCTTCTTTTTGTTGTGGGGAGAAGAAGAGGCAGAAATACAAGTATTGTCAGATTTTGCCAAGGTTTCCATGGCTGCCAATGACATTCATGTTTTTCTCTTGATAGTGCATAATAAAGCATGTATTATGTAAATAATTTCAAATGCCATCTAAAATTATGTTTCTGTGTAGAATTAGACAACTTGGAGGCTAAGTATGTCTCTTTTCCTTCAAATGCTCTAGAATCCCTCTTTTGAAAAATGATCCCACCTTCCTCCAACTAATTGTCATGGAAACAACTTCCAATATCTAGAATTCACTCTCAACTGGTAGTAAGAGTCCTTGGATGCTGCTCCAGCATTGGCTGCTCCCTGGAGCCTCATTAAAACTACCTACCTCACCTTTCCCACCTTAGCTGGTACTTTTATTTACAAGCAATTAAAGTACCTTTCCTCAATCCTCATAGGGGTATTCCTGCCTCCAAAATCTTGCTCAGCAGGACAGTCTTCAGCAAGCTTCTCTGATGAGACTGTGACCTTTGTCTAAATGCACGAAGTTGAAAATAACTTGAACAAAATAACCAGTCAATATAGACCAAAATGGTAGCTGAGATTGGCTAGGCAGACACTATCCTTCCCACATGGCACATGATCTCATTTCCAACCATCAGCATAGATGGTTGTATCCTCCTTCATAAGTGCATATTCTCAATAAAAGCTGTAAATCTACCAACAGAAGGATCAATGCTAGTTACTCAAGGTAGTTTCACTGCTTTTTAGAGGAGACACTCAACCCAGCCAGAATGCTGGATTAGGGGGCAATCATTAGTGCTATTTGCCAGCCATTTCCTTCCTCATTGGCTTCTTCCCTCTCAGAATATGAAAAAGCCATATTTCTTAGTTCCCTTAAGCTTGGGTCAAAACAGACGACTAACTCTGGTCAATAAATTGTGAGCAGAAATAATGTGTGTCACTTTTACTCCAGAGCACCTGATTGCCTGTCTCAAACCCTCCAGAGCTCTCTTTCCCTCTGTCACAGAATTCATAGCATTTAACTATGCTGCATTAACATCCTAGATCCTGTCAGAAGAAATGTCCAAGCTAAGGAATAGAAGACATGTAGCAGGATAAGAAATAAACCTTTGATAAAAATAAAAAAAAAAAGAATGGGAATAAAAAGAAATAAACCTTTGTTGCTTTAAGGCACTGAGATTCTGGGACTATTTGTTATCACCATGCAACAGAGCCTATCCTGACTAATACCGTTGGGAAGTTCAATTTTTCACAACTAATTTCAAACTTATTTCCAGGGTTATTTGTGGACACTAGCAATTAGATGATTTAGTTAAACAAGCAGAGGAAGGACCAGAAGAGGAAATTATCCAAGTCACATTCAACAGTGAGAGCAATTCTAAATTTTAAGTAAAAGAGGTGGACTAGTCAGGGCCTAGGATAACAATGTCTTAGGGCCTAGGGGCACTCATGGATCTGGTAATCCTCAGCTAGGAGCACTTCCTGGGGGGATAAGGGGGAATGTCCTATCAGAATCAGAGAGGGAACGATGCAATTTGACAGAAAAAAAAGGGGGGGGGGGAAGAAAAAAAGAAAAAGAAAATGCAAGGGATTCTGAAATACCACCCACTGCATTTCTCCTGCCTTCCTCCACTGTTTTTAGTGGACACTCCCAACCAAGATAGAATTCTGGGATAGTGTGTGGTCATTAATTTCTTAAGAAACTGCATCAAAAACTTCTGATGTTAAATTATATAGCAAAATCATAAAAATGTTCTTCTATCAAGAGACTGGTAAACTCATCTCTGCCTCACCTAGCTCCAGGTTTTCCAGTGTGCCAAACTCTCACTAGTCCTTGCTGTTGATGAGATAACTGACTTTTCCTTTCCCCAACCCACTTACTGCAAGGCTCTGAACAGATTTCATACAAGGCCAAAAGCATGGAGACACCTAATAAAGCTGTTTTATTCTCTTAAAAATATGAGACAGACTTCCGGGTAAGATGGCGGAAGAGTAAGATGCGGAGATCACCTTCCTCCCCACAGATACACCAGAAATACAGCTACACGTGGAACAACTCCTACAGAACACCTACTGAACGCTGGCAGAAGACCCCAGACCTCCCAAAAGGCAAGAAACTCCCCACATACCTGGGTAGGGCAAGGCGAAGAGATTCCCGCACAGAGGAGCGGTGCCGAGCAGCACTCACCAGCCCGAGAGGCTTGTCTGCTCCCCCGCCGGGGCGGGCGGCGCTGGAGCTGAGGCTCGGGCTTCGGTCGGAGCGCAGCGAGAGGACTGGGGCTGGCGGCGAGAACTCAGCCTGAAGGGGGCTGGTGTGCCACAGCTAGCCGGGAGGGAGTCCGGGAAAACTCTGGAGCTGCCGAAGAGGCAGGAGACTTTTTCTTCCCTCTTGGTTTCCTGGTGCGCGAGGAGAGGGGATTAAGAGCGCCGCGTAAAGGAGCTCCAGAGACGGGCGCGAGTCGCGGCTGAAAGCGCGGAGCCCAGAGACGGGCGTGGGACGCTGGACCTGCTGCTGCCGCCGCCAAGAAGCCTGTGTGCGAGCGCAGGTCGCTGTCCACACCGCCCTTCCGGGAGCCTGTGCAGCCTGCCACTGCAGGGGTCCCGGGATCCAGGGGCGGCTTCCCTGGGAGAACGCACGGCGCGCCTTGGGCTGGTGCAACGTCACGCCGACCTCTGCCGCTGCAGGCTCGCCCCGCACTCCGTGCCCCTCCCTCCCGCCCGGCCTGAGTGAGCCAGAGTCCCCGAAGAGGCTGCTCCTTTAACCCTGTCCTGTCTGAGCGAGGAACAGACGCCCTCCAGCGACCTGCACACAGAGGCGGGGCCAAATCCAAAGCTGAGACCGAGGAGCTGTGACAACAAAGAAGAGAAAGGGAAACCTCTCCCAGCAGCCTCAGAAGCAGCGGATTAAAGCTCCACAATCAACTCCATGTACCCTGCATCTGTGGAATACATGAATAGACAACAAATCATCCCAAATTGAGTAGCCAGGAGTCAGTGCTGTGCCTCTGAGGTGGGAGAGCCAACTTCAGGACACTGGTCCACAAGAGACCTCCCAGCTCCACATAATATCAAACAGCGAAAATCTTCCAGAGATCTCCATCTCAACACCAGCACCCAGCTTCACTCAACGACCAGCAAGCTACAGTGCTGGACACCCTATGCCAAACAACTAGCAAGACAGGAACACAACGCCACCCATTAGCAGAGAGGCTGCCTCAAATCATAAAAAGTCCGCAGACACCCCAAAACACACAACCAGACGTGGACCTGCCCACCAGAAAGACAAGATCCAGCCTCATCCACCAGAACACAGGCAGTAGTCCCCTCCACCAAGAAGCCTACACAACCCACTAAACCAACCTTAGCCACTGGGGACAGACACCAAAAACAACGGGAACTACGAACCTGCAGCCTGCAAAAAGGAGACCCCAAACACAGTAACATAAGCAAAATGAGAAGACAGAAAAACACACAGCAGGAGAAGGAGCAAGATAAAAACCCACCAGACCTAACAAATGAAGAGGTAATAGGCAGTCTATCTGAAAAAGAATTCAGAATAATGATGGTAAAGATGATCCAAAATCTTGGAAATAGAATAGACAAAATGCAAGAAACAGTTAACAAGGACCTAGAAGAACTAAAGACGAATCAAGCATCGATTAAAAACACAATAAATGAAATAAAAAATACTCTAGATGGGATCAATAGCAGAATAACTGAGGCAGAAGAACGGATAAGTGAGGTGGAAGATAAAATAGTGGAAATAACTGCTGCACAGCAAAATAAAGAAAAAAGAATGAAAAGAACAGAGGACAGTCTCAGAGACCTCTGGGACAACATTAAACGCACCAACATTCGAATTATAGGGGTTCCAGAAGAAGAAGAGAAAAAGAAAGGGACTGAGAAAATATTTGAAGAGATTATAGTTGAAAACTTCCCTAATATGGGAAAGGAAATAGTTAATCAAGTCCAGGAGGCACAGAGAGTCCCATACAGAATAAATCCAAGGAGAAATACACCAAGACACATATTAATCAAACTGTCAAAAATTAAACACAAAGAAATCATATTAAAAGCAGCAAGGCAAAAACAACAAATAACACACAAGGGAATCCCCATCAGGATAACAGCTGATCTCTCAGCAGAAACTCTACAAGCCAGAAGGGAGTGGCAGGACATACTTAAAGTGATGAAGGAGAAAAACCTGCAACCAAGATTACTCTACCCAGCAAGGATCTCATTCAGATTTGATGGAGAAATTAAAACCTTTACAGACAAGCAAAAGCTGAGAGAGTTCAGCACCACCAAACCAGCTTTACAACAAATGCTAAAGGAGCTTCTCTAGGCAAGAAACACAACAGAAGGAAAAGAACTACAATAACGAACCCAAAACAATTAAGAAAATGGGAATAGGAACATACATATCAATAATTACCTTAAATGTAAATGGACTAAATGCTCCCACCAAAAGACACAGACTGGCTGAATGGATACAAAAACAAGACCCATATATATGCTGTCTACAAGAGACCCACTTCAGACCTAGAGACACATACAGACTGAAAGTAAGGGGATGGAAAAAGATATTCCATGCAAATGGAAACCAAAAGAAAGCTGGAGTAGCAATTCTCATATCAGACAAAATAGACTTTAAAATAAAGACTACTAGAAGAGACAAAGAAGGACACTACATAATGATCAAGGGATCGATCCAAGAAGAAGATATAACAATTGTAAATATTTATGCACCAAACATAGGAGCACCTCAATACATAAGGGAAATATTAACAGCCATAAAAGGAGAAATCGACAGTAACACAATCATAGTAGGGGACTTTAACACCCCACTTTCACCAATGGACAGGTCATCCAAAATGAAAATAAATAAGGAAACACAAGCTTTAAATGATACATTAAACAAGATGGACTTAATTGATATTTATAGGACATTCCATCCAAAAACAACAGAATACACATTTTTCTCAAGTGCTCATGGAACATTCTCCAGGATAGATCATATCTTGGGTCACAAATCAAGCCTTGGTAAATTTAAGAAAATTGAAATTGTATCAAGTATCTTTTCCGACCACAGTGCTATGAGACTAGATATCAATTACAGGAAAAGAGCTGTAAAACATACAAACACATGGAGGCTAAACAATACACTACTTAATAACGAAGTGATCACTGAAGAAATCAAAGAGGAAATTAAAAAATACCTAGAAACAAATGACAATGGAGACACGACGACCCAAAACCTATGGGATGCAGCAAAAGCAGTTCTAAGAGGGAAGTTTATGGCAATACAATCCCACCTTAAGAAACAGGAAATATCTCGAATAAACAACCTAACCTTGCACCTAAAGCAATTAGAGAAAGAAGAACAAAAACATCCCAAAGTTAGCAGAAGGAAAGAAATCATAAAAATCAGATCAGAAATAAATGAAAAAGAAATGAAGGAAACGATAGCAAAGATCAATAAAACTAAAAGCTGGTTCTTTGAGAAGATAAACAAAATTGATAAACCATTAGCCAGACTCATCAAGAAAAAAAGGGAGAAGACTCAAATCAATAGAATTAGAAATGAAAAAGGAGAAGTAACAACTGACACTGCAGAAATACAAAAGATCATGAGAGATTACTATAAGCAACTCTATGCCAATAAAATGGACAACCTGGAAGAAATGGACAAATTCTTATAAATGCACAACCTGCCAAGACTGAATCAGGAAGAAATAGAAAATATGAACAGACCAATCACAAGCACTGAAATTGAAACTGTGATTAAAAATCTTCCAACAAACAAAAGCCCAGGACCAGATGGCTTCACAGGCGAATTCTATCAAGCATTTAGAGAAGAGCTAACACCTATCCTTCTCAAACTCTTCCAAAATATAGCAGAGGGAGGAACACTCCCAAACTCATTCTACGAGGCCACCATCACCTTGATACCAAAACCAGACAAGGATGTCACAAAGAAAGAAAACTACAGGCCAATATCACTGATGAACATAGATGCAAAAATCCTCAACAAAATACTAGCAAACAGAATCCAACAGCACATTAAAAGGATCATACAGCATGATCAAGTGGGGTTTATTCCAGGAATGCAAGGATTCTTCAATATACGCAAATCAATCAATGTGATACACCATATTAACAAACTGAAGGAGAAAAACCATATGATCATCTCAATAGATGCAGAGAAAGCTTTTGACAAAATTCAACACCCATTTATGATAAAAACCCTGCAGAAAGTAGGCATAGAGGGAACTTTCCTCAACATAATAAAGGCCATATATGACAAACCCACAGCCAGCATCGTCCTCAACGGTGAAAAACTGAAACCATTTCCACTAAGATCAGGAACAAGACAAGGTTGCCCACTCTCACCACTCTTATTCAACATAGTTTTGGAAGTTTTAGCCACAGCAATCAGAGAAGAAAAGAAAATAAAAGGAATCCAAATGGGAAAAGAAGAAGTAAAGCTGTCACTGTTTGCAGATGACATGATACTATACATAGAGAATCCTAAAGATGCTACCAGAAAACTACTAGAGCTAATCAATGAATTTGGTAAAGTTGCAGGATACAAAATTAATGCACAGAAATCTCTGGCATTCCTATATACTAATGATGAAAAATCTGAAAGTGAAATCAAGGAAACACTCCCATTTACCATTGCAACAAAAAGAATAAAATATCTAGGAATAAACCTACGTAAGGAGACAAAAGACCTGTATGCAGAAAATTATAAGACACTGATGAAAGAAATTAAATATGATACAAATAGATGGAGAGATGTACCATGTTCTTGGATTGGAAGAATCAACATTGTGAAAATGACTCTACTACCCAAAGCAATCTACAGATTCAATGCAATACCTATCAAACTACCAATGGCATTTTTCACAGAACTAGAACAAAAAATTTCACAATTTGTATGGAAACACAAAAGACCCCGAATAGCCAAAGCAATCTTGAGAACGAAAAACGGAGCTGGAGGAATCAGGCTCCCTGACTTCAGACTATACTACAAAGCTACAGTAATCAAGACAGTATGGTACTGGCACAAAAACAGAAAGATAGATCAATGGAACAGGATAGAAAGCCCAGAGATAAACCCACGGACATATGGTCACCTTATCTTTGATAAAGGAGGCAGGAATGTACAGTGGAGAAAGGACAGTCTCTTCAATAAGTGGTGCTGGGAAAACTGGACAGGGACATGTAAAAGTATGAGATTAGATCACTCCCTAACACCATACACAAAAATTAGCTCAAAATGGATTAAAGACCTAAATGTAAGGCCAGACACTATCAAACTCCTAGAGGAAAACATAGGCAGAACACTCTATGACATAAATCACAGCAAGATCCTTTTGGACCCACCTCCTAGAGAAATGGAAATAAAGACAAAAATAAACACATGGGACCTAATGAAACTTCAAAGCTTTTGCACAGCAAAGGAAACCATAAACAAGACGAAAAGACAACCCTCAGAATGGGAGAAAATATTTGCAAATGAAGCAACTGACAAAGGATTAATCTCCAAAATTTATAAGCAGCTCATGCAGCTCAATATCAAAAAAACAAACAACCCAATCCAAAAATGGGCAGAAGACCTAAATAGACATTTCTCCACAGAAGATATACAGACAGCCAACAAACACATGAAAGGATGCTCAACATCTTTACTCATTAGAGAAATGCAAATCAAAACTACAATGAGATATCATCTCACACCAGTCAGAATGGCCATCATCAAAAAATCTAGAAACAGTAAATGCTGGAGAGGGTGTGGAAAAAAGGGAACACTCTTGCACTGCTGGTGGGAATGTGAATTGGTACAGCCACTATGGAGAACAGTATGGAGGTTCCTTAAAAAACTACAAATAGAACTACCATATGACCCAGCAATCCCACTACTGGGCATATACCCTGAGAAAACCATAATTCAAAAAGAGACATGTACCAAAATGTTCATAGCAGCCCTATTTACAATAGCCCGGAGATGGAAACAACCTAAGTGTCCATCATCGGATGAATGGATAAAGAAGATGTGGCACATATATACAATGGAATATTACTCAGCCATAAAAAGAAATGAAATTGAGCTATTTGTAATGAGGTGGATGGACCTAGAGTCTGTCATACAGAGTGAAGTAAGTCAGAAAGAGAAAGACAAATACTGTATGCTGACACATATATATGGAATTTAAGAAAAAAATGTCATCAAGAACATAGGGGTAAGACAGGAATAAAGACACAGACCTACTAGAGCATGGACTTGAGGATATGGGGAGGGGGAAGGGTAAGCTGTGACAAAGTGAAAGAGCGGCATGGACATATATACACTACCAAACGTAAGGTAGATAGCTAGTGGGAAGCAGCCGCATAGCACAGGGAGATCAGCTCGGTTCTTTGTGACCGCCTGGAGGGGTGGGATAGGGAGGGTGGGAGGGAGACTCAAAAGGGAGGGGATATGGGAACATATGTATATGTATAACTGATTAAATTTGTAAAATAAAAAAAAAATGAGACATTTATATGCTGAAAGAACCCAATTTTCCCCTTCACCCACTTTACCCCCATTCTTAGTAGATAATAGGATTTCCTTGAGATTCTAATCAAACCTTTATAAGTTGAAGTTTTTCTTTTTCTGGTTTTCATATTCTTAGGAAGTTTCTTATTTCAGGAAGTACCTAGAGGCAAAATTTGATGGGAACACAAAGAGGGAAATAGAAGGAGTTCATTGTTGCCATGGCTGGCAACAATAGGAGGATCACCTGAGATGACATCCTGCCTTGAAACCCCACTTTTATCTATGATACCCTCAATACCAAGGGAAATTAACTTTATTTATCATTGGTGGGAAAGAAATGGAGGCCAAATGGCATCTGGGGCACTATGAAATAATAATTTTTGCAATGACTTGAGAAACATGATGAGACCCGAGCCAGCACTTAGCGCACTCTGCCTCAGGCATCCACACTGTAGAATCAGAGCCATGGGTACCTCATGCATCTGAGAGCAGCCACTGAGGATAAAGCCTGTTTCCCATTAAAGCAATTATGCTAATTTGATTTTAAGTGATTGCAAAAATTGATAGTTTTGTTTGCAATTGCTCTGAAATTTTGTTTTAGTTTAAAGATGCATAAAAGCCAAAAGCTTAAGAAGTTCAACCAAGTTCTGTATTTTACATATTAAGTAACAATTAAAATACAAATAGTGTAGGTCACTACCCAGAGTTTCACCAACCTCTTTCTTTTCAAAGTTATCCATTCATTATTCAAGTTAGAGAAGCGCTGTTTTGCAGTGAATAATTGAGACTTTGGGTAACTGCTGAGGATAAGAGCATAATGGGGTGAAGTTCAGAGACCCTTTTGTGTGTATGTGTGTGTGTGTGTGTGTGTTGGGTGGGAGTTGGGTGTGTGTCCTGAATTTGTTGGAAAAGACATTTTGACAAGGGCAGTAACAAAGTCAAGCTAGGAATGAGGTTGTTTTCTATGATTTAGTTGCCTTTAGTTACCCCAGCTCTTCAAGGTTTCTGACAGACAAATACAGTTGTGCAGGGTGACAGTGTAAATAACAAAGGGACCAGGCAGGTACGCCCTCCCTCCTTTTCTACCAAAATACCAACTTCATTGTAGGTAGCCTAGTCTACCAGTAACACTCTCACTTCCTTTGAGGAGGGGTGGCCATGGAAGATAATGCTGTCAATGAAATACAAGCACAGGTTGTGAGGTAGGGATTCCAGAAAGCTCCTTTAAAGGGGGCCTGCCTCTGCATGCTTGCTTCCCCTTTGCCTTTCCTCTTGCTTGCTGCATGGAATGTTGCACAGTTACTGGTGCTGGAGCAGCTATCTTTCAAGTAACCAAGATGGAGGTGCCTAGAGAAATCGGAGGACCCCTGTGATGCATCCCTTCAAGCTTGCTGATTACCAGGAGGAAGATCTTGTTCAAGCTATTGTCACTGGAGTTTCCCGTATATACAACTGAGCGCAGGCCTTCAGAAGAAGGACACTCCAGCCCATCACAGCCCTCTGCTGATACTGTGTGGGGAGGGCAGCAACCTATCACAGAGACCCTGACCTACAGTAAGGTGGCCACTGGTGTCAGTTGACCTGGCAGCTGGAGGAGGAGGTCCCAAGATAACATGAGGGGCCAGTGGAGTTTACATCAGGAAAAGGAAGTGAAACCTCCCAAGCAAAACTTCTTCTCAAAGAACTCAAAAGGAACAGGATCTTGAAGGGAAGGATAAAACTGGCTCTTTCAGATTACCTATATTTAGCACTTCCTGAAAGCAGCTATTTTGAGTTGTGTGTGAATGAAAGCAACAGAGGATTTTAAAAGAGAGAGAGAGATAGTGTGGAAGGAAGCAGTGTAAATTTAACCTAGAAGAAAAGTAATTCAGGACGTCACATATTTTGTTTCGATTCTAGTTGATTCATGGAAAACATGGCCTTACAATTATAAAAAGAAAGAGGAAGACAAAGGAAAGTAGTATTCAAGATTGAATGTAGGATTCAAGATAAGGAGTGAGATACTATCTCATGTACCCTGCCTGGGAACAGCTCTCACTGATTGAGGCAATCATTGCTGTGACATTTTGAGTGTTTACTATGTGATGACATTGTGCCAAATCTTTTGTCTCTGGGGTTTTATTCAATCCTAAAAGATATCCTAAAAGATATTGCTCCCAGTTACAGCTGAGGAAATGAGGATATCCTTTTGCCCCCAATCACAGAGTAGAGCAGAGCTTACTCAGCCCTCCAGAGCTGGGCTTTGGCATTGTTATTTTCTTTTTTCTTTTTTTCAAGTTTTATTTTAAAAATTTCAAAAACTGTTGTAAAGCTAACTCAGGTGAAAAAACAAGTACAACATGTCAATGAAAGATTAAAAAATAAGTATAATGAGTGTGTATTGTGATAAGTCTAGTAGACTTCATACTAAGGAATGAGCTAAAAAAAACAGGGACACATGCTAATGTATATATGTTTAGATATTAGGAACATTATTAAACTGTGAATTATTCAATAATTAGCAGCAAAAAACTGTTTAATTTCTAAATTGGAGAAAGAGTCTTACCCCAAACCATATTTCCTCTCTCGTCTTCTCTTCCCAACCCCTGAATTTCAAAAAGTAGAAACAGTTTCTGTCAATTATTTAAGAAAGGTTGATTTTTAAAATATTATTAGGGTTCTTATAATCATTAGGAAAACAGATGACCACACAGAGAAAAATTGGTTAGAGGGTGGTATCAGGAAGTTCTCCAAAGTAATATGAATGGTCAAAAAATGTTTGAAAATTTATCAGCATTTCTTGCAAATTAAAGTCAGACCTAATTTTCGCATATCAAATTGACTATTTTTATTATTATTATAATACATAAGATTGGTGAAATTGCTGGTAAAATGCATTTATACCTTGATGTTGGAGTATGAATGTACATATTTTTGGAGGTCATAAACTGCCAAGTCTCATAAAACAAAATTAAATGTAAAAACCTTAACACTATAATTTTCTTTCTTTTTTAAAAAAAAATTTATTAGAGTATAGTTGATTTACAATGTTGTGTTAGTTTCAGGTGTACAGCAAAGTGAATCTGTTATACATATACATATATCCACTTACATATATCTCTTTTTTAGATTCTTTTCCCATATAGGCCATTAGAGAGTACTGAGTAGAGCTCCCTGTGCTATACAGTAGGTCCTTATTAGTTATGTATTTTATATATAGTAGTGTGTATGTGTCAATCCCAATATCCCAATTTATTCCCCCCCCATCCCCTGGTAACCATAAGTTTGTTTTCTACATCTGTGACTTTACTTCTGTTTTGTAACTAAGTTCATTTGTACCTTTTTTTTTAGATTCCACATACAAGAGATATTATGTGATATTTGTCTTTATCTGACTTACTTCATTCAGTATGACAATCTCTAGGTCCATCCATTTTGCTGCAAATGGCATTATTTCATTCTTTTTTATGGCTGAGTAATATTCCATTGTATATATGTACCACACCTTCTTTATCCATTCCTCTGTTGATGGACATTTATGTTGCTTCCATGTCCTGGCTATTGTAAATAGTGCTGCAATGAATATTGGGGTGCATGTATATTTTCAAATTATGGTTTCTTCTGGATATATGCCCAAGAGTGGGATTGCTGGATCATATGATAGCTCTATTTTTAGGTTTGTAAGGAACCTCCATACTGTTCTTCCTAGTGGCTGTACCAATTTACATTCCCACCAAAAGTGTAGGAGGGTTCCCTTTTCTCCACACCCTTTATAGCATTTATTGTTTGTAGATTTTTTGATGATGCCCGACTGGTGTGGGTGATGCCTCATTGTAGTTTTGATTTGCATTTCTCTGATAATTAATGATGTTGAGCTTCTTTTCCTGTGCTTTTTAGCCATCTGTATGTCTTCTTTGGAGAAATGTCTATTTAGATCTTCTGCCCATATTTTGATTGGGTTGCTTGTTCTTTGATATTGAGCTGCATTGTTATTTTCTATCTACACCAACTACAGCAGAAACAGCCCAACTCTAAAGACTCTGCAAAGCTTCTTGTTTTAAACGTGATTGCAAAAGTCTCAGTTAAGAGAGTCTTCAATTAATCGAGTGTTCCGGGAAATTTAATTTCCTGGCTTAATTGAGCACTAACCAGAAAAACTTTTCCAAATGTTTTTCCAAAGTATACAAGACACACTTTCTTGACTTAGTAAACCTGATTTAAATTTTCTTCTATAATTAAGTCACTGACAGTGCCTCGGCCTGACTGTTCTCCTCACCATCCAATAGCACACAGACTGATTGGTGTTGTATAGACATTTTTAGGTTTTGTCCAATCTTCTACTAATTAAGGCTGAAAAGGACATCTCTGAGCAGAAGATTATTTCTTCTATATATCAATTTAGTTTCAGATATGCCTAAAGTGGAATGTTAGGTCACTGGGTTATAACATATTTCAGAGTTTTTTTAATGCTTCCAAAAATGTTTCCAAAATGCTGAACCAGTTTTCACCACAGTGTTGCCAGCCCTCAGTATTATAATTTTTTTAAAAATCTTAGAATGTAATTGTTTGTGATAAATATAACAATAAACTGGTAACTGATGAGCTGGGACACCAGTGAAGAAGATTCTAGTCAAAGTAGGATGAAGATGGGTAGCAAGCAGGAGGGGAAGAAAACACTCAGAGAACAAAGTCTCAGAGGGGAAAAGAAGTAAAACACTTTCATACATTGCAAGCAACAGTGTCCTGGTAAATGTTTAACAACCAGCTCTTCAGGAAAGGAAGGGGAGGGAAGGAGAAAGGAGAGGAGGGAAGGAAAGGAAAACCCTAATCTGCAGAGATTGTTAGGATGTACATGTTTCTGTTGTGGCTGATCTCAACTCACTTAACTCGGAGTTAGGAAAAAATGGGCCCAGTTGACTCTTGTGATGCAGTAGGAGCTGGCACCAGCACACCACTGACTACAGGGACCAAAGGGACTATTGGAAGGGGTAGTAAGGATGAGGATCCTTGGGTGTGGATGGATCACCACATCCTCCACACCGTGTCCTGTGAGACTTGCCACCCAACAGTTCTGGACCCTTACAGGGACCTCTACACAGAGAGTTGGGGGCTGGATTCTCTGTGTGGTCAAGAAAAACATATCCCTTGACCATGGCACAGCTGAACCCCACATGAAATTTCCTATGCTTGAGAAGGGGTGTCCTCTAGGAACCATCATGTCCCCTAATCTTTTCATGAGGTCTTTTTCAATCTGACCAGACAACGGATGCCTTGAACCATGCATCAGACTTCGTAGCTTAGTCAGTATCTCTCTCTCTTTTTTAAAACATTTATTTATTTATTTATTTATTTATTTATTTATTTATTTATTTATTGGCTGTCTTAGCTGTGGCACGTGGGATTTTCATTGCTGCGTGTGGGATCTTCAGTTGTAGCATGTGGAATCTAGTTCCCTGACGAAGGATCGAACCCAGGTCCCCTGCAGTCTTAACTGCTGGACCATTAAGGAAGTCCCCATAGTCAATACCTCTTATTGGTCATCTATTTCTACCAAATTAGAAAAACCTAACAACCTAACAATGATTTTGGCTATAGAGCAAGTAACACTCAAAAGCCAGAAGTTAAAAGTTTCAATGGAGAGATCATAGCAAATGGATTCTTAACGTAGTCACTTATTTCATTTGTCTTTAGAAAGAGTTTCTTCATTGTTTGTTTGTTTGTTTTTTAGCATTTGGATATGGTTTTAAAATATTCATTGCTCTATTTCTCTAACAAAATTAGGAAAACATAAGATATTGGGAAAATGTTGATGATTGAGCCATCTCATGAGATCTTGATATCCTATCCAGGACAGAGATTGCCAGTGTATTTATCATGTCTTGTATTTTTTGTATTTCTGATACTTTGACATCTGGGGCTTTATTGACCCTGGAAGGACTGTCCCTCCCAGGGTTAGCCAATTCCCAGAGACAATAAACAACTCACCTATGAGCACACCTTTTTTTATGCAAGTCAACTGATGCAGAGCTCACATCCTAACCACTTACTTTCTGGGGCTTTCACACTCAGGCCCTTCCCTAATCACCCCAAAGCCAGAAAACAGACAACCAAAGACAGCCCTTTTGCCCCAGAGTTTGCTGAAATTATTCAAACTAGCCAGTCCTAAACTTGTTCACCCTGTCTTGCTCAGCTCATTCCTTCCCACAATAAAGGCGCTTGTCCACACTTTCCCTTCTCCCTCTGCCTCCTGTTACTTCCCTGCATGCTCCCCCACCCCACAGCATGGCATGTCATGCCCCTCTTCTTAAGATCTATGAGTATAACAAACTATCTTTTCAATGACAATTGTTTCCTCATCTGTTGGTCTAACCATACCTGAAAAATAATAAAACCTACATTTTAAAATAGCCAGTTGCCTCTCAATACCCATTTCCCCCTTCCTGATAGAAGATCCCCAAATTCTAGAAAAGCACACTGCCTCCCAGATAGAAAGACAGTCTTTCTGGAGTGTTCCTCGCCAGTAGCAGTGGTTATATGAACAATTTCTACTCAGTGAGGGGACAGAAGTGCTGTGGATTATGCCTACTTACATTTGTGTCCATCATCTTACTGTCAGCCTGCAGAGAGTTTGATGCCTGGAGCTCCAGGAGCCATAATGGGCCATTAGTATGTGTCCCACACCCCAGAGAAGGGGAAGCTGAATCAGCTAATGAATCTAGATCCCTCATGATTTCATGAAGCCATTGGACTCCTTTCACTGAGAAAGAAAAAAAAAACAAAACTATTTTGTTTCAATAAATATCATTTGAGATTTTGCTGTTACATTCAGCCAAATAAGTACATATAATACATTCTCCTTAATGTAAAAATATCATAATATCTTGACCTGAAGTAAGAGCTCAAGCCTGTCAAGGTACTCAATGTGTCCCAAAAATATATCACTTGATCATGCTACTGACATTATCAGTATCAAAAAGAAAATAGTTTAACTCATCTTTAATGTCAAAAACTTGGTAAGTGCCTTTTCTTTCAGCTGTCAACATACACAGTGCTGAAAAGCAACATGCTATATATGTCCTGGCCTCTCCACTTTTTCTAAACTTAGAAGACTTCCAAGGTGCTGGTGGCTGTGATTTGATCATATTCCCAATTTTCACTTTTTCTTTGAACCATAAATAAGGAATGGGAGGCAAATCATTAACCATCAACTGCTTTGGAGAATAAAGCAGTGTGTGATTTGGCACTCAGGTGAAACCTTTCCCTACCAGTTCTGAACACGGTGTGCCTTCTGCAGAACATATTTCCTTCTACAAAATAATCACAAATTAAACAAATGACAACAACAGAACATCTTCTTTTATAGCATGAATTCTCTGTTGACCCCCCATGTGTCCCACTAGTACACTATGAACGGATTCAAGTATGGAACAGAATCAGTAAACACACTAACATATTTGTCCCTGTCCTTCTACATGGTAGGCCATTAGTATTACACAATATCTAACAATAGATAAAGGAATTTTAACATAAAACCAGTTGTGCTTTCTCTCTGAGAACATCTGTAATAAACGTAGAGTCTGGTCTTATAGGCCTCTCTGTGATAGTATGACTTGTGTCTCTTTCTATGACAAAAATACAATTTGTGGCTTATTCATTTTCTTTATCAACAGTTCATTAATTTCACACTTAAAAATATTATTTTGTATTTGTTCTGTAAAAAAATGAGATCATGATTGCTTTACTCGTGATGGTAAAGTTTTGATGAATTGATTAACTTTCTGAAAGGACAACTCATTGACCTGATGAGTCTAGACACATAATATCAAATTGTCAGATATTTTCCTCTTATTTCTTAAACACCTTTGTTTAAAGGGCGAGGGAGGAGATTCCTGTCTTAGAAAATTATCATGCTCACAGATTGACAGATTCACTATATTCATAGAGAGACTCCCAGTGCTTTATGACATTATATGTTTAGTGTTTTGCTATTCTTTCATCTTGCCATTATGCTTCATTGAATTATGAGTTATACATTAAAGAATGCAATTTAACAAACCAAGAAAGTCCATGCAACAAGTATGAAAACACACTAGCAAAGGTGAAGTGCCTAATACCAGCCCAGAGAACATGTCAAATCCCATTGCCTCTGGAACAGCTGCTGAGAACACAACTATTAGGAACTCAATGGGATTTCTGTTAAAGTCAATTTGTTTTATAGTTCACATTTGTAAAATGCATAGAATTAAACAAAAACTGTTTCACTGTCTTTCCCTTGAAAACTATGAAAATCCCTACAGGCTACTCAATTGACCACATTTTGAATCATACTGGCTTATGGGGCAAATCATACTGGCTTATGGGGAAAAAGCAAGACATCCTGGAATGCCTGAAGAGGCCTCCAATGGACCAACTTTTTTGCATAATTTATGTAAACTAATTCATTTTTTTTTAGTTGACATTAGTCAGCCTAAATTTGAGAATTTTTTTTAATAACCTGTCAAAGGAGGTTAAAAAAAGAAAACCTTTACAAGTGTGACTCTGGCATGTTCTAAGAATTCCATCCTTTATAGTACCATATTTATTTGTATTGTATAGGTTTTATTTATTCACTGGCTATTTTAAGAGGAAAAGTTTGATGAGAAGGAAATGCTAATCTTTGAGATTGTAAACCAGGAATAATGTATTAGTCAAGACAGAGTGGGTTACACTTCTGTAACAAACAACCCCCAGAATCCAATAACACAAAATAACAAAGGTCTATTTCTCCCTTGGGGTATGTATACACTGCAGGTTAGTAGGGGGCTTTGCTCCCATCTCACCCTTGTCCTCACTCTGAGATGCAGGTCAATGGACCAACCCCTGTCTGGAACATCTCCACTCCAGGGCGAGAAGTGAAGCAGAGCTCAGAAGGGCTCCTTATTGAGGATTAAATGCTCCAACCTAGAAATGACAGGTATTTCTTCCATGCACACGCCTTGGCCAGAAACGGTCAGATCTAACCTGATGATAAGAGCACCAGGAAGTGCAATCCTACCCTTATCCAGAGTGGGAGGATGGAAATGTTTGGAGAACTGCACAGAATCCCACCATGAGTGATTGGGTGGGGTTGGCTGCTCCTTCTAACAAGTGTTTACAGGACATTCCTGGTCCAAAGTACGGTTCAGGTTGCCAAGAGAGTTCAGCAATGATTTCAGGTTAAATAGTGTGGAACAAATCAGAACAGACTCAAAAATCAATTCAGAGTAACAAAACATGTCATAAGAGCCAGAAAAGACAGGAAAAATGAATCAAGAGGAATTCTGAATAGGGAGGGAATTCTTTTTTGATTTAAATGACTGAGGAAGTCTTCCCAGAGGAGATTTTGGATGGCAGCCTTAATATAGGAAAATATTTTAATATGCAGGGATGGGACCAGGAGACAGAAAGAAGGGATTTCTGAGCAGAAAAAACAGCATGGTGAAAGTAATGAATTTTGACACACCCACTTTATAATTGTATGTTGTCCGTTTTACAGTGACGATGATATCTTAAACAAAGTTCATTTCCTTACCCTCCATGGACTTCCTGATACTTACCTTATGGTTGTCTTATTGGGATATTGAGGATACTTATATCAATAGTATCTAACTCTGAAGGCTGTTTTATTACTATGGTTGACTGGGGGCTATTGAGCACTTGGAGAGGTACTTCCTGAAAGCTATGTGTCTTTGTTATTAGGTGAACCACAAAGAAAGTAATCTTGAATTTTGACAGGAGGGAAATAAATATTTCACATCTACTTTATATCCCTTGTTGCCCCTAATTAAGAAACTGCAGAACTTTCATTGTAAATTCATTATGAGTGGCTCTATCTCCACTTAGCTTTTTTCTAACCCCTAGATCTCTCTCTTTATAGCAATTCAGCTGGAAGTTGGTAGTTTACATAAAATTTCAATACTTAAGCTAACTACCCCCCATGTTACTCGGGGCAAAGGGAGTGTGAGGAGTTTCAAGAACAAACCAATAAAAACAAAAATAATAATGATAACTATCATTATGACAATAAAAGCTACTTTAAAATATCTGAGTCACATGCCTTCCTCTTTGTGTCCACCAATGACTAATATATTGTCCACCAATATACTAGGATGGGAAAAGACTTCTTTTAGTTAGGAAAAAGTAATGGAATGGGAAAGCAAATGAGAGAAATACAGAAATGTGAAAATAGGAGAGCATGCGAGGTCATACCCTGTCTTCAGCAGGACAGCTGTGGGGCAGAGCCATTGCCTCAGGTCAAAGGAATGAGGTAGCCACTGAGTGTTGAATGTAAGAAGAGCTGAGCACTGATCACATTCATGCTATCAGGTTCAGGGCAATAGCAAATCAGCAGAGCTAAGGCATGATTGATAAAGGGGCCATGGGACTTTGGTATTTGCAGGCACTGAAGAACCATGAGGAGTTGTCAAGAATGGAGTGCATGGCATGCTGGGATTGGGCTAGGTAAGGATGGAACATTGATATTTGCAGGCACTGAAGAAACATGAGGAGTTGTCAAGAATGGAGTGCATGGCATGCTGGGATTGGGCTAGGTAAGGATGGGACACTCCAGACCGCTGCTGGAGTTCAGACCCAAGGCCAGTGAGATCACCTCACAGTTAGAGCTGACCAAACTGCTCTAGGTGGTGCGGTGGGTGGGTACTCTCTACCTGGATTATAATTTCCTCTCAAAGCCAATCTTGGGAGATGCTACACATAGAGGAGGTTATGACCCTCACACCAATTTCACCAATTTGCTTCCTGGAAAATATTCATTGAAGGGGAACTTAATTTAATAAGCATCTCCCCTACCCCAGGAAATTTATGAAGCTGACAGGCCTTTCCAATTAAACCTGGCTAACAGTAGTGGTTCTTAACCTTTATCTCACATTCCAAAGCCAAAGCCACATTCCAGACCTACTAAATCATGATTTCTGGGGTAGGGCATGGATATTGATGGGGCTCAGGGCAGGCTGTGACAAAATATATCAAAGTGGCATATTGATTATTTTGAATTAAGGTTCCTTAGCAAATAACTAGTGCAAGAAGGACACTCTGACCCTCCTTTGTCCCCCTGAAAGCAGGAAATAAATCTCCAATGTGAAAGGTATGCTTCCTGCACCAGGAGGTACAAAGAGACCTTTATCACCAGAAATAGGGAATTCAGGGCCCAGTATGTAAACAAGCTCTGCTTAGATTCTTCACTAATTAGTGCCCAAATCTACGTTTCTTTGTCATGTCAGTTCTCAAAAAATGTAGTTTCTTTGTCTAAAAGGTATAAAAGCTGTCCGCTTTGGTCACTTCTCTGGGCCTCATATTCCTATGGAGCCCCCATAAGTACATAATTAAACTTGCTTTTTCTCCTGTTAGTCTGCCTCATGTCAATTTAATTATTAGACAAGCCAGAAGAACCTAGAAATGTAGAGGAAAGTTTCTCCTTCCCAACAATTGGCTTAGTTGGCAGGATCTTCACTGGCTGGAAACTGCTTTCTTTCAGGACTGGTGCAGATAAAGATTCTGGGAACTCTGACAAAATGCCACAGAATGTAAGAATTCTTATCGCATGAGCCTCCTGAATCTCTGTTTGCAAGGTCTGGTGGAAGTAAAAGTGGTGAGAGTCCTTTTCCTCTTTTTCTAAATGTATTTATTTATTTATTTACTTGTAACCTTTATTGGAGTATAGTTGCTTTACAATGTTGTGTTAGCTTCTACTGCACAGCAAAATGAATCATATATATATATATATCCCCTCCCTTTTGGATTTCCCTCCCATTTAACACACCACAGTGTATTAAGTAGTTCCCTGTGCTATACAGTATGCTCCCCTCAGTTGTCTATTTTATACACAGTATCAATATTGTATATGCCTCAATCTCAATCTCCCAATTCCTCCCACCCCACCCTTTTCTTTCTCTAAATTTAGATTAGCAGAAAGTATTTGTGGAATTTGTTCCTTGGATTTAACAACTCTGGTGAAAAGTTGGTAATGAGTACACTTATTCATCCCTTTATTTTCCCTAGAGATGGTCACTGTTTTCCCTTTTCTCTGTCATGTTGTTCATCATAAAGGAGGGAAAAAATAGGGCAGAACGCTGGCATGGGCCCCATAAGGCTCCTGTTCAAGCCTATCTCTGGTACGTTCAGGGATCTCATCAGACCCACATCTGTTTAGATAAATTTTGTTGTGGGTCTCCTAGGTAAGAACTAGATGAGGTTTTTCCTTTTATTTTACCTTATGTTCTCAGACCTTGGCTTTGTGATCAGTGAGAATATATTTTCTGGCCTCTGCCATTTGGGAGGTGCAGCTTACTGGGGTGCATCTGGTGGCCAGATGAATGAATAGACAGGAGTTCCAAGACACAAAGTCAGAAGCAGCACTCTCTTTATCTGGCTGTGCCAGATTTCAGGGGAGTTTGTCACAAAGGGTCACAGTCCACCAGGGGCCTTTGTTGTCTCAACTATCGTTGTTTTGTTAGTGCTGGAAAATACCATTCCATTAGCACTTGCTTGGTGTCATAGATTATTAGGTTTGTAACCGGACGTATCTCATGGTTTCCCTGTGAGACCTGAGACACCATTTTCACCGCACCATTCTTACTTACCACCTGTGCAATTAAGGTCTTTGCTTTCTCAGGTTATCTTTGAGAATGAACTTGCTGAATCTTGTGAGGGCTGAACTCTTTTGTGAGATGCCTCCTGCATCCTTGGTTAAGCCATAAAAAGGCTTAGTATTGGTTTGGGTCACTATTAAGATCCAGCGTGCCAATAGCCAGATGATAACCCTTTAAATTGAAAATCTAAATTGATATTTTTTACAATTGTCTTACTGGTATCTGTGGACAGACCACATTAAAAAGTGGATACAAAGAAATATAACAGCTAACCTTATGGACTCCCTAACAAGATGAAAGAACAGAAATTAAACTTAGAACAAAATGGAAGTTCTCATCCAATATAAAGTTCCCTTCTTAAAATATAGCCCCATTTCCTCAGCAAATTCCCTTAACTCCCAAAACTCCTTCACCTTTCGCAGAAAAGCTTAAAACACCCTGCTGCTTATTTTAACTTCCTTTTCTCTACAAGATTTACAGAGACAGCTCCAGCCTAATTTCTAGAACCAAGGTCTACAGGTTACTCATATTAGTGCTCTAACTAGGAAATAAATTAAGCAGCAGCACCCAGGATGGACAATAAGGTTTTGTCCTCCTGCCCTCCATTTTGCTGAGCCCTATAATCAGGCTTTCCAGCTTCAGGTCTTCCTATGCAATGTCCTTTGCAGATATATCCTAGATCCCTGTCCCAAATAATTAATGTCCTCTAGACAGCAGAATATAAACAACATAAAAATATTTTGATTTCCATCTTCGCTGGAAGTTTTCTTCCTGATATAAAAAGGCAAGTTCAAAATAGTGTAATTGAGTGAGCAAATCAACCTCTAAACATAATGAAAAAGCCTACCCGATTCTTTGAAGACAGCTTACAGAAATGCAAAAAAGTGTAAAATCAACAATATTCAATTTACTACCCGAGTCTTTAGAAAAACAAAAGCATAATTCTGAAATATCTCAAAATCCACCCAGACATTTTCCTATTTACCACCAGACATTTGCAGATATTACAAAAATCAGGATATTGGATATACAATTGGTCTGTACTTAACAAAAAGAAGAAAAAGTTTAAATAGTAATTACCCTAGACTTCTATAATAGTCAAATACACCCCAAACTCCTAAGAGAAAATTTGCATTCTTTCTGTCTTCTGAAGTTGTAAACTTTACCATGTCTATGTAAACATCCTAGAAGGTAATTAAAAATCTGCCCAGACAAGAAAAAAAGTAGGATGGCAGGGGGAGTTGCCTTTTTAAAATACATACTGTTGGAAAGACTGTCTCCTCCAAAATCTAGTGCTCGGCCTTCTTAAGATTACTTGTCAAAGACAAATACAAAGCTTAAAAGTCTTCCCCATAAAGAGTACAAAGCTTTAGCCATCTGCACATGTAAACTTAACTTATTCCAACTGTTATTTATAAACTAGTGAGTTTTATATTGTTATATGTAATTCATGACTGAAATTTTTAAATGAAAGCTATAAGATCTCTGTTTGTGTTTGTCTGTATGTATGTCTATGTATGTGTATTATAGATATGGTATTTTTCTACCTTCAGGTACAATTGCCAAATTTAATTTGTAAAAGAGCTCTATTTAATTGGCTTAAAATTAAGCACTTATCAATTAAGTATATTTAAATCTCATAAATATAATAGAAACTAACCCATATGTTTTTTTAAATTTCTGTGATCTAGGATAATTTTTAGTAAATAAAATCTAGCTTAAGTTTGTTGGTTTAATTAATACAGGCATGTCTTTAGAGTTATCAACATTAAGTACAATACTTTTTTTCTACCTAGGTTTACTAAAACTCAAGTTTATCTTATCTCTGTTACAAAATTTGTCATCAAGAAAAATAAGGTGGTGGTTAATAGCTTGAATGTCTTGTTAAATCTTCAATCTTCAGGAGTAATCTAAGTATGATTATTTTAAAAATGAATTAAATAGATGTAAATAAGATAAGAACGTTTAGGTGAACTTTTTAAGTTAAGTTGATTGCTTTATGATATATCCATTTAGTTTCTCAAATCTCTTTAACTTCCACCCTTAGAATTTTGCTAATTGAAATGATGGGGATTTATTAAATGTCTGATAATTTCCAGATAAGATAAAATACTCAGACATTAATTGCTGAACAAGTCTATCTAATTTTGACTTCTTATTATATAGTCTAAAGGATGTGTTTTTGGTTAGAAAAGGTATGAGATATGAAGATGCATTTTTGTTGAGGGAAAATAAAATAATTTTTTTCCTAAAATAAAGCTGAATGGGAAAAAAAACAACAAGGGATGAATTAAAATGGACATAGGAAGTTGTAGAAGGTTTATGAAAAAGGAATCTAAGAAAGAAAGTTTATGTGTGATCAATGAATTTGTTATAAAGTTTTTAAAAATAAGTTTTAATATCAATAATGTACTTAGGTAAAACTAAGCCTTAAGTTTCCTTCATCTGCTAAAAGAAAAGGGTTTATTGGACTATTGGTCTGCTCTTGTGAAAGGTTTTTCTTTTATCTTTAAGGTAATCTGCCTAGAAAAACAAAGATTCTATGTTTTGCCTTTATCAGCTTTTGGATTATTTTTTTAAAAATTTGAATCTTTTCTATATTAAAATGCTAAAGCTTTGTACAACTATTTAACTTTCTGTATTTGCCTGTGAAGTCTTTAATTGTTGTCATGGTTAAATGAATAAGTATTGTTTCACAATAAATTATGATCCTATTTGAGCAAGTGTTCTAAAATCTCTGATATTTTTGACAAACTTCCCCCAAAATCAAATTTTAAATGAAGTCTTTTTGACCAAAAACTAACTTTGAGAATTTCTAGAGGGCCCCTGGAACATCCCAAAGGATATATTCTACTTACAAAAGGAGAGAGATTAAACTAATTAGGTGTACTTGAAATGTTAAATTACATGGGAAACATTATCAAATAAGTGATAATAAACCTTCTGAGGTTATATTGAATGGGTAAATGTTATTAATGTAAGTGTTCTAGAAAATATATAAAATTCCTAAAAATCTGATATGTCCTAGTATAATGTTACTGTTTGTAATTCTAATTACTATTTTAAATATGTGTGTCACAAAAATAATGAAATTTCCTTGTCAATTACATTAATGAATTCTCATTTGATAATCATGGTCATTTTTAAGTCTTTTTGCTTTTTCAAATATGTTTCATCTTCAGAGAAATTCATGGAAAGGACTCTCAACATATTCTAAAATACTGTCTCTGATAATTTTCAGATCGTACCACTAAACTAGGTAAGAAGTTACAAAACACTAATAGAGAAACAGATGGCTTCATAAAAGTGCTAACTAAAGATCACGATCAACAAGAATTAATTACATGGGACTGAATAAATAGGATGATTATAAATTTTATGACATTTTTGTTTGAAATAGTGTTAATTTTTGTTAATGTTTTGTTTTCCAGATATAAGGAAAACTTTCCTCTTAAACTATGACTTACAGAAGTTTGGTAAATTATTCCTTTGAAGCAGACATTTACCTTTTTCTCCCTGCCTGATTGCTCCAGAATTTGAAAATTCAATGAGCATTCTTTATGGCAATATAGTTATTTGGATAAGTTCACTAAGAATCGGTTCTCTTTATAACAGGACACATTGGAAGCACTGGCTATATTACCAAGGCTTTGACTGGGATGTCATGCCTTTGAGAGAGGCATGCATAAACTCAGATATGACTAAACAGGTTTAAGAAACTAAGGTTGACTTAATGGAGCCAATAAAGTCCCTTGAAAAAAGTCTGGTACCTTGCTTACAGGGCTCCCAATAGCCTAACCAGGTAAAAAAGGTCACTTCTTGGCAAGTGCAGGAACCCCTGAACATGTGGTGGACCTCAAACTCAAAGGAATTAACCCAAACCTTTAGATATTGCAGGGGAAATCTGATGACAAACAAGTCCTTAGCTTTGCCTCCTAGTCTTGCGAAGCATTTAAAAGTTCAATCTGGGATTCCTTATGAAGAATTTCAGCAAAGCAGAATAAAAGAGTCTATGTGGTCAATCACTATTCTTGCTGCACTTATGTAAATAGCCAGGCCAAGTGTAATGAAACTAGACTCATTTTTCAAATAAGTTAATCTTAGTTTGTTTCTCTTTGGTAAAAATGAGGGTGATGTTGAGAGAGTAAAATTATGTCTCAGTAACATTCTTTTGTGGATATTAGATTCTGTTGCTGGAGAAGTGGGTGCGGGAGAATGGTCATATCCCATCCCTCCTGTGAGTTGGGAGAGTTCCTGGGGCGGGTTGCCAAATGAGGAAAGAATTCAAGAGCGAGCCATAGTAAAGTGGAAGCGAGTTTACTTAGAGAGATACACATTCTATAGGCAGAAAGTGAATGCAGGCCATCTCAATCACTTGAGTGGCCCTGGGGTGTGGAGGTGGTTAGTTTTTATGGGCTGGGTAATTACATATGCTAATGAGGGGGAGGAACATTCTAACAATTTAGAAGATGGGGTGGGGATTCCCAGGAATTGGGCCACCTCCCAGTTTTTGGCCTTTTATGGTCAGCCTCAGAACTGTCTTGGCACCTGTAGGTGTATCACTTAGCATGCAAATGTATTACAGTGAGCATATAGTGAGGCTCAAGGTCTGCTGGAGATCCAATCTTCTACCTAGTTGGTTCTTGGGCCTAGTTGGTTCTAACTAGTTTTGTACATAATTACATTTTGTTTTTCTCCTGTTACTCTCATGTCAATGTAATTATTAGGACTGTTACTGAGTCCAAGTTCGCTCTGCTCACCACACGACAGGCCAATATATAGGGAGACGAAGTGTTGGGGCAAGGAATAGTGAAGTTGGGGCAAGCAGACCATGAGGATGGCGGACAAGGGTCCCCAAAAAAACATCTTATCGGGGCCTGGATGCCAGTTTTTTTTATAGAACCGAGATGGGGAGGAGGTGAGGGAGTAAAGTAAAAAGGCCATTTATCTTGCAAAATCGGAGGGGCTGTGTTAATTTCTTCTTTTCTGCAGCCATTCACAGGTGAACAGGGTCAGAATGTCTCTCTGTGGGCTGAACAAAGGCCTTTTAGTTTAACCGTCAGGCAGAGGGGCCTGGTTCCCTGTGGCAGGCCAACGTATGCTTACAGCTATAGACAGTGATTATAATAACAAAAGCAAAGAAAAGCAAAGGGTAAAGTAAAAGAAACATATCCAACATGGAGTCAAAATTGGCTCTTCCCTGTTATAGGCCAGCCAGAAGAACCTAGAAGGGTAGAGGAAAATTTTTCCTCCCCAACAGTATCAATGTTTCAAAACTCCACATGATTCCAATGTGCAACAAAATTGGAGTATAAGTAGATTACAACCTTTCTACTCAAACCGTGGTCAGTGGGCCAGGAGCATCCACAGAACCTAGGAACCTGTTAGAAGTGCAGATTCTTAGGCCCCACCCCATCCTGCTGACTCAGACTCTGCTGAAGCACAAGGTCTCAAGTGCTTTATTTACACATTAAAGCTTGATAAGCACTGGATGGGATGCCCTTTAATGGGGCCTAATGGGGCCTGCTGGTTGTTAATTATTTCTGTAAATGGAGAAATCCCTGAATAATGTAGTGTTAATGATCTTGGGAGGGGGAGGAGGAGTGGAGTATGCCGAGAGCCAGACTGGAGAAAGCTGTCAAAGAGGCTTAAAGAAACTGAAAGATTCTGGCTGATTGCTGTATCTGCACAGATTAATTTTCACACTGCCACAGACCTTCGAAACAGAGTCTTACATAGTCCGATGGGTTTTATTTCCACTGAAGGCTCAAAATGTGACAAGATAGCTCCAACTGCTTTGTGCTTATAGTTAATTTAATTCTCATGGCCACTCATGCTGTGGATGCTAATAATTCCCATTTTGCAGAAGCACAGGGAGGTTAAGAACCTGCCCACGGCCATCTAGCTATTCAGTGGCTGAATGATGGTTTTGTTTTGTTGATAGTTGCTGTCTTTCAAAATCAAAAGTCAGGTTTATTTTATAGTTGGTGTTGAGAAGAAGGAGTAAGGTCCAAGGGTGTCAAACAGAAATTGTCCCCGGGAACAGTGCTGGGGCTTTGTACATCAACTCCTCTTAACAGCCTGGCTTTTGTGAGGAGGCCAGGAGATTTGGGGGAAACAGGATTAAAGAGTTTTTCTCCACTTCACTACTCCTATTCTAAGCCAAGGAGGGACCCTGACACTACTTTTTCCCTCTCACCTCACTGTGCCCGGAGCATCATGTCAGCCCAGTGACAAACAGTGAGGACATTTCCTTAGAACACCACAGGGCACCTGCAGTTGCCAACCCCAGACCGGCAGGGCCTGACGATCTCCTATGTGGTCAACAGGTGCAAGAAAGCAGCTGCAGAAGAACTAGGGCAAGACCATCACAGATCCACTATGCCCTGAAGAGTAAGAAATACCACTACCTTCCAGCCGTGTGTCAGAACCGAAGCTTTATTTTCATATTCTTATTTTCAGAACATCACTGGCAACTAGAAACTTGTATGCAAGAATGATTTTTACAACTGTAAATAAAATAGATAATGGAATTGTAACAGTAAATACACCTTAAAGGTAAATATACACATTGCTATCCCACATGTATAAAAGTCATGCTCTGTAAATGTTCTTTCTGTCCACACACTGTCTTTGTGGGGCACTGAATTCCAGGATGGATCTTTGAGGGTTTACACGTGTCCCATTACTTATGGACATTTCCAGAGAGCTTATGTAGGAGCAACACATTACAAATTTTGAAAAAAAAATAAGAATCACAGAACATTTTTGGGGGTTATTTAATACTTCTGTTCTATAAAGAGAGCATATCTTAAATATTACAAATGGTGAAACAAATATACTAGCTTACAGATATGTACAATGTACTACTTTATACTTCAAAATGCAGGAAGATAAATTATATATATTATATATATATATCTATATATAATTTTAGATCTAATGAACAATTCAATATTGCTCTTGTGTTGGTCTTGCTGTATTGCATGCATGCCCAGGGCACGCCCATGGCTTATCACCAGATGGAAGAGGGATTGGCAGGGCAGGACCCATGGAGCCCCAAACTTATTCCCGGAGTGCCATCTTCAAAGCAATATTTTGAGTTTTGTAACTTACTGTGGCAAGGTCAAAATCTTCTGTGTCCATATGCAATGCAGGATGTGTCCTCAAGAACCACAATTACTTATTTGGGGACTGGCCCACATAAATGCTAAAAGCATCTGGTTCAATGGGACTAACTCCTCGAGCCCTGAATGTCCTTTGGGGAAGCTCCGAGAATATTATGTTGAGATAATCATCTATATCCTCGGTGTACTTCATAAAAAATGATCTCAGAATAAAGACCCATGATTGAAGCATAAATGGCCTTCCAATAAACTCACAGGCAAAATACGAAGGAAGAAAATGTGTCCTGAATGAGATCAGATTTTCAATAATTACAAGCTTCTCATATTGATCAAGCTGTAAACACTTAAAAATGTAGACACCGCCTTGAGAGGGCTAAATGAATTTCTAACTTGGATTAGGAAGAATGGGGCGGTGACAGGGAGCCCACACACTGGGAGCCTTATGGACATTACAGCCTGTGGCAGACAGCACATTTTACCATTAGTTTAACCCACCCAAGATCTCTAAAGTTCATGTTGGCCATGAAGTCCTGTTTCTTCTTCCACTTAACCCATGGATGACATCTCTCTGAGAATAGAAATAGAAAAAAAAAAAAAAGGTAGGGAGAAGTTGAAAAGCAAATGTTCTAGGAAACACACCAATGAGATCTCACTGTGAAGGCTGTGGAACAGCCACTTGGAACAGAAGGAACCCATCAGAAGGTGAGTCCACTGGGACTTAGAGAGGGATTTGGTGGCACCCAGGCCACTTCTCTACCCTCCCTGCCCAAGTTCTGTTCTAGGAGGCCAGAGAGGTGGGCTGACCGTGGAGCCAATGGTTCTCAAAGTACCTCCCATACACTAAATACATCACAAGGATGAGTTATTAGCAGAGGAGAGGGGATGAGATGAAGGCAAGACAATTTAACCAGAAAAAGGTTAATTTAGGATCAGTTGAGAGCACAGAACTGCCCAATAGTTGCTGCAGCAGGAGGCGCAGGAAAGACACAGCAAGTGCAGGAGAGAAGGGCATGTGCAAACTTGACCATCCTGCCCCAGCTGGGTGCTGCTGCCCAGCAGCTGAGAAGCTCCCCTTACATGATCCTGAGGGCATCACTCTCTCTGCCTGCCAGGCAGGCAACAGGAAGGTGTGCTGAAAGGGAAAATTCCAGAGGAGGCCAGAGTGGGATGCAGACTGGAACAAACAGGAGAATTTACAGGCTCTGTCTGTGGGAATTTTCAGGAAGCAGAGCCAAAGCAGCCTTGAGGATGGCAGAAGAATAAGCTGAGTGGGCTATGCCCGGCCTGTGACAGAGCCTGCCGGACCCATTTCCACCCAGCATGCAGGAACCAGCAGTGGCCGTAATTTGGTCTGAAGGATTGAGGATGCACACTAGATCATTTGGAGGAAAAGATAATCATTTCCAGAGTGAACCCTGCATTGAACAGCTCTTAGAAGACATTTCTAATGGAACACGCACGATAATCTAGTACTTGAATGCATTTCCCAGGAATATACTCGTTATAGATAATCATCAAAAACACAGTGAGCAACCTTTGTTTCAATGTATTTCATTAAGATGCAAAGTATGGCACAGACATGTCCGTGTCTGTTAGAAAATGGATGTGCTTTTGGTCTTCGTATGGCCTTTGTTGGCTGTGACCCAGTTGGACACAGATCGAGTTACTGAAAAGAAGAAAATCATGTTGGAGGACAAAAATGTCTAAAAAATAGCTACTTTAATTGCTTTTATTTAAAATCCGAGGGCTGGAAGATTTATACCCCTCATGGGTCAAAGGAAGGAAACTTCACATTTCTAAAACTCTCACAATATAACACAGAGGAGCATTATTGCAATGTTTTAGTATTGTCACAATATCCTTATGCAAACATTTTAAATGGAAATTGAAGAATTTCTGACAGAGCGGCACACTCTTAGTGAATTCATCCTTGTATGTGAAAAGAAATACCCTAAAAGGCTAAAACGATACCTGCTAATAACTAGACTTAGTGAGGAGAGGACCTCCCCTCAGAGCGGCAAGGCTCACAGGTCAACTGGGAACTGACAGCGAACATCCTCTGGCGGGTAGAGAGGCTGTGTTATTTTTTACTTCAGTAAAAGAACCATGGAACCGGACAACTTTGGCCCGGTCTTCTCACCTCTTCCCACCCCTCCCCTCCCCAAGGGTTGTCACTGGCTTCTGAGCAGAGGGGATGCCTGGTCTGGGGGTGGTGCCTGCAGCTGTGGGTTAACATGCTCTCACATGCATGCAGATGGTATTTCCCCCTATATCGGCACACGCTGCTTCCGAGGGCACAAGCCCTCACGCCTCCCGATGGCGAACGATGCCTCCAGAAATGGCTGGCACCCTACTCGGCTCCCTGCGATGTTGAGCATGTTAGTCTTCATTTTAAGCATTTGTCAGATTCCCTGATTCTGGAGAGGGGGTGCTTATTGGTGGCGGTGTAAAATGCCCTCTGAGGACAACAGCGCACATCTCGGTCAAAATGCAATATTTAACACGTGGGCATCTGACATGCTACCCTGACGACTGTGGGTTTCACATGGAGGGGGAGGAGAGGAGAGGGAGACACACAATCGCTGCTCCCATGGGAGGGAGTTCACATGATCACACACTTGCCCTTGAGCTTTTCTTTCCTCTTCTGCTGCTTGCTCTTTTTCCCATCGATCTGGAGGCTCACGGTCCTGCGTTTCTCCAGGTTGAGCAGCTCCTGGAAGAGCTCCTTCACGTTGTGGTTGAGCTTAGCCGAGGTCTCCATGAAGGCGCACTTCCACTTGCGGGCTAGCACCTCGGCCTCGCTGCTCTCCACCTCGCGGTTCGGGCTCTCGTCACACTTGTTCCCCACCAGCATGATGGGGATGCTCTCCACATCCCCTTTGATCTCACAGATCTGTTCGTAGATGGGTTTGAGCTCCTCCAAGGACTGCCGGCTGGTGATGGAGTACACCAGAATGAAGGCGTGCCCTTTGGAGATGGACAGCCGCTGCATGGCAGGGAACTGGTGGCTGCCCGTGGTGTCCGTGATCTGCAGGGTGCAGATGCTCTTGTCACAGCTGATGACCTGCCGGTAGGTGTCTTCCACGGTGGGGATGTAGCTCTCCCGGAATGTACCTTTCACAAACCGCAAGACCAGGGAGCTCTTACCAACACCACCTGCGCCGAACACGGCCACCCGGTAATCGTTGCTCTGCTCTGGCATGTTGCTTGAGGGCTCCAACGATCAACGAGGAAGCACCTAGCAAAGGAACCAGATGTTGTTGGAGAGAATGAGTCAAAGAAAAATCTAGGAAAAGGTGGCTTTACCCTCTCTTGATAGCTTAACACAAAATTGAAATGGTACAGTTTGCTTTCACTTTCCCAACACAAGAACAATTCACATTTCATTTTATAATTCTGTAATTTGAAATCCAATAATTATAGCTAATCCCCAGTTTTCAATAGGACTGTTGATCTACTGAGTGGCTAACGGGAGCAAGTCGATTTCTCCTTATTGGACCATGGTTCTGAGCAGCTTTGCTCTCACATCACCCTCTGCCCAGGGGAAAGATGCCAAGTCAGCCCAAGGGAAGCAGAATCCAGGAAAGGTAATGGGGAGATGGAAATTAACCAAGTCCCAACATACATACACATACACACACACACACTCACAATCACAGCAGATCTTTACTATTTAACCTGAAGTACTGTGAACACCCAATATACTGGTCATAATATGCAATTTTTTAGAAGTACAAGGAGGGAGTTAAAGGTGAGGAGAATGCAATTTTTACTCAGTGTTTATATTAACTCATGAAATCCTCACCAGCCTGCAGAACTGGTGTCATTATCCCTGTTGTGAAATGAGGAAACACAGAAGGAATAGGGGAATGTAATGTCCCCGACTTCACACAGCCAGTGAGAGGTAAGGCAGGGATGCAAACTGCAGTATCTCTGTCCCACTGGCTGCTGTCCCACAGGTTGCTGGACAGAAAGCTGGTCACAGGGGCCTGGGTACTACTCAGGCCATGGTGTGGACTCTCATTTAGCAGTAGAAGTTGACAGTTAACTAAGAAGCTTGGAGGGTCCTCTCATTAATCAAATTTAAAATGATTATGGGTGCTCTATTTTTAAGAATTATAAGAAGTCAACTGTTACTAAGATAGTGATATAAACCACTATTAATGGTCATTAAAATGGAGTAGAATGGGGTTTCCCTTCATCACAAACATCACCCGTTTCCTGACATACAGATTATCAAACATCTTTCATCCCATTCCTTCTTTGGTAAGAAAGTACATATGACATGCAAAAAAGTAGAGAATCAAGAAACAGCCAACATTTTTAAAACAAAGTAGACACGTAATATGGTAATGTGAAGCATGGAACCCATTTTCTCCAGGGAACATTGTGCTGACTTTCACTTTTCTAATCTTAGAGTAACCAAGGGACAGTAATAAAAGGCATTGCTCAAAGTCATTTTCAGAGACTGGTAAAAATTAAATATAACTAGCCATGGAAGGAAATGGATATGTGCAGCTAATGTCTACTGGCAGACAGATCAGATCAAAGCCCAGGACTGTGGCATCTCATCTCCTGATTTCTTTCTGAGTTCACCATGTACGTCTGCCTGCAAATCTGCTCAATTAAATACTCAGCTGTTCTGTGCGCACTTTGGAATCCCTAATCTTGTGAAAAACTGAAGAAGCATCTATATGTATGTATATACATACATATATATGTATGTATGTATAACTGATTCTCTTTGCTGGACACCTGAAACTAACACAACATTGTAAATTAACTATACTTCGATGTTTTAAATGGTTACAATTTTTTTTAAAAAAAAGAACAAACTGAACCCAAAGGAAGAAAAATGAAAGATTAGATTACAGTGGAAAGTAATGAAGAATAGAAAATCAACAGAAAAAATTAATAGAACCAAAATCTGTTTTTTTGAAAATATCAACAAAATTAATTTTTGCACTAGACTGAACAAACAAAACAGGGAGAAGACTCAAATTATTAAAATCAGGAATGAAAGAGGAAACATTACTGACCTTACAGAAATAAAGATTACAAGGGCATGACCAACTGTAAGCCAACAAGTTAGATTCCTCAGGTGAAACAGATGGAAACTACTCAAGCAGACACAAGAAGAAATCAAAAATCTGAATAGAACTTTAATTGGATAGTAATCAAAAAACTATCCAAAAAGAAAATGCCCAGGTCCAGATGGCTTCACTGGTGAATTCCAGCAAACATTTAAAGAAGAATTAATACCAATTCTTCACAGTCTTCCAAAAAACTTAATAGGAGAAAACACTTCTTAATCTTTCTGAATCCAATATTACCCTGATACCAACACCAGACAAAGATGTCATGAGAAAACTACAGACCCGTTTCTTTTATGAATATAGTTATAAAAATCAACAAAATACTAGCAAAGTGAATCCATCAATATACAGAAAGATTACACATCATAACCAAGTAGAATTTATGCCAGCAATGCAAAGTTGGTTTCATATATATATATATATAACATGTATATAACATAACACACCATATCAATAAAAGACAAAAACCATGATACCTCAGTAGATACAAAAAATTGACAAAATTCAGCACTCCATTAAGTTAAAACAAAAACACTTAAACCAGCAATAAAAGGGAACTTCCTCAACCAGATAATGGGCATATAATGAAAAATACCAAACTAACACAATACTTAATGGTAAAAGATTGAATGCTTTCTCCCTAGGATCAGGAAAAAGAGTTTCCACTATTACAGCTTCTATTCAACATTTTACTGGAGGTTTTAATGAGGAGAATTAGGCAAGAAAATGAAATAAAAGCCATCCAGATTGGAAAAGAATGAAACAAAACTATATTTCAGGTGGCATGACTTTGTAGATAGAATATCCTAGGGACTCTACTAAAAACTATTAGAACTAATAAAATAGTTCAACAAGTTTTCAGAATACAATACGCATTTAAAAATTAATTGTATTTCTACACACTTGCAATGAACAATCTAAAATTAAGAAACTAATTCCATTTACAATATCATGAAAAAGGATAAGATACTTAGGAATAACCTTAACAAAGAAGTACAAAATGTATACTCTGAAAGTTACAAAATATTGTTGAAAGAAATTGAAGACCTGCATTAGTGGAAAGATACCCATGTTTATGTATCAGAGGACTTAATTTTGTTAAGATAGCAATAGTCCCTGAATCACCTACACATTCAATGCAATTCCTAAGAAAATCCCAACTGACTACTTTACAGAAATTGACAAGCTGATCCCAATATTCACAGGAAAATTCAAGAGACCCAGAATAGTCAAACCAATGTTGACTGAAAGAAAAAAAGAACAAAGTTGGAGAACACATACTTCATGATTTCAAACTCACTACAAAGCTACAATAATCAAGACAGTGTGATATTGGCACAGAATAGACAAACATATGAATGAAAAACTTCAGAGTCGAGAAATAAACTCTAACTTTTACAGTCAACTTATTTTTGACAAGGATATCAAGAAAATTCAATAGAGAAAGAATAGTCTTTTCAACAAATGATGCTGGACAACTGATATTCACATACAAAGGAATGAAATTGGATCCCTCCCTTATACCATATAAAAAATTAACTCAAAGACCTAAATGTAAGACCAAAAACTATAAAACTCTTAAAAGAAAATATAGGCATAAATTTGTGATCTTTGATTTGGCAATGGTTTCTTAGATGTGATATCAAAAGCATGAACAAGATTAAAAACAGGTAAATTTGATTTCAAGAAAGTAATAGGCAACCCAGATAAAGGGAGAAAATTTCTACAAATCATATATCTGACAAGTGATTAATTCCAGAACATATAATAAACTCCTGCCATTCAATAACAGCAAGGAAAACCCAAAAAACTAAAAATGAACAAAGCACTTGAATAGACATTTCTCTAAAGAAGCTATACCAATGGACAATAAGCACTTGAAAAGATACTCAACATTACTATTACTAATTATTAGGGAAATGCAAATCAAACCACAATGAAATACTACTTCACAGTCACTTGGAAGACTTTAACAAAATCACAAATTAAAAAAAACAAGAACAGAAAATAACAAATGTTGGCTATGTTGTAGAGAAATTGGAACCCCTGTGCATTGCTGGTTTCAATGTAAAGTGGTATAGCTGCTTTGGAAAACATTCTATCACTTCCTCAAAAGCTTAAACAGAATTACCATAAGACCCAGTGTTTTCCATAATTCTATACCCATGGGAAATGAAAACATAGCCACACAAAAAATTGTATGTGAATATTCATAGCAACATTATTCATAACAGTAGCCAAAAAGTGGAAAAAACCCAAATTATCACCAACTAATGAAGGGATAAGTAAAATGTGGTAGATCCATACAATGAAATATTATTCAAGAATAAATAGATATGAAGTACTGATACGTGCTATAGCATGGATGAGCCTTGAAAATATGATGCCAAATGAAAGAAGCCAGTAACAAAAGACCACACATATTGTATGATTCCATTCATATGAAACATGCAGAATTGCAGATTTATAGACAGAGAAAGGATATTTGTGATCGCCTAGGGTTGGGGTGATGGGGCATTGGGGAGAAAAGGGAAGTGACTGGACAGAGTTTCCTTTTGAGTGATGAAACGTTCTAAAACTGACTGTGGTAATGACTGCACGACCCTGTGAATATACTAAAAACTACTAAAGCGTATACTTTAATTGGGTGAATTATATCTCAATAAAGCTGTAGTTTTAAAAAAGACATTGTATAGGGTAGCATTCCACTGTATGTGATAACATTGTCTACTGATCCTGAAATTGATTCGGTGGGAGAAATAACGTGCTAAACGTTAACAGGCTCGGCTTTATTCCTAATAGCCAGATGATGGAAAGAACACACGTCTTCACAGTAGAAATGATAAGCAAAGAATGGAATATTCATACTATAAAAAGCAATACATTGAATTAATTTATTCATACCATAAGAAAAAGCAATGCAAAGAACAATACAAAGAATAATACATGCAATAACCTGGTTGAATCTGACAGTTGAGATGTGCTAGGCAGCCTGCTGTGTGCTAGAAATGTGCATATTTTCACATGGGTGATGGTTACAAAGGTGTTAACACTTCACTGTTATAAGGTGGTTATACAGATTATTCTGAATGATTTTATTCTTTTAAAATTATCATGGAAATAAAATCACAATTTTTTTAAAAAAATTAAAAACTGGGAAATCTAATAGGATTCATTCTCAGACCCCAGTTAAAGGAATACTATTGTTAGAGCTCAAGTATGATAGACCTAGAAAGTAAGGCTTTGATTTTGGAGACTAGGAAGTTGTTCAAAGATAGGGATATTGAATAATATTCCCCAAACTGAGAAGGAACTTCGAGACTGAAAAATGAAGCAGGCAACTCCATAAAGTAGAATTATGAAGTTTATTGAAGTGAACTTACATACGGGTTGGATCAGGCAGACAGCAATCCAGAAGCATTCACAGCTGCACTCCACCCTGCTGAAAGGGGTACAGGGGAATTTAAAGGGGCCAAAGTGAAATATAGAGTCTGACTACCAAGTGAGAAGCACGTCTGTACCTGTCAGGAACTGGGAATTTTTCCTCCCCAGCGGGGGTCTCATGAACATCTGTGCCAGCAAAGGCACTCTTCCAGTTTTCATATCAGATGAAGGCAAGGGTAGAAGTTGATAGGAAACGTATCTGGCTTGGATGTATTCTTTGTGAGTTAGGCAAAAGCTCAGTCAAGCAGAGAAGAGAAGGGGAAGGACTGCAGAACTAAGATGGAGCTGACAAAATGGAGTCAGTGTGGCTCAGCTGCACTGAAGTAAAGGAAGGCTGGCAAAGTTTCAGTTAAGTGGTGTGGGGGAGTACAAGTCATTCTGCAATGGGTATGAGAGTGACGAGATGAGATGGCTACAAAGACAAGAAGTGTAGATTTCTCTTTAAGGAAATTTGGAGATTAAGGAAAGGAGAAGGGACAATTGGCAAAGGTTAAGGTAAGGGTTAGACGGGTGAGGAAGAGTATCTGTATGGGTCTGCTGATGGATATCTGATGGAGCAAATCTGGAAAAAAAAAAAAACAGGAGCCACTTGGATTCAGGATGCACACACAGCAGGTTGGTCTTCAGGGAGAGAAGGAAGGGTAGGTGATGGCAGAGGAAGCCCCGATTAAACCTTCCCAGACCAACCCTGCTGTTCAGCTTAAAAACTTTAAAAATAAATAAGTTTTTTAAAAAATGATATAATATATGTACTTGGTTAAAAAAAGAATAAACAAAATTGTAAAATACTCTTTTATCCACACCCAGACCCCTTCCTTCTGCAGCCCTAGTCTCTCTTTCCAGAAATAACCACTGTTAAAAAGAATGGAAACTCAGTTGTTTCCTGGTGTTCACGGTTAAATTTTAAATAATGCACTCATTGCCTGAATAATAGATCTTAATGTCTTGACTTACTGACTTTGGAATATCTCTCTCTATGAAATTAGCACTATTACCTTCCTCCATTGCCTAATTTCGTTAGGTATACTCTGTTTTTAAAGTACATATCAGTATTTATGTTTTCCAGATATAATATTTGCAATTTGTTTAAAATTTAAATTGTCTTCTGTGGTTCTTCTGCAGGTTGTTTCTAAACCCTATCAATAAACAGCATTAAAAGGACTTTGTAAAGATTTTTCATTGCAGAAGTAGAGAGGACTGGACCCACTGAGAGGGAAAGGTCATTTTCATTAAACTTTGCTGATTGCATAATTGTCTGTGTCAGCAACACTGGTGTCTTACTTTTTCTAGCTTTTTTGTTTGTTTTTTGCTTAAGTAATACAACTCTTGTATTTCAATTTATCACCTTCCTTGGACTCATTTTACGCTTTGGTATAAACATTACTGATAAATTATTTTAGATGATGTTAAAATTTCTGAGCTCATGCCCTCACTTGATTGATAGAATGCTGTAGCCAAACTAAGTTCAAATTCTTTTTTCTTCAGATTTTAAAAATTATTTAATTTTGTCATCCATGGTTACTGACATGAAATCCAAAGCCAGTGCGATACTCTTTCCTTTGTAGCAAAGTTGTATTTTTCCCTTCTCTTTGGCAGGGTTAGGATATTCTCTTTATTCTGGGAGTCATGACATTTCACTAGGATATATCTAGAACTGCTTTTTAACTATGGTGGGTTTTTTTGGGAGGGGGCGGGGGGGTGAAGTAGATGGTTAAAAACCTAACCCTTTCTGCAGCTTGGGAAATTTTTCTTTTTCTTTTTAAAATTACATCATCCCAATCCCTATATCTTTTTCCTCTTTCTGAAACTTGTATTACAGGATGGACCAAGTATACCTGTTCTTGATTTCTCAAAATCTTTTCCTTATGTTGTCAATAAACTTTCTTGTACTCTGATATTTTTCTTTTTCAGAGAAGCACTTTGTTATCTCAGGAAAGGTGATACAATGAAGAATTTCAATAAGAATGCTAATTGAGATTTGTTGCTGCTGTTCTTATCTGAGATACCTCTGGTTCCATTTCTTCATTGTGTTCCTTCTCTTTCATATGGTTGGCTTCACCATATGTCTGTTGGTCTCTTGTAGCCCACTGATTTAAAGAAGAATCATATTGGCTGGGAAAGGCAGCTAGAGTGTGTTCTCTTGATGCGCAGATCTGTTCACCAACAGCCTAGCCCCTATATAGGAAGGCTGTCTGGAATGACTTTACATATACCCTTCTACTTTCCTTTTCTTGAACTTGTTTGGACTAAACTGTCTCTACAGTCCCTTACACTTCTAAAAAGCGTATACATAAACAGACAAATGAGGGAAAGTATCAAGGAAAGGCAGTAAACTATCCACCCCAAAGTATCATAAAATATAAAAATGTGTGTCTTATGATAAAGATTCAAAATGAGACATTTTAAATACTGAAAATCAGGTTAGAGGTGCAATATTTTGATTTATAAGAAGTATATATTTGGTCATTCAGATGACCAAAATGTATTTCTCATATATATTTGGTCTTTGTCTATGGTTCCTGGCTCACAGCTCCCAAAACTCTTGAAATTTCATGAGTGGTAAGAGCAGTGGGAGCATCTTTTGTTATAATATTTGGCCTCTTGTCCTTAGCTCCTAAAAACGCTTCAGAGCCATAAAGGTGTAATATGAGTGTCTTGTTATTCATAACAAGCCCCTTTCCATCACCTGGGTTGAGGTTAATAAGGTGACTTTGGGAAAGTACTTAAAGACTAGGGTTTGGTTGCCAGGATAACTAACCAACTTTCAGCCCCACCTCCCACCTCCTGGGAGGAGAAGGGGAGGAGAGAGCCTGGAGGTTGAATCAGTAGCCAATGGCCAATGATTTAATCAATCATACCTGTATAATGAAGCCTCCACAAAAACTCAAAAGGACAGGCTTAGGGGAGCTTCCAGGTGGGTGAACACATGGAGTCATGGGGAGAATGGTGCACCTAGAGAGGGCATGGAAGCTCTGTGCCCTTTCCCCATACCTTCCCTATACATCTCTTTCATCTGGCTGTTCCTGAGTTGTATCCTTTTATCATAAACCAGTAATCTAGTCAGTAAAATGTCTTCCTGAGTTCTGTGACCCACTCTAGGAGATTAATCAAACCTAAGGAGGGGCTAGCAGGAACCTCTGATTTACAGCTAGTTGGTAACAACCTGGACTTGGCAATTGGCATGTGAAGTAGGGAGCAGTCTTGTAGGTGAGCCCTCAACCTTTGGAGGCTGATGCTATCTCTGAGTGATAGTGTCAGAATTGAGTCAAACGGAAGGACATCCAGATGGTGTCTGGAGAATCGTTGGATGTGTGGGGAAACCTCCTCCACATTGTAACTGGGTGCAGAATTATCAGAGGCTTATCCTAGGCCCACCTAGGATTGTAGGGAAAATGGACTTTGATTTCCTGAGTCACAAAAGTTGCCTATTCAAGTATCCTTTGGAAGACACATTAAATTCATGTGCATGAGATTAAAAATAAAAAAAAAAGAAGAAAGAAGCAGCAGCATCTCAGGTAAAACCACCATCTTTATCTGTATTATACCCTGAATTAAGCCTGCTTCAAAAAACAAATAATTGAAACAACAAGGTGCTACTGTATAGCACAGGGTCTTATATCCAATCTCCTGGGATAAATCATCATGGAAAAGAAAAGTAAAACAAAGAATATATGTGTATAACTGAGTCACTTTGCTGTACAGCAGAGATTGGCACAACGTTGTAAATCAGCTATATACTTCAATTTAAAAAAAACTCAATGACAAATGCAGGAAAAAAAAAACAGTTGAAACCAGAGAAAAATCATAGATTACAAGAATTCAGCTGTCAGCCTTTGGAAAAGCCAGACAATTTAGTACAGTATCCTGCCAAAAAGTCCCATCAACAGTCTGAGATCAAGGGCACCTGCATTTCCTGAAGTTTATACAGGCTATAACTGCTCAATTTTTGCCTTGGTTTTCCACAATCCTTTCTCCTCAAGTAGATTTGTCTTCATTACAACATTTAAACTTTATTACCTTTAAGCAAATTCCATATTTAAAGTTGGTACTTGAGAGCCTATATTTAAAACTACTACTAATAAAAGGCAAATGGGTCATTTAAGTAAAAATAAGGACTATTGATGATACTACAACATAAATAAGTATAACTTAAAAAGAAATTAACAATTCCTGTTGCGGAGCAAGGCTCTGGACGTGCAGGCTCAGTGGCCATGGCTCATGGGCCTAGGCGCTCCGCGGCATGTGGGATCTTCCCAGACCGGGGCATGAACCCGTGTCCCCTATATCGGCAGGCAGACTCTCAACCACTGAGTCACCAGGGAAGCCCAGAAATTAACAATTTTTAACAGAACATACATTCTCTAGGTAAGAAAGTGTACTTTGACATATTTGTAGAATCTTAATTTAATTAAGGATCCATTTCATGTACCTTCTTAGCTGAACAGAAAAAAATGAGAGATTAGTGAGAAATGCCTGCCTGATCATAAAGAAGAGTTAAATATCCATGGCTCATCCTTCTCCAAAGAAGCAGAATCCTTTTTTCATGAATCTTGTTTCATAGTGTTATGGAGACACCCACCCTAGCAATATTAGTGCAGGTACTAAAGCAGGTGACACATCTGCACCCAGATAATGGAGCCCCCATTCCATACATGGGGGGAATCCTTAGGCACTCATCGCAAGACTCATAATATCTGTAGCAATGAAATAGAGAAGTTGTAACATTTTTTGGAATGGAAGAGCGGTAGAATAAATTATTCTTTAAGAGTTTCATTACTGAGAGGCAAATAAGCCCACAGCTTAGGCACAGAAATACAGTTCACTGATGTTTGTTTAAAACTCTTCCACTTGGGGAAAATATGATGCCCAGGAAGCCCAAACAGCCAAATAAAATGCACTTAGTGACATTTTTCAGACTGCCAAGAGCCTATGTTTGCTCCATTTTCTGCTTATTTCTTTTCTATGTGGGTAAGAGAAGTAAAAAGGTAAACTATGTGGATTAAAAAGAGTATTGTCCTAGTCAAAGGATCAGTTACCGAGTTTGACCCTGAATGCCCAATGCAGCATGATAACCATGGGGGGAAATAAACACCAAAAGATGAAGACAACTGGAGGATGGAAACTCTGCCAACAAGGAGAAGAAATTGTTCAAAGCCAGGGGTGATGGCTTAAGGTGCTGCTGTGTGCAGTCTGGGGCCCTTCCTTCACTGTCAACCTATTGGAACATGATTCTATACGTGTACTTGGTTAGGTAGATTTCTAGTTTTAGCCAACTGAAAGTTTACAAAATTGGCAAGTGGATAAAGGAGATTCCTTCACACAATCATGAACTAGTTTGTTACTCATGCTTTTGGCGTTATATCTAAGAATCCATTGCCATCATGAAGATGTACCTCTACATTTTCTTCTAAGAGTTTTATGGTTTTAGTTTTTATATTTAGGACATTGATCCGTTTTGAGTTAATTTTTGAATATGGTGTGAGGGGATCCAACTTCATTTATTTACCTGTGAACATCCAGTGTTCCAGCATTATTTGTTAAAGAGACAATTCTTTCTCCTTTGAATGGTCTTGATCCCCTTATCAAAACTCAATTAATCATAAATGTAAATTAGGCTTATTTCTGGACTCTTAAATTTATTCCATTGGTCTCTATGTCTATTCCTATGCCAGTACCACACAATTTTGTCTACAGTATCTTTATAATAAGTTTTGAAATCTGTAAGTATGAAGCCTGAGCTCTGTTCTTTTTCAAGTTTGTTTTGGCTATTTGGCACCCCTTGCGATTTGTTATGAATAGATAAATTGGACTTGATCAAAATTAGAAACTTTTGTGCAATAAAGGACAGTGTCAGGAAAGTTAAAAGAGAACCTGCACGATGGGAGAAAGTGTATCATATACCTGATAAGAATCTCATATCCAGAATATATAGAGAACACTTACAGCCGAATAGTAAAAAGAAAAACCAATTTAAAAAATGGATAAAGAACTTGAATAGATATTCTCCAAAGAAAATATACAAATGGCCAATCAGCAGATAAAAAGATGCTTAGCATCACTAGGTATCAGGGAAAAGCAGATCAAAACCACAATTAGATATCACCTCACACCCACCAGAATGGCTACTATCAAAAATCAAAACAAAACACAGGGCCTCCCTGGTGGCGCAGTGGTTAAGAGTCCGCCTGCCGATGCAGGGGATACGGGTTCGTGCCCCGGTCTGGGAGGATCCCATATGCCGCGGAGCGGCTGGGCCCGTGAGCCATGGCCGCTGGGCCTGCGCATCCGGAGCCTGTGCTCCGCAACGGGAGAGGCCACAACAGTGAGAGGCCCGCATACCGCAAAAAGAAAAAAAAAAAAAACACAAAGAGAAAATAACAATGTTAGGGAAGATGTGGAGAAATTAGAATCCTTGTGCAATTCAACTAGGAATCTAAACCAGTGCATCCACTGTGGGAAAACTTCAACAAAGAATTACCATATGATCCAGCAATCCTCTTGTGGGTATATACTCAAAATAGTTAAAACAGATATATAATTGCTATATAGATATACAACTGAAACAAGTGAAGAGATATTTATATACCCATGCTCCTAGCAGCATTATTCACAACAGCCAAAGCAACCTAAACATCCATCAACAGATGAATAAACAAAATATAGTATATACACACAAATGAATACTATTCAGCCTAAAAGGGAAGAACATTCTGGCACATGCTATGACATGGATGAACCATGAGAACATTATGCTAAGTGAAATCAGCCAGTCACAGAAGAACAAATAACATATGATTCCACTTACATGAAATACCCCTCGAGTAGTCAAGTTCATAGAGACTGAAAGTAGAATGGTGGTTTACCAGGGGCTGGGGGGAGGGGAGAATGGGGGTTAATTGTTTAATGGGTGCAGAGTTTCAGTTTTGCAAGATGAAAAGTTCTGGAGATGGCTGATGGTACGACAATGTGAATGTACTCAATGCCCCTGAATCGTACAATTGAAATGGTACATTTTATGTTATGTATATTTTACTATGATAAAAATACATGACCGTACGTAAAATATTTTTAGCAAAAACAAAACTATGAATTAAAAGCCACGCTCATAACGTGAGCACAACTAGCAGCACTGGCAGAGCAGAGAGTCCTTCTCCTGTGTCATCCACATTACACAGTAATAGCAATAAGGATCTAATCCAATCCGACCAGGCTAAAAAAGTCTAATTTCTTCAGAAGACCAATTAAATTTTGCACCTACTTCCAGGCCCTAATTGTATACTGTATCAGTGGTACTGCGACACATCACTCTTAGCCACTGCATTTAAAACTAAGCCCACAGGACTGCATTGTCCAGTATTGTAGCCACTTGAAACTCAGCTAGACTGAACTGAGATGTCCCACACTGGATTTTGAACACTTAGTATAAAAAAGAATGTTAAATATCTCATTCATAAGTTTGATATTGATTACAAGTTGAAATGATATTTCACACATATTGGGTAAAATAAAACATATGATTTAAATTAACTTCAGTTGTGTATTTTTTTAGATGTGATTACTAGAAAATACACAATTACATATGTGGCTCACATTGTTTATCTATTGGGTTGCACCACTGTAGAACAAATCTCTACACTTTTTTAGCAAAGTTTAACACATTATACTTAATCCAGTATGTTACAAAATTTAACTAAACTTGATTTGTGTGTGTGTGTGTGTGTGTGTGTGTGTGGTACGCGGGCCTCTCACTGTTGTGGCCTCTCCCGTTGCGGAGCACAGGCTCCGGACACGCAGGCTCAGTGGCCATGGCTCATGGGCCCAGCCACTCCGCATGTGGGATCTTCCCGGACCGGGGCACGAACCCATGTCCCCTGCATCGGCAGGCGGACTTTCAACCACTGCGCCACCAAGGAAGCCCTAAACTTGATTTTTTAAATGCTTAGACTCTTGTTCTTATTAATATTGAAAGGAAAAATGCCACAAGTCATTGGAAAAAGTTATTTTTCTGCCATAATAAAATATATAAAATAATACACCAAAATGCATGATGACAAACTAAAATGCATGCCTTTCTCAGAGTCCTGTATGAAGATAATTAGAAAACAATGCTGAAGGTGTAAAGAACCAATATTAGAAGTTTCACAGGGGAGATATTTACTAAACAGAGCAAAGCAGAAATATTTCAAACACACTTCAGCACATCTATTATTTGTTGGAATGATTCTTTTTGAATAATAAGATACTTATTCTTCTCTCGGTATCTATTTATTTGTTTTTTCTCTCTTGGTATTTATTTATTTGTGTTTTCTCTCTCCCTCTCCCTCCAATATCAGTGCCATTAAGGCAGGGACCCCGTGGAATTCACCCACCAGCACATTATTTTATCCAACCCAATGCCGGACACATCAGAAACACTTTAGCACATGTTGATTATCTGCTGTTGAAATACAATTTTGTGAGCTGACCAAGGAAAATTGTACCAGAAAAGATCAATGAACTCTTTAAAGTAACAAAATCAAGTTTTGAAAAATCTATGTAAGAGTAACTGCTCATAGGTTGGCAATGTCAAGTGAAATATAAAATTAAACGAGGATCTGTGGTGACATTATATAGACAGAACCAGAGGTAAATGAATTTATTGCATTGTTCATCAGTCAGTTCTTGCAGCAAAGCTGAAGCCAAAAGTAGGCAGGAGCTTCTGGATACCATGCACTTGGATATTTTATTTTTTAATATATAGAAATAAGACCTTTACGATGTAGTAGATTCCTTACAATACTTTATAAGAAGATGAGGAACCACCTTGAAAATATTTTCTACTACATGATGGTTCACTAGTCATCTTGCCGCAAAGAAAATATAAGTGTTGCAGAACTAAAAGGCAAATCGTGTTTTTCTATTACACAAAAAGCAATTGTTCTACATTCATAACCATTTTCTGGGTGGCAGGTGGCTGTCAGTAGTATGCCACACAGCAGGTATTTTCCAAAAATAAGCACATTTCTCCATCCCTGTAATAGAAAGATGACATTTTAAAACATGAGGGCGGGATCAGTACCTGCTTTGGAAAAACAACTGTCCTATGGAGAGAGCATTTTGAAAAGAGATGAAATGGTGGAGGCATTTTTTTTTTTTTTTTTTTTTTTTTTGTGGTACGCGGGCCTCTCACTGCTGTGGCGTCTCCCGTTGCAGAGCGTAGGCTCAGCAGCCATGGCTCACGGGCCCAGCCGCTCTGCGGCATGTGGGATCTTCCCAGACTGGGGCACGAACCCGTGTCCCCTGCATCGGCAGGCGGACTCTTAACCACTGCGCCACCAGGGAAGCCCATGGAGGCATTTTTATACATGATTTTACCAAAAGCAATGCAAATGTTTCCCTTAAAATCTCTCTTATCTGCACAATTAAAAACCTGAAAATCATTATTTTATCATCTTAAAAGTCTTTCAAATGAAGGGTTTCCATGGGTGTGAGTGCATTTGATCAAAACACATCAATGCAGTATCTTTCAGTTACATTTTGAGGAAGTACAGTGGACATCAGAGGTAGCCAGAAGCCAGAGAAGGGCTCCCTGGCAAGCTACTATGGGAGCAAAGATTTGAGAGCAGTGATGGTGTGAATTCTGAATACCTGGGAGAGGAACTTCCCTGGCAGAAAGAACAGCAGGTGTAAACACAGATGTTAGCATGACATGTTCTAGGAACAGGGAGGATTCTAGAATGGAGGGAGGGAGGAAGGTAGATGAGGCCAGCAAGGTAATGGGCAGGGGCTGGGGGGTAGTGTAGAGGCAGCTTTTACTGTGAGAAGGACAGGAGGCCATGGAGGGTTTTGAACAGAGAAGTGATAGGTCTGACTCACGCTGTGCCAAGACCTCCTTGAGGACTCTGAGGGGCAGGAGACAGTCAGGAGGTCCAGCTGGGGTGAGGGTGGTGGCAGGGGAGGTGGGTCAATGTCATCACTCCTAATTAACAAGCCAGTAAGACTACCTCACACCTCCATCTTTGCTACCTCCCCCCACCCCCCGCTATGATCACCCTCTCATCGGTGTCATCGGGTTTCACGTCTTTAGATGTCATCCACATGCCAACAATGTCCAACTGCATACCCACGGGCAGGCTTCTTTCTTAAACTGCAGAGTCATATGTCTCTCTCCCTCCTGAACATCTCTATTCTGATGCCTTGGGGACATCCCAAATATAATATGTGCAGAACTGAAACCCCTATATCACCCTAAACTGCTTACAATTTTCTTCATCTCAATCAGTACCCACATTCTCTCTCCAGCTATCCAGGACAAAACCCTTGGAGCCCTCCTGAACCCCTCTTGTTCTCTTGTACGTCATGTCCATCCCATCAGCAAAGTGTGTCAGCAGTATCTTCAAAACATGCCCAGACTTAGCCACAAATCATCTTCCCCACTGCCCTCACGCTCTCGAAGCAACCGTCACCTCTTACTTAGATCACTGCCACAGCCTCCTAAGTGGTCATTGCTTCAGGCCTTGAGCCACTCCAATCAGCTCCCCACCCAGACACCAGATTACATTGTTCCTGTGCTTAAAACCCACTGGCTGTCCTGTCTCCCTGAGAGTAACAGGTGAAGGGCTCTGCCCCTACCCCGTATTCTCACTTCCTACTATTTTGCCCCCCCACACACAGCTCACTTCATTCTAGCCACATTTGTCTCCTCGTTGCTACTTGGACATGCCTGCCATGCTCCTGCCTCAGGGCCTTTGCACTGATTGTTCCCTCTACCTGGAGCACTCTTCCCCCATTACCTCCTACACACCTATGTTCACAGGTCACTTTCTCAGTGAGAATTTCCCTGACCACCTCATCTGAATTTACAGTTCTAGCCTCAACCCTGGCAGTCTTTAGCCTCTTCCTGCTTTATTTTTTTCCATAACACATATATCCCTTTCTGACATGCTTTGCAATTTGCCTTTTTAAAACTGTGTTTATTTCCACTACATTATATGCTCCATGAAGGGTTTTATCTGTTTCATTCACTGCTGTCTCCCCAGTGCTTGAACACTGCCTAGCCCATAAAAAGTGCACAATAAGAATCTGTTCGGTGTGTGAATGAATCTGCACTTTACTTCTAATGAACAAACTGGGAAGGCCAGGCCAAGCAATGTGCCTCAGGTGAGGGCAACGTGAGCAGAGACCTTGGGCTTCATCTCTACCTGGCATGCACCTGCAGTAGTTACCCCTGCTTTGGTGGTGGGCTGGACGGGATCTCAGACGTGGCTTCCAGGCTACAATGACAGAGGACTAGTGTGGACCATACCACTATGTCAATGGCAGGGCAATTCTGCCACTGGAGAGGTCTCGTCCATGGCCCTCTGCTACAGGAGTGTATTAACAAAGCCAGACCAAGACCACGTGAGGGCCCTGTGGAGACAGAGCCCTCCAAACGCTCTAAGGAGGGTGGCATGAGCATCACTGTCAGCGAGAGGAAAGTGATATGAGGTGAGGCTAGTAGAAGAGAGGCATGGCCAAGATCATATGGGCTTTCAGAGGGCAACCCACAGCCATTGAAGGGGTCTGGCTTTACCGTATAAAGTGGACAAGAAGTCTATTATAATAAATTGGGCCCATTGGGATTGACATACACACACTACTATACATTAAATAGATAATTAATAAGAACCTGCTGTATAGTACAGGGAACTCTACTCAGAACTCTGTAATGGCCTATATGGGAAAAGGATCTAAAAAAAAAAAAAAAAGAGTGGATATATGTATCCGTATAACTGATTCACTTTGCTGTACACCTGAAACTAATACAATATTGTAAATCAACTGTACTCCAATAAATTTTTTAAAGTGGATAAATAAAATAAAAAGGGCCCAAAACAGACAGTTTAAACTAGCAGAAAAGACAGAAAACAGTTAAAGTGACATCAACAGCAATGAGTGTTGGCTGGTAGAGGAAAGAGAGTTAAGACGTGGAGTGAGAGAGAATAAAGTGTCAAGGAAAACTCCTAAGGTTTCCAATTGGTGGAACTGGAGAGATGGGATAAGATCAAAGGCCAGGTTTTAGGGGAAAATCATGAGCTTGATTTTCAGCAGACAGAGCACCAAGTGTCTTTGGGACAGTCAAAGGCTCACATCAAGTGGGCAAGTGGAAATGCATTCAGGGCAACTCTAGTATCGGGGGTTGGAATGCCCAGGTGGGAGTCATCTGTGCTGAGGTAGGGATTGAAGCCAAGTCTATGGATCAGATGGCTTGTAAGACCAGAGAAAAAAACAACAGGACTTAGAGACAGCCTCAGGAGACTCCAAACTGTACTGTTTGAAAAGGCAGTGGATCTGCAAAGAATTAAGAGAAGGAGTGAACAAATAGTAGAAACAAAAGCAACTGCACTGAAGGGCATTTTGTGGAAGCCAATGAAAGGGACGACTTCAAAAAAGAAGAGGACTTGACCATGTAAACTGGTAGGAAGACGTAAGGTACAGTGAGAACACAAAAGCACCTGCTGGTTGAGAAGCAAGGAAGGTCACTGGTGACACTAGCAAGAGATGCTCCGAAAGCACCCTGGGTGGAAGCTAGATTGCCATAGGTTGAGGAGTGATCATGAGATGCAGACATTGATACAGACAGCTTAGAAATATTTCCTGAGACTGGTGGCTGAGTGGTACCCAGTTTTGATCAAATATAGAGATGTGAACATGTTTAAATGTTAATGGGAAGGTAACTGAATATGTTAGCAAGGTAAAGTGTAAGTTCTGGGAGAGGCTCAAGGAGAAGTTGAGCAAGGATGCTGCAGAATCAGACTGCTGTGATCAGAGAGAAGATTCTGGAAGTGGGAGAGCCTCCAGCACTGATGAGATCCCCTGTGACTGTGAGTGTGGAGCTTAAGAGGGGTGGAGGGAAAATACTGAAGTCACTTGGATGACATTTGAACATAAGGTGAGTGAGAAGACTAAACCATAGGGCAATGCCCTTGGTGAGTGTAGAATATCCAGGAGTTCCAAAGCTGATGGAATGAGAAAAGGCAAGGGCATACAGTCGGGAATTGGGAACCATTAATCAGTGAATACATACTTGTGTCTCTTCTCTGGTTACTAGGCAGGTCAGCAAAATTCACTGTAAAAGGCTATAGCTCCTGATGTGTCTAGAATCCAATGACAGACAACATCAGACAGGCCGTAGAACCACCAGCCCTTAGCAGGCTTCAAGGCCAGGACCCCTGGAGTCATTACATAGATAAATAGCTCAAGACCAGAATGACAAAACTATCAAGCAGGCATATGCTTTCATACTCAAAACTGTGAGTTCAGTTACAGAGTCGGGACTGCCTGAGGGGAGATGAGCTCAGTCAAAGACCAGAGGAAAAGAGTGCTCGTGAAGGAGGGAACATGGACTTAACCAGATACAAAATAGGGAGCCCTGTAGGCCTGGCTTAAAGACAAAGATGTAAAGAAAAAAGTCAATATTTTTAGATGAATTGGAGAGTGTACATACTAGGTAAATTAGGAAAAGCTAAAACTAAAGGCCAGAATTCCATGCAGAAGTAAAGTGCAACTATGAGACAATGGGCTTCATGCCAGGTTGTAATAGCAACCACCAACACAGCCCAGGAGTCCTGACCATCTAGCCAGTGTTGAGAGGTCCCAGACAAGCTTGATCTTTAAAACGTCTCTGATTTGGGTATCAGCAGCCCAATTTCACAGATAAGGGAAGTGAGAACTTAGGTGGTTAAAGTAACAGTGCACTGATGCACAGCTAGTAAGTAGCAGAACCTGCATTTCAACTCAGGTTTAGCAAACCCAGTAAGACATTCAGGCCAATCCAAAGTAGAAACAACTGAACAAGGAGCTCTGGATTATGAAATGTTGGAGGAAGTCTTTTTACACTAACATGTAATATTGCCAAGCAATTTTCAGAACATCTCGTATTTTTTTTAAATGTATTTATTTATTTATGGCTGTGCTGGGTCTTCGTTTCTGTTCATGGGCTTTCTCTAGTTGTGGCAAGTGGGGGCCACTCTTCATCACGGTGTGCAGGCCTCTCACTATCGCGGCCTCTGTTGTTGCGGAGCACAAGCTCTAGACACGCAGGCTCAGTAATTGTGGCTCACGGGCCCAGTTGCTCTGCGGCATGTGGGATCTTCCCAGACCAGGGCTCGAACCCATGTCCCCTGCATTGGCAGGCAGATTCTCAACCACTGCGCCACCAGGGAAGCCCCATCTCGTATTTATTTTTAAAAATGTAACAATGATGTTAGGCAGCGAATAATGGATGACTGTGATGTTTTCTGATTCATCAAAAAGCTTAGAGATGCCTTATAAAAGGTCCACATCAAAAGCTGAACTCTGAGCAACGATACCAGGTGGCTAATATAACACCCGCTTGTAGGAAAGCAGGGGTTATACTTACGCCATGGATATTTGAATCAGTATTTGAGCATCGTCACAATGCCAGGGGCAAAAGTGTCCTGATAAGGCTGACCAGTGAAGGGCCAGGCCACATGAGACTGTCGTCAGAGGAGGAATTCTGATTTCGCTGGTCTTCACAGGTCTTAGGAAAAGCCAATGAGATGATACAAAAATGCTTATGACTCACATGCCTTTCAATGCTGAGTTAAAGACTCACAATTCCTAATTAGTACAAGCCCTTCAATTAAGGTTTGGGTCACACTCGCCATCTCAGGGTTGTAGACCAAGATCCCTGTGCCCCAAACCTGGCTTGTGTTTCCATAATGGAAACAGAACAGCTTCAATGGAACCTGGAATTGTCCTAAAGGACAGAGCTGGGTAATTGCTCTGAGAGAAAATTCTCAGAATGTCCATGTATGAATGAAAATAGTATAAAATAATAATCAGTGTAAAAAAACCCCAATATGTCATGTTTGGAAATGACATTATATATATATATATATGTCATATCCATTTCCAATGCATTAACTTGATCAGGCTCGTTTTTTCACATTAACTCCCAGAGGCATCTTATGCAACATGATCTCTGTTTCAATCACCAGAAATAGTCAAGAGCACAAATAATATGAAAAAGGAGGGTGTGTACTGAAACATTTAGTATGTGTTACGAGTTTAGTGGTATCAGGTGTTAACAAAATGGTATTTAGGCAAAGAGGGATAGATATCAACTGACAGCTCATTAGTAACAGAGACACACACACACAAATGCAAGTGTAGTATCCGGTGTTCATGCAGATCCATATTAGTACATACGGAGCCATACTGTGCTTTTTACCAGCTGCATAGAACTCCTGAGATGGTCCATCATTTATCAACCAGTTTCTCACTGACTGCTTTCTTTGCTCAACAAACATAGAAGGATCTCATCACATGTTTGAGTCTACATGTAGACTAACCTCCTATAAATGGAACTACTGGATCAAAGTGTATGTGCATGTTAAATTTGGTAGAGGTTGCCAGTTGCTCTCCAAAATTACCACCAATTTGCCCCGAATGGTGTGTGACAGTGCTAGTTCCCTGCAGCTGGCATAGCCCAGTGGGCATGTATTATCAATTCTTGGATCCTCCCCAATGTAACAAGAAGGCTGTTTCTCACGACTGTTTAAATTGTATTTATTTAATTTGTGTGAGACTGAGCATTTCTTCATATGTTAAACGTAATTTGTATCTTTGAGACCTGCATGATCCTGCGCTCTGCTCAGTTTCCTATTAGTTTGCAACAATCGTATCTGTCCTATTTCAAGGCTGTCATTCTCAAGCTGTGCTCAGCAGACCAGCATTGTCCCCCTCACCTGGGACCACGCTCCAACTGCCATAGCCCCACTGAATCAGAGTCTCTTGGGTTGAACCCAGCAATCTCAGGTTTCACCACCCCATCGGGTGATTTGAATGCTCAAAATCTGAGACCTCCTGTATTAAGGAAATTAGACCTCATCTTAAATAAGTTGAAAATGTTTATTCCCAGCTGCCATTTGTCCTTCGATATTGTTTCTTTTTCCTGGGCAGAAATTTTAAATTTCTGTGAAGCCAAATTTAACAAGCTTTTCCTCTTTAGAATCCCAGTTTGGTATCATCCTTAGAAAATTCTTCCCTACTCTGAGATCGTTAAACATTCTCTATATCTACATTTTCATTCTTTATGTTTAAATAGTTGCTCCAACAATCTGATTTATTTCTGCATCCTGAAATTGATGGTATATTTAGAGGAATTTAAATTAACATTTATAAGAAGGGCAGAACAAAGAAGAGGTGCCCAGAGTGCCATCTGTAAGTCTACTTGGAATAATCAAAAATATATAAACATGTGGTTGTCATGATATCCTGGAAAATTTAGATTCTTTTCAAAATCTAGGTCACCCAGTCATTTCTATCATTCAACACTTCCAGGTTCTTTTTTTCTTGCATAGAGCTTACACAGACCTTACACAGATGTACACTTACATACACCTTACAAAAACAGTAAGGTCAGTTTTACATTTTGTGATGCCCTCCCACTACTCTGTGGTCAAGAACCCAATGAAGCCCAAAGGGGCCTCAAAGGAGAAGCACAATTCTTCTTTAAGTGTAGGGGATTATTCCACAAACACTTTTCTTTAAATCTCAGGGGACTATTTCAAGAAGGCAATGATATAACCCACTGCTCTTATGGGTGTATAGGTAAGTAGCCGGGGGAGGGGGGTGGCAGCTGTGTGGTGGTGTAGGGGAGATGAGTTCAAGTTTATACCAAAAGGAAAATGCCTTTGAGCTGGATTTTTAATGTAACAGAGACCTGAAAGAACTCCTGACTTTGCTCTGGATGCACAGTCCTGGATACTGATCATTTTTCCTCTTTGTTCAGCAACCTCTGAAGATAAACTCCGAATTCAGAAGTCACAGAGGTGCTCCAATAAAACACCTCTGAACGTAAAGAGGACATAAGTTACCCCTGCAAAGCCTTCTCTGTCTAAATGCTGATGACTATCTGGACTCTTCTGGAGTCCAGCTTCGGAAGTTAAGGGGTGTGGGGGGAAGAGGGATGAGGGAGAGAGAAAGACACACAGAGAGACAGAGAGAGACACACAGAGAGAGACACAAATTACTATAGGGAGGCCTAATGGAGTGTTCCTCTGTTCTCTTATTTCCTCAGAAAAACATCACTTTCCAGACATTAGTTTTAGTAAAACAGTGCATAAACTCCTCTCATACAAAAAAAAAAAAAAAAAAAAAGCTCTCTTTAAATGTCCTGTCATGATTTCCAGGGCAGAAAGCCATGCGATGGAAATGGTACCCAGCACTCATTGATCACACAAGCTATCCAGAGACTGGGTGAAGAAACTGACATCTTTTCATTAAGGTATTCATTTCTGTGTTTCAGGAAGTCAGTACTCATGGATCAGTCAATTATAAAGCATTACATTTCACCAAACTTTGTTTAATGGTGTTGAAATAGATATGAACAAAGATATGCATGCTAGTGAAGGCTAATATTAAAAGATCTAAATACTAGCTCACTAGTTATCTATTGATTTTAAAATGGGTTTGCTGCTACTTGCCCAGTAAAGTAATTTAAATATGAAAATTGAATGATCTCCAATGAGGCATGGGACCTCAGGGACTGGACCAAAGCAAACTTGGTGCAAAATGGAAATGCCCACCACTAAGTCTGCTTCCTTTTTTTCTGCTACAGTAGATCTCTAGGCTGCCTGCAGGTTGAATCCACATCTACTGGTTATTTTTCATAAAACCAGGGGAAGTATTTGATCCAATCCTCTTGTTTTACTGATAAAGTAGTAAAAATAGGTTCAAGACTGCACAACTACTTAATCGCAGGGCAGGGTAGGACACAGGTCTTATAGCAATTTGAGATCATTTATATATTTATTTTTGATAGTGTGTAACCAGTTTAATTTAATATTTCAGCTTTTAACTTGCTTTGTCAAAAGGTTAACGTTCTATAGTTGTGCTCGCCAATATAACAGCCTCTAGCTACATGGGCTATTGACCTCTGGAAACATTGCTAATCTGAATTGAGATGCTCTGTAAGTGTAAGACTTAACATTAAAAATGTGAAATATTAGTATTTTGTATTGACTACATCTTTAAATGGTCATTTTTTTAATATACTGGGTTAAAGAAAATATGTTATTAAAATTAATTTCACCTGTTTATATTTACTTTTCTATTGTGACTACTAAGATACGTTAAATTATGCATGTGGCTCAAACACTTTATTTCTAGTGGACGGTACTGATTTATGGGAAAAAACTGCACTAAGCAGAGAGTTACAGCAATCTTCCTTTCCTGAATTTGCTAGTGACAAGAGCAAAGGAGGAGAGGATGAGACGGCATTTGTTCCGAGTACTTTAAAAAGTACTTACCTGGTCAAGGAAGCCAGACTTGCAAGCCACATAATAAAAATAAAAACTAAAACATAATTTGAAATCAAATAATTTTTACGTTAATCCTTAAATGTGCATGCATGTGTCAACTTTACTTGTAGAAGAATGGTAGCAATTGTGACAACATGACAATCACCACCTCCCCTTTTAAGAGCAGCTATTTTCCTAGAAAAATCAGAACCAAAACCAGTGTCCTAGAAATCAGTTCTGCCTTTAAAAAGACATCTGTCCATTATAAACATCCATACCAAGTAGATAAATAAATGATTGATAGCTGGATGATAAACAGATGATAGACAGACAAGACAGACAGATAGACTCGATTCACCATATAAGCGGGAATGGGGCACCATGGTCATCTGAACTGAATGTTACAGGTCAGCACTGAGCCCATTTTAACTTAAAACAGCCGGCAGGCAACCTCCTCACCCAGACAGGCAAATGTTCCTCTTTGTAACAAAGCAATTCTCTACTGCAAAAATTGACTGCCTTTATCTTAGGGGAAAATAATGATTTTGTCTAAATTAATGTTATTTTCCAATATACTAATATATATCAACTATGGCCACAATATTAGAAAAATGAACATATGTGTTTATTATCACAGCTACACTCTTTTGATAAGAAGAACCCTGTTATTTTTCAAAGGTTTTAATTTTTCAATAAGATATGCAGGTATTAGATTAGAGACAGTATTTACTCCTGAAATAATACATTTCTAATAAAGTCAGGTGTGGTTTCTAGGAGATGCACAGCATGCAATGAATAAAGTCTTCTCTGTTCTCATGGTGAGATGGCACTCTTGATTGCTGAGAATGCTAGCTTGCTAGAAAAGGGACAAGCTGAAAAGGGACTTCCACAACTTGGAATTCAATTCAGGTGTTTTCTGAGTCTCTTCTTTGGAACAACTCTATGAAAGCTGTGACAAGAAAAGATTCTGGAGGTTTCTGCAACAACCGTGCACATATATTTGCCATCTTGCAGACATAACTGAGCAGCAATTCTGTGCGATGGTGGAGACAATCACCTCTCTCTCCCCTTTCCTTCCTGTGTTCACCAGGCACCATGGTCCCTATTACCAAATTAAATGCCATGTGTTAAATGGGATGAAAATGCTTGCCAGCTTTGTGTCTTCTGTTTCTATAAAATGAACTATGGATTTTCCTTTACCTCAGCCCATAGGATCTCCTTCATTTCCAGAGATAGAATTCTTGACAATTTGCAGTTTCAGGCAACAACCAAAAAAAATAGTATTCCCCCACAAATTAGTTAAATTTATTCTAATTTTATCGGCCTCTTTTCTCTCCCTCCCACTCCACCTCTTCGAATTCAAATGCCACTGAAAAGAAGCACATTTGAACTGATTTGGAATGTAAAATGCTCCAGCCTTTTACTGTTACCTAGAAAATCTTCCTTAAAAAGAATATATATATATTTTTTAAAGTTTTTAGTTCAAAGCAAAAAAGGTCCCCTATGCTAAGACTGGCTTCTCACACTTAAGGGGGTCACTCAAAAAACAACGTGGGCAAATATGTAGAATAAATTCCTAAGGAAGGCAAGCTGTGTCACTGCACAGTGGGAAGAAACAATTCCACCACAACGGTGTATTTCACCATTCAATGAATGTAACATGCTTCACAGAGCTTCTAGTTTTAAAAGTCTCCCAAACCCCCATAGAACATGAATAGGAGTTTTAAAGGAGAAAAACAGCATTTTTCAGGACGGAAGACTCAGGCAGGTTCCCTCATGGTGAGAAGCCAGCAATGCTTTGCAGGCGACCCTGGGAGCTGTCAGCAATCATTGTCATCTTAATGGGAACCACAATCTTACAACTAAAGATGGGATGCGGCGCCTTTCCCATCTTCTGTTCTTACAACAACGAAACAGGAAAAAACACTTGTAACGTCATGAAACACATTCTTTAAAAGGAGAATTAAAATATTTAGCTAAGTCTCAGTCAAGCCCGCGAAGGGCTCCGGTCTAGTAGGAAAACACGCTGAAACAAAACAGCAGCCCCTAACGTGCCTCGCATTTCCCTCACTTTGGACCACATCTTTTCAGGACTTTCGTAAATCCATTCAATCAACTTCTACATTAATAGAAACACCTGCACCGTAGAATTTTCTAAAACACGAACTCCTGCTTTGGAAGGAATCCCAAATAATGTGTAAGATGCAGATTTCTTTGTAAGGACATGTTTTAGAAAAGTGTACCAACATGCTCACCCTCCCTGACAAGGATAAAGAAATGCAGCTTTTTCCCCGCTCGCCAACCCCAATCTTTTTATATTGCTGATTCGCCCTCCCAGATAGCGTCCCTTCTCAGGGGCTGGCAAACAAGGATGGCAAAGCCGTCGGTGCCCCAGTGAAGAAGCAGCGAAGCCACAGCAAAGGAAGAGAAATCGGTTACCTGAGGATGAACACAACTCTGCTCAGGGCTTCTTCTGAGCTCGCCTCGCATAGGACAGGGCAGCGCAGGCTGTGAGGATGCGGGCTCCTCCCGCAGGCAGGCGGGGCGCGCGCTCCCTCGCGCCGCCGTGACGATGCTGTCAGCTGCTCGCCCGCCCGTGCGCCCCGCGCCCTGCGCCCCCGCGCACCTGCGCCCGCCCCCGTGCGCCCCCCGCCCCCGCGCACCTGCGCCCCCCGGCCCGGGCGGGCCCGGGGCGGTCACAGCCGTCCCACAGTCCTCCAGCTCCCCCGCCTTCTTCCCCCTTCAATCTCGGACTTCTCAGCTGTGCCAACTGCTGCAGCGGCAGATGCTCCTGCTTAAATGGCGCCTGCTCGCCTCCAAAGAGCTTTTAGGTGCCACCTACTGCGTGCTCCTGGAATAGATGGTCAAGACTGGAATTCTCAGCGAATTCAATGAGTTAAAATAATTTCATTGAAAGTGCACCAGATTCTTTTGTTTTAGTTGTTCACATCACCAGCTATAATTACTACTAAACGCGTAAGGCTGTCTTTCAGTGCCACTAAATTAAAAACCTCATTTATAAGGCAGATGAAATCGGGCCATGATGAAGAGCCAACCACACATTGCAGATTAATACATTCTAATTTAATAGGCTCCTGTAACAATCTGGGGCTAAAATTGCCTTTACACTGAGTAGTTTCACATCAGTATTTCAGGGAAATAACCAGCTATATTTTCTGACACTGATAAAACATTTTGTCAAAGAAGCATTGACCAAAAACAGGTAAATCAGCAAGAATTAGGTTTATGGCTAACAATTCTGTGCCAACACTAAAAAAAAAAATGTTTTCCTATAACACTGATCCATATTTAAACTACACTTGAGGAAGATTTCTTCTTTTTTTTAACTCATTCTTTTTTTAATACCAAATTTTCTAAAAGAATTGGGCAATATTTTTTTGTTCTTTAAATTTGATTTTGCTTAAAGAATCGCATTTGTCAGTTCTAAGACTGTTTCCAATTTACAATTTCAGTTAGCATTGTCCTTTGATGTTCATTTCCAAAGTAATTTCTGCCCTGTTATTCATAGGAAATATGTGTTGCTGTTGTTGTTGTTGTTGTTGTTTTTAATCTTACTTTAGTATGTATGTAATCAAGAACAATTATTTTGCTCACTAATTCACCCTAATTCTGACCTTGAAACTATGGCCATTGGAATATGAATAAAAAACCATTTTTGTCATTTAAGGCTACCATCAGCAAATCTACTATTTTAATGATGCCTGAAAACAGGGTATCACTCTCTTCCCAGTCTTCTCTTCATTACAAAGGAGTGGATGGCCATTAGGAAAGCTGTCCCAAAGGAGGACTCAGAGACACAGACCCTCGGTGTCTGCCTCCATTTCTTCAGTCTGAAAGAAATATCAAGTCGAGGCATTTCCCATGACAATCCCAAAATGTAGGTTATCAGGTTAAATGATAAAATGGAAATTGAGGGCTGAATAGAGAAGGGTGAAGGATTTAAAGAGGCAAACATATTAAAGGTAAAAAGCAAATTCTGGCACCAAACTAGCAGGGAGCAAGAATATGGAGGTGGTGAAGGAAGCCAGTTTGATTCTGAAAACTCCACACTGAAGTGGAATTCTGCATTTTGCCACATGTAATCATTATTTGTTCTGAGAATATGAGCAGGGGTCCCAGAGGGCACATTTAAACAAGGAACAAAATACTTCAAACAATGGCCCTAGTGTCTCTTGTCACTCTCCACAAGCCCTGACTTTTCGTCAGCCAGAAGGAACAGATTGCTCCCAGGACTACAGTCTCAGGATCTGATGTAATAAGATCCTCAGGAGATTTTTAGTCTTGTTGGAGGTGGGATACCAGTGTCTCTCGAACTCTAACTTGCATCAGAATCACCTGGGGGGAGGGAGCTTGCTAAACAGCCAGCTGGGCCACATCCCAGGTTTTTTGATCCAACACAGCTGGGGCGGGTCCCCAAAATGTGTGATTGTAACAAGTTCCCTGGTCATGCTGAGGCTGCTTGCAGCTGGGACCCACTGAGCTCAGCCACCCAGGTAATGCAGACACTGATAACAGATGGTAATGTGCTCAGGTACGAGAAGCATAACATTCCTCTATTTTCTAAAGCACACTGAAACTGGCTCAGTCAACCTGGTGTCCCCCATTCGGAGCAAGCCCCATGCTTCTCCACAGACTCACACATGTGCCCCAGGACCTTTTGAGGGGGGCTTGTAAAAAAGAAGCTCCCCAGCTGCATTCCCACTTTGCCGTTTGACTTAAGACTCTGCACAGGTACACTTAGCCTCTGTGCAAGTTAGAAAAAGGACCCTGCTCTGGGTGCACACAGTCTCTCCCCACCTCATCCCCAAGACAGCACATGGCTTAAGGGACAGAGGACCCTTTGTGCAAAGAACCTTCCCGGGGCAGGTGTAGCCCACGCCAGGTCCCCAGCTGGGTGAGTGGGGCACCTGCTGAACCCCAGCGCCACTCTCGCCCTCTGCTGGTCACCTTTGTACATCACGCAAACCGCACAACCAAGCACATCCACTCTGCTCCTCCTCCAGGGCAGCATAGTCCAGGTGAGGGCTGGCAGTTCCATTGTGGACCTGGGTCTACAGATCCACAGAGCGCCAGACACCATCAAGGGAGAGGTAGAGCCACATTCTAACAATGGGGTCACGAGCTGAGGGATAAGGCGGGACGCACTCTAGTTTGCTGCTGAGCAAGCAAGCACATAATGAAAAGATATACCTTTGGGCTGTGTTCTTTATGTGTCTCGTTGTCTCACTTTCATCCTCTTTTCTCTAAGACAGTGGTTCTGGGCACCAGCAGTATCAGCATCATCTGGGACATTTTTAGAAATGGACCTTTTAGCCCCACCCCAGATTTACTGTAAGAGAATCTCTGAAAGTGGGGCACAGCCATCTGCATTTTAGCAAACAATCCAGGTGATCAGGTAATTGTGATGATGCAGAGTAGAGTTTGAAACACATTGCACTAAACTTTGTTTTTTTAATTATATTTTTAACAAATGCTATGTCAACATATCTCCTTACAAATTGTTGAAAGGGTATCTTCTGGATAGAATGTGCTCTGGAAGAAATACACCCCCTCCCCAGATGTTTCTTGTCCTTCAGATTTCCCAGCACCATAGTGCCTGGCTGTGCAGCCATCCCTTCTAAGTTTCTACCATGTAAGGGTGGGGTGCAGGACTCCACTGCCCAGAAGACCACCCCATTTCCCAGCAATCTTGTGATCAGTCAGGATGGCCACCTCCAGGGCTGGCTCTCTTCTGCTCAAACCCCTACCTCTATCTTCTTCACCATGGAGTTACTCCAGCCTAACCCCTGTATAGGCCAGATCCTCCAAACTAAGATCTCAGCCCTGAAATGCAAAAAGGTTTTCACATCTATGTGGAGAAAAGAAACCCAGGCCCATGAACATAAGAGAAGAAGAAAACAAAATTTTCATTGATTTTTGTCCACGAGTTCCATGGCCTCAAAACAAGACCTCTGAAGTTGGGTTGGCCCTTCAAAGATGTCCCACATTGAGAACCACCCCTGGATTAGTCATTGTATGTGTGCTATTCTCCCTCCAGGCCCTTTTGAGGGCAAGTCCCAGGAAGGAAATCAGCTGACAGCCTTCAACAGCAACACTCCAGCTACTGGGTCAAGGAGGTCCTGAGGGGTGATTGTGGTGGTGGGTAGCAGCACCCTCTTTAGAAGCCAAGGGTGACTTGTAGAGAATGGCATCAATTTGTTATGAATAAAGAATTTCAGAGGCAGATCTTTTTACAGAGAATAAAAGTTCTATATATTCCATTAGTTTTCATTCTGCTTCTGTATTTTTAATCATCATTTCAGGCTCTGTACAAATGTACCAGATGCTTTTAAGTCTAAGGAGGTTTTGCGTCTCTCCTTCCTTGCCTCCTTCCATACTATATGCAGCCCAAGAAGGACGAAGCACCATGCTTGCTATCTGTTATTAATCTTTTCAGCTTACCCGGGCTACACAGATACTAAACCTGACATCTGTTTTCTGTAATCTCAGAGAGTTTCTCATCCCTGCCTTATCTAAGGTTGACCTAGTTCTCTTGGTCTACTAAAATATTAGTGAATACATACAGATGATTCTATCCATAAAATGCAGCCCTGTGCACTGCTCTGCACATCCCCGGATCCAGCCCATCAAACCCCTTGCCTTCCCTTCTCCCCTAACCTTCCATTCTAGCCAATGGAACACTTGTGCCTTATTCATCAAGTTCCTCTAAATCCTACACTGCCTTTGTGGGAGAGTCTGCCACCCCTTTGCCCTAATTAAAAGCTGGTTGTTCTCCAGTCCCCACTTTTCCTGTAGCATCTCAAAGAGAGATTGTTTTTTTCTCTCTGCTCTATTACCTCCTTGGTCTCAATGCATTGTATCTTCTGAGCCATATCTCCCTGTCTGGCTGCAAAATCCTTCCGGCTTTTACACTGTGACAACTTCTTCCCTTCATCTTGCCATGCTTTGGGTCTGGTGGTCTTTCTCTCTACCTGGATCCAGGACCACCTAAAAGATCCACCCCACGCTCTGCTCTCTTCTTTCCATCATCCCCTTGTTTCCAGTGACTTTTTCCCCGACAATACCCCAGCCATCACCACTGATGGCCACATCCTGCTCCCTGGCGTCATTATGTAAACATTATAGGACAATGGAATATTGGTTTCAAGCATCCCCCTTTCTAGCCACTCACACATCCACTCCTCCTCCTTAGCAGACCAGTTTCTCCACTGTGCTCAGGATTACCTTCATTCTAAGCATTTGTCTCTTCCACATCATCATTTCTCCCTTTTCTATCTGTAAAATATGTAGCAGAAACAAGTCTTCTGTCTCTCTCACTCTTGTCCCCTTTGAAGAATCAAAAAGACTGACAGTATCATCGGATGAGTCTGAGCTTCTAAGCTCTCTCCTCTCATCTATGCTTGGGATCTCCTGACTGTTCCCCAAGCAGTGAGGAGGAGTGGAGCCTGGAGGAGAATCCCAGAGCTTTTAGAATCAAGGCCAACATTTATGTTGGCTCACAAGGCTCTCATGATCCAGTGGCTTGCTGCTTCTCTAATTTCATTCCATGCCCTACGTGCTGCTGCTCTCAAGTGCCAGCCAAACTGGCCTTCTTTCAATTCCCCAAATGCACCAAGGCTTTCATCCCATCAAGGCTGTTGCACATGCTCTGCATCTCAGCTCTGTGAGCATATTTTGCCATGGTCATTCCACTAAATTCTTTGCCTCAAATCTATTCCTAAATGCATTGCCTGGAGAGAGGCCTTCCTTGACTGCCCTGTTTAAACTTGCATCACCTCCTGCTGTGGGCTGAATTGTGCCCCCCCCCCCCGCAAAAAAAAATGTGAAGTACTAATTACTAGTAACTCAATATGTGACTTTATTTGGAAATAGGTTTGTGGCCACAATAACTGGTTAAGTTAAAACGAGGTCATGCTAGAGTAGAGTGGCCCTTACTTTAATACGGTTGGCATCCTTCTAAGAAGAGGAGAAGAGATACACAGGGAGAAGACAGCTACGTGATGATGGAGGCAGAGATTGGAGTGATGTATCTACAAGTCAAGGAAAGCCAAGGATTACCAGAAAACACCAGATGCTAGAAGAGGCAAGGAAAGATTCTCCCTGGGTTTCACAGGGAATCTGGCCCTGAGAACAACTTGAAGCCTCTAGAACTGTGAACTGTAGCTTCCAGTCTCCCAGCCTCCAGAACTGTGAGACAACAAATTTCTGTTTCTTTAAGCCCCTCAGTATGTGGTACTTTGTTGCAGCAACCCCAGCAAGCTAATATACCACCCATCACCCAGTCCCTAGATTCTGCTTCCTTTAGAGTCTAGATCGTGATTAATTTACATCTTCTATTTGTTTATTTATTAGCTGTTTATACTTATTTATTTTATCTTCCCCTTTTGCCTGTAAGCTGAATGAATGTGGACACCATGAATGCCTCATTCATCACCATCCCAGTATTTTGGGTTGAAGAAATTTGAGGGCAAAGTACATAAATGCCATGCCCTCTCCACCCAAGATCTAAACCAATTAAGAATATACAGGGGTCAAAAAACTTGAGCAAGATGGCAAACTGGGAGGGTCCAGGCCCTTGTTCTCCCATGGAAACATCAAGTAAATGACAACAGACTGAGTGAAGTAAGTTTATGGGAGCTCTAAAAACCAGTCAAGAATATGCAGCAACAAAGTGAATGCCCAGTCAAGAAAAGGCCACACTCAAAGCAGCAGGAAATTATGTGTTGGTTTTGCTCAACCTGATCTCAGTCTGGAGTCAGAGGCAGAAAGGGTGTGGTCCAGAGGAAGGCACCCAATTCCTAGTACCTCTCTTGGGTCAAAAGAAAAAAGTGAACTTATCTGCAACATTCTAGCTTGTCTGGCAGCTGTCCAAAAGACAAAATTTCTGTCTTGCCTGACTCAGAAATCACATAGGAATGATGATGACGGCGTTCAGAGTATGCCACCCCCAAATATACCACTTTGGCATATGAATTATTTTGAGCTGAAGGCAATAGAGAACCAGCAGACTCAAGAAAAGCTATTTACTTCCCCCTTACCTGCCTAAGATAAAGTCTAAATTTCCCTATTTGTAAAGGAAATCTACTTTTACACAGGAAATTTCCATTAGAAAAAATATCTATACCTCAAAGAGAGCTATTTCCAGAGATAAATTTTTCCTGAGAGAATCTTATCTGCATAATAAAGCAACATTGATTTAACATACATTTTCTTTCCTTATCTTCCTAAAATGTGCTTTCCCCTCACCTAGAAGTCTCAAACCCCTACTCTTTTCTTATCTCAGGATAGTATATAAACTTCCATCATCTGGCTGCCTCTTTGAGTCTCATATTTTTGTGAGACTCCTGTTCATACATAAATAATTAAAATTGTTCTTTCTCCTGTTAAACTGTCCCTGTCAATTTAACTTTTAGACACAGAACCTAAAAGAGCAGAAAGAGAAGTTTTTCTTCCTCTGCAGTGGCAATATTTGTATATCAGGTGCCACAACACTTGAAAACTGCAGGGAGACCATAGATTACATAGAGGAACACAATAGAACATCTAATGCCATGGGAAAAAGCAGGGGTGAGACTCTTAGGCACATTAAGACACTTAAAAGCAGTCATGTATATGGGAAAATCAGGGAAAAAAGCACATGTACAATCCCAGAGAAGATGCACGCCCCCAAAAGGCCTAAGAAGACGTTATGCTGGTATGCCAGGCCAATTAGTGAAGGTCTTTCCTGCACAGAGCCAGTCTGCAAAGACTGGGAAAGTTGGCTGTTTTTTTGAATTGCCCAGTTTTCAAAAAAAGTTCACAAAGCATACAAAGAAATGGGTAAATGTGCCCCATTCAGAGGAATAAAATAAATTTCTGGAAATAGACACTAAAGAAATTAGCTAAAGTAGAACATGGACAAAAAACAAAAAGAAATCAGAAAAACATATGAACAAAATAAGAATATCAAAAAAGAGATCAAAATTGCAAAAAACAAACAGAAATTCTGAAGCCTAAAAATATAATTATAGAATTGAAAAGTTCATTAAAGAGCTTCAATATCTGAATCAAACAGACAAGAAAAAGAATTAGCAGACTTGAAGAGAGGTCATTTCACACATTTTATCATGTGTGAAGAATAAAAAGAAAAAAAGATTAAAGAAAAGTGAAAAGAGCCTAAGGGACTTATGGGGTACCACTAAGCAGATCAATATAGGTATTAGAGGAGTCCCAGAAGTAGAAGAGAGAGAAAAGACCATAGAGATTATTTGAAGTAGTAATGACCAAAAATTCCCAATTTTGAGGAAACACACGTATATACAAATACAAGAAGCATAACAAAATGTAAATAATATCAATCCAAAGATACCTACACTGAGACAAATTGTAATAAAACTGTCAAAAGTCAAAGACAAAGAGATACTCTTGAAAATAGCAAAAGAAAAGCAACTTGTCAATATGAAGGATCCTCGATAAGATAATCAGGAGGTTTCTCAGCAGAAATCTTGTAGGCCAGAAGGCAGTGGGAAAATGTCAAAAGAAATGCAACTATCAACAAAGAAATTCTGTATCCATCAAAACTGTCTTTCAAAAATGAAGAAGAAATTAAGACATTCCCAGATGACCAAATGCTGAGTGAATCTATTACCCCTCGACCAGCATACAAGGAATCCTAAAGGCAGAGCTTCAAGTTGAAATGAAATGATACTAGACAGTAACTCAAAGCCATATGAAAATATAAAGTTCTCCAGTAAAGATAAAGACATGGAAAATGTAAAAACCAGTATTATTGTACTATTAGTTCTTAACTCCACTTTTTAGTCGTTTACAGGACTTAAAAGACAAAAGCACAAAAGCTAATAATAAATCTATGTTAATGGGTACAACATATAGAGAGATAATTTATGACATTAAAAACATAAAGTAATGGGACAGAGCTGTAAGGGAGGAGAGTTTTGTAGGTGACTGAAGTTAACTTGTTATAAATTTGAAATAGATTGTTATACTTTTAGGATGTTATATGTAATTCTCATGGTAATCACAAAGAAAATATTTATAAAATATGCACAAAATAAAATGAGGAGGAAATCAAAATGTGTTAATAAAAAAATCATCTTAAAAAACTGAAAGATAGTAAGAAGTAAATGAAGGACAAAAAGCTACAAGACACACTGGAACCATATAAGAAAAGTTCTATCTTATCAATAATTACTTTAAATGTAAATGGATTAAACTCTTCAATCTGAAAATATAGATTGGCAAAACAGACAGAAAACAGGACACAATTGTATCGTGTCTATAAAAGACTCACTTTAGAGATAAGGTCACACATAGGTTAAATGTGAAAATATGGGGAAAGATTTTCCAAAAGAGAACAGGGGTGGCTATACTAATATCAGACAAAATTAGATTTTAAGTCAAAAACTGTTAGAGATAGGAAAGATATATAAGAAGGATACTATATAATGGCAAAAGGGTCAATTCACAATGAAGATAAGACAATTATAAATATATATGTGCCAAATATTAGAGCTCCTAAATATATGAATCTAACATTGACAGAATTAAAGGGAGAAACAGACAGCTCCATAACAATAGTAGGAAATTTTGGTATTCCACTTTCCCTAATGGATAAAACAATGAGAGAGAAGATAATTAACAAAAGAGAGGGTGTGAATAACACTATATACCAACTGGTCCTAAGGCACATATACAGAATATACCACCCAGCTTCCACTCTAAGGTGTGCATGGAGCATTCTCCAGGATGGACCATATGTTGGGTCACAAAATAAGTCTCAATGGATGTAAAAGGCTGATTGAAAACAAAGTATCTTTTCAGATCACAATGGAATGAAATTAGAAATCAATAGAAGAAGGAAAACAGAAAAATCCACAAATATGTGGAAATTAAACAACACACTCTTTACAACCAATGGATAAAAGAAAAAATCACAAGGGAAATTAGAACTATGAGATGCAGTGAAAGCAAGGAAAGAGGGAAGAGGGAAGCAAGCAAGAGGGAAACGTATAGCATAAATCCTTATATTAAAAAGAAAGAAGGAAGATCTCTAATCAACAATCTAATTTTACAACTTAAGAAGATAGAAAAAGAATAAACTAAACACAAAGTTAGCAGAAGGAAGGCAATACAGTGACTAGAGCAGGCATAAACAAAATAGAGGAATTTTAAAAATTAAGAAAAATCAATAAAACAAGAGTTGGTTCTTTGAAAAGATTAACAAAATTGATAAAATTTTAGCTAGAATTTACTACGGAAAAAAGAGAAGAGACTTAAATAACTAAATTTAGAAATGAAAGAGGGGTGCATTACTACAGAATTTATAGAAATATAAAGGATTATAATAGAGTACAATGGATAAGCATCTGTCTCCAAATTGGGTAAGCAAGATAAATGGAAAAATTCATAGAAACACATAATCTACAAAGATAGCCTTATGAAGAAATAGAAAATCTGAGTACACCTATAACTAGAGGGAAATTGAATCATAATTAAAAATCTCATCCTCATAATTTTCAACAAAGAAAATCCTCAAATCAAATAGGTTTATGGATGAATTCTACCAAATATTTAAGAAACATTAACATCAATCAATGTAATCCACTACATAAGCAGAATGAAGACAAGAAAACCATACATTATCATCTGAATTGATGCAAACAAAAGCAGTTAACAAAATTTAGCCCCCTTTTGCACCCAACTTTCACAACAACTGTCTTCTTCTATTTCCTTCTTTACTCAGTGGTGATAGGCCAAGGTTTTCCTCTAATATCAAGAAAAGGATGCCAGCTTTTGTCATTCCTATTTGATATAGTACTGGATGTCCTACCTGGAACAATCAAGCAAGAAAAAGAAATCAAATATAAATTTGAAAGGAAGAAATAAAATTGTCTCTACTTACAGAAAACATGACCTTATATGAAATAAATAAATAAATAAAGCCCTATAGATTCCACAAAAAAAACCCCAAAACTTTGAGAATTAGTAAACAAATTCAATAAAGTTACAGAATACAAAATCAATATGCAAAATTCAGTTGCATTTCTATCCACTAACAATAAACAATCTATAAAGGAAATTAAGAAAACAATTCCATTTACAATAGCATCTGAAAGAATAAAATATTTATAAATAACATTAACCAAGGAGACAAAGACCTGTAGACTGAAAACTATAAAACATTGTTCATAGAAATCAAAGAAGACACACAAATAAATGGAAAGACATCATAGTTCATGGATTGGAAGACCATATTTTTAAGATGCCAACACTACTGAAAGGAATCTACATATTCTATGTAATTCCTATCAAAATTACAACATTTTTATAGAAATAGAAAAATCAATTCTAAAATTCAAATGGATCTCAAGGTATCCTGAATAGCCAAATCAATCTTGAAAAAGAACAAATCTGGAAGTCTCACACTTCTTAATATCAAAATTTAGTACAAAGTTATGATAATCAAAACAGTGTGATACTGGCATAAATATAGACATAGAGAACAATGGAATAGAATAGAGAGCCCAAAATAAACCCTGGCATCTATGATCAAATGACATTAAACATGAATAACAAGACCACTTAATGAGTAAAGGCAGTCTTTTTAACAAACAGTGTTGGGAAAACTGTACATCCATATTGAAAATTGTGAAGTTTGACCCTTGCCTTAATATAAAAATTAACTCAAAATAGACATAAAATCTAAACATAAGAGCTAAAAAGTATAAAACTCTTAGAAGAAAACATAGGGGGAAAGTGTCATGACATTGGATTTGCCAATGACACCAATAGATATGACATTAAAAGTATAGATAAAAAGAAAAAAATAGATAAATTGATCACATAAGAATTAAAAACTTCTGTGCATGAAAGAATACAATCAACAGTGTGAAGAAACAACTCATGAAATGGGAGAAAAAATTTGCAAATAATATATCTGATAAGGAGTTAATATCCAGAAACTTAAAAAACTCCCACAACTCAACAACAAAAACAACCTAATTAAAAAATGGGCAAATAATTTGAATAACCATTTCTCCAAAGAAGATATGCAAATTGACAATATGCACATGAAAAAGATGTTCAGCATCACTAACCATTAGTGAAATGCAAATCAAAACCACAATGAGATATCACCTTACACCATTAAGATGGCTATTAACAGAAAATAAAAGTTTTGGGGAGTATGTGGAGAACTGTTTGTGGGAATGTAAAACACATAGCAGCTACAAGGGGAAACTATTATGGATCCTTAAAAAATTAAAAATAGAATTACTATATGATCCCATAATTCCACTTCTGGATAAATATCAAAAATATTTGAAAGGAGGGGCTCATACAAATATTTGTACATCAATGTTCACAGTAGCATTATTCACAATAGCCAAAGGAGGAAATAGCAAAATATCAGTGATGAATGAATGGATAAACAAAATATGGTATACATATACAATGTAATATTACTCCTTCTTAAAAAGAAAATAAATTCTGACACATACTACAGCATGGGTGAATCTTGAGGATGTTACATTAAGTGAAATAAGCCAGACACAAAAGTACAATTATATGAAGTATCTGGTAATAGTCAAATTCATAGAAATGGGGAGTGATGCCATCAAGATGGTGTCTTGGGACATTTCCAACTTCAATCCCCCTCACAAGAAGATCAACTAGCAACTGCTTATAGATAGGAACCTACTGTGAAAATCCCAGAACTCAGGGGTGAGGCTGAAACACCCCTTAGAAAACAGAGGCCAAGAAAGACCACATTAGAAAAGTTAAGAGGAGTGTCTACACTCTGCCTGCATCACCTCTTCCCCAGGCTGGTACAGTGCTATGCTAAAAAATCTCCCCTGGGCCTACAGTTTCTGCAGTGGGAAAAAAAGAGAACCCAGTGTGGACATCCAGCTTCCCTAGCATTGCAGGAAACTTCCCAGGAAGCACACTTGGTTGTCACTTTATGAGAGTTACTGGGGAAATCTACTAAGCTTGACCACTGAGTATTATATAGAAATGGAGGAAGTGTCAGTGCTTACAGCAATTTACACTAAGGTATTGGCTTCTGCTTACAGTGCCCCCCAATTAGAAATCTCATCCAGCAATTCTGTGCATCTACAGAGCCAAGCCAGTTGCTTTATCTTGCCAGGGAAATTAGCTGGTAGTTCTGCCTGATTTGGGTCCTCAGCCAATGGGATGTACTGGCATGGAGTTAATTCTATGGTCTCACCCAGGTAGGGAGGCAAATTTGCACTCCCCCCAACTGTACAGCATAGCCTCCAGTTGCACCACACCATGAAGCATAGCCACAGATTCCCAGCAGCCATAGAACACATCCTAAGGCCTACCTAGGCAGGGGAGCATATTTGCACTCCCACCCAACTGCTGAGTTGAGCCTCCAAACCTGCCCCTCCAGGAAGTGTAATCACAGATGTCTGACAGTCGCAGAGTTCATCCTATGATCTGCCTGTGTGGAGGTAAGTTAGCAGCCCCACCCAACTGCCCAACTGTTAAGCATACCCCCAGGCCCTACATAACCAGGAAGACTAAAAAGTGACCCTGAGCAGCTTCAGATCCCAGTCTTTGGTACCATCAGGCATGGAACCCAGCATATAACTCTGCTTGGTTGCTGAACACAGCTTGTGGCCTTGCCCACAGAATAGTTGGGGACTTTAATACCTCACTCTCAACGGTGGAAAGATCACCCAGACAGAGAATCAATAAAGAAACTGTGGATTTGAACAACACTATAGATCACATGATCCTAAAAGACATATACTGAACATTACATCCACCAAAAAAACTATACACATTTTCCTCAAGCAAACATTAAACATTTTCTAGGATTCATCATATATTTGGCCACAAAACAAATCTCAATAAATTCAAGAAGATATAAATTATATCAAGTATCTTTTTCTGAACACATTATTATGAGCTAGAAATCAATAAGAGGAGGAAAGCTGGAAAATTCACAAATATGTGGAAATTAACACATTCCTGAACAACCACTGGATCAAAAACAAAAGAAAAAAATATTTTTAAAATATCTTGAGACAAATGAAAATGAAATATAACATACCACAAGTTTTGGGGTAAGGCAAAACCAGTTATAAGAGGAAAGTTTAGAGTTTATAAATGTAAACACCAAGAAAAAAGAAAGATCTCAAGTAAACAAACTAACATTACACCTCAAGGAACAAGAAAAGGAACAGAGTAATATCAAAGTTAGCAGAAGGAAGGAAATGGTTAAGATTAGAGCAGAAATAAGTAAAATAGAGGATAGAAAAACAATAGAGAAAATTAACAAAACTAAGATTTGATTCTGTGAAATGATAAAAATGACACACCTTAACTAGAATAACCAAGAAAAAAGAGAGAGGACCCAAATAAGTAAAATTATAAATGAAAGTACAGACATTACAACAGAAAACACAGAAATACAAAAGATCATAAAAGACTATTATGAACAATTATACACAAATTGAACTTGGAAAAAATGGATAAATTCCTAGAAACATATAACCTACCAAGGTTGAATCATGAAGAAACAGAAAATCTGGACAAATAATGAGTTAAGGATATTGAATCAGTAATCAAAAACCTCCCCAAAGCTCAGGACCAGATGGTTTCACTGGTGAATTCTACCAAAATTTTAAAGAAAAATCAACACCACTCCTCAAACTCTTCCAAAAATTGGAGAGAGAGGAGGGAACACTCCTAAACTCATTTCACAAGGACATTACTCTAATACCAAAGCTAAATAAAAACATTATGAGAAAGTTACAGGTCAATATTCCTAATGAATATAGATGCAAAAATTCTCAACGAAATACTAGGAAACAAAGTTCAACACAGCATTAAAAGGACAATATGCCATGATCAAGTGGGATTCATCATCACATTAATAGAATAAAAAATAAAAATTATATGATCATATCAATAGATATGTTAAAAACATTTGACAAAATTTGATATCCTTTCTTGATAAAATAATCTCAATGAAGTAGGTATAGAAGGAATGTACCTTGACATAATAAAGCCATATATGACAAGCCCACAGCTATCATACTCAACAGTGAATGGTTGAAAGTTTTCCCTCTAAGATCAGGAACAAGACAAGTGTGTTCACTCTCACCACTTCTATTCTATATACTATTAGTATAGTATCTAGTCAGAGAAATTAGGCTAGAAAAATAATTTAAAGACATTCAAATCAAAAAGGAAGAAGTAGAATTATATGTTTGTAGATGACATGACCTTATATATAATAAACCCTAAAAACTACCAAAAAACTTAAAACTAATAAACAAATTCAGTAAAGTTGCAAGAAAAAATCAACATACAGAAATCAGTTGCATTTCTATACATAACAGTAAACTATCTGAAAAAGAAATAAAGAAAAACATCTCATTTACAATAGCATCACCAAAAATACAATAGATATAGAGTTATCAAGGAGGTGAAATTTTTGTATGCTGAAAAGTATAAGACTCTGATGAAAGAAATCGAAGAAGACACAAAGAAGTGGAAAGATATCTCCTGCTCATGGATCAGAAGAACTAATATTGTTATAATGTCTATGTTACCCCAAACCATCTATAGATTCAATGCAATCCCTGTCAAAACTCCAATAGCATATTTTATGGAAATAGAAAAACAACCCTAAAATTCATATGGAACCACAAAAGACCCCAAATAGCCAAAGCAATTTTGAAAAAGAAAAACAAACTGAAGGTATCATACTTCCTGATTTCAAATTACATTACAAGGCCATAGTAATCAAAGCAGTATGGTACTGACATAAAAACAGATGCATAGACCAATGGAACAGAATCAAGACCACAGAAATAAACTCATAAACCCATGCATATAAGTTCAACTAATATTTGACAAGGGAACCAAGATTACTAATTGGGGAATGGATACTCTCTTTAATAAATGGTGTTAGGAAAACTGGATATCCACATGCAAAAGAATGAAGTTGGACCTCTATCTTACACCACTCACAAAAATTAACTTGAAATGGACTAAGGACTTAAATGTAAGACTCAAAGCCATAAAACTCCTAGAAAAAAATATGGGGAAAATTTTCCTTGACATTGATCTTGGTAATGAGTTTTTGAATATGATAACAAAAACACAAGCAACAAAACCAAAAATAAATAAATGGAGTACATCAAACTAAAAAGCTTCTTCACATCAAAAGAAATAATCTTTTCAACAAAATGAAAAAGCAGCCTACTGAATGGGAGCAGATATTTGTAAACCACATATCTGATAAGGGACAAATATTCAAAATACATAATGTACTCATATAGCTCAACAGCAAAACAAAAAAAACTAATTAAAAATTCACAAGGGGCATGAGTAGACATTTTCCCAAAGACATACAAATGACCAACAGGCACATGAAAAGGTGCTCAACATCACTAATCATCAAGGAAATTCAAATCAAGACACAATGAGATATCATCTCACACCTGTTAGAATGGCAATTATCAAAAATAGATATGTCCTGACAAGGATGAAACCTAGTGCAATGTAGCACTACAGGGAATGTAAATTTGTACAGCCACTGTGGAAAACAGTATGCAAGTTTCTCAAAAACTTAAGAATAAGTTACCATAGGGCCTCCCTGGTGGCGCAGTGGTTGAGAGTCCGCCTGCCGATGCAGGGGATACGGGTTCGTGCCCCGGTCTGGGAGGATCCCATATGCCGCGGAGCGGCTGGGCCCGTGAGCCATGGCCGCTGGGCCTGCGCGTCCGGAGCCTGTGCTCCACAACGGGAGAGGCCACAACAGTGAGAGGCCCACATACCGCAAAAAGAAAAAAAAAAAAAAAAAAAAAAGAATAAGTTACCATATAATCCAGCAATTCCACTTCTGGGTACATATCTGAAGGAAATTAAATCAGTGTCTTGAAGAGATATCTGCACCCCCTTGTCCATTGCAGTATTATTTACAGTAGTCAAGACAATGGAAACAAGTGTTCATCAATGGATAAATGATAAATCTTTAAAAGAAAAGCTACAGAGGCTAATTGACAAAGATAAAGCTTTAAATTTTTATAAACTCCAATTTACCAATTTTTCTTTTATGGTCAGGTTTTTGGTATTAAGTTTAGGAACTCTTTGCCTAGTAGTAGATCTTGAAGATTTTCTCCTATTTTCTTGAAAAGTTTTAATAGTTTTACATCTAAATACTTGTTACATTTTGAGTAAATGTTTGAATAATATGTGGGACATAATTTATGGTTCTTTTGTGTGTGTGTGGGAGGAGGGCTACGGATGTTCAATTGCACAACATCATATGTTGAAAATGCTCTTTTTTTTCCTTTCAGTTGTTTTTGCACCATGTGTTAAAAAATCATCTGGACATATTTGTGTGAGAGTTTTTCTGGATTGTCTACTCTATTCCATGATTGATGTGTGTATCCATCTGCTAAAACCACATAATGTGATTAGTGTAACTATAAAGTGTCTTGTATCTTCCCCATTTAGTCATTTTTGCAGTCATTTTAGTTATTTTTGTAGTTTGTCTTTTTTTTGTGTGTGTGTGGTATGCGGCCTCTCACTGCTGTGGCCTCTCCCATTGCGGAGCACAGGCTCCTGATGCACAGGCTCAGTGGCCATGGCTCACGGGCCCAGCCGCTCCATGGCATGTGGGATCTTCCTGGACTGGGACATGAACCCGTGTCCCCTGCATCGGCAGGCGGATTCTCAACAACTGCACCACCAGGGAAGCCCTGTAGTTTGTCTTTTTATATAAAATTTTAAATAATCTTGTCTATGTCTATAATAAATGTAGCTAGGATTTTGATTGGAATTTTATTATATCTATAGATCATTTGGGGGATTGACTTCCTTTCTATGTTGAGTCTTCATGGACAAAAGATGCTTCTCTATTTATTTGGTTTTTTTTTCTTTCAATATGGTAAGTTTTCAGCATAAAAGTTCTGTACACGATTTGCTAGATTTACACCTTAATATTTAATTTTTTAGCAATTATAAATGATATTTTAATTGTGGTGTCCATGTGTTCATTTTTAGTATAGAAATACAATTGATTGTTGTATGTTTATCTTATATCCTGTGACCTGTGAATTCAACTATTAGTTCTAGATATTTTTTTTCTGGTCTGTTCTCATGACATTATATATAGAAAATTATATCATCTACAAATAAGAAAAGTTTATTTTTCCTTTCTGATCTAGATGGCTTTTATTTTCTTTTCTGGCTTTATTGCATGGGCTAAAACTCTCAGTGCAGAGTTGAATAGAAGATGTGAGAGACAACATACTTGCCTTGTTTCTAATTTATGGAAACATTGTCTTTACCCATTAAATCGAATGTTAACTTTAGGTATTTTGTAGGTGCTCTTTATCAACTTGAAGAAGTTTTCCTCTATTCTTGTTTTTCTGAGAGTTTTTATCATGAATGAATGTTCAATTTTATCAAATACTTTTTCTTCATTGATTGACATGCTCATATGATTTTTCTTCTTTTTGGCCTTTAATTTAGTGGATTACATTGACTAATTTTTGATTATTGGACTAATTTCCCATGTCTAAATCTTCCAAGGAAGCAGAATTTTGCAAAGCTTTTTGAGAGTAAATTTGAAAAACTTGTTTTCTGGTAAAATATTTTTGAATCAAAATTGACCACAGATGAAATATTAAAACTAAACTTACCAGTTACCAAGGGGAAAAAATAGATGAAGCTCAAAATCTGCCCTGCTCTTTGTAAGGGAAAAAATCCACCCTTCTTGTTTTTCTTCTTTACTCTCACACTAAGACCACACTCAGCACACTTCTGACACCAGATGTGTGAGTTTTACCCACACTAAGCAATTCTGCTACACCAGTTGGGTGCCTTACAATTTAACTCAGTTCTGAAACTATTTGCCTGGAGATAACATCAGATTGACATGCAGTTAAAGACACAGACCCACAAGACTGTCCCCACCCTACTTCAGACACCAATTGCAAGTAGTAGGCCCCTGAGTTACCCACAACCCCTGTCTAATATGGTTACAAATTGCAGGTTCCTGTGACCATCCCCCTCCTTTGATTTGATTACTTGGTAGAACAGCTCACAGAGCTCAGGAAAACACTTACTTACATTTACCAGTTTATTACATAGTAAAGGATATCATAAAGGATACAGATGAACAGCCAGATGAAGGGGTACATACAGTGAAGCCTGAAAGGGTCCAAGGCATGGGAGTTTCTGTCTCTGTGGAGTTAGGATGCACCTTCTTGGTACATGGATGTGTTCACCAATCTGGAAGCTCTCTGAACTCTTACTATTGGGATTTTTATGGAGGCTTCATTGGATAAGCATGATCAATCAACTTAATCTCCAGCATCCTTTTCCTATCTTTGAGGATGGGGGTGGGGCTGCAAGTTCCAAGAGCCTAATGATGGTTTGATTTTTCTGGAGACCAGCTCCCAACCTGAAGTTATCCAGGAGCCCACATAGAGTCACCTCCTTAGAACAAAAGACACCCAGGAAATTCCAAGGGATTTAAGAACTCTGTCAGGAACTATGGTCAAAGGCCAAATATTAGAACAAAAGATGGTCCTAATATTCTTATCACATAGGAAATTATAAGGGTTTTAGGAGCTCTGTGAGAGGAATTGGGTACAGAGAGCAGTATATATTTTTCTATTATTTCACACTCTTCAATAGTGAAAGCCTCAGATATCTACACAGGTAAATATTTTCAAACTTTTAAGAAACAGGTAATTCTAATATTTAAATTTTTATGCTTAAAAATAAAAGAAGTTATACAATTTTTACATAGTCAAAATATGACTTACCTTCTAATATGATGCAGATTGAATAAAAAGCAATGTTGGCAAATTATGGACCAATTTCACTTATGCATATTTATGTAAAAATATCAAACAAAATATTTAAAACTGAAGATATTTTAATGAATACAATCATATTAACAGATCAAAAGAGTAAAATAATATGATGATTTTATCAGATGCTTAAAAGGCACTGAACAAAAGCCCACAGAATTTTGGGATAACAAACACAAAAACAAACACTACTAGAAGAGTTCCCATAAGATAAGGATACCCAAATCCTTAGCACTGTTTTACATTTTTCTGGGCTGGTTTATTCTGGTAGCTGAGAAGTAGATGTAAGGGGTAAAACTTAAAAATGGGAAGAAAAGTAATCATTAATGATTAATTATATGATTGTTTATCCAGAAACTCATGGGAGTCAACTAAAGAATAGAATGCAGTGAATTGGCTGCATACCTTTTAATACCATTTACAAAAAGAATGTAGATCTTTTAAATCTCTCATAACTGAATTAACAGGCATTTACCAGAAACTCTTGGCTCAAAACTTACTTCTTTATGGAGAGGGAGAGATAGAAAGAGAGAGGAGAAAAGAAGGAAGGAAGGGAAGGAGGGAGGAAGAGAGAGAAGAAGGGAGGGAGGGAGGGAGGGAGGAAGGAAGGAAGGGAAAGAAAGAGAAAGAGAAAGAAAGAAAGAAAGAAAGAAAGAAAGAAAGAAAGAAAGAAAGAAAGAAAGAGAAAGAAAGAAAGAAAAAGAAAGAAAGGAAGGAGGGAAGGAGGGAGGAAGGGAGAGAGAGAGGGAGGGAGGGAGGAAGGAAGGAAGGGAAAGAAAGAGAAAGAGAAAGAAATAAAGAAAGAAAGAGAAAGAAAGAAAGAAAGAAAAAGAAAGAAAGGAAGGAGGGAAGGAAGGAAGAAAGAAAAAGAAAGAAAGGAAGAAGGAAAGGAAGAAAGGAAGAAATGGAAAGAAAGAAAAGAAAGGGAGGGAGGAAGGAAGGAGCTTCTTGGGTGAAAAGACATATTTAAAAAAACTATTGACCTAATATAAAAACATTTATTTTTTTCTAAGATAATCTTAAATTTGACAATTCCAACTATAATATAGTTTTTAACTTAATAAAATTATAAAAAATTCTCATGAGAAATTTCTCTTTCTCAGATTCATAAACCATTTTTATTATAGAATATGCCAGCCATCTACCCCATTATGTATTCTCTCCTCTTTCCTTAGTAATATAACCTTCTATTTTATTCTGGGCAACAATGTACATTGATAAAATAGGACATTTGCCAGCATCTCTTGCAGCTTGGAATCAACAAGCAGCAAGTTCTGGCAAATGGCATCTCTAAAGTATTTTGTATGACTTTCCACCTTAGAAAACAGCATTCCCATGTACTGTTCCTTCTTTGTCCTGCATCCTGGTGACCCAAACATGTGCATACTGTTGGGAACTCTGTAGACCATGAAGATCTGGACAATACCTGTGGATGTCAGAATGCATAATAGGAGTCCTGGGACCCCATCATCAAAGAAATTGCATTCAGCTCAGGATTGTCTAAGAGTCGAGGTTAATTTTTTCCTATGTGTGCTTGAGAGAAACAAATTACTCTCTCTTTTATATTACTATATTTTGATGTTTCTGTCATATTCAGCCAAATCTAATAATACTGATACGGCACTCATAGAAATCAATAAGAAATAGACAAGCAAAATAAAATAACTCAAATAACAACACAGATATTTTATTCAGTTGTGTCCTGGAAAAAGTGCACCAAGACACAAACAAAAAAGATGTTCTTTGCAGTATTGTTTGTAAAATCAAACTACAGCCACAACATCTGGAAAGAGTCAAAATATCCCTCAACAGGACACTGGATACACTATTGATACTTCTATATGATAGACTATTTCATAGAAGCGGAAAAAATAGATTGCAACTATAATGTTCATATGGAGAGTTCCCTAGGATAATTTGTTCCATAAATAAGCAAGGTATAGAAGTTTTCGTTACTTTGGAGGCAGGTAGTCACAGAAATCCTTCCAGTGAGTAAGTTCTAGATGGTGCTAGATGAAATATGTTGAGCTATCATTTTTTAAAATGATGATGTAGAAGAAAAATAAAGGAGCTCTTTGGAGTTGAGGAGCAAGTAGAAAGTGCAAATCTGCCACGTCGATTATCACTAGTGCCAGAACCAATGAGGGCATTGCTAATTCCTGCAGACCCTGAGCCTAGGTTTCATTGAGCTGTATTTAGGGGATGGCGAAAACCTTGAGCTCTCACAGAGTGGAAGGTCACGTTAGAAATGCTCACCAACCAAAGACTCCTCCTGAGGACCATTCCTGGATCAACACGAGATAAAAATGTCTTAACTAGGGAAATAGTGTGGATATACACTAGTCTCAGAGTGAGGGATAAAAGAATTTAAAAATAAAAGAATCTTATCTTAGAATTCCTAATGCAGCTCTACTATGTAAGTTTGGGGCTTGTCTGCACACTATAGGTTTGCCTGAAAAACTTCAAGCAAAAAATGAGTTTACAGTGGTTCCAGGTTATCGGTGCTCTAAGTGACTAGTAATAAATTAAAATAAATTAACCCCCTCTAGCAGAAGGCAATTTGAACCCAAACTCCAACGAATTTCTACAGATAGAGCTCCACATAACATAGAATGAAATTAGAAGGCATTAAAAACACATGGATATGGGGCTTCAAGAAGACAATTCAGCAGCAGCAACACACTGCAGAACTGGGCCAGTAAAGATGGCAGATACTGGAATGATTAGATGTGGAATTTGACATTCTATATTTAATGAATTAAAAGAGCACATTGAAATCTTATTTTAAAAAAGACACCATTGCCACATGAAAAGTAGTCCAGGCAGCTTGTAGGAATAGAGAGCAGCTCTCAGCTCCCAGCCAGCTGGGAAAAAGGACCTTGGAGCCGTAGCCACAAGAAACTGGCTTCTGCCAACAACCTGAATGAGTTTAGAAGCAGGTTCTTCCCAAGAGCCTCCAGTTCCCTGACCAGGGATCAAACCTGCACCCTCGGGACTGAAAGTACAGAGTCTTAACTATTGGACCATCAGGAAATTCCCCAGAATCACCCACTTCTTACCACCTCTGCCACCCTCATCCAAGCCACCATCATCTCAGGTTTATCCACTGAGAGGGACTGAGGGCGGCAACATCCCAAAGCAAGGGGCCCACTTAGCAACCAGATCTTAGATTCTGAGTGTTAAGAAATCTGACAGAGAAAATGTTCATCAAATGAATCAAGTAAACAAAGTTAACATCACAAGGAATGCAACAAATTGAAATTGTACACCACCCAATAGGATGCAGTAAGAAGAACACAGCACCACTTGTGTGATATTCCTGCCAAAGTGCATCACTTAAGACCTGTGACTTGCACAAGTGGCACCTCCAGTGGAATCCTGTGGGACATAATTCAGTTTCCATGTGGATAGGAATTATCAAAGCAAAAACTGCACTGGACAGAGTTATAGAGCCGTGTGGCTGACAGGGCCTTGATGCTCCGGCCAGGTGTCAGGCCTCAGCCTCTGAGGTGAAAGAGCCGAGTTCAGGATATTGGTGCAAAAGAGACCTCCTGGACGCATGTAATATCAATGGCGAGAGCTCTCCCAGAGATCTCTATCTCAACGCTAAGACCCAGCTCCACTCAATGACCAGCAAGATTCGGCACTGGCCAGCCCATGCCAAACAACTAACAAGACAGGAGCACAACACCACCCATTGGCAGAGAGGCTGCCTAAAACCATAATATATTCACAGACACCCCAAATCACACTACTGGCTGTGGTCCTGCCCACCAGAAAGACAAGATCCAGCCTCATTCACCAGAACAGAGACCCCAGTCCCCTTCACCACCAAGAGGCCTACACAAACCACTCAACCAAACTTACCCACTGGGGGCACACACAAAACACAACAGGAACTATGAACCTGCAGCCTGCAAGAAGGAGACCCCAAAACACAGTAAGTTAAGCAAAATGAGAAGACAGAGAAATACACAGCAGATGAAGGAGCAAGGTAAAAACCCACCTAACCAAACAAATGAAGAGGAAATAAGTGGTCTACCTGAAAAAGAGTTCAGAGAAATGATAGTAAAGATGATCCAAAATTTTGGAAATAGAATCAAGAAAATACAAGAAACGTTTAACAAGGACCTAGAAGAACTAAAGAGGAAACAAACAATGATGAACAACACAATAAATGAAATTAAAAATTCTCTAGAAGGAATCAATAGCAGGATAACTGAGGAAGAAAAATGAATAAGTGACCTGGAAGATAAAATAGTGGAAATAACTACAGCAGAGCAAAATAAATAATAAAAAAAGAATGAAAAGAATTGAGGACAGTCTCAGAGACCATTGGACAACATTAAATGCAACAACATTAAAATTATTGGGATCCCAGAAGAAGAAGAGAAAAAGAAAGGGACTGAGAAAATATTTGAAGACATTATAGTTGAAACCTTCCCTAACATGGGAAAGGAAATAGTCAATCAAGCCCAGGAAGTGCAGAGAACTCCCATGCAGGATAAATCTAAGGAGAAACACTGCAAGACACATATTAATCAAACCATCAAAAATTAAATACAAAGAAAAAATATTAAAAGCAGAAAGGGAAAAACACCAAATATCCTACAAGGGAATCCCAATAAGGTTAAAAGCTAATCTTTCAACAAAAAAACCTGCAAGCCAGAAGGGAGTGGCAGGACATACTTAAAGTGATGAAAGGGGAAAACCTACAACCAAGAATACTCTACACAGCAAGGATCTCATTCCAATTCAATGAAGAAATTAAAACCTTTACAGACAAGCAAAGGCTAAGAATTCAGCACCACCAAACCAGCTTTACAACAAGTGCTAAAGGAACTTCTCTAGGCAGGAAACACAAGAGAAGGAAAACACCTAAAAAAAACCCCAAAAACAATTAAGAAAATGGTAATAGGAACATACATATCGATAATTACCTTAAATGTCAGTGGAATAAAATCTCCAACCAACAGACATAGACTGGCTGAATGGATACAAATTCACGACCCATATATATGCTGTCTACAAGAGACCCACTCAGACTGAGGGACACATACAAACTGAAAGTGAGGGGATGGAAAAAGATATTCCATGCAAATGGAAATCAAAAGAAAGCTGGAGTAGCAATTCTCATGTCAGACAAAATAGATTTTAAATTAAAGACCATTACAAGAGAAAAATAAAGACACTACATAGTGATCAAGGGATCAATCGAAGAAGATATAACAATTGTAAATATTTATGCACCCAACATAGGAGCACCTCAATATAGAAAGCAAATGCTAACAACCATAAAAGAGGAAATTGACAGTAACACAATAATAGTGGGGGACTTTAATTTCCCACTTTCACCAATGGACATATCAACCTAAATGAAAACAAATAAGGAAACACTAGATTTAATGACACATTAAACAAGATGGACTTAATTGATATTTATAGGACACTCCATCCAAAAACAACAGAATACAGTTTCTTCTCAAGTGCTCATGGAAGAATAGAATCATGAATCTATTCTTCAGGATAGATCATATCTTGATCACAAATCAAGCCTTGGTAAATTTAAGAAGATTGAAATCGTATCAAGTATGTTTTCTGACGATAGCACTATAGGACTGGATATCAATTACAGGAAAAAAGTGTAAAAAATACAAACACAAGGAAGCTAAGCAATAGGTTAGTAAACAACCAAGAGATCACTGAAGAAATCAAAGAGGAAATCAAAAAATACCTAGAAAAAATGACAATGAAATCACAACAACCCAAAAACTATGGGATACAGCAAAAGCAGGGAAGTTTATATCAATAAAATCCTACCTCAAGAAACAAGAAACATCTCAAATAAACAACATAACCTTACACCTAAAACAATTAGAGAAAGAAAAACAAAAAACCCCCCAAAATTAGCAGAAGGAAAGAAATAAAAATATCAGATCAGAAATGAATGAAAAAGAAATGAAGGAATCAATAGCAAAGATCAATAAAACTGAAATCTGGTTCTTTGGGAAGATACACAGAACTGATAAACCATTATCCAGACTCATCCAGAAAAAAAGGGAGAAGACTCAAATCAATAGAATTAGAAATGAAAAAGGAGAAGTAACAACTGACACTGCAAAAATTAAAGGATCATGAGAGATTACTACAAACAACTATATGTCAATAAAATGGACAACCTGAAAGAATTGGACAACTTCCTAGAAAAGCACAACCTTCCAAGACTGAACCAGGAAGAAATAGAAAATATAAACAGACCAATCACAAGCACTGAAATTGAAACTGTAATAAAAAATCTTCCAACAGACAGAAGCCCAGGACCAGATGGCTTCACAGGCAAATTCTATCAAACATTTAGAGAAGAGCTAACACCTATCCTTCTCAAACTCTTCCAAAATATAGCAGAGGGAGGAACACTCCCAAACTCATTCAACGAGGCCACCATCATCCTGATACCAAAACCAGACAAAGATGTTACAAAAAAAGAAAACTACAGGCCAATATCACTAAGGAACATAGATGCAAAAATCCTCAACAAAATACTAGCAAACAGAATCCAACAGCACATTAAAAGGATCATACACCATGATCAATTGGGGTTTATCCCAGGAATGCAAGGATTCTTCAATATACATAAATCAGTCAATGTGATATAAACCATATTAACAAATTGAAGGAGAAAAACCATATGATCATCTCAATAGACGCAGAAAAAGCTGTTGACAAAACTCAACACCAATTTATGATAAAAACCCTCCAGAAAGTAGGCACAGAGTGAACTTAACTCAACATAATAAAGGCCATATATGACAAACCCACAGCTAACATTGTTCTCAATGGTGAAAAAGTGAAACCATTTCCACTAAGATCAGGAACAAGACAAGGTTGCCCACTCTCACGACTATTATTCAACATAGTTTTGGAAGTTTTAGCCACAGCAATCAGAGGCGAAACAGAAATAAAAGGAATCCAAATCAGAAAAGAAGAAGTAAAATTTTCCCTGTTTGCAGATGACATGATAATATATATAAAGAATCTGAAAGATGTTACCAGAAAACTACTAGAGCTAATCAATGAATTTGGTAAAGTAGCCAGATACAAAATTAATGCACAGAAATCTCTTGCATTCCGATACACTAATGATGAAATATCTGAAAGAGAAATTAAGGAAACACTCCCATTTACCACTGCAGAAAAAGAATAAAATACCTAGAAATAAACCTACCTAAGGAGACAAAAGACCTGTATGCAGAAAACTATAAGACACTGATGAAAGAAATTAAAGATGATGCAAACTGATGGAGAGGTATACCATGTTCTTGGATTGGAAGAATCAACATTGTGGAAATGACTCTACTACCCAAAGCAATCTACAGATTCAATGCAATCCCTATCAAAATACCAATGGCCTTTTTCACAGAACTAGAACAAAAAAATTCACAATTTGTATGGGAACACAAAAGACCCCAAATAGCCAAAGCAATCTTGAGAAAGAAACACGGAGTTGGAGGAATCAAGCTCCCTGACTTCAGACTATACTACAAAGCTACAGTAATCAAGACAGTATGGTACTGGCACAAAAACAGAAATATAGATCAATGGAACAGGATGGAAATCCCAGAGTTAAACCCATGCACATATGGTCACCTTATCTTTGATAAAGGAGGCAAGAATATACAATGGAGAAGAAAAGACAGCCTCTTCAATAAGTGGTGCTGGGAAAACTGGACAGCTACATGTAAAAGAATGAAATTATAACACTCCCTAACACCATGCACAAAAATAAACTCAAAATGGATTAAAGACCTAAACATAAGGCCAGACACTATAAAACTCTTAGAGGCAAACATAGGCAGAACACTCTATGACATAAAACACAGCAAGATCTTTTTTGACCCACCTCCTAGACAAATGGAAATAAAAATAAAAATAAACAAATGGGAGCTAATGAAACTTAAAAGCTTTTGCACAGCAAAGAAACCATAAAGAAGACAAAAGGACAACCCTCAGAATGGGAGAAAATATTTGCAAATGAAGCAACTCACAAAGGATTAATCTCAAAAATATACAAGCAGCTCATGCAGCTCAATATCAAAAAATCAGACAACCCCATCCAAAAATGGGCAGAAGTCCTAAACAGACATTTCTCCAGAGAAGGTATACAGATTGCCAACAGACACATGAAAGGATGCTGAACATCACTAATCATTAGAGAAATGCAAATCAAAACTACAATGAGGTATCATCTCACACCATTCAGAATGGCCATCATCAAAAAGTCTACAAACAATAAATGCTGGAGAGGGTGTGGAGAAAAGGGATCCCTCTTGCACTGTTAGATGGGAGTGTAAATTGATACAGCCACTATGGAAAACAGTATGGAGGTTCCTTAAAAAACTAAAAATAAAACTACCATATGACCCAGCAATCCCATTACTGGGCATATACCCTGAGAAAACCATAATTCAAAAAGAGTCACGTAGTACAATGTTCATTTCAGCATTATTTAGAATAGCCAGGACATGGAGGAACCTAAGTGTCCATCGACAGATGAATGGATAAAGAAGATGTGGTACATATATACCATGGAATATTACTCAGCCATAAAAAGAAATGAAATTGAGTTATTTGTAGTGAGGTGGATGGTCTTAGAGTCTGTCATACAGAGTGAAGTAAGTCAGAAAGAGAAAGGCAAATACCATATGCTAACACATATATATGGAATCTAAAAAAAAAAAAAGGTTCTGAAGAACCTAGTGGCAGGGCAGGAATAAAGACACAGACATAGAGAATGAACTTGAGGACACAGGGAGGGAGAAGCATAAGCTGGGATGAAGTGAGAGAGTGGCATTGACATATATACACTACCAAATGTAAAACAGATAGCTAGTGGGAAGCAGCCACATACCACAGGGAGATCAGCTCGGTGTTTTGTGACTACCTGGAGGGGTGGGATAAGGAGGGTGGGAGGGAGATGCAAGGGAGAGGAGATATGGGGAAATATGTGTATGTATAGCTGATTCACTTGTTATACAGCAGAAACTTAGGCACCATTGTAAAGCAGTTATCCTCCAATAAAGATGTTAAAAAAAATTTAAAAACAAACAAACAAAAAAGGCCACCACCAAAATCAAGCAAGGGACAAAACAGCAGCTTAGATGAAGCTGGAAAATGGCCAAGTGAACTGAAGAAACCAATGGTTTCAGGAATATTTGGAATGCAGGAATGAATGGGGAACAAAGAATATAGTAAACATGTGAGTAACTCCAAACAAACATCGACTCTCTTTAACAACTTCTAAGTTATGTGGATTAAAAAAATTAAGATAGAAGATTAATAAATAACAGTAGCTTATAAATCAAGAGAACAGAAAATAGGAGTTAAAGTTTCCAAGATCCTTATGTTGTTTGGGAGGATGGTCAATATAATGATTAATTTTAGAATTTAAGTGAAAATTTCTAGGTTAACCACTGAAAAAAATAGAAACCCTATTTATAAATTCCAAACCAGAAGAGAGAGAAAGAATGGAAAGAGAGGAGGAAAATGAAATCAATCTGAATGAAAATAAATAAATAAATTTAAAAGACTAGAAAATAATGAGATAAATAGAAGGCATAATGTAAAAGTGTATAAATGAGTCCAAACATATAATCAAAATAAATAAAAATAGAATAGATTTCTGAAAGCAAATGGGAAAAGCACAGTATCACACTAGACATCACATTTTGAAGAATATGGTAAAAAAAATCAGAAGTAGATGCATAAGAGTTGGAAAGGAAGAAATGTCTTTCATTATCTGTGTATAATATGACTATTTAAATAGAAAATCTAAAAGATTCTAAATGATTCAAATTGGTATGAGAGTTTAGAATGATTATAAAGTATAAAATTAATTTGTAGAAATAAGTTGAATGTCTATATTTTAGCACAAGCAGTTGGAGATACAATGTTTGCAAAAGATATCATTAACAGTATAAAATCAATAAGTAGGAATAAATCTAACAGAATATATGCAAGACATTTATAGAGAAAAGAGAATTTTTTGAAAGCCATTGTACCTCCTCATTAAAGTATAATAATAATTCAGCATATCAAAGGTGTAACATTTGTTTTTAATATATGTGTTATAGTTTATATTAAATTATTATTTATACCACTAAATTATTATTATATCATGAAATATTTATATTATTAAATTATATAAACTATAATACAGTGTATTTTATTATTCTATAGAAGAAAAATTAAATTATAAAGCTTTACTGAAAGATGTAAAGAAAAGTTATATAATTATCATTGTTGGAAAGGAATACTTCGTATGGTAGAGATATTATTTCTATCTCAATTGGTCTATGGATATTTGTGGGGATTTCCATTAAAATTTCAACAGAGTTCTCTGAGAGACTTGACAAACAAATTCTGAAACATATATGCAACCATAAATGTTCAGAAGAGATGAGACTCTTTTTTTCTATTGAAGTATAGTCGATTTACAATGTTGTATAATTTCAGGTGTACAGCAAAGTGATTCAGTTATATATATATATATTTTTTTCAGATTCTTTTCCATATTCTTTTCCATTATGGGTTATTACAAGATATAGAATATAGTTCCCTGTGCTATGCAGCAGGTCCTTGTTATTTATCTGTTTTGTATATGTTTTTATGTACCCGTTTTTACTTTAGCTCTCATTTTTGTACAGTGTTTGAAAATAATGGAATTCTAAAATGTCAAATGTAGAAGAGGTCTCCTAGGATCAATTAGTCCAGTCATTTATTTTGATCATGAGTCTTGCCTGTAAGACATTTCCTAAGCAGCTGTTTAACCTCTGATCCTTCAGTGGACAGAGGGCAGCTATCTGGGAACATTGGGTGGAGTTTGCGTGAGTAGGCTGGAATGTCCATGTGACCCAACCCCCACTACCTGGGCAGCACTTAGGTGGGACAAGTGAGAGAAGTTACAAGGGTGGGGCTGGTTGGGGTGAGCCTCTCTGAACCACCAAATTACAGAGTGGAACACAAAAGAGTTAATGACCTAAATGTGAATCTGGAAATTTAATATGAAGTCTTCCTTTTCAAGGTAGGAGAACAGAACATGTTTTATTTCATAATTTATAATGATATATGTCTTTTAAATATTTAAACACAAAAATATGTCACGTGGGCCTCCATTTGTACTCTTGTCTAATGTGTGCAAATGTGAGTTCAGTTATGGGGAACTCGAACTAACACAAGGGCATTTCATTCCTCTTTTGGACACAACTAAGTGCTAAAAAGATATATATATATATTTTTTAACTAAAGCCAAAACTCATCGCTTTCTTACATCCATTCTTTGTATCCCACACTATATTTATATACAATTCTTCAATAATTCAAATTTCCCCTGACTTAGAACATCTTCCCTAGATTTCTCAAATTAACATTGATTTACTGTCAAAAGTATTTCTCTGATACTCGTACAAAAATGGAAGCAAAACAATACAAGGCCTATGGGTTGTTATATACAAATAAAATCATACCGAGTTACAGTATATTATAATCACAAAGCAAATTCCATTTTGAAATTTCACTTTCTCATTTTATTAGATATAAATGGCAGGTATATTATTATTATTCCTATTTTATAGATAAGGGAGGAGAAGCTCAGAGAAATTAGGTGATTTTCTCGGAAATCTAAGTCCCAAAACTGGCAGTGGGAGAAGCAGGTCTTCAGACTGGCTGTACTTAATAACTATCTGTTTGACCCCAGGAAAGTCACCATTTCTTAGATCTCAGTTTCCTAACTAGTAGAAATCTATGAGGTTTTTTCAAAACTACTTCTATAATTCAAATGGCCTGTGTAGATGAAATGGGGTCTATTTCTGTGTCTGTTATCAATTGGGGCATAACAAAACACCCAAAGTTTCTTGGCTTAAGATGATGACACAAGATTTCTCATGAGTCTGTGGGTTTGCTGGCCTTTCTTCTAGTGGTCCTGACTTGTCACTCATGTGGCTGAAGATGACTGGAGCTCAGCTGGGGATGCATGGGCTCAGATGAGCCCGTGGGGACCTGGTTGGATGGCTAGGCCTCTCTTCCATGTGCCCTTCATCCTTAGCTTTCTCACATGCTGCTGGAACTATTCTATGATGCCTGAAGGACTGTGTAAGCCATGTAAGTCCTACCGCAGGAGCTGCTTTTTGTCACTCCTATCAGATGTGCTGGTTAAGCCAAGAAGTAAGGCTAGCCTGGATTCGAAGGTGGGAAATTGACCCCAGCTCTCAAAGAAGCAATGGCAAAGTCACCTAGTAAAGACATGTGAATGCAGGGAGGCATGATTCCCCCAGCACCATCAGGCAATGGCCTTCAGCAGTTCCCTTCTGGACTCAATAATTCATAGCCCACTGAGATTCCCTAAGTCTCATCTCACCCCAGCATCTGGGGTCAAGTCCATGATCTGTTAACTGTGTCAGGTCTGGGTGCAGATGAAGCCATGCAAGTATGGTTCCCCGGGCACTGCTTCCCTTGGCTGGAAAGCTGAGAAGTGCAGCTCAGCCTAGGGCAGCCTGTTCAGACACTCTGAAGCTGAGTGCACCCCTTCTCTGCAACCCCAGTACCTACAGCCTTCCCCAACTTCTACTGGCAACATCAAAGGAGAGGGCAAATGATGAGGACCTCCGTCTGCACCCTTTCTGGCTTGGAGGGCTGGTGCAGCTGCAGCATAGGCAGTGAACTGGAAAACTTAGGCAAAATAAACTGGCTCAGATCAAGAGCAGCTGTGCTATGTACATGTTGCTCTGAGTATCCCAAGTCACAGGGCCTGTGCCACGTTTCAATACACCTTAGATTTGATTGGCTATTCCCCTACTGTGTTGTCTGGGTGCAGCAATAAAGCCCAGGCTCCTCAAATCTACTTAGGAAGGTGACTGCTGTCTAATTTCAGGGGAAGAGGGGAGGGTTTCTAAAATAATTTTACAGTCACATTCAGTGTCTCAATGAGTGTCTTTAGCTCCTGACCCTGAAAGCAACACAGTGCCTCACCTTCTGCCAGAGCAGCAGGGATTTCCCTGATTGATGGTCAATGGTCACCATTAAAGTCTTTTTGTTTCCTTCTGATCTCAAAAGCTTAGTGTGTGAGCACCATCCATACTGTACACAGACTAAGAACAATGCTCCACCCAGAATGCTTTTACAGTCACTGGCGTCATTTTTGAAGTGAATTTTATCTGGTAAACAAGAACCTCATGAGGAAATATGGATGAGCAATAGTAGTTTCCTATATCAGTGGTGAGATAAAAGCCCTTGTTCAGGTTCCAATCACTTTACCTTGTATAAACCTCTCAGTGCATCTGTAACAGAAAGGCAATTTCTGGATTCATTCTACATGTATATACACACACACATACACACACTTACATGCCTAATGATAAACACATACATATGCATGATACACATACATAATGATATATACACATACGCATACATAATGACACACATATATACATACATAATGATACATAAATACACATACATAATGATACACATATATACATAATGATACACATACATAATGATATACACACATACATAATGGTATAAAAACATACATATACATAATGATACACAGATATACATACCTAGTGATTTACACACACACACATTTATTCACACTCATTTTTGGTCTCCAGTACCTTTCAATCTTAGATAGCCACCATTTCTAGAGAAACCTACACAGAAATATGAACATATCCTGATGACTGTACTAATTTTATTTTCAGGACCTAAGACAAACCACATTTCAGCTGGCCAGCTACACTGTCTTTCCAAGAGGCCAATATTTCCTAAGTGAATGCTTGAAAAGATTGCAAGCATTTAAAAAATTACACTAGAAATAGAAACAGAGTCTTCTTTGAGGTGAAACAAGTTTAGAGATGAATTTCATAGGCACCGTGCAGACAGCAGGAAAATGTTGTTTCAGGGACAATAACCAGCCTCCCTGGAGTTAGTTATTACTTACCAGGCCAGGGTTATCTGATTACTCTATCACTGACACAAAATCCTTGGCAGACCAGATAGACCATGCTAGCGGCTCTCACCTGGTGGGTCAAGGTGGCTACATCTACCTGTGGTATTTGGCTCTTATCTGGTGTGACAGGGTTCTCACCTGGTGGGTCAGGGCTCATGGGAATACTGCACCCTTCCCACTGTACAACTTAATATACTTCAACAGGAAAGATTTATTTTTACTAAAACTAAAGCTACACATTTCTTGACAGACTGGTAAACTGTAGATTTTGTGATGTGTAGTGTATGGTAAAATGTATTGTTGGTATAATGGAGAAAGCATCTTTGAGGTATTTTTCAAATAAAATACAATCTGAAAAAACATTTGTAGCTTATTGGTCCTAATCCACTGAATCGAAGGATATAGCTGCCTTCAAGAAATGGGTTGTAACCACCTGGAAAAAATAAGTTTTTTATTTACTTCAAGTCTTGAAGCTGATTTTCTTGAGTTCCTAGGCAGATGATTGTCTCAAAATCCAAGAATTGAAACAAAAAAAGAGATTTCTAACTGTAAAAGCTATCTTTCATCTTGAAAGCCAAGTTAGTAGGTCTGAGTTTAAGAGTTTATTATACAGCTAAGGAAGAAAGAACTCAGGATATGATGTAAGGGAGCCTTCATGCTTCAAGAAGTAAAATGGAAAAGCTCTGATGCTGGGAGATAAAGGAAGGTGTGTAAAGAGAGAGAAAACTAAGATGGAAACACCAGATGGCTTTACGGCTTTGTGCAGGACCTTTATGTAGGGTGTGAAATATAGAAAACATCCAGTGTTGATGGGTTTGGGTGGGCTGGCTCCTCTAGGAATGCTCCCAAGCCCCTTGGCTGTGTAAGGTTGTGCTGAGAGCGGTGTAGCAATGGAGAGGGGTTGTATGGTATGAAGCAGGCAGCAGAGGAATTCTGGTTGGTGGCCAAGAGTAGGGGGGAAACCAGTGCTTGGAGAGGTTGCTTCCTAGGTAACTTTTGAAGACTCTGCTCTTCAGCAAATATGAATGCAAATTTAAAAGATGAATGAGTTGTGGGAAGACTTCTCTGGGGAATTCTGGACAATATGGCAATCTGAGCAAGCCTCCATTCTCCCCACCCCCAAGTTTTTAGGAAGTAACTCAACACCAAGGCAGGGGGGCTGGCAGAGACTGGAGGGAGCCCAAGAGCCCTGAGCTCTCCCCTGTCTAAGGGGGACAGAGCTGGGCAGGGCTTTATTCACTCCTCTGTCAGGGGAGAGTTGCTGGGGGAGGGCAGAATCACATTCTCTCCTCACCTGAGAAGGCCTCGGACAGTGGGTAAGTGTGCCCCACCTGGAGTGTGTCTCTGGAGGAGCCTGCCTGTCTAGAAGTGCCCCGGGGTCCTTCCTCCATCCCTGCAGCCCCTTCCACAGCACTGGCGGAAGGAGCCACGCCCCCTCCTCAGCAGAGAGAGACTGCATGCTTATCCTCACTGGTTCTGCTCAGCAGAATCTGCTGGTCTGTCCACTACTTCCCAATGTCACCACTTGAGAAAACCTAACTGTCTTAAAGGCCACAAACAGGCAAAGAAAAGTAAGAAATTTAAAAAAAAAGAAGGGAAACTCTGGGAGGGTTGGATGAGAACATTTGTATTCACCCCAATCCTTCCCCGGACCTATTCCTCTCTTTCTTCCTCCGTCTCCCTTCCCTGAACCAATACTAAACTAACAGCCTGGTAAGTATCCTTTCACAATTCTCTTTATTCACATAATTACATGCAAACTAATATATATAGATATAGACATACATATACAATACATATATAATTTTTAAATGTTTTTTTAAAAAATTGAAATCATGTAAGAATGAAAGAAATACAAATCTCTGCAATTGTCTCTTTAGTTTAACAGTACATTGTGGAAATTTTCAGCTATTTACCAACTGTCTCCCCCAAATGCTACAACTCTTCATATCGACTAGGAACGGAGGAGAGCACTACTTCTGCTATCCACCAAGAGCCATGCTAATCATTGCTTTAGGGGATGTGCTGCCAGTCTGAGTGGCAGTGACCCATCATTAGTACTTCAATTTTACCTGCTGACTCCTGGTGAAGCTGAGCACCCTTCCAAGTTTAGCAGGTCACCCAGGTTTGTTCTTCTGTGCCCACGGGCCCCACTGGCCTGTCTCTCCAACCCCCCGTCTCTGAGCTTCAGCCCCAGTGATCATTGTTTGGAAGGTTTTAAACAGAGGAGGTGAGTGATCTGATCTACAGCTTTAAAAGATCACTCTGGCTGATGTGAAAAGAAAGAACTATAAGGGCAAAAATAGAAACAAGTGCATGCATTCTGTAGGTGTGGTAGCTACACTTGCAAAAGTAAAGGCTTGGACTAGTGCGGTAATTTTAACAGAAACGCTGTAACATTTCTTCAAATCTAGCATTTGCCACTGGATTGTTATTCCTGTCTTTCCTAAAACTTTTGTTAAGAATGATTGTTAAATTTTACCTTTTAGTGTCAACGTGATCACACAATTTTCCTTTCTTTAATTGGATGTCAAAAATTGACTGTTATTAAACCATCCTTGTATAATTGATTATCCTTGAAGTTACTTTAAGTTGCTTTTAAAAACACTGCTAGATTCTATTTTTGAACATTTTATTCATGGAACTGACATACTTCTTTTTACAATTACATTATTGTAAAATAACATAACAATAGCTTCTCAGGTAAACTGAGTGACTTTACAGCTTCTTTTTCCTTCTGTGGTCTGGAATACTTTAAATATCACTGGAATACTCAATTATTTAAAGGTTAGGTAGAATTTAGTTGTGAATTCATATGTCCATAGTGTCTTTTTAAAAAAGCAGTGTGCTTCAATCATATTTTCAATCTTTATATGAAAATTATTATATCTCCTTCTCCGAATTTATATTTTGATAGAAAATTATAAGTTGTATCACCATGGAGTTGTATGTAGCAATCTCTTACAATTGGTTTGATCATCTGTATCTACGATGACGTTCCCTTTTCTAATCTTGTGCAATATTTATACTCCCACCATTTGTTCACTCATCAGGCTCATGAGGATTTTATCTGTTCTGTTGGTCTTTTTAAAAAACTAATTTTAAATAAAAAACAACCAAAAATTTGAAGGAATATCACGAACATGTTGTATGGAAAGAAAAAGTCTAAATTTCAGATTTATTGGTACCATATTTTATTTCAAATTTATTAATTGCAGCTTTTGTCCATATGAAATCTCTCTCCCTAGTTTTATTTTTTCCCCAATTTTTGATTTTTGTATTCTTTAGCTAAGTACAGATTTCCTTAATTTTTAGCCTTTCTTTTTTTAGCAAGGAAGGCATATACGATTACACATTTTTCCTTGAGTATAGCTTTCATGGGTTTTGATGTGAAAATTTCTCCCTTTTATTGCTTTCTGATAGTTTGTGAAGTCTCAATCCCTCACAGGTCCGTAGATCCCGGTTTGGAAATCCCTGTTGAACATCACCAGAAGAGCTCACAGTGAGAGAACGCTTCTTTCCTGATTTCTCAAGATTCAACAGCACTTACTGAAGCTGATGTGCTTTTTGGTGTCTGCATTTGAAGGACACTCACCAATGTTGGCCTTCATTATAATTTCCTAAATTCAGATAATTTAACATACAGATCTCACTCTTGCAAGCTTATGCAAATCTTTTTGGAAGAGCACATAACAGAGAGCCATTTCAAAAGGCAATCCACAGGGATTGTCTTGAGGGCAGGAAAGATGAAGAACTTCCAGAAAATATATTAAATATAGAGATTAGCTTTTAAGTTTTCTACATGTTTATATTTGCACACCTTGGCAATTGCCACCTATTTTACTCAAGTGAGGCTGTCCATAAGATATAAAATTTGTTTCTTTTTTTCTATTTTTTTCCAAAATAGACCTGTTTGTAAACTCATTTTATTTTGCTCCTTTCTCAAAAGCATCCTTTTTCTTTTTAAGGTTGTGTATTTTTGGAACCCCATCATCTGTACTTTAAGAGAGATGTGTTTCCAATTCTAGCATTCTATATAACTTTAAAAATATATATTAATGATAATTAATATCATATGAGATTTAATGCCATATAATATATGGTTTACAAAAAAAAAAGAGCTATATTAAAAATACCGGTATCCTGTAATAAACCGTAATGGAAAAGAATATGAAAAAATATATAGATGTATAACTGAATCACTTTGCTGTACAGCAGAAATTAACACAACATTGTAACTCAACTATACTTCAGTAAAATAAATTTTAAAAATAATAAAAATAAAAATACTGGGCATCAAGAACATATCAGGAGAGGCACATGCAGAACTGATGCTCTGTCTTTGTTTATTATGGTTTTACTCTCTCACCTAACAGTGAAAAATTCTAACCTGACTTGATATATCAAAATATAGGGAAAGAAATCTTCAGTTCACTCATCAGTTTTGTTGAAATAACTAAGTTCGGGCTGCCATTAACACAGTAATAACAGAACAAAGGAATAATAAATGACTGTTACTGTCGAGTTGTGCTCTTTCAAAAGGAAACTCTCCACAAGTTTCTCAATGTTGCATGCAGGAGATGTTTCTAAAGAACAAAGAAGCGATACAGGATGCCAGCAGACATTTATTTAAATGTCACTTATGCCATGGATAATAAGAATTGAAGGAGTTCTATTTGAGATAATAAACCAATTTTTGCAAGAGAAGATGAAATAATTAATTATTCAAGGGCAATGACTTCTCCTTCAACTTCATTTTCACAGACCATATTTACCTTTAGCTGTTTAAATAAGAAACAGGCTGCACACTACATTCACAAGTACCTGCTTATAAGGAAGGGGGGAGGGAGACGCAAGAGGGAGGGGATATGGGAATATATGTATACATACAGCTGATTCACTTTGTGATGCAGCAGAAACTAACACACCATTGTAAAGCAATTATACTCCAATAAAGATGTAAAAAAAAGAAAAAGAAAAAGAAAAAGAAACCAGCTGTAGTTAATTCAGGAACTCTGAGTGTCTGTGATTCTCAATGAATTTTCCTAGGTTCGAGGACTACATCCAGGCAAGGCAGGGTCCTCACTCTCCCACTGTTAGGATGGTGGTGGCTGGAAGGGCTGTGGCTCCAGCAAGGTCTGGGTAACAGACAAAAAGTGGTGGGTCCCTCAGATTCATCAAAGGGAAACTTCCCACCAGAGGGATCATAGGCTTGCTTTCAAATATTCCCCTTAGGAAAATGTTGCTGGATGGGAGGATTCTTGGAACTGAACTTGGTCTGGTCTCTTGCAGCATCCTTTTAGGTTTGCTGGGAGCTGAGGGGAAAGAGTCATAAGTATTTGGAGAAGCCCTGTGATATTGTGAGGGTACTGTCAAACTTTAAATAATGTCAAGCATATTCTACTTTGCCTACTGGTCCTGCCGTTCACCTCCTCTAGGTCTTAATGTCCCGAAGTGTTATCCTGGATGATTTCCATGTTCTCTTTTAGTTCTAAATTTAGGATTTGGGGATGATGTAAAATATAGGGCTTGCTTTCAGTTCAACATGACTAAATAGGATGCATGTACCTCTACCTTTTTCCTCCAAAAATCTTACTATATTAGTCAGGGTTGAACCAATAGGGGTGTGTGTGTGTGTATGTGTGTGTGTGTGTGTGTGTGTTTATTATAAGGAATTGGCTTACATGATTATGGAGGCTGACAAGTCCCAAGGCATGCACTCAGCAAGTTGGAGACCCAGGACAGCCAGTGGTATACTTCCAGTCTGAAGGCTAAGAGGCTCAAGACACATGAGGAACCAATGTTTTTATTTGATTCTAAAGGCAGGAAAAGGTCCAGTGTCTCAGCTCAAAGGCAGTCAGGCAGGAAGAATTCCCTCGTACTAGGGGGATGGTCTGCCTTTTTGTTTTATTTAGGCCTTCCATTGATTGAATGTGGCCCACCTACATTGGGTAGGGCAATCTACTTTACTCAGTTTACCAACTTAAGTGTTAATCTCATTTTAAAATATTCTCCCAGAAACAGCTAGAATAATGTTTGATCAAATATCTGGGCACCCTGTGGCCCAGTCAAGTTAAAAATTAAAATGAACTGTCATAGTCAACAAAGGGATCAAGAGATTGTGAGAAAGGACAAAGGGAGAGTGGGGAGAATCAGAGGGTCAGAAAAATGTTGAGTGTAAGATAGAGAGATGGGCATGGATGACCTAGGGTTGATGGAACTTCATAGGAGAAGGCTGGAGCAGGAGGAAAAGGTTCTCTCTGTGGTGACCCCCAGGGTCAGGTAACATGGAGAATGGGCATAAAGAAGAGAAGCCTAAACCAAAAAAAATAATTTAAAAGGAAAAAAAAAATACTCTGGTTAGAAGGGTTGAAAGGATAGCTTCCTCCATATTGAGATGGAGTAGTGAGCTAAACCCCAGGATGAAAGCAAAGAAACGATCACTGAATAAATAGAATAATCTTCCTGGGAGGGGATTGGAGTCAAAGAGTGTGTGTCCCAGAGTAGCCTCCTCCTGGACTCAGCACCTGGAGAGGAGCCCAGCCTGCTTCTGTGGTCCTCACCAATGTCCAGTACACGGAAGCCTGGCAGTTAACTCACCTTGCCCACAGTGATAGATCCAGGGCCAGCCCCCTCATCCATGGAGGAAGCTAAGGAGGGAAGAAGAAAACCACAAGAAGTACCTGTATTGATCAACTAAAGTTTCCATTAATAAAAATAATGCCCTCATAGAAAAAATTCCAGCAGTCAACCCAGAGGCACAAAACTCTGGAAGATGTGATACTGTGTTGATTTATGCCCCAATGAGGTTTAGCACAATCACTTAGGTGGGGTATAACAGTGTCCACCTCTAGCCAGGGTGACATGTTAACTCTGGACACCTCCATGACCTTAAGGGTTAAGATCTTCAATAACATGTTAGATTTTGGGGGCTTCCAGAGTTTGTACAAAGAGAAGAGAAATGACTCACTGACTTCTCATTACATTTTAATGAGATTTCACTTATTTTTCTGTTTACTGTGAAGGGAGAGCAGAGAATCCTGGCACAAGGTGAACAATCTCCTTTCATGTTTACTTCAGTTTAACCATGTTTCCATCCTCCCCTTTACCACGGAGGTCATTTCCATTTTCCTGCCTTTTGCTCTATTTTACCTTGACATCAATCCACATCATTCTCATTCCTCAGAACACTTTTCCCAAGATGGCATTTCTGACCACACCAGTCCTGGTGTACCCAGCAGTCCTAGCCATCTCTGCACTGAACTTTCTCAGATGTCATTCCTTCCATCACAGAAAGCTCCCACGCCTCCTAGACAACCTGATTCTCAAGGGCAAGGAAGATGCCTCAGATTATTTGTGTCCTTCCCAGGTCATCAACCTCAGCAGTCAAGATCTCATTCTAGCTCAGAGCTGAGAAAGAGCTTCGTGTTAGCAGGACTGGGCTGTTCAGTCTTGTTCAATCCAAGAACTCCCAGCTCTTGGGAGGCCCTGACTCTGATAGAGTAGAAATGTCCTGTGTGCCTTTCTTCATTCTCATACTCCTACCTGCTCAGGGGTAACCACTCTCCTGAATTTGCTTAAAATTCGAACACTTCTCTTTATACTTGAACTATGTTAGAACTCCAAAATAATTGGATTCTTTCACCATTTTCAACATTATATCAATATCCTATCATTTATGTTCTTTTCAACTCCCTTTTCTCACTTACCATTGTATTTGTGAGATTCATCCGAAATGATCTTCATATAATCCATTTTTACTTCTGAATAATGTTCCTCTTACTATTTAAATTGTTTCCATTTATTGTTACTTTTCACATTACTACGTTTCAAGCAATGACTGTGAATATTTTCTAAATTGAGATAAAACATATGATATCATATTAATTTCAAGTTTACAACATAATGATTCCATATTTCTATATATTGCCAAATAATATATAAAAATATATATTATAATATATAAATTTTATATATTATAATATATATAATATATAGAAATAATGATTCCATATTTCTATAATTGCCAATAATCAAAAAAAGTCTAGTTGACAGCCATCCCCATACATAGTTTCAAAATTTGTTTCCTGTGAGAGGACTTTTAAGATCTACTCTTTTAAGAACTTTCAAATATACAATACAGTATTATTAGCTATAGTCACCATGCTGTACATTACTGTACATGCTATATATCCCCAGGACTTATTCAATTTATAACTGAAAGTTTGTATCTTTTGGCCATCTTCACCCAATTCCCCCACTCCCCCCACCTCTGGCAACAACCAATCTTTTCTATGTAGTAATTAATATAATATTATAACAAGTCCTAATATCTAGCAGGGCAAAGACAACATTATATTTTTATTATTTTTTCTTAAATTGCCTGAAGACTTCTAGCTCTTTGTTTTTTCCTTATCAATTTTAGAATCTGCCTCTTCTGTCACGAAAGTCCTGCCAGGACTTTGTGGACTTTGAATTTAAGGATAAATTTTGAGGAAAATCAACTCCTGACAGTGAGTGTATCTTTAAATATGGTATATTTATTGCTCATTGGTTTAGGTCTTCTGAAATGTCTTTTAATAAAGACGTTTTCTCTGTAGAGTTTCCTCAATACTTTACATGTTTTAATGCTATTGAAAAGGGCAACTTTTACATTAAAATTTCAGTTGCTTATATAGAGAAGTACATTCAGTCTATATTTACTGATTTTTTTATTCAGTCAGTTTTTAAACTCTCCTTTAATTCTGGTATTATATCTACGGATTCTTTTAGGTTTTCCATGTAGACAACCTTAGTATCTGTAACTAAATACAATTTTGTTTAATCCTTTCCAATTATTTTTATTTTTCTTATCTGGGTAAGGTCACAAATAAATTGAGGAGTTTAGTCTATTCACTTTAATATTAGATTTGTACTGCCTATTTATTTGTCTTGCTTTTTCTGTTCATTTCTGTTTTTCTTTTCTTTCATTTAAAAATCCTTTGGAATGAGTGACTATTTTTCTTTTCCTCATATTGTTCCTCTCTGTTCAGAAGTTTTATGCTACATTTCTTTTTATTTACTGGTTTCTCTGTCTTATTTCCATGTGTGTGCATGCATGTGTGTGTTCATGTGTGTATTTGAATTCTAAGCTACTTCATTCTTCATTCTGGGGAAACAGTCTGTAGCAATATGTGAGACCCATTTTATCCTTCAGAGGATTTTCATTCATTCTCACTGGTCTCATACTAGTACTGTGTGCTGTGAGCCACTTTAATTTCTCCACTGAAGGTTTTAGGACCACCAAAGCACCTGATTCAGTCCTAAAACAGCTTGAGTAATGGCTTGTAGTTACAAATTCTCAGATGAAGTTTTACTTTTTCCAAAATTGTCAAGGTGTGTCAATAATCAAGGTTTTTCACCAAGTTGCAGGTAATTTCTTCACCCTCACTAAGGGTGAAGTCCTTGGGGTCTCCAGCTTTCCCCTATGTACTGTCTCCTCTGCTCTAGTTCTTGATTTCCACATATGTGAAGCCATCAGCGTTGAAGCTCAAGGTCTCTGGGGCATTGCAGGTGGCCTACCTTACATCCATCTCAGCGTTCCCTTCCCAGGGCTCCTTTCTCCCTCCCCAGTTCCCACACCCTCCTATCCCTATGCCTCCATCCCCTTTTCTGTCTCTGCAAATTTTTTCACTTATGCCAGCCCTGAAAGTAATTTAAGGAAAATACTTGTAAAATATTCATTTTAATCTCATATTTAATTTTTCCTCTTGAGGATTGTTCATGGCAGCCTGCCATTCTACCAGATTTGGGGTTGAAACATAAATGATGAAAAACAGTAAAGCTTGTGGCCAAAAGGCACAGAGTATCACTTTAACATTCTACTCCTTGGAAATCTTTGATATATTCTCCATTTTTAAGGCTATATGTTGAACTGGTAAAGTGTATGTGGAGCCAGAACATTTGGTTTGTATCCTAAGTTGGCTACTTGCTAGCCTGTGACATTGGGCAGGTTTCTTCATGTCTGTGTCCCTCAGTTTTCTCATCTGCATTAAAGAGATAGTACTTCTACATGTTACTTGTTACAAGAAACAGAATGCTGTATGAATATACAGTTTACTTTTCCTCCTAGTGATGAAAACATTTAAACTCATTCCAGATTTTGACTTTTACAATGAGTAGAAACATCACTGCACATGACTTCTTGGGCACATATCTTCTTGTACACATATTTTTTGTGTATACAATTTTATTGGGTATATGCCTAGGAGGTGAGTTGCTGAGTCATGGGGTATGTTTTTTTGGGGGGTGAGGGGGTTTCCATGCGATATATTTGCATTCAATTTTAGCTGATATTGCTGGAGTTTTCCAAAGTATTTGTACCACCTTACATTCCCCACAAAAGTCCCCGAGAGGTCCCAGCACTCCACACTTCACCAACAATTGGCATTGTTAGATTTTTAGAGCCATTCTGGTGACCACATCGATTGCAAGTATATTTGTTATTTCCCTATCTACTAAGGAGCTATGTTTACTAGACTTTTGAGCGGTCTATTTTGTGAAGTATTTGTTCAAGTCTCTTACCTATTTTCTCTTGGGTTGGATATATTTTACTTCTTGATTTGTAGGAAAACATTTATTCTACAAAGTGAGTTGTAATTGTAACCTAATTTTTAAAAGCTTTATTGAAGTATGATTGAGATACAATAAACTGAACATCTTTAAAATATACAATTTGCTATGTTTTATGTATGTATAAACCTGCAAAACCATCATCATTATCAAGGTAATCAAGATAATAAACACATCCCTCACCCCCAAAATTTCCTTTTATAATTCTTCCCTCCCATCACCCTCCTACCCTCAGATAACCAGGGGTCTGCTTTGTGTTGCTATAAATTTGTTTTGCATTTTATAGCATTTTATGTATATAACTAAGATCATAGGGAATATAGTCTTTTTAGGCTGGATTCTTTCACTGAGCATAATTATTCTGAGCATCATCCAATGGCCAGTGTTTGTCAACAAGTCATTCCTTTTTATTGCTTTGTAGTATTCCTTTGTATGGATTTACCACAATTTGTTCATCTCATCACCTGATAATGGACATTTGGGTTATTTCCAGTTTGGGCTAACACAAATATAGGTGCTATGATACTTATGTATGAGACTGTACCTCACCATCCACACAGATATATCATACAGACAGAAAATTTTAAAATGTTGGAATTGAACCACACTTAAGAACAAATGAACTTAACAGACATATATAGAACATTACAACGAGCAGCAGCAGAATACTCATTCTTCTCAAGTGCACCTGGAACATTCTCCAGAGTATATCATATGGTAGGCCACAAAATTATTCTTAGAAAATTTAAGAATATTGTAATCATGCCAACTATCTTCTCTGACCACAGTGGCATGAAACTAGAAATCAACAACAACAGGGAAGGGAGTAGATCTTCAGATATGTGGTACTAAACAATGCACTTCTGAACAATGAATGGGTTAAAAAAGAAATCAAAAGGGAAATGAAAAATTTCTCAAAACAAATGAAAATGAAAATACAACATATCAAAATTTGAGGGATGCAGCAAAAGCAATTCTGAGGAAAGTTTATAACAATAAATGCATATATTAAGAAGTCAGGGCTTCCCTGGTGGTGCAGTGGTTGAGAGTCCACCTGCCGATGCAGGGGACACAGGTTTGTGCCCTGGTCCGGGAAGATCCCACATGCCGCAGAGTGGCTGGGCCCGTGAGCCATGGCCATTGAGCTTGCGCATCCGGAGCCTATGCTCCACGACGGGAGAGGCCACAACGGTGAGAACTCCGCATACTTCAAAAAAAAAAAAAAGAAAGAAAGAAGTCAGAGAAACCTCAAATAAACAACCTAACTTTACACCTCAAGGAACTAGAAAAAGGGGAACAAGTTAAGCCCAAAGTTAGCAGAAGGAAGGAAATAATAAAAATCAGAACAGAAATAAATGAAATAGAGACCAGCAAAAACAATAGAAAGGATCAATGACACTAAAAGCTTGTTCTTCAAAAAGATAAGCAGAATTGAGAAACCTTTAACTAGACTAAGAAAGAAAGAGTGGAGACTCAAATAAAATTAGAAATGAAAGAGGAGACATTACAAATGATAAGACAGAAATACAGAGAATAAGAGGCTACTATGAACAATTGTGCTGTCAAATCACATGACCAAGAAGAAATGGATACATTTCTAAAAACACACAACCTACCAAGACTGAATCAGAAATAAAAAAAATCTGAACAAACTTGTATGATCAGGCCACCCAAAGTGGCTCTTCTCTTGCTCTCTGTAAATCCTCTGCTCAACTAGCACCTGCTTCACCTACATACTACTCACATGACTGACCTTCCAACATACTTGCCCCTGGCCCCAGCTAGTGATTATTCTAATCTTTAGATCAGAACATCTCCACCATGAGAGCTTATCAAAGGGGCAGTGAGGGGCATGCCCATCTGCTAGTTTCCCTGGTAACTGATGAATCAACCTGATGTAAATTCCCCCTATAACTTGTAACCTCCCCCTCCCCCTGGGAGCCAAGACTGCTGCCATATCCTGCCTGCCATTTGGCACACACAGTGGAGTGTCACTCTAGGACATTGCTTCAGACATGTAAGATCCCCCATCCATTAAACCTTTGATGTCTCTGCCACTGACTTCAGGGTCTTCTTTAATCTTGAGGCTGGGCAAGTACAGGGCCTGAAAGCCTTCAGGGTGCAGTCCAACAAGACAAATAACAAGTCAAGAGATTGAATCAGTAATTTAAAAAAACTCCCAATACAGAAAATTCCAGGGCCAGATGACTTCACTGGTGAATTCCACCAAACATGTAAAGGAGAATTAATACCAATCCTCACCAAACTCTTCCAAAATATTGAGGAAGAGAAAATATTTCCAAATTCATTCTATAAAGCCAGCACTAGCTTGACACCAAAATCAGAAAAGGATATCACAAGAAAACTGTAGACCAATACCCCTGATGAATATAGATGCAAAAATTCTCAAAAAAATATGAAGAAACCAAATTGAAGAACCCATTAAAAGGATTATACACCATGACCAAGTGGGATACATCCTTGAGATGCAAGGATGGTTCAACATACACAAATCAATAAATGAATTCATCACATCAATAAAATGAAAGATAAAATCACGTGATCGTCTCAATAGAGGCAGAAGAAACATTTTACAAAATACAACATCCTTTCATGATAAAAACCCTTAACAAAATGGATATAGAAGGAACATACTTCAACACAGTAAAGGCCATATACCATATATTCACAGCTAACATAATCAATGGAGAAAAATTGGAAGAAAACTTGGGTTGCTTCCAGGGCAATCATATTCCGACATATAAATATATGAAAGTAACAATCTGTACACCATAAATTTACAAATTGCAACATGTCAAAATTATTTTTAAAAACACTTTATATGGATATATGCTTTCATGATTCTTTTGTATAGACATTCACCTTCATACCTAGAGATGGCATGGCTAGACTATAGGTGTAGGTTTAAATTTGTAATATACCATTTTATGTTTCTAATAGCAGTGTAGGAGAGTTCCAGTTACTCTACATCTTCCCCAACACTTAGAGTGGCTAATCTTCTTACTTGTAAACATTCTGTTAAGTGTTTACAACGTTAAGTGTTTACAACATTTACAACGTTATTAGTCTTTAGACTAATAACATTGAGCATCTTTTCATAATATTATTTGCCAACTACATGTCTTCTTTGGTGAAATGTTGGTAGAACATTTTTGCCCATAATTCATTAAGTTATTTGTTGCCTTATTATTGACTTTTTCCCCCCATACTGTTATTTTGGAATAATTGTAGATTCACTCACTGAAATATAGAGAGACACTGTGTACTCTTCATGCAGTTTCTCCCAATGGCAAAATCTTGCATAACTATAAAACAACATTACAAACAGAAAACTTGTATAATACAATTAATCAATCTTATTCATATTTTACCAATTTTACATGGACTCACTTGTGTGTGTGAATTTGTATGCCTACTTATTTAGCTCTAGTCAATTTTATCATACATATAGATTCATGTCACTAAAACCATAGTCAAGGTACAGAACAGTTCCACCACAAGGATCCCTTCTGCTACATTTTTTAGCCACAATCATCTTCCTAACACCCCCTTCATAACCACTGGCCCATATTAATGTTTCCTTTCTCTATAATTGTCATATCAAAATGTTATGTAAATGGAATCACAGTGTTTAACAATTCGAGATTGGCTTTGTTCAGTCAACATAATTCTTTTGAGATCCATCAGATTGTCGCATTTATCAGCAGTTTGCTCATTTTTATTGTTGAGGGATATCCCATGATATGGCTCTACCACAATATGTTTAACCATTCACCTGTTGATGGATATTTGAGGTGTTTCTAGGTTTTGGTGATTATAAACAAAGCTTCCCTGAATGTTTGTGTACAGGTTTTAGTGTAAACACAAATTTTCATTTATCTCAGTTAAATGCCCAGAAGTAAAATTGCTCTGTTCTGTGACCAGCATATGTTTAATTTTATAAGAAATTGCCATACACTTTAACACAGTGGCTGTACTATTTTACATTTCCACCAGCAATGTATGGAAAATCCACTGTTATGGATTTTTAAGAATTCTTTATGTATTCTGAATATAAATCCTTTATCAGATATGTTATTTGCAAAACTTTTCTCCCAGTATGAGTCTTATCTTTTAATTGTCTTAATATCATCTTTCAGAAAGCAGAAGTTGTTAATTTTGACAAAGTCCAATTTGTCTTTTTTTTTCTTTTATGAATTGTGTTTTTTGTTGTTGTATTTAGGAATCTTTACCTCACCCAAAGTTACAAAGATTTTCTTTTGTTTTCTTCTAGAAGCACTTTAATTTTAGGTATTACATTTATATTTATGATCATTTAATTGTTATATATGATGTGAAGTATGGATCAGGGTTCATTTTTCACATATGTATGTCCAAATGTTCCAGCACTGTTTGTTGAAAGGTCTATCTTTCTCCACCTAAATCCTTTGTAACTTTGTCAAAAATCAATTACTATATACATGTGGGTCTATCTCTGGTCTCTCTATCCTGACCCATTGATCTTTGTCTATTTTGATGCCAATACCACACTTTTTTTGGTTATTGTAGCTTCATAATAATTCTTCAAGTGTGAGTCCTCCAACTTACTTCTTTATCAAAAGCAAGTTGGCTATACTCTGGGCCCTTGGAATTTCCATATGAACATTAGAATCAGGTTTGATAATTTCTTAAAAAACTCCACAAAAACCTTGATTGGGTCAGGTAGAATTTATAGATGAATTTAGGGCCTCTTAGCACTATTGAGTCTTTTGATCCATAAACATGATCTATTTCTCTATTTATTTGGATTTTTTTTCTCAGTAATTTTTTTTTGCTTTCAGTATAAAAGTCTCATATATCTTTATTCAGATTTACCTCTACTTATTTCAAGTATTTTGATATAATTGTAAATGGTATTTTTAAAGAAAATGTTTCATTTCTGATTGTTTGATGCTAGTATGTAGAAATACAATTGAATTTTATATATTGATCTTGTGTCCTGCTACCTTGCTAAAGTCTTTTATCAGATTTTTTAAATAGACAATTTATATCAACTGCACATATGAATAGTTTTAATTTTTCCTTTCCAATCTGGATGTCTTTTCTTTTTCTGTTTTTTGTACTAAATCAAACCCCCAGTATAATGACTAACACAAGTGATGAGAATAAGCCTTCTTGTCTTGTTCCTGATCTCAGGGTGATGCATTCCAACTTTCACCACTGAATTTAATTTAAAGTTAGCTATAGGTTTTTGTAGATGCCCTTTATCGGACTGAGAAAGTTACTTTTTATCCCTAGTTTTCTAAAAGTGTTTATCAGGAATGAATACTGGATTTTATCAAATGTATTTTCTGTGTCTACTGAGATGATCATGTATTTTTTTCTTTTTTAGTCTGTTAATGTGATGAATTACTATTATTTAATTTTTTAATATAAAACCTATCTTGCTTTCCTGGTATAAAACCCACTTGGTCATATTATATTGTTCTTTTTATATATTGTTGGAACTCAACTTGCTAAGATTTTGTTATGAATTTTTGCACCTATATTCATAAAGGATATTGAACTGTAGTTTTTTCTTATAATGTCTTTCTCTGGTTTAAGCGTCAGAGCAATGTTTGCCTTATGGAACGAGTTAGCAAGTATTCTTCTTCAATTTTCTTAAAGAGTTTGTGTCAAATTGGTATTATTTTTCCTATAAATGTTTGGTAGAATTATCCAGTGAAGACATCTAGGACTGTAGTTTTCTTTGGGGGAAGGTTATTAAGTACAACTTCCATTTCTTTCATAGATATAGAGTTATTCATATTCTTACCTTCTTCTTGAGTGAGCTTCATAGTTTGTGTCTTTCAAGGAATTTGTCCATATCATAGAAACTGACAAAGGTATTGGCTTAAAGTTGTTCATAATGTTCCCTTATATCAGTTTGATATCTCTAGGATGTGTAGAGTTTCAACCCTCTAATTCATGATATCAGGACACTCTTTTCCCCCTGATTGGTCTGGTTAGAGGTTTACATTTTATTGATCTTCTTAAAGATTCATATATGATTTCTTTGATCTTCTGTATTTTTTTGTCCAATTTCATTGATTTTTCACCCTGATCATTGTGATTTCCTTCCTTCTGCTTGCTTTGGATTTAAATTGCTCTTCCTTTTCTTATTTCTTAAGGGAAAAACTGAAAGCATTGATTTGAGACTTTTCTTCTTTTTTAATATAGGTATTTATTGCTACAAATTATCAGCATTCTACCAAGTTGAAATGTTGTGTTTTCATTTTCATTCAATTAAAAATGTTTTACTTTTCCCATTTTGATGTCCTTCTTTACCTATTTTTTACAGTGGCCAAATATTTGAAAATTTTTAAGATATATTTCTCTTAATTTTATTTTAATTCTGTTGTGTTTAGATAACATAACTAGGTATATCTTGAATTATTTTAAACTTTTTAAGAGTTCAAACTACAGTCTTTCTTACTAAACACTCTGTGTCTCCTTGATTAGAATGTGTTGCTTGAGTGGAATATTCTAGAAATCAATGATATAAAGTTGATTGATAGTGTGGTTGCTATCTTTCATATGCTTATTGATTTTTCTAATTGTTCTATCAATTGTTGATGAATGAGTATTGACATCTTTGCCTATAATTGTGGATTTGTCTATTCTCCTTGCAATTGTATCATTTCTTATTCATATATTTCAAAGCTCTCCTTTTTGATCCATAAATGTTTAGGATCATTATACCTGACTGAAAAATTGATGCTTTTGTCATTATGAAATGACCCTTGTCGACTAAAAAATATTCACAACCTAAAAGTTGAGAGTTATGTTTTATTCAGTGGGAATTTTTAGGACTTCAAGCCCAGGAGGCAGCACTCAAGTAACTCTGAGAGAACTGCTCTGAGGCGGCAAGGGTGGAATTGGATACATAGGAGTTTTGCAACAAAGGACAGGTAGTAGGAATAAAAGATTACTGTTAATTAAGAAAACTAGAAATCTCAAGTTAAGGAATTTAGCACTTTTCTATGTATGGGAAGATGCAAGTGTCTGGGCTCACTGAAATCATTCCAATGACATGCACCTCAGCTGTCTGGGGCCAGTATCCTGTGTTTTCATTTCTTGAGTTTCCTCAGGGCTCACTGTAGGGAGTGGCTGCATGATGGCTGGTATTCTTTTCCTTCCTGAGTTTCCTCAGGGCTCACTAGCTCACCATAGGCTGTGGCTGCAATCACTGATGACTCTGACATCCTTTGTTTACTGATATGACAGGCAATATCCCATTTATCACCCTCTTCATCCAAAAAAATATTTTTGGTCTATTTTGATATTAATAAGGCTACTCTTTCTCTTAATATTAATGTTACATCTTTCCACAAAAGAGATATATATAATCATAATTTAATTATATATAATTTAATTATATAAAATTATAATATATATAAAGTTAGCTGAGTGTTTACATTTGTATATATAACTATAATTAAAGAATAACTCGAGTGAAATTTTTTTTAAGATTTATTATTTATTTATTTTTGGCTGCGTCGGGTCTTAGTTGCGGCATGCAGGATCTTTGTTGAATCATGCAGGATCTCTTTTTGCAGCACGTGGGCTCTTCATTGCACCATGTGGGATTCTCTCTAGTTGTGATGTGAAGGTTTTCTCTCTCTAGTTGTGGCATGCAGGCTCCAGGGCATGTGGGCTCTGTAGTTGTGGTGCACGAGTTCCAGAGCACATGGGCTCTGTAGTTTGCGGTACTCGGGCTCTAGTGGAGGTGCGTGAGCTTAGTAGTTGTGGTGCGCGGGCTTAGTTGCACCACGGTATGTGGGATCTTGGTTCCCTGACCAGAGATCAAACCCGCGTCCGCTGCATTTTAAGGCGGATTCTTTACCACTGAACCACCAGGGGAGTCCCTAGAGTGAAATTTTTTAAATCATTTTTATATCAAGTATGCTTTTAAAACTAATTTCAAATATGTGATTGCCAATTTTAATAAAAAGCAAAAGTTACTGGCTATTTCTGAAAAGTGTGTTTTTTCTTTTAATTCTTTTACATACACACATACACATATATTTATTTTTAACTGAAAAACATGCATAATCATCTCCCATGAAATAGTCGAGAAAAAAGGTGAAAGAAATGTAAAAGTTTAAAAAATGGTGCTTCTGGATGGAGGGTTCTTGCTGTCTCCTTTGTTTCATCGGTTCACCATCAAAGGCCAGTTGCTACCTGGTAACTATCGAAGGCAGTCAGGAGGGAAGTCAGGGAAACTGCTGGTGAAGGTTACAATTTTAACAAGATGATCTACAGTCACATCTAAAGCCTTGTTGGAGGTCCTTGCACCATTTTGTGCACCTTCTCTTTGGTAAAGGTCCACCGTCCACTTTACTTTCTAGACCTTCTGAGAGGACTCCAGAGACAGCCACACTGTGGAGAGTCTGTTCTTGACACAAGTTCTCTCATTCCTCAAGGACACATGTGAAAAGACCTTTCAATTCAGTGAAAATTCCTCCTCTAAAGACAGATCACATTTGGAGAAGTCGTGGAGGGTGGCTGCTGGAATTCTGCAGCAAGACTGTGCTCTACATGAACAGGAGCAAAAGAAAGGAGTGCTAAATTATGTGCGGACTATTTAAGGCCACAAGGACAAAAATAAAAGTGTTTTCTGTCTAAGTTTAGCTCACCTCTTGGATGTGTGTGAATCTGAAAACAGACGCATGCCCTCCTTACTGTTGAATTGAGGTCGACATGCTGTATCACAAGATGCTATGTAAGCTGACAGTGCCCAGACTCATCTTTTCAAAAAAATGCCTTTTTCTGCAACAGTTTTTGTGTGAAACCATAGTTGGGTGAGTTTTGAGCTAAAGAGGAAAGGTAAACGGGCCATCTTCTCTGAAGGTGTGCCCTTGGGGCTGCAGAGAGAGGGTCTTGGTGGGATACCCAGCTTCTGGTGTGGCCACAGCCAATGGTCGCTGCTGTGGAGTGACAGGACGGCCGGGGCATGCCTCAGGGGAAAGCAAGAAGGTGGGGACCCGCAGAATTTTGGAGTTCAAGGTCAGTGTTGGGCCTCAGATGTGACCAGGGAGACTGGGCAAGGTGTCAAGGATAAGAAAGCCTTTCATCACCCTCTACGCTTGGGCTCCTCTTCTGGTGCCCTCCACCCTGGCATGGAGGTCCAGCAGGTAACTGCAGCAACTTGCTGCAAGGTGGTGGGAGTGGCCATGTGGAAGGGACTCTTCCCTGCTTCCCATGATCTCCTTAATTCCCGGACCAGTAGCCATCTCAACAACTTCCACCCATCACCCAACCTGGGGCCCAGCTGGAGTCTGGATTCTTTCAGACTATGATGTGACTTTACCCAATTGGTTCACTTGCAATGAACCTAACTCTCTTTACTAGGCTCAGTGGAATCTGGCAGGCTACCTGATCATATATATTTATTAATTTTTATAGAACCTGTTTGTAGCACTAAGGGTTTATGTAAAAAGGAAAGTTCATATATAGAAGGAGTGTGAGAAGGTTCTGGTTTTGAGGGTATTGAGTTCTCTTTTCAACCTGGACAGGCTTGATGGATTAGAGAATTCACATATATAAACATCTGCCATGAGACACTCACTCTGTAACTGGCTTTGGATATGTTGATTCATTTATTCCTCATAAGAAGCTTGCACAATTGTAATTTTGTTTGCATTTAAAAGGTAAAAGAAAAAGAAAAGCTCAGGAAGGTAAAGACCTCGTCCATATCACAGTACTAGTTAGTGTACAAGTCAGCACTGGGTCTCAGATATTCCCTCCTTCCTCAGAGGAGAGTAAAGTGCTTAGTGTAGAACACCTGAGGAAGGCATCTTTGATGCCTGCTGATGGGAGGGGATTCCAGCAGAAGGTTCTCTGATAGGAAGGACAGTAGGAGAGGAAGCAGGAAGTGGGTTTGGGAGAAAGAGGAAGGTGGTGGAGAGTGTGATTGCCTCCAGTTGACCTTGCTTCCTATCCTGCCTTTTCTTTACATCACCGGATGACCAGATGTGCCCTATGTCCTTATTCTCCCTGCTCTGCGCCCAGAGGCTGACCTGCATGGTGTGTTTCAGCCATCTATCTCTCCCTCTGGCATCTGTGTTCAGCAATGGGGATCCCTGGCAAGACATCTGAGGGAGAGAGAGAGGAAGGGCTGCATTCTTATTCCCCAGGTGCCCTTCCTCTGTGGTCACTTGAAGCTGGATGGACCTCTTCCGAAGGCCACAGCTCCTGCCAAGGTGGCCTTCTCCACATGACTCTCTCCTTTAGGGTTCTGGTATCTGTTCCCTCTGTTGTGGTGTCAAATGCCCCACACTTACTTGCCCTAAAATATTACATTATCTCTTTTGGTTTCTCTACATCCTGCCTGCCTTTTTTTTTTTTTTTTTCAAATGATCCCTCTTGTAAGCACTCCTCAAATTATCCAGTTTAAGAGTGAATGTTTCCTGCTGGGACCCCAACTGTTGTCTGCTACATTCCATCTTCATTTACTTCTGTGCCTCTTTCTCTGCTCTCACTTGACAATTTCTATTTTCATACCCAATTATTGTAAAACACCAAGCTCATGCATACTGAGCAAATGGAAAACCTGAAATAACAGTTTTGAGAAGGTGATAGGTTCTAGTGGGAAAAAGTTAGAGCTTGAGGATCTGGCAAACCTGAGTCAACATTATAGATCTGAAATGATTATCCATGTGCTGGGGGCAACTTACTGGTCCTCTTCATTTCTCAGTCCCCTCCTGTGTTCTCCCCTCTCCTATGGACCCCATGAATTTACTGGAGGAATGACTCTCCATGTGTGTGGCCCAGTGGAGCTGACCTACCCCAAGAAAAAGCCAATATGGGTACTGTGACCAAGCCCAGTCAGTCAGAACACTGAGTCTCTCTGGAGATGTCCTTCATTCAGGCATGAGCACTCCCTCAGAGCCAACAAAACACACTGGGTCCCACTCTGGAGTGCTGGGAAGAAGCATCCCACTCAGTGGTGGAATATCTGAGAGGTGATGATGGGAGACCACTGCAGTGCCTCCTTGGGAATGTGGCCAGATCAGAAGAGACAAGAGGGAGAGGGCAAGGAAGAGAAAAGGAGAAGGGGCTAAAAGAAGGAGAGCAGGAGAGAGTGGAGGGAGACAATCGCAACATGCATTCAGCCTTTTCCTAAAACGAAGCTGCACCAGAACTTGGCGTGTCATGAGCTCTGTGTCAGTTAAGTATGTGTAACTGGTAGGCAAAATGGCGTGAGAGATGTAGATACCATTCCTCAAGCACTCATCCCACCTTACGGGAGACATTCCGTGTGCACACAATAGCTGGGGAAACGTGGCATTAAAATTTTTAAGTCAGTTATTGGTTCATGCTAAGCTTACAGATGCAAAAGCTCAAGGATTTGGTAACATTTAAATATTAAGTAAAAAGTCAATTTTGATGGTGGAGACCTGTATCAAACCAATCACTCTCCACTATACTATATAATTTACTTATTTATCAAGGTATTGTTTGTTATGTCTTCCACCTCAAGAATATAAGCTCCTGCTCTGTATTATTCTACAAGGTAAGTTAAGGGTCTAAATCAGTGCCTGGAACATAATAGTTGCTTATTAAGTATCATACATTAATCTTTCAAGTTTTATTTATCTACTGTCTTTTCTGTGCAGATGGCATATTTGCATGTTCAGGATCTAGTATTGGCCTAATAGGCAGCTCCCTGTGCTGGTTGATTTTTACAAAGAGAGTATATGTGTTGCAAATGTTCTGAAATAAACATGACCCTTTGGGTAAACATTCTCAGCAGCATACAAATATGCTATATTATCTCTCAACTTAAAATAAAGGAGGTCCTTGACCTACTATCTCCTTCGGGATACCATCTTATTTCTCCAATATTCCTTATAAGCCAGAATACTCAAAAAATTCTATATTCCCACTGTCTCCACTCCCCCTCCTCTATTCACTAGTCAGAAGTTTTAGTCTGACTTTACCCACCACCACTGCCTGAACATGGTCTTCCATGTGGCTATATCTAATGGGTATTTCTCAGCTTCTCTGTAGTCTCCCCCTCTTCCCCAGACCCCAGCACTGCATCCCTGGAGGGTTCTCTCCTCCTGGTTACCATGATGCCACACTCTGCTGGTTTCCCCTACTAGCTCACGGACGCCCTCCTCCATTTGCTGTGTTATCTTATCTTTCTCTACTTGGCCTCTCCAAGCTGAGGCACCTCACGGTGGGATTCTGGGTCTTCTAATCTCTTCTCTGTACTCTCTTCCTTGGTAATCTCCAAAGCTTTAAATGTCATCCTTATGTTAATGACCCTAAAATATTTATCATTAACTCTGAGCTCTCCGTTGGAATCCATGCTAGCATTTCCAACAATGTGCTTTACCTCTCCATGTGGGTTGTTGCATATGGCTCAATTTCAAAATATTTAGCAGGAACCCTGAGTTTTGCTCCCCAAATGCATGCCCCCTTCTTCCTCAGTTCTCAAGCCAAAACTTTGGTATTAATACCTGTTAAAGAGAAAACCACAGGCCCAAAATGGCGTCACTCATGTTAACACCCATGACACAAAACCTAGACTTATTACTTGATCTAAATGCAGTTTTGACCTTCCCGATAAATGTAATTTTAATCAGTTCTTCTGAAATTTTCTGGTCAGCATCAGTGAGGTCATCTGCATAATAAGACTCCTGCCATTCCTTTCTCCCCAAAGTGGATGCACTGGCCAGAAACAATTCACTCTTTTCTTTTGCTAATAAATTCCTTGCCTCACCCTCCTTTGGCCTATAAAAGCCTTCCTTTCGTACAGCTCCTCAGAGTATCTCTCTACCTGCTAGATGGGATACTGCCTAATTCATGAGTCTCTTAATAAAGCCAATTAGATCTTCAAATTTACATGGTTGAAAATTTGTGTGTGTGTGTGTGTGTGTGTGTGTGTGTTACGCGGGCCTCTCACTGTTGTGGCCTCTCCCGTTGAGGAGCACAGGCTCCGGACGTGCAGGCTCAGCAGCCATGGCTCACGGGCCCAGCCTCTCCGCGGCATGTGGGATCTTCCCGGACCGGGGCACGAACCGGTGTCCCCTGAATCGGCAGGCGGACTCTCAACCACTGCGCCTCCAGGGAAGCCCTGAATTTTTGCTCTTTAACATACCCATACCTAACACAGAAATAAGGAGCCTCAACTGTATTTCCAATAAATGCTCGGATCTGCTCACTTTCCTCTGGCTCCACCACCCCACCTGAATCTACATCATCGTCCCTCTCAGCTCTCCCTACGTCCCCTCATCAGTCCTTGTCTTCCACTCTTGCCTTTCTCCAATCCATGCTCCACCAGCCCCTTGAAAAATAAACATCAGATGACATCATTCTTCCAATTAGAACACTTCTGAGTACTTCCTAGAAAACGTGAAACAAGATTCGCCTTTTACCATGATCTCCAAGGCCTCTGCCTTCCTCTCTCCAGTCTTTGTGTTGCTCTCCGGTTGCTTGTTGCTATCCAGATTCAGTGATTTCCTTTTCTTTCCCAGATCATTCCCAGCATTACCAGAGCAGGGACCTTGCACGTGTTACTTCTGTCCAGGACTCACCCTGCCTGCTTTGCAAAAGTGGCTTCTCCCATCATCTTAGACCTAGGTTTAAATGCCCCCTCTTCAGGGAGGCCTTCCTGACCACCCCCGCACACCACTCCATGCTGGGCTTCTTATATCAGCCCGCGTTTGTGTCTCCCATTTATCCCTCAGATTATAACCTGTAATTGTTTCATCTGCTTATTGGTTTTGTACTGCCGGTCGTCACCTCTGGAATGTCAACTCTGAAGGGTTGGGCCAGAACCTCTGTTGTCTGTGTCTCCAGCTTCCAGAACAGTGTGTGACACAGCCAAGACACTTGCTCAATATTTGTCAAATGAATTACATTCCCCAAGCACATCACTGTCAGGATACTAATCAAAGCTCCATACTGAACTTTGCATTTTAGAAATGGTCAGAAGTACAATCATTTAATTTAATATTTTAAGAGACAGTTGCAGCGATTATAATAGCTCTCCCTACCCTGAAGTGGCACTAAACTTTTAGATGGTGAGAAATAATGAACATAATTTCAGGTTGGAAAGGAAAAAAAATAAACCCAGCCAAGCAGCAAAGCAATCAGTGCGTTGAGTTCAGTTACTGGTGAGGGAGTTTGTGATCATTCTATTCAGAACTGTCACTACCTCTTACACTAGCCATGATTTATGGCTCTCCACAAATACATAGAATATGTCTCATAATTATTAAAATCATATAAGCACTGAGGTTAAAATGTCAGATTAAAACAGTCTCTGGCTGGTATATTCATACAATGGAATAGTATCCAGTCTTAAGAAGGAAGGAAATCCTGACACAGGCTACAACATAGATGAACCTTGAGGACATTATATTAAGGAAAGAAGCCAGACACAAAAAGACACCTACAGTGTGATTCTACTTGTATGAAGTATGTATTCTAGGCAAATTCACGGGGACAAAAATGTTGTCAGGGACTGTGGAAGGAGGAACTGGGAGTTGGGATTTAATGGGGACAGAGTTTCAGTTTAGCAAGATGAAAAGAGTTCTGTAGATGGAGGGTAGTGATGTTTGCCTATAGTGTGAAAATACTTAATGCCACTGAACTGTACACTGAAATACTGCCAAGATGGTAAATTTTATTTTATGTAAATTTTATCACAGTTGCAAAAAGAGGTTTCTGGTATCATTCTTTGGTCAATACCCTCATTTTCTCTTGTCTTATTTCCCTCATTCCCTTAATTTTATTTTGCCTTACTGCATTGCATACATTTATGTGACTCAGCTTAAATCTTTTCTGGAAATAAATATGGAATACATTTTTTTAAGTTGAGCTGATGTGATGTCAGACTTGGTGTCATAGAAAGTGTAAGTGCCACCTTTATGGGTGAAAATGAGCCACCAATTCTATAAAGAGAAGCCTTTACACTTGGGACTCATTTCTGTGACAAAGTATGTTTGGCAACCTTTTTACAACCTCTGTTCTTTTTACAAAATTGTGAGCAGACAGTCATAGGATGTGAACCAGAGGCTCCTGAGGCTAAGGGCCCCAGAACAAATCTGAAGGTTCCGGTCCAGTAAAGCTGGACCCCTCGGGAAGGGGGCAGCCACATCTTTTTAGCCTTCTAATACTGTGCTTAGCTCAGACTAAAACTCAACATGTTTGTTGATTAATAAATGAGTAGGACAGTGTCTTAATGACATGCAGGCTGATGAGGAGGTTCAGGTGATTAGAAAAATACAGCAAGCAATGTATACAGGTGATGGCAATTGGAGTTATTTTCCCCCCTTAAGCAACTAGTTCTGGACAGCTTCAGGTACAGAAGGATGGCTGCAAAGAAGAGGGTAAATGCTGCTGTGTTAACAGTGATGCCCAGAGACCCTGAGAGAGCCCCCCACCCTGATACCCAGCTTGGCATCTTCCTCAGCTGGGTCCCCTCAGCCCTTTCTCTCTCCTCTCTAAGGGCCGAGCTCCAACCAGGAGCCCAGAAACCCAACCACTGCTCTCAGTGTGAATATGGCCCAACTCCTGTGCCCCAGGCCCCTCAGGATTTGGCATCTTCATAACAGTGTGTGTCCCTGATAATTTGGTTTCCTCCCTGTCTTTGTTCTGTAAAATTATTTTTATATTATTTTGATTATTTTGATATGACCTAATTCAGTCAATTTTTACATTATCCTGAACCTGCATCTTTGTTTTTGATCAATATTTGTATTCTTTTATTGTAATCATGCATGTGAGTGTGTGTGTATACCCATATATAAATATGGTGTGTGTGTCTTCTGTGAAGTTGAAGGCTTGTATCCTCATTTCTTTTATTCCCTACTAATTATCCTTACAAATGCAATTAGTATACATAAACTTGTGTGTATTTAGTAAAATTAGAGGCTACTGACCCTCTAGGAAGGATGAGAAAATTAGCACAATTATACCTTTTCTTTTCTTTTCTCCTGTATTTTGCTATTTTATTCTATCATTATTTTTAGCTATGGTAGTTAGTTTTAGAATACTAAATAAGATACCTAATTTTCTTTCACTTTCACTTTCTGTTAACATGGATGAGCAAAAGAATGTATTGATAATAGATGATATCATCCTTCCCCACTTCCTGCCAATTATTTAACACATTTTCTCTTTAAGCATATTCTTCACACCTTTTTAGTTTTCAGTTCTTTATATAAGTGAGTACTGGAAGACAATTCTCTATGATTCTCTCACATTTGTGCTTATCTCGTGAGCAAGGCACTGACTGCACCTTATCTTGAACTATGTTTCTAAGAACATTTGTATAACAAGCAGCCTTGGAAGATAGAGGTTGACTAGGGACATCAGGACCCAAGAAACAATACAATGGTGAGTTGCATGGGTTTTTATTTTGGCATTATACATCTCAAACTAGATGCTGAAGAAAGCAGCAACCAGAAAAACCAACAAACAAAGAAACAAAAAAAGCTTGCTCTCTCTAGCCAAATGACTGGAAAAGTGTCAGCCAAGCAAGATAGAAAATTTTCAGATAATAACCACTCTACCCCAACCAAACACCACAGAAAAACCTGTACTCTCACATACAAACTCATCAGCAAAGTCTAGTGGGACGCCTAGATATCCACTCTCACATGCTGAAATGAGAAGTCTCTCTTCCCCCTACCTTCCCTCCTGGATGGTGTCAGAGGATGCCAAGTACAGAGCCTAGACTTCCATCCCTACCCAGTAATAATGAGGCACCTGCCTCTCTCTTCAGTGTAAATAAGGGATACATTTGGAGCAGCAACAAGGCAACCTAGTTCTCTCAGGAAGAGTGGCATCACCAGAGGCCTGGTGCAGAGCCTGAACTCCCACCCCCATCTAGCAGTAATGAGGTACCCCACTGGTCTTGAGGCACTAATGGAGGCCAGTAGGGAACAAATAAATGTAAATTAAATAAACAAAAGATAAGTGAAATAATTGAAAAGAATGGAAAGCCCCCCAAAAGAAACAAAAGATATAAAGATAAGCCAAGTGGAAATTTTTAGAATTGAAAAACACAGTAATCTAAATGAAAACCTCAATGGATGGGTTGAATAGCAGATTGGAAAGGACAAAGGAAAGAAGCAATGAACTGGAAGATAGAACAATAAAATTACACACTCTGGATAACATAGATAAAATGAACTGGAAAAAATAAAAAAGAACAGAGCCTCAGAGACTAGTGGGATTCTACCAAAAGATCTAACATTAATGTCATTGGAGTTCAAGGAGAGGAGAAAGCGAGTGGGGCTGAAAAAATATTCAAAGAAATAATGGCATGAAAGGAATCATGGAATGATAAATTCAAAAAAATCCACAGCAAGACACATCACAATTAAATTATGAAAACTAAAGAAATAGAAAAAACTTTGAAAACACCTTTCCAATAGGATAAAACAATTCCAGCAAAAGTAGATTTTTATCATCAAAGGACAAGAAGGTCTGAATAAAGTGTCACAACATTATTCCAGTGTTGAAAGAAAAGAAATGTCAATCCACAATTCTATATCTAGCAAAAATACCTTCCAAAATGAAAAGGAAATTAAACATTTTTGGATGATTAAAAAAAAAATGAATTCGTCTCCAGCAGACCTACACTTTAAAACTGGATAAAGAAAGTTCTTTAAGAGGAAAGGAAATGATAGAAAGTTGGAACATCAGGAAGGAAGGAAAAACAACAGAAAAAGTAAAAATATGGTTAAATTAAATAGACTTTCCTTGCCCACTTGAATTTTCTAAATTTTAACAGTTGAAGCAAAAATTAAAACACCATCTGATGAAATTCTCAAAATATGTAGAGGAAATATTTGACATCATTATATAATAAATGGAAGAAGGTAAAGGAACTTCACGCCAAATGAGATCAATGCAGAAATTAGGGGAAATTCACCTAGATTTATAAGGTAGACTCTGATGGTGTCTAAGTTTTATTCAGTTGGTCTGGTTTGAGACCATGGGCATGGTTAATGTCAACATTACAGTTTGACATTATCCTTTGTCTTAGAGTCTTATTAACAGTAGCCTTAACTAAATGCTATATGAGAATAAACAAATAAATAAATAAGTGGATTGGGTTCTAGCCTCTATCAGTCAGATAAATCAGAGTGGCTAAAGGAGTAGAATACTAATGAGAAAATTCCCCAAAAGCTAATATGATGTAGAAATAATAGATGGATATTGTTGAAGGAAAATCCTTCATGTGTCTCTCACCTTGCTGTACATGATGCAAGTGAGGTAATAGTTGTCCTCTGTTCAAGACTATCTTTTCAAGGATGTTTGCATTGCACACCAGTGAATACCAGTGATTCTACACAGCCATTTGAGAGCCATCAATCTACTGCAGTTTCTTCTTTCGCGAGTGATGAATTTCTTTCTCAGAGTCCCCAGTGAGCTACACTTGAGAGTTCTGACCATGACTACAGTCAGAGTTTGACAAGTATTTGGCTTCTCTTTTTGGAGTTAGGCCTTTCAGGCTTCTTGTGTTTAAAAGTCATGGGATATCCATATGGAAATTTCAAGCATGGATTGGGGATATAAAAAAGATGCTCAGGAGACAGGCCAGGGTTAAAGGCCACATTTGGAAGTCAACATTGTAAATGTGCCAGTTGAAGTCATGGGGATGAATGAATTCTTCCGTGGATGGTGTGTTAAAGTTGAGGTCTGAATTTCAAATCACCCTCACTTTTAGTGCTGCAATAGGGTATTAGGAGAAAGGTCATGGTAAAAAAGGGTCATGGAAACAAAGCACAAATTTTTTCATAGAAAAGATATTATCAGTAAGTAAATGAACTCTAATTCTAGGAAACTGAGCTAAGCCACATTTGGTGGGGTAACGGATTCCTTAAAGATGGATATCATAAATATATATAAACGGTATGACTCATTTCACCAGCTTAGGGTAAAAATATAAGCATTTCTCATTTATTTATGCAATCATTTTCTTAACACCATATGTTGCCATTAGCAAGAAATTCAGTAGCTCCCTTGTGGGCCTTCCTCCTCTGCCCACTCCACTAGCCTAACAGCCCCAAGGTTAGTTTGGCTTTGGACTTATTCAGTTAAAAGAGGAGAGAGATCTGCCTCAAATTCCAAGTTTAGAGGGAGAACTAAGAAGCCCAATAAGCACACCAGTCCTCCAGCTTCTGAAAATAACTTGACCTGCAGAGACCCACAATACTTGTTTACTGTTGTGGGGTCCTTACTGTTCCATATCCTTGTGTGGTCCCATGCTTAGACTTCAAAGTTATAATTTCTAAGTCACATCCATGTGGTCTGTATTCTATCAAAGCTTGATAGAGCACCAGAATGTCTGGTATTAAAATTTCACATACAGTTGGCCACAGCCTGCCTCTCAGAGTCTCATGTCTCCCATCATTCCTGAGACTTCTTTCCCTACTAGAGTTCCACTTGGGGCATAGGAGGTGTTTCAAACTTTATATCTCCTGGGAGCATAAGTTAAAATTTTGGACTTATTGTATGTGGTAGGCAGAATAATGGCCACCCAAAGATGGTTCCATCTTAATCCTTGGAAACTGTGAATATATTATATTACATAGCAAAGGAGAATTAAGTTTGCTAATCAGGTGACCTTAAAATAGAGAGATTATACTGGAATATCTAGGTGGGTCCAATGTAATCACAAGCACCCTTAAAAGTGGAAGAGAGAGATAGGAGGGTCAGTGTGATTTGATGTGAAAAATAATTATTCAGCCATTTCTGGAGGAAAGGGCCATGATCCAAGGAATGCAGGTAGCCCATAGAAGCTGGAGAAAGCAAGGAAATGGATTATTCTCCCTAGAGACTCCAGGAAGGAATATAGTTCTACTGACTCCTTGATTTTAGCCTTATGAGTCGCATGTCCGACTCTGAACTACAGAGCTGTAGGATAATAAATTTGTGTTTTTTAAGTCACTAAGTTTGTGGTAATTTGTTGAAGCAGCAATAGAAAACTAACACACCTTATCTTTGCATAATGAGGAGACCACAGAGGGCCTTTTTGCAGAGCAGAGTGCTCCCAAAGTGGCTCTCCACCTCTGCTTATAGAGAAGCAGCTGGCAGATAATTTAGACTAACAAGGGGCCCCCTTGTCTAAATTTGGAAGTAAAGTGGCCATTTTTACCCATGAGCATAGCTTCTAGTCTTCATACATGTGCATACGTGCTTATGTTGAAGTGGTTGTAGACTCTTTTCTTTCTTTTTTTCTTTTTACTAAGATTGAAAAAGAAAAAGAAAGAAAGAAAACTTTAGAATTGAAGTCCCAAGTTCACAAATTTTATCTTCCGGCCAAATTCCAAAATTGAATTTTGCTTAAAGGTTCCCATGCTACCTATACCATCTGTGCTGGCTGCTAAACCACTTAGGAGGAGTTACCCTTTTGCTTTAAAAACTTCTTTGTAAGAAGTCTTCAGCCCAATCCACCAAAGCAGCCTGTTCTTACCCATTGTTCTTCTTTGTTATTCAAATCATTGCAGTAGGCAGATAGGAAGTATTTACTCAGCTAAAATGGAAAAATTTGCATAGTAAAGGGACAGAAGCCATGTTATTACCATAATAATAGAGAATTGTTCTGTAAATATAAGTGGAGTTGTGAATATAGCAGTATTCTCAGTCTGAAAGGGTCATTTTATACACCCAATTAATATAGGAACTCATCAGACTTCTGTGGGAAAAAATAAGTTGCTTCTTATAAGAAATGTAGTTTACCAGAAAAATTAAGGAACTTTTTTTTGAAAGTTTTGAATACAAAAACATAATTGAGTGATGAGCTCTTACCTCAGTTAGAAGGCAAAATGTAAGAAATATTAGAATAAAACTGGTGGCTATGAAACTGCTAGGTGGTGTCTCGGGGGTCTCCGAGAAGCTCCAGTTCTTTATGTCTCAGCACAGAAAGAATTCAGCAAGAGGCAAAGTGATAGATAAGAAGTGATATATTAGAATAGGACTCCTGTGAGGCTTACAGTGGGCAGGTGAGAGGGTGCCATGCCCCAAGAACTTAGTGGGCTACAGTTTTATAATCAAAGGAAAAATTGGGAGGGGGGAAGACCACCTTCTTCCTCATCCTTTTTTTTTTTTTTTTTGTGGTACGTGGGCCTCTCACTGTTGTGGCCTCTCCTATTGCGGAGCACAGGCTCCGGACGCGCAGGCCCAGCAGCCATGGCTCACGGGCCCAGCCGCTCCGCGGCATGTGGGATCCTCCCAGACCGGGGCAAGAACCCATGTCCCCCGCATCGGCAGGCGGACTCTCAACCACTGCGCCACCAGGGAAGCCCCCTTACTCATTCTTGAATAGATGTCATGTTTCCATCATCAGTTCTTCCTCCACGTCGGGCAGGGGACTTTTCTTGTCCCTACATGGTCAAGGTAGGACTGTCATGGCACAATGAAAATTGAGCAAAAAGGTGGTAACATATGCTAAAAATGGTGAATCATCTCAGGTTTTAGTATAATGTCAACTTTTCCTTATATTTTTGTTTTTCATGCACACAGAGGAGGGTGTCCTAGGAATAATTAACTTACTGAGCTCACTGGGCAGGATGTGGGTCTCATGCCACCACTGTTTTATTGTTTTGGGGCATGTCTCATGCTTCTGTTGCATGGTTTTGTTGCTAAGCAAGGCTGCTTGGTTTTGTGATTAAGCAAACCTGTTTTCTTGAGTGAACAATAACTTACAGGAGTCTTCCATACTTTTTTCTCTACTTACAATCCCTTAGTGGGATTAACTATTTAATCACCTACTTTGTGCCTTTACTCTGTCCCTATCAGCTATGGGCATCACTAGAAGTTCTCTGTTTTTTGTGGGTTTTTTTAAAAAAATTATTGGAATAATTATGAGCTACTTTTAAATGAGTATGACTTGAGTAAAGAGTGACCAGATGGAAGATCTGGAGATTTCTCAGGGCTTCTATTTAAGTGCATGTTCTACCCAGTCATTTCAGTGGATGACCTTGAGGGAGGAAGCATCAGAGGAGGAGGGAGATATTAGAGGGGTATTTCAGGTAGCAATATTCAGAGGGATTTAATTTCAGAGAGAAAGAGTAAGGAGATGTAAAGGCAATGTTGAGTCAGAGCAAAGGAGGAAGAAATGGAAAGGGAAAAAATAAGATGAGATGCAGAAAGTGAGGAAGAAACTGGCAGCCCTCTCATCTCCAACTTGCAGACCCCCACTCAGGGTGATGACTCCCTCCCCCAGCCTAGTCTCCTGTCCAGCAAGGCTGTGAAGGACTGTCCATCAAAGCTTGTGGTCCTACTGCCTTATCACCCAGATTGAGGGGGTTGTCTGAAAAATGCTTGGAGAAGCCCTGATATGATGGGGATGCGGGCATAGGCCCCTTCCTTAGGGAGAGATCTAGGTCTCATCTTCCAAAACCAGTGAAATTTCTAGAGAGAATAGACATCACAGCCAGCACTCCTCTGGCCTGTGTGAGAGAGAGAGGGTTCTTCATACTCCATTTTCAGTTCACCTCTGTTAGGCTGGGGTGTCCCAGGCTACTGACTATTTCACCAGCACTTTTATGCTTTTGTTGATGCAAATAATCAGTAAACAATCTATAGTAACATACAGGAGATTTTTATTCCAGTCAAACTGAGATTTATAGCCCAGGAAGCATCCTCTCTGAGGGGACCACTTTGAAGAGTTGGGAAAGAGCCAGTATTTATGAATTTTTTGGCTAGGGCAATACAAGCATACATCTTGGGCAATACAAGCATACAGATGTAGTCAAGCATACATCTTGGTAAAACATTACTGCTAATCACAAAGAACAGATATCTCAAGTTGATGATTTTAGTGCCTTTCTATATACAGGAAGATGCAAGAATCTGAGGTTGCTGAAATTCTTCCTGAGGTATGCAACTTAACTATCTAGGGGCCATTTATTCAAGCACAGAGTGCCTCATCCTGTTTTGTTTTCTTTTTTCCTGAATTCTCCTCAAGGCACACTGTCAGTGGACAACTGCAGTGGGTTGCAAATTAGCCCTTTGTATAACTGGGTGGTGGGCAACATTCTTCTCTTTATGGTTAAAGCAGACGTACTGACTGGCCATAAGACAGACAGGCTGTTTTAGTTAGCATAAAGTTCAAGCCAAAGCATGTATAAGTCAGAATGACTTCCCATACCTTAATATGTGAAAACGTCTTCCATCACTTTAAAATGATAGTACAAAGAGGTCCCAGAACTGGGGTCATCAAAAAGGGACAATGTCCTCACAGAGGACCAACAGCACGCTTCCCTTGGAAATTTTGTTTTCCTTCTTTTCTCCAACCCCCAAATCTCTCTTCTGATGGATTGTAAGCACTTGTGGTGGTTTTTACACCTCCCATTGAGGAGCCAGTGGGATGTAAAGCATCAGGACTCGGCCTACAGGAGGCCATGTGTGAGCCCCAGGCCCACTCTTTGCTTGTGTGATATTTACCAAGGTTCCAAAAGCTTGAATTTCAATTCTTCCTCTATAAAATGGGAGTCATGGTGGTTTAGAGGATTAAGTGAGAGAACATATGTAAACCACCTCAGCCATAATAGCATATAACCTATAGACAGAACACTGGAAGACTTAGTGATGGTGCCTTACAGGTTTCCTGTTGTTGCTGTACCAAGCTATCAAAAACTTAAAGCCTTAAAACAATACAAAATTTATTATCTTGCTGTGCTGGAGGTCAGAAGTTTGACACACATCTCACTGAGCTAAACTCAAGGTGTTGGCAGGGTTGTGCTCCTTCTGGAGCCTCTAGGGGAGAATTTGTTTCCTTGCCTTTCTGGTTTCTTAAGACCGTCTGCGTTCCTTGGCTCATGGCCCTGCCTCACTCTGATCTCTGACCTCTGACCTCTGTTTCCATCACCACATCTTCTCTACTCCTTACCTTCCTGCCTCCTTCCTTCCCTTGTAAGGATGCTTGTGTTGACAGCGAGCCCACCAGGATAATCCAGGATAATCCCCTCAATTCAAGACTTCCTTAACTTAGTCCCATCTGCAAAATTCCTTTGTCCTACAAAGTAATATATTCCCAAGTTCTGAGAATCGATGTGTGTGCTGTTGGGGGCCATAGTTCTGTCTACCTCAGGTACTAAAACAAAATGCAAGTGCTATGAGGATCGATCAAGTGAAAAGCAAAGAAGTGGTTGAAGGGAATTGAGAGGGAATGGTAAGAGTGCAATCACCTCATCCTACGTGGTGGGGGTGTGCGAAGAGTGTCCAGAGATACATCTAAATGGACCAAACAGGAATAGAGTCTGAATACTATTTAAAGATACTAGATAACCAATAGAGAAAGTGGAAGAACTCATGTCAAAACTTAGAAGGTGACAAGGACAAGTAAGTAGCAGGTAAAAAAAGTGAACTAAAATTTCATCATTAAGAATGTGTAGTCAGTGTGTGAAGTCTAAAGGTACAAAACAATCTCAAGAAATAGGGCACTTAGAGCTATGGACATAATCACTGGCAGAATTTAACATATTCTTTCTTGTGTTACAACATCCATATTCTCTCTCTCTCTCATTCACTCACTCTCTCTCTCCCTTTCTCCCTCTCTCTCTCATTCTTACTTTGCTTCTTTTCACTTTCCTTTTGCTGGAGTAAAACATCGAGAGAAAAAAAGCATTTTTGAGGTCCTAGCTTATTGAAAATTCCTTTGGTTTGGCTCTCACAGAGCAAGGTTACATCTTCTGGAAATCGAAGAAGCTCTAGTCTGCTGGCATTGCTCATCCAGTGTTCTCTCCCATATGTTGCCCCCTTTCTTCAAATCCTGGTTGATGGAGTCTTGGTGGATGGGGACTTAAGCACATGTGCTCAGCCAACTGCATTCAACCAGACATTCTGGAGCTGCATCTGTGCAGGCTTGTAACAATTTCCTAAAACCAAGGTCATGAACCTTGCAAACAGCAGCTGGGTGAATCATTGCTCTTGACACCTTCATGCCATGTACTCTGGGGGTACACCATAGCACCAGCTAAAGGAGGGAGTCCCTGAGGTTGTGCTTTAAAAAACTGCTATTTGCCTGCATTGATTTGATTTTTAAAAATTATGAGGCACAGATGTTTTACTGGAGAAAGCACTATGTAAAGGACATCAGCAAGGGTGTTATTGGAAAGGGGTCAAGTGTGAATAAGAAAAAGAGGAACTCACGAGCCTCTTCTGCCTTTAGTTTTGGTCCTGTCATTGGAAAGCATAAAACAAAAGGTAGCAGAAAAGTCTTTACAGGCCTGGGGATCTGACACAAGGCAGCCTGTGTTTGAAGCCCAGTGGGCACCACTCACACATGGTAATTCATGTAAGCAAAGCACTTATAATCATGCCTGGCATGTAGTAAACAATCAATCAATGTTTTAGAGGGACCCCCAGTTCACAGAATTGATTAACTATTAGCATAAATAACATGCCCTCCTCCAGGCAGAAAAGCAGTCATCAAAGGGAGTCTGCTTTTCAGTTCTGAATCCAAGCAGAAGAGATTCTTCCCCAGAGAATGTAAACTGGGTCCGGGCCCAGGAAGTTGGCACAGACGTGAGAACAGGGACCTTGTGTGGGGAGCAGGGTCATGGCCATTTTTGTTAGATGTGGATGCTCAGACCCCTTACTGACCTTCTTCCCCCAGAAGCAGACCTGGAGACAAGACCCCTGTGGGAGGAGTTTATCTGGCAGGTGCAGCAGGTACTTCAGCAGGAAGTGGGGCAGGAGACAGAAGAGAAAGGACAAGAAGGCAGCCATTGAGGGGCCAGGATCAGGCCAGAATCATTGTAGGCCATGCAGCTCCACCCCACCAAGAAACTGTGGAACCACAGCTCAGAGGGATGAAGGAGGTGGGCATTTATACACCAACTTGTATAATTCCCAGCACTGAGGCCATGTGGATGTGGCCAGAGAGGCTCCTGAAGTTCAAGAGATGATCTCAGGTAAAGAGGAGATGCAGATAGGATCAAGGCAGAGCCCACAGACCAGAGCATGTGGTAGTAATACACATATATGTTCTGCAACATATACATTTAGGGAGAAGATTCTGGAACCCACCACAGATAGATCCAGGTAAAGCCCATTCCTTCCAGAAGGTGGCTTGGATATGGCAATCTTCACAAGACTTGCCCGTTGCTGACACTGAGGGCAGGAGGAGTAGGTGTGAAGAACACAGACTCTGCAGGCAGACTGTCTGGGACTGAATCCCTGCTCTGCCACCTACTAACTCTGGGACCTTAAGCAAATCACTTAGTGTCTCCATGCCTCACTTTTCCCCTCTGTAGAATAGGGATGATAATCATACTTCCCTGATAAAGTTGCTGTTAGGATTTAATGTGTTCATATAGATAAAGCACTTAAAAAGTACCCAGCCACAATAAGTGCTCAAACATTTTTTTTATTCTATTATCTTTGGTGAATTGTTTTTGTTTATAAGTGCTCTGAAATAGCAGGTGCTCAAAGATTTTAACAATAATTTATTCGTTATAACACACCAAGAATTGATGGAGGCATTGCTGTGAAAACGAGGCCTTCATTCTACCATGAGCTGGTCTCCAGAGAACCAGGGAAGGTGTGTGGCCAGTAAGCTGGCCGTAGAAGTCACTTACAGAGTAGCTTTGCTACCTAAAGAGCCCCTGCGAGTTTAGGACAATAATCTGACCTTCGTTTCTGAATCCTAGTAGCTTATAAAGGGAATAACCTAGAAAAGAAAGAAGGCTTTAAAAACACCCTGTGATGTGCAAATTTTTTAAATAGGTAATTTTCGAGACATTTGACCCTATTTAATGTGGGCAACGGGGCACCATGTGCTCTGTCATTTAGTGTCACCATCAATTCCAGCAAAGGTGACATGGCTTCTATTACAGGCATGTTAATAAGGTTTATAAATAGAGATGAAGGAAAGCACAAAACCTTTATCACTTTTTTCTTCACACGTGGAATAAAACGAGAATTCCACTTTTTTTCATGCTTTTCTAATGCCTTCCAAGGAACAATGCTCAAATTGTGCTTCCTAATGAGTTAGGATTTCATCTGGATCCGTTGATATGCACTTTTTTTTTTTTACATCTATATATATTGAAATATTTTATTTTATTATTATTTTTTCTTCTGAAGGCTTCTTATTTTTTATTATTAGTTTCTGCTTTATAACAAAGTGAATCAGTCATACATATACATCTGTTCCCACATCCCTTCCCTCTTGCGTCTCCCTCCCACCCTCCCTATCCCACCCCTCCAGGCGGTCACAAAGCACCGAGCTGATCTCCCTGTGCTATGCGGCTGCTTCCCACTATCTATCTACCTTACGTTTGGTAGTGTATATATGTCCATGCCTCTCTCTCACTTTGTCGCACTCTTCAACGTCTTCTCCAGGTGGATTCAGTGCTTTCCAGCTGAGACTGGTTTTTGCTAGAAGCAGTTAGATTTTCACAGTTCCATCCAAGGCAAGGAAGGGGAGTTGGCCTTAGACTGCACTGCACTCTGCTGGACGACAGAGGCCCAGTCAGGCAGGGAAATTCTCAGAAGTGTTGTTCTTCATTTTTAATGAAGTTTATGAACATTGTACAGGAGCGTCACATAGAAAGCAAAGTGAGGTTGTCACAGTTGCAAAGCCTCTTACTCTTCAGAGGCAAACTTAGGCGGTCAGTGGTGCATTTGGAGATCAAGGGACTGTAAGTGTTTCAAGGACAGCTGGATTCCAGCTCTGGTGGTCCCAGCTGTGCCATCTTGAGCAAATTGGTTAACCCCTCTAAGTCTCAGTTTTCTCTTTGGTGGAAGGAGATAATTCATAAGGAGATCCAAAAATTAAAGGAGAAAGTATATGCAAAGTCATTCATTAGCAGAATGACACTTTACTTCAATAAAAGTTTGTTATCATCAACCTCCTCCTTTAAGACACAAAAATTCAAAGGTCTTGACTGAGGGTCCCAAGGTTATATGTCCACTTAGGGATGGAGGAGGGGGTAATCCCAGGCCAGAACTATCCACCTTCCCGCAAGTGTCCTGGGCTCCAATGAGCTCCTTTCACTCCCCCTACCTAGGTGCTGCCTCATGGACACCTGGCCTTGACCCTTGCGTGACTAACCATGTCACCCCACAAGGAAAAGTTGAAATGTTGCCTTCCTCCCTAACAGAAGAGTTCACTCATAGGTACCACAGGCTCTGTTAAGCAGAGGGCAATGTGAAGCTAGCATAATTCTCAAAATGGAGAGAAAATTCCCTATGCCAAGAGCAATTGGGTTGGGGCAGCAGGGTCCAAGAGCAGGGACCATCAACTGACTGACCTTACTGAACCACTGGAAAGTTCATTCACTCATTTTATATCTATTCATTTGCAAGTATTTACTAACACCACTTGCTAAGCAAGTCTTCTCACCACTCACAGAGAAAAAAAATAACAGAGCATGAAAATGGGGCTCCAGATGGGCTCTGAAACATCCTTGAGCACCTGGTAGGTGGACTGGTTCCCCTTTTGTGTGGTTTGTCACACTCCCAGGACTGTGACTGAAACCCCTACCAGGGCATTTCCATAATATCCTGCAGAGTGAACAGTCCCTCCAGTAAACAAGTTTGAGCAAGTGAGGGTTCATATTGACTTAAAACATTATGCCATCAAAATAACATATATGCTAACTGGGGCCATTCACATACTGTCTCAACATCATGGTTGTCTTTTTAATAGATTCCATAGGCATAATTGAGCATCGGGCCCTCATAGCCCCCCAGGGTCATTACACAAGGACAGGTCTAAATCACCACTGCTAATGGGTTTGGATTGGAATTCCAGAAATAACCCCAGCTGGGTCACATTCAGTAGCTTATTCAATCTTTCCTGTCTTCAACTTCTCATTGGATCGTGGGAATAATAATATTAATCTTGCAAAATTTTAGAAGAATTAAAGAAAGTAAATGTCAAGCTCCTGGTTTCCTAAATAGAATGGGCACCAAGTAAATCATTATTATTATAGCCATTTACTATATACATTATATAGCCATTGTTATTATTTCACACCTAAACAAAATACACATGTGAACTGTGTATATGTAAGTTTATATATACACACTGGTGCATATAAAAACATGGATGCTGATTTCTGTTTCTGTATGTAAAATATTTAGTCTAATACTAGAAAAGAGGAAAGAATGTATACTCTTGATATTACAAGGGGTAAATATGCTTACTCAGCCAAATGAAAAATAAAAAGGATACTGCTTTGGGTCATGAAGACAGCTGTTTTTTTATCTTTTGAGGCAAGGAAAAGACATGTTTTAAGGAAAGCTCTGGAGATAGCCACTAAATTAAAATGAGATTTAAAATTGTTTGAGGAATGAAATCAGTGTTTCTCCTCATTTGTTTCCTTAAGTATTTTGAAGAAATAAAAGCAAATTATATCTATATAAGTATGTATTTTAGGTTGACTTACATTTTTCCAATGCAAGAAGTTATAGCCATGTTGTAGAAATGCACTGCTACTAACACACCTAGCAGTCATCACCTTCCCACCCCCAAAAGGAAGTATTGTTCTCTAGCATCTGCTACTTTCAGATGAGCAAGTGAAGGCAGAAGGGAGTTACAATGACAGAAACCCCATGCATGAGGTTATAGGAGCAGCCAGCCTATGATCTCAGAAGCCAGACTGCAGGATTCTACCACCTCTTAGCTGTCTGACCTTGGGCAAATTCTATACCAGCCTATGCATCATTTTCCTCTACTATAAAATGGAGATAATTGCTTCCCAACCTTATTTCAGGATTAAATCAGTTAATACCTATAGAACAGCACATAGTTAACACTGTTTGTGAAATAATGCTTTGACTTTAGTGGTATTTTAAAATCCTTTCAATTCAAAACAAAGCCTAAGGCCTTTTGAAGAAGTTACACTTGAAAATGAAAGGAAACTTCCTCAATCAAGAGCATCTATGGAAAACCTATAGTTAATATTATACTTTATGGTGCTACAGTGAATGTTTTCTCTAAATTGGGAAGGAGACAGGAATGTTCACTCTCACCTATTCTGGTCACCCTGTATTAGAGGTCTTAAGCATTGCAATAAGGCAAGAAAAAAAGAAATTAAAAAAAATTTTAAGCATAAAGATGAGAAAGGAAAAATAAAAAGTAAAACTGCCTCTATTTGCACATGACACAATTGCTTACATCAAAAATCCTGAGGAATCTATAAAGAAACTACTATAACACACAAATGAATTTACTAAGGTCTCAGGATACAAAGTAAATCTACAAATTTCAATTGTATACATATGTACTATCAGTAAAATTTTGGAAATAAAATTCACAAAACGTATACTATTTTACAATAGTAAAATACTTAGAAATACATAAATAAAGTTGTGTAAGACCTGTACTCTGAAAACTAGAAAACACGGTTGAGAGAAAATAAAGGAGACCTAAATTAATGGAGAGATTTACTGTTTTCATGAATTGGAAAATTTATATAGTTAAGGTGTCATTTCACCCCAAATTGATCTATAGGGTCAATTCAATACTAATCAAAACCCAAATTGGATTTTTTGTAAGAAATAATAAGTTATATTCTTATATTTATATAGAAATAAAAAGGACCTAAAATAGCCCAGTCTCAAAAAAGAAAAAAAAGGGGCTTCCCTGGTGGCACAGTGGTTGAGAGTCCACCTGCCAGTGCAGGGGACATGGGTTTGTGTCCCGGTCCGGGAGGATCCCACATGCTGCAGATTGGCTGGGCCTGTGAGCCATGGCCACTGAGCCTGTGCGTCCGGAGCCTGTGCTCCACAATGGGAGAGGCCACAACAGTGAGAGGCCCATGTACCACAAAAAAAAAAAGAAAAGAAAAGAAAAAAAGAAAGAAAAAGGAAGGAATTAATTACACAATTTGTATTACTATAGTACAGTAAGCATATTTGTGTAAGGATAAATAGATTATTAAAATGAAATAGAGAGTCCATATGTATACAATAATTTTGACACAGTCATTAAAACAGTTCAAAAGGGAAAAAGAAAGTCCTTTTAAGAAATGATGCTGAATCAATTGTATATTTGTATCCAAAAAAAAAGAGAACACCTCAACTTCTGTCTTACAGCATACACAAAAATCAATTCAAGATGGATCAAAGTTTTATTAAACCTAAAAGTTATAAAATTGCAAAAGAGAAAGAGAGAGAGAATATCAGATGGGGTAGGCAAAGAGTTCTAGACTGGTCAAAAATAGCACTAAACTCAAAATAAGTAAGTTGATCAATTTTACTTAATCAAAATTAACAACTGCTCAGTAAAAGACAATGATAAGAAAATTAAAAGGGAGGAAATGTTTGCCACATGTATATCTGTCAAAGGACTTGAATTTGGAACATATTTTTAAAAATCCCAGAAATCAATAATTAAAACATGAATAGTCTAATATATTTAATGGGAAAATATTGGACAAGCCCTTTATTGAAAAAATTATAGAAAAATCTACTGAAAAAAAACTGATGAAACAGATATGTAATTTACTAGATAAAGAGTTCAAAGAATTAGCAATAAAAATTCTAACTGAACTTTGGAAAAGAAGAGATGAACACAGTGAGAATTTTAACAAGGAGCTAGAAAAAAAATCAGAGTTGAAGAATACAAGAAGTGAAATGAAAAATAAACTAGATGAAATTCACAGCACAGTAGATGGCACAGAAGAACACATAAGTGATCAGGAAGATATATGAATGGAAATTAATCAGAACAGCAAAAAGAAAAAAATTAAATGAGGAAAGTTTAAGGGACCTCCATAACAACATCAAGTATACTAACATTTGCATTATAGGGGTACCAGAAGGAGAAGAGAGAGAGAAAGTGATAGAAAATGTATTTGATAAAATTATGGCTGAAAACTTCCTGAAGCTGAAGAAGGAAACAGATTTCTAAGTACAGGAATCATAGAGAATCCCAAACAAGATGAACCCAAAGAGACACACACCAAGACATACTTAAAATGGTAAAATTTAAAGGTAAAGAGAGAATTTTAAAGGTAGCAAGAGAAAAACAAAGATCCACATTCAAGGGAATCCTTATAAAGTTATAAGCTGATTTTTCTGCAGAAATTTTACAGGCCAGAAGGGAGTGGCATGATATAATCAAAGTGCTGAAGGGCAAAAACCTACAACCTAGGATACTCTATTCAGCAAGATTATCATTCAGAATTGAAGGCTAGATAAAGAATTTCTAGGACAAGCAAAAATTAAAAGAATTCATCAATACTAAACTGACCCTACAAGACGTGTTAAAGGGTCTTTTCTAAGTGGAAAAGAAAAGGCTACAATACAAAGTAAAGAATTTATAGGAAAGGAAAAGTCCCATTAGTAAAAGGAAAATATATAATAAAGGCTGTGGATCAACCACTTAACCAACTATAAAGACTATAAGACAAAAAATTATAAAATTAACTATAACTACAATAAACAGTTAAGGGAAAGACATGAAGATGTAAAATATAATATCAAAAACACAAAATGTAGAGGAGGGGAGTAAAAAATGTAGAACTTTTAAATTGTGTTTGAACTTAAATGATTAGCTGTATGACAAACAAATAGATATAGTTATAGGTCAACAAATATGAACCCCATGGTATCAAAACCCTACAACAGATACACAAAAACCCAAGAGAAAGGAACACAAGCATACCACTAAAGAAAATCATCAAACCACAAGGGAAGAAACTAAAAGAAGAAGAAAAGAACAGAGAAGAACTACAAAAACAACAAGAAAACAAGTAACAAAATGGTAATAAGTACATAACTATCAAAAAGCACTTTAAATGTTAAAGACTAAATGTTCCAATCAAAAGACATAGGGTGCTGGACTCACAGAATGAGTATGGAAACATTCCTTCCTCTGCAAGTTTTTGGAATAGTTTGAGAAGGACAGATGTTAACTCTTCTCTAATGTTTAGTAGAATTCACCTGTGAAGCCATCTGATTCTGGACTTTTGTGTGTTGTAGTATTTTTATTACTGGTTAAATTTCACTGCTGGTAATTGGTCTGTTCATATTTTCTATTTCTTCCTGGTTCAGTCTTGGGGAATTGTACATTTCTAAGAATTTGTCCATTTCTTCTATGTTGTCCACTTTATTGCCATGTAGTTGTTTATAGCAGTCTCTTATGATCTTTTGTACTTCTGCAGTGTTGGTTGTAACTTCTCCTTTTTCATTTCTGATATTATTGATTTAGGGCCTCCCCTTTTTCTTAATGAATCTGGCTAAAAGTTTGTCAATTTTGTTTATCTTTTCAAAGAATCATCTTTTAGTTTCATTGAACTTTCTGTTTTTTGTGTGTCTATTTCATTTATTTCTGCTCTGATGAACATAAGGGCAAAAATCCTCAACAAAATATTAGCAAGCCAAATGCAACAATAAATTAAAAGGATCATATACCATGATCAAGGGGGATTTATCCCAGGGATACAAGGATTTTTCAATATCTTCAAATCAATCAATGTGATACATCACATTAACAAACTGAATTTTTAACATCATATGAACATCTCAATAGATGCAGAAAAAGTTTTTGACAAAATTCAACATCCATTTATGATAAAAACTCCAGAAAGTGAGTATAGAGGGAACATACCTCAACATAATAAAGGCCATATATGACAGACCCACAGCTAACATCATACTCAACAGTGAAAAGCTGAAAGCATTTACATTAAAATCAGAACAAAGATAAGACTATCCATTCTCGGGCTTCCCTGGTGGCGCAGTGGTTGAGAGTCCGCCTGCCGATGCAGGGGACATGGGTTCGTGCCCCGATCCTGGAAGATCCCACATGCCGCGGAGCGGCTGGGCCCGCGAGCCATGGCCGCGGAGCCTGTGTGTCCGGAGCCTGTGCTCCGCAACGGGAGAGGCCACAGCAGTGAGAGGCCCGCGTACAGCAAAAAAAAAAAAAAAAAAAAAAAAAGAATATCCATTCTCACCATTTTTATTTAACATAGTATTGGAAGTCCTAGCCACAGTAATTAGAAAAGAAAAAGAAACAAAAGGAATCCAAATTGGAAAGGAAGACATAAAGCTGTCACTGTTTGCAGATGACAGGAAACTATACATAGAAAATTCTAAAGATGCCACCAGAAAACTACTAGAGCTCATCAATGAATTTGTTAAAGTTGCCGGATAAAAAATTAATATACAGAAATCTGTTGCATTTCTATACACTAACAATGAACTATCAGAAAGAGAAATTAAGGAAAAAATCCCATTTACAACAGCATCAAAAAGAATAAAATACCTAGGAATAAACCTACCTAAGGAGCTAAAAGACCTGTACTTGGAAAACGATAAGACACTGATGAAAGAAATTGAAGATGACACAAACAGATGGAAAGATATACTATATTCATGGATTGGAAGAATTAATATTGTTAACATGACCATACTACCCAAGGCAACCTACAGATTCAATGCAATCCTTATCAAAATACAAAGGGAATTTTTCACAGAAATAGAATGAATAATTTTAAAATTTGTATGGAAACAAAAATACAGTCTTGAGAAAGAAGAACAGAGCTGGAGGAATCTCACGTCCAGACTTCAGACTATACTGCAAAGCTACAGTAATCAAAACAGTATGGTACTAGCATAAAAACAGACACATAGATCAATGGAACAGGATAGAAAGCCCAGAAATAAACCCACGCACTTATGGTCAACTAATCTACAACAAAAAAGGCAAGAATATACAATGGAGCAAAGACAGTCTCTTCAATGATTGATGCTGGGGAAATTGGACAGCTACAGATAAAAGAATGAAATTAGAACATTCTCCAACACCATATACAAAAATAAACACAAAATGTATTAAAGACCTAAATGTTAGACCAGGAACCATAAAACTGCTGGAGGAAAATTTAGGCAGAACATTACTTGACATAATTTGTAGCAGTATATTTTTTAGATCTGTCTCCCTGGGCTAAGGAAACAAAAGCAAAAATAACCAAATGGGTCATAAAAGCTTTTGGACAGCAAAGGAAACCATCAACAAAATGAAAAGACAACCTATTGAATGGAAGAAAATATTTGCAAATGATGTGACCAGGAAGGGGTTAATATTCTAAATATCAAAAAAGCAAACAACCCAATTAAAAAATGGACAGAAAATCTGAATAGACATTTTTCCAAAGAGAATATTCAGGTGGCCAACAGGGACATGAAGAGATGCTCAACAGGGCTTCCCTGGTGGCACAGTGGTTGAGAATCTGCCGGCCAATGCAGGGGACACAGGTTTGAGCCCTGGTCTGGGAAGATCCCACATGCCATGGAACAACTGGGCCCGTGAGCCACAACTACTGAGCCTGCGCATCTGGAGCCTGTGCTCCGCAACAACAGAGGCTGCGATAATGAGAGGCCCGTGCACCATGATGAAGAGTGGACCCCACTCGCCACAACTATAGAAAGCCCTCGCACAGAAACGAAGACCCAACACAGCCAAAATAAAATAAATAAATAAATTTATTTTTAAAAAAAGAGAGAGATGCTTAACATTGTTAATCATTAGAGAAATGCAAATTAAAACCACAATGAGATATTACATCACACCTGTCAGAATGGCTGTTATCAAAAAGAACTCAAATAACAAATGCTGGAGAGGGTGTAGAGAAAAGGAAACCCTCATTCACTGTTAGTGAGAATGTAAATTGGTGCAGTCACTGTGGAAAACAGTATGGAGGTTTTTCTAAAAACTAAAAATAGAACTACCATATGACTCAGCAATTCCACTCCAGGGTATATATCTGAGAAAAAAAATGAAAACACTAATTCAAAAAGATACATGCACCCTAATGTTCCTAGCAGCATTATTTACAATTGCCAAGATATGGAAGCAACCTAAGTGTCTATCACAGATGAATGGATAAAGAAGATTTGGCATATACATAAAATGGAATATTACTCAGCCATAAGAAGAATGAAATTTTGCCATTTGCAACAACATGGATGGACCTGGAGGGTATTATGCTTAGTGAAATGTCAGACACAGAAAGACAAATGCTGTATGTTTTCACTTATATGTGGAATCTAAAAAATAAAACAAATGAGTGTGTATAACAAAACAGAAAGAGACTCCTAAATATAGAGAACAAATTAGTGGTTACCAGTGGAGAGAGGAGTGGGAGGAGGGGCAAGACACAGATAGCAGATTAAGAGGTACAAACCACTGTGCATAAAATAAATAAGATACAAGGATGTAATTTACATCACAGGAATGTAGCCACTATTTTATAACTTTAAATGGAATTTAATCTATAAAAATATTGAATCACTATGTTGTACACCTGAAAGTAATATAAAATTACAGATTATTATAAATTATATATTAATTTCAAAAATAATAATGGAAGTATCATTAAGCACATAAAATATGTCCAACAACCATTGGTTGTCAGAGTAACTAAAATCACAGTGAGATATCACTACACCCCCACAAGAATAGTTAAAAGATAGTCAAGTAACATCAAGTGTTAGCAAAGATGCAAAGCAACTGGAACTCTTTGCACAAATCTTTTACATAAAATGTTACAATCACTCTGGAAGTATTTGGGAGTTTCCCTTAAAGTTAAACAAAATCCATGATTGAGCAATTCCATTCTAGATCCTCTGAATTTTCCCAAGAAGAATAAAAACATAAATCTACAAAAAAGACTCACACAAAAATGTTACAATCACTCTGGAAGTATTTGGGAGTTTCCCTTAAAGTTAAACAAAATCCATGATTGAGCAATTCCATTCTAGATCCTCTGAATTTTCCCAAGAAGAATAAAAACATAAATCTACAAAAAAAGACTCACACAAAAATGTTTATAGTAGCTTTATTTAGAACAGCCAAAAACTGGAAGCAGCTCAAATATCCACTAACAGAAAAATGGACAAATGTATATACATCCAATAAAAATAAATAAACAAATAACATGGATGAATCTTAAGAAAATGATGATGAGGAAATGAAGCCAGACACACAAGAGTACATTAAGTGTATGATTTCTTTTAAATAAAGTTCAAGGGCCTCCCTGGTGGCGCAGTGGTTAAGAGTCCGCCTGCCGATGCAGGGGATACGGGTTCGTGCCCCGGTCTGGGAGGATCCCATATGCCGTGGAGCGGCTGGGCCCGTGAGCCATGGCCGCTGGGCCTGCGCATCCGGAGCCTGTGCTCCGCAACGGGAGAGGCCACAACAGTGAGAGGCCCGCATACCGCAAAAAGAAAAAAATAAAAATAAATAAAGTTCAAGAACAGGGTAAACTAATCTAAGGTGATACAAATGAGAATTATTAACTCTAAGAGAGCAGAGACTTGCTGCAATGGGGCAGTTTCTTGAGGACGGAAATTGTCTTCATTGTGGTTGTGGTTACCTACATTTGTATAAATTTGTTAAAACTAATCAGAACATGCACATGAGGTTTGTGTATTTACTGTATGTGAATGATGCCTTAATTTTACAAATAGATCAGGGTCAACCCAATGAAATTAAAATTTTACAATGCAGTAGTTTCCTATGTCAAATAATTTAAAAAATAATAATCCGATGAAGTCCCTCCTGTCATCAAAATCTTCCTATTGCTTCTTTGCCTTTTTAACAAAATCGAAGTACTTACTGTGATTTACAAGGGGGACCTGACCTAGCCTCTTTCCTCTCCACACTCAGCTATCACTCACTCTAATGATCACTTCATCTCAAACACCCTGGCTTGAACAGTCCAGGTCCTTTGCACTTCCCTTGCCCTCTCTTTAGAACACTCTTATTCCACATCTTTTCATGGAGCATTAATGCATGAACCTCTTCATTTACTCACACCCCAGATATCTTTGTTTCAGAGACATCTTCCCTGACACTCTATCTCTTCCTTCCCATTGGCTGTAATTCTTCATAGTGCTAATTTTACCCAAAATTAAACTGCATATGTATCAGTTTGCTTATTGATCACCTATCTGCCCACTGGATTGTCAGCTTCTGGAGTCAGAGACCTTGTCGATCTTATATCTCAGGGCTTAGAACTGCCTGGTGCATAGCAGATGTTACATACATACATGTTGACTAAGAAGAGTGGGCAAAGCCATGTAAGACAAATTCTCATTGGTTTGTACTTATAAGGTGCTTATTTCCACTAGAAAGCTGAGATCTTGTAAAACTCCACATATAAATCTCTGCAGGAAGCCCTCTGTTTCTCCATGTGGGACTTCTTTTTATGTCCACAGAAATGTGCTGTAGAATACATTACACAGTGTTTTGGATAAAGAAATGTACCAAGTTCACATGAAATTTTAGCTGCTCTTGACCTCAACTGGAAATAAAAATATTTATCAGCAAAGAGGTATCTGGCTTGGGTCATTTTTCTTGAAAAATAAAAATAATTGTTTCGTTTATACCTCAATTTTAAATAAATAGATAAAGAAGGGCAAAATCAATTAAACCTCAATTTTAGAAGAAATAAAGAAGGGGGTTTCCCTGGTGGCGCAGTGGTTGGGAGTCCACCTGCTGATGCAGGGGACGCGGGTTCGTGCCCCAGTCCGGGAGGATCCCACATGCTGTGGAGCGGCTGGGCCTGTGAGCCATGGCCGCTGAGCCTGTGCGTCCGGAGCCTGTGCTCCACAGCGGAAGGCGCCCCAGCGGTGAGAGGCCTGTGTACTGCAAAAATAAATAAATAAATAAATAAATAAAGGAGGACAAAAGAGAGGAAGGGAGGGAGGAAGTAATGAATAAGTAAATAAATGTGTAAGAATTCATCTAGGAAAGTCAGTAAATTGTAAAGATACTGAAAATCATGTAATTTGGCTTGCTGGCTAGATGTATGAATTCAATCAGTAGCAGTCTGATCAACTAAACATTACTAATAACATTCCTTTGTCAGCAATACCCAGGACCTTTCCAAGGCCAAAGTTACTGGATTTTACAAAGAAATAGAATGCTTTCAATAATCTTCCCAAGTTCTGACAAATATATAAAATTTAGTTCCCAGGCACACCTCTGAATAGCTATGTGAAAATGGCTGTGGAATGTGATATGTAAATGTGACTATCATTCTAATTTGGATGTTTCTTTGATCCCACAACAAGAATGATAATAACCTCTCTTCCCCCAGCTTCTCTTATATGACCCCAATATGCACCCTGGACCTCAAGGGCCATTTCTGGTTCCTACATCCTGGTGAAGGAAGGTCACAGTCCTTGATGCCTGGTGTGCTCTGGACCAGTGTGTCTCTCCCAAGGAGGGTGGCAGCCTGCATAAATGATCACATGGAGGACTCAAGGTGTCACCATTGGTGACATTTGTCTTTTCTCATTTTGCTAGGATTCCAATAACATCCTTATTATTTGGTGGACTAATGCAAAGTGGTTAGTCTGTGTTTTGAACTGTGAAAACACATTACACAGGTTCTGAAATAATTGCACCCTTACTCCAGAAATCTATTCTCTGGTCCCTGTAACATTAAAGACAAAATTGGGTTCCAGGAGCAGAGAGATCTGGGTTCAAATCCTGGTTCTAAAACTTCCTGCCTATGTGACCTTGGGCACATTACTTCACCTCCTTTTCCTCAGTGTCTCCATCTGTAAAATGGAAATAATAATGGTCCCTACTTCACAGGCTATGTTGAAGAAAAAAATTAGATACAGGGAAAGATTTTAGCAAAGTTCCTGGAGCTTTTATAAATATGTATTTAGTATAATTTATAAGCAAAGAGCTAGGGAAGTTCTTCTGAGTGCAATGAAAAAAAGGAATTGCCCTATCTTGAGTAAAAAAGCTGTAGATATTGCTATCTGTACTAGAAAAAAAGAACTGGAACCAAAGGAGTTATAAATAATAATTAAATGTTAATAATAATAAATAATATTCACTGATGTCAGGTATCTTACACAAGTTATTGCTTTTAGACTTCACAACAACAAAATATAGTAATACTTTCAATTGCTAGAGATGTAAACCTAATTCAAAATGGCTTAAGACAAAAAGGAGAAAGAGCAAGGAAGGAAGAAACTGAGAAAGTGAGAAAGTGAGAGAGAGAGAGAGGGGGAAGATGTGTTGACTTCCACAACTGGAACATCAAGGAGGAGATTTGATATAGCTAGAAGACCTGATGTGTGAATGGTTTTCTCTCTCTTTCTTGCTCCATTCTCCCAGCTATAATGTTCTCTCTTTCTTCTTACTTGCTGGCTGCATTCCCTCCTACTTCAGAGAGGCTGTCTCAGTGAGCCAAGAAATTATGACTCTGGAAGCTCCAGGGACATATCCTTGCAGTACACAATCCAACAGAAGGACAAACCCACCCTTAACCATGATTTCTATGTCAAATCTCAAGGAAGCATTCTAGGTGGGCCCTAATTGAGTTACATGCCCACCATTTGTCCAGTCACTAGGCTTACAGGCATTGGGTACCCCGACTGACTCTAGAAAAAGAAGAACAAACTAAGCCCAGAGTTAGGAGGTGGGAGGAAATAATAAAAATAAGAGCAGAAACAAATGAAATGGAGAACAGAAGAAAATGAACAATACTAAGGGTTAGTTTTTTTTCTTTTAAATCAGCTACTTTGACAAACCTTTAGCTACAAGAAGAAAAGAGAAAAAAGACTCATATAAATAAAATCAGAAATTACAACTGATGCCACAGAAATGAAAAGAATTATAAGAGACTACTATAAAAAATTATACACCAACAAATTGGATAACCTAGAAGAAGCGGATAAATTCCTAGAAACATACAACTTACCAAAATTGAATCATGAAGAAATAAAAAATCTGAACAAACCAATGAGTAAAAAGATTGAATCAGTAATAAAAAACCTCCCAGCAAAGAAAAGCCCAGGATGAGATACCTTCACTGGTGAATTTTACCAAACTTTCAAAGAAGAATTAACGCCATTCCTTCTCAAATTCTTCCAAAAAATTGAAGAGGAAAAACACTTCCTAACTCATTTGACAAGGTCTTCATTGCCCTGATACCAAAACTAGAAAAATGCACTACAAGAAAAGAAAATGACAGAACAGTATCCCTGATGACTCTAGATGCAAAAATCCTCAATAAAATACTGGCAGACTGAATTCAACAGCATGTAAGAAGGATCATACACCATGATCAAGTGGGATTTATCTCTGGGATACAAGGATGGTTCAACATAGGCAAATCAATAGATGTGATACACCACATTACCAAACTCAAGTATAATAAAAAAAATCACATAATCATCTTAACAAATGTAGAAAAAGCATTTGACAAGATTTACCATCTTTTCATGGTCAAAATAAACTACAAACAGAAGGACGTGATCTCAACAAGGGCCATGTAGGAAAAGCCCACAGGCAACATAATAATCAACAGTAAAAAAACAATGTTTTCCCCCTACAGGTTAAATACCAGGAAGATACTCTCATCATTTCTATTCAACACAGTACTGGAAGTTCTAGTTAGAGAAACCCAGTCTATACTCTTGACTATACTGCTATATTTGTGACAGCTGTCTCTAAACTAGACTGCTGTGACAATAGAGGATTAAGTCTTAGCTCTAGAAGGCAGCCTTAACACTAAAGGAGAGATGTCTTAGGATGTAAAAGTGTTGATCAATATGAGAAAGAACTTTATAAAAATTGGGTTCTCCAAAAATGGAACAGAGATTCTAGGAATGTTCTGATCCTACACGCAGACCCTGGGAACAAAATGGCTGGAGGCACCTATGCCTTTATGGATGCATCAAACAGGCCCCAGAACAGAGCCAAGTTTCCAAGGGGGTCCCACATGCACCAGTGTGGGCCCACATGCTCATATGCAGAGTTCTTGCATATGGAAGGAGCTCAGAAGGGATCCTGTCCTAAGTAGAAGCACAAATCCCCCAACATAAGCCTGCTCTTGGTGGGCTGGGCTGTCTGAATCCCCCAGGGAAGGGATGTCTTCAGCTAAGCCAAGCCTGGCTCTGGGAGAACAATGTGGAGGCAGAGACGGGGCTGCCTTTCCCTCTCCTGACCTGGCATGCTGGCCATTTTCCCGGAAGCAGAACCAACATCCTGACGGAGTGTGAGTGAATTCAACTGCCTCTCCTCAAGGTCACTGACAGAATGTTCTCTGGAAACATGAGAACATGTGGTTTCTTTAAAGCAAGAAAAAGGGAAACAATTTAAAATACAGAAGCACATGCTCAATGTGAAGGCTCAGCTGGCAGGAGGAAGCTGATACACTCCCTGTGGTATAACTGCCACTTTTTCTCAGAGGTGTTTTGGGGGTTTTTTGGCAAGATTTTAGGTGTTTTGCTCCAGACTTTGTTTTCCAGTCATCTGCAACTAAACAAACCCTGATAAAACTATGCACCCACCAGAGACTGTTCTGAAGTAGAAATGCTGACAGCTATGACAAGAGGCTCATCGAACCTGGGGGGCCACCAGCCGCCAGGGTCTCACCCCACACTCACCTGGTGAAAAGAAGGGGTGTCCTGGCAAAGCCAACAGCCCTGCCCAAGGGTGCTCTCCTGTCTCTCCTGCCACAGCCCAGAAAATGTTCGCCTATGGTTCTCGACTTTGCCTTTTCTCTGACGGCCACTAAACTCCCCACCAGGACCTTGATTCTCAGGATGAGTTAAACCAAACAATCATTGATTCTATTTTTAATGATTACAATCATAAACTCTTTGTTGTTTCTGCTGAATTGCCACAGAAAGAATTTAATTTGTAATTTAGGAAGAACTTTCTAATTATGAGAGTTTTGAGTTTCTAAGAAAAATGACTAAGGGTTTCTTTCTGTCATTATGGACAGGGCATCTATCCAAAGATCTTTGGTTATTTAAAAGTACTTAAACAAAGTCAGGGGAATTTTTTATTTCTTTCTCTCATTGGTTTTTACATTATAGAATCAAAAAAAACCAGGTCTCAAAGGAACCTTCAAAAGTAGAAGGTCCAGTCTTCTTGTTAAAACCGTAAGTGTGAATGTGATTTTGTCTTATTGTCGGTAGTGAAGTTTAAACAAGAAAGGACACTGAATGCAGCCTGGAATCCTGGACTGGATCCTAAAACAGGAGAAGGACATTAGTAGAAAAGCTGATGAAGTCAGAATAAAGTCTGCGGTTTAGCTAACAGTATTGTGCCAATGGTAATTATTCAGTTTTGATGAATGTTCCATGGTTATATAAGATGTTAATGTCAGGGAAGTTGGGAGAAGGGTACATGACTACTCTCTATAGCATTTTTCCAATAGCATTTTTCTGTAAATCTAAAACTATTCCAAAATTAAAAGTTTTTTTTTTAAATGGAAGACAGATTTCCATTTATTAATATATTTCTGAGTCAAGTTTGTTTTCTGTATTGAGTAATAATACATTTTTTAATCCTTTAACGTGTGTTTAAATTGGGATCTCTATTAAAGACTCCCAAATGTTAAACAAATCAACACTGCCTTCTCATTGTCATTCATGAGATAAAATGAAAATTTTCCGAACAGTTAAAACCTTTATAAATGTTAAAAAGAACTTAGAGTGAGCACCACACATGGATACAAAAATGTTTGACCCTGATACTCCTAGGAAAATCGCCATGCACCATAATTTTTTGAACAGAATCATTCTTTTAAAAAGTTTGCATAGTAGTAATACCTTCAATGAAAGAAAACAGAACTGTTTTTCCTTTTATATTTTTGTATTTTCTTCCTTTCATTATTATATATAAAAGAGCAAGAGTGAGAAAGCTTATGACAAATATTTCATATTTAATATAAGATTTAGTAGGGGCCTCCCTGGTGGCGCAAGTGGTTGAGAGTCCGCCTGCTGATGCAGGGGATACGGGTTCGTGCCCCGGTCTGGGAGGGTCCCATATGCCGCGGAGCGGCTGGGCCCGTGAGCCATGGCCGCTGAGCCTGCGCGTCCGGAGCCTGCGCATCCGGAGCCTGTGCTCCGCAGCGGGGGAGGCCACAACAGTGAGAGGCCCGCATACCACAAAAAAAAAAAAAAAAAAAAATATATATATATATATATATATATATATATATATATATATAAGATTTAGTATAAGCCAAGACATAGCTTCTGGCTTCTGGAGGGTGGCGGGTAGGTGGGGTGGTGTTGGGGGTGATCAGTTCCCTGCAAAGGTCACATGGAAGAAGGCAGGAGTTGGAAGGCCTGTGACCAGAGGCAGCCTCAGTGGGCTCTGAGGGTAATGAGACCCTTTTTTCTTTTTCCTGACTATGACAGGGGTAACCCAGTTCAGAATAGCTCTTCAGTCCCAAGTAACTTGAATGTGCTTTTCAAAGTAGAACCTAACTTCCACTTAAATAGTTTCTGTCTCTTAAAGTTACTTAATGTGTTATCTCCAATGCTGCACTATGCCACCTGTCTCTGACTTTGGGCAAGGAATCCATGCACTGTACAGAAGGGCCATAATACTCTCTAGATAAACTCCTTGAATAATCTAGATTATTTATGTCAGAGGTTTGCACACCTGTTCTGGGAGCCAGATAGTAAAAATGTTAGGTTTTGTGGGCCACGTGGAATCGCTGGAGCACAGTCAATAGTGTTTACTTTTTGTGTGTGTTTTTAAACAGCCCTTTAAAAATATAAAAACCATCCTTGGCTTGGGAGGGCATAGAAAAGAGGCCACTGGCCAAATTTGGCCAGCTGTTGTAGTTTGCCAATGCCTGATCGCTGCTGTCAACTTCTTTAATTTTTACTTTTAATAAAATGTCTCAAAGGAAAAAAAGAATGAAAAGCCCTGTTAAAAACCTTTCCCTAAGATGACAAAATCTTCCTAGATTAACAGGGCCATTTCCCAGGTCATGGTTTGCTCAGACATCAGCCTCTGCAGGTTCCAGGCAGGAAGGTTGTGGATTTGCAGGAGGAGTGTGCCAGTAGCCAGAGGCTCACACTACCTCTGGTCAAGGACTTCCTCCTGGGTGCAGAGGATCCTGAGGGCTCTCCAGGGTCTGAGGGTCTGGTCCCAGGAGCCCAGAGGACCAGCCGGCAGCCTCCAATCTTGGGTGTGGCTATGAGTCTGCCTGATACCTGCTCACCTGATGCCCACTCACCTGAGCTCAGTGGCCAGCTGCATTCCCTGCTTCCCCTCCCCTGCATTTCATGCCCAGTCCCCTCCCCAACCTGCTCAGACAGCACATCCAGGAAGCTCTAGTCCAGTTTCTCCTCTGAGATGCTCCTGGACTACAAAGACACTGAGACCAGGTGGACAGCAGAGGACGGTCCAGTCCTGATGGAGCCATCATTGGCTTCTCACCCACCATGAGTTATTCTAATGCTCTGGTTGCTCAAGGTGTTTTCAGCCCTCAGTGCAGCCTCTGACAAGGAGGAAGGATGCAGAATGGGGGACCTATTTTGGATCACTGCAAGCCACACCTTCCATGTTACCGAGGTTGATGCCCTCCATGGCTGAGAGCTCCATGCAGGAGCTCCCTTCCCATCATGTGGCAGGAATGTAGGACACTGACAGGTCCCCTGCTTCCTGCTGCTTCAAGCTGTCCATCCTCTGAGGGTGACCACAGACACTGTTCCTTCTAAATCCTCAATGGTCCCAGCCATGTTCTAACATTTACCTTCTCTAATACAGAAGGTTGGAATAGGGAACGTGTCTATATATTGCCTTGCAAGCTATAGTCCTCTTAACTGTAGGAGAAATAGATAGCAGAAGTCTTTAAGTACTTAGGTTCTATGTAGTTTGTGTGTCTGTATTTAACAGAAAGGTTACTCCAATGTATACTTCCTATTAAGGAGTCTCTTCATAATATCAAACATATACTGAAAGTGGAAAATCTAGTTACATCAGTTATTCAGAAAAAAACTGTTGACAACAACCACAGCCTCTGAATTTGAACTAACATAAACACATTCTATAGCATAAATTATAGCTTAACAAATTTATATTAAATACAAATATGTCCAACAGCATTTGTGAAAAGACAACAAAGCGTAGAGTGATCCACACTTGTTTTTTAGCAGCTCATTCTGCTGCAGGTCACCAGAAATATCAGAAAAATTTAACATTCAATGTAGATCACTGTAGGAGAATTGTGGGATATCACTATACCAAACTCACTTTTCCACTTGATAGCCATGAATTGGAGAAAAATTTCCCTTTGTTTTCCTCCTTTATCTCCTCAGAACTGAATCAGAGAGTCTGTGATCTAAGAATCCACATGCATACCCATTTCCTCAGTCTACTAATGATAAAATTAAACATCCTATCACATTGGGGGAGGGGCTTTTGCTATCAAAGAAGACTTTTTCAAATCCTGAGAAAGAATTATAATGAAGCAAAATTACGGAGCTATAGCAATTAAAGCAGTAATGTCCTAGCATATTAGACAGATAAATTAAACAGAACAGAAAGGCGAGAAATAGACACAAGTGTTTAGCAATTCAGTATTTGATAAAACATAATTATCAATCCATGAAAAGATGGACTGTTGAATGAACTGACTAACCATTTGGGGAAAGAGACAGAATATCTATTTCACTCCTTATGGCCAAATAAATGCCAAATGGGTTATAAACATTTAAATGCAAAAAGGTGTGAGTATTTTTATATATTTGAAGATAACAAAGGCATTAAAGCTAGAAATGATAGGTAATTTTTTATATAAAAAGTTGAAATATTAATTTTAGCATAAATACATAAACAAATGAAATATAGGAAGCTGAAAGACAAGAATAAATGGGGGAAATATTTACAACATAACTGGTGAACATAGATAGAAATAAGGTTTCTAAGCCACAAAATCTTTTAATAAATCAATACAGAAAAATTAGCATCTGGTGAAAATACTGGGAAATGTAATGAATAGGCATTTCACAAAAGAAGTAAATATTAATAATCAATGAACCTATAAAATGATATTCAATCTCTCTAGTTAAAATGATACAAATTAGAACTAAAAATGAGATATCTTTCACTTCACACTACATGGCATAAAGGCATCAATGGTGCTTGGAATTAATTACAACAGGTAGCAAACTCGCAAACTAATGGCTGGCCCAAGGGCTTTGCTTGCCCAATGGCACCTGTGTACCATGAAGAATCAGCACCCTTCCTCCAGGCAGATGCTGGTCAAGCAGAGTATGGGCTAGATTTCAGCCCACCTGATCCTGTGCTGAGCACCACTTGTGCAAGGTGGAAGTATAAATCAAACTCATATCTTTCCAGAGTGCAATTCAGCAACAAGCCCCACAAATAAAACTGCAACTCCTCTGACCTTCTAAGTCAGCTTGTAGGCATTTATTCCAAAAAGATCTATCAAGGATCAAAGATGTATAAATAGGGATGTCTGTAGTAAGGCTATTGATAATATCAAAACCCTGGAAACAATTAATGGTATATAAGTCAGGGATTGGTTATAAATCATTGTCCATGCATTCCAGAGCCAAAATGTAGCCAAAAAGAAGATAATCTAAAAGTATTTCCAAGAGGAGCTTCAAGATGGCAGAAGAGTAAGATGCGGAGATCACCTTCCTCTCCACAAATACATCAGAAATACATCTACATGTGGAACAACTCCTATAGAACACCCACTGAACGCTGGCAGAAGACCTCAGACCTACCAAAAGGCAAGAAACTCCCCACATACCTGGGTAGGGCAAAAGAAAATAGAAACAACAGAGACAAAATAATAGGAACGGGACCTGCACCAGAGGGAGGGAGCTGTGAAGGAGGAAAGGTTTCCACACACTAGGCAGCCCCTTCATGGGTGGAGACTGCAGGTGGCGGAGGTGGGGAGCTTCAGAGCTGTGGAGGAGAGTGCAGCAACAGGGGTGCAGAGGGCAAAGCGGGGAGATTCCCACACAGAGGATCGGTGCCGACCGGCACTCACCAGCCCGAGGCTTGTCTGCTCACTCGCTGGGACAGGTGGGGGCTGGGAGCTGAGGCTCGGGCTTCAGAGGTCAGATCCCAAGGAGAGGACTGGGGTTGGTTGCATAAACACAGCTTGAAGGGGCTAGTGCGCCACAGCTAGCTGGGAGGGAGTCTGGGAAAAAGTCTGGACCTGCCGAAGAGGCAAGGGACTTTTTCTTGCCTCTTTGTTGCCTTGCCTCTGGTGCATGAGGAGAGGAGATTAAGAGGACCGCTTAAAGGAGCTCCAGAGACGGGCGCGAGCCGCGGTTATCAGCGCGGACCCCAGAGACGGGCGAGAGATGCTAAGGCTGCTGCTGCAGCCACCAAGAAGCCTGTGTGTGAGCACAGATCACTATCCACACCTCCCCTCCCGGGAGCCTGTGCAACCCGCCACTGCCAGGGTCCCATGATCCAGGGACAACTTCCCTGGGAGAACACATGGCACGCCTCAGGCCGGTGCAATGTCACGCTGGCCTCTGCTGCTGCAGGCTCACCCCGCACTCCGTACCTGACCCTCCCCCCAGCCTGAGTGAGCCAGAGCCCCTGAAGCAGCTGCTCCTTTAACCCCGTCCTGTCTGAGTGAAGAAAAGATGCCGTCAGGTGACCTACATGCAAAGGCAGGGCCAAATCCAAAGCTGAACCCCGGGAGCTGTGCGAACAAAAAAGAGAAAGGGAAATCTCTCCCAGCAGCCTCAGGAGCAGCAGATTAAATATCCACAGTCAACTTGATATACCCTGCATCTGTGGAATACCTGAATAGACAGCCAATCATCCCAAATTGAGGAGGTGGACTTTGGGAGCAACGATATATATATATATATATTTTTTTTTCCCTTTTTCTCTTTTTTTGAGTGTGTATGTGTATGTTTTATGTGTGATTTTGTCTGTATAGCTTTGCTTTTACCATTTGTCCTAGGGTTCTGTCTGTCCATTTTTTTTCTCTTTACTTCTTAAACATTTTTTCTTAATAATTATTTTTTATTTTTTACTTTAATAACTTTATTTTATTTTACTTTATTTTATTTTATCTTCTTCTTTTTTTCTTTCTTTTTTTTTCTCCCTTTTACTCTGAGCCATGGGGATCACAGGCTCTTGGTGCTCCAGCCAGGCATCAGGGCTGAGCCTCTGAGGTGGGAGAGCCAAGTTTAGGACACTGGTCCACAAGAGACCTACCAGCTCCACATAATATCAAATGGCGAAAATCTCCCAGAGACCTCCATCTCAACGACAAAACTAGCTCCAGTCAACGACGTGCAAGCTACAGTGCTGGACCCCTATGCCAAACAACTAGCAAGAGAGGAACACAACCCCATCCATTAGCAGAGAGGCTGCCTAAAATCATAATAAGGCCACAGACACTCCAAAACACACCACCAGACGTGGACCTGCCCACCAGGAAGACAAGATCCAGCCTCACCCACCAGAACACAGGACCTAGTCCCCTCCACCAGGAAGCCTACACAACACATTGACCCAGCCTTAGACACTGGGGACAGACACCAAAAACAATGGGAACTATGAACTTGCAGCCTGCGAAAAGGAGACCACAAACACAGTAAGTTAGGCAAAATGAGAAGACAGAGAAACACAAAGCAGATGAAGGAGCAAGGCAAAAACCTACCAGACCTAACAAATGAAGAGGAAATAGGCAGTCTACCTGAAAAAGAATTCAGAATAATGATAGTAAAGATGATCCAAAATCTTGGAAATAGAATGAAGAAAATACAAGAAACATTTAAAAAGGAACTAGAAGAACTAAAGAGCAAACAAACAGTGATGAACAACACAATAAACAAAATAAAAAATTCTCTACAAGGGATCAATAGCAGAATAACTGAGGCAAAAGAACTGATAAGTGACCTGGAAGATAAAATAGTGGAAATAACTACTGCAGAGCAGAATAAAGAAAAAAGAATGAAAAGAATTGAAGACAGTCTCAGAGAACTCTGGGACAACATTAAAGGCACTAACATTCCAATTATAGGGGTCCCAGCAGACGAGGAGAAAAAGAAAGGGACTGAGAAAATATTTGAAGAGATTATAGTTGAAAACGTCCCTAACATGACAAAGGAAAGAGTTAATCAAGTCCAGGAAGTACAGAGAGTCCCATACAGGATAAATCCAAGGAGAAACATGCCAAGACACATACTAATCAAACTATCAAAAATTAAATACAAAGAAAACATATTAAAAGCAGCAAGGGAAAAACAAAAAATAACACTCAGGGGAATCCTCATAAGGTTAACAGCTGATCTTTCAGCAGAAACTCTACAAGCCACAAGGGAGTGGAAGGACATATTTAAACTGATGAAGGAGAAAAACCTACAACCAAGATTATTCTACACAGCAAGGATCTCATTCAGATTTGACGGAGAAATTAAAATGTTTATAGACAAGCAAAAGCTAAGAGAATTCAGCACCACCAAACCAGCTTTACAACAAATGCTAAAGGAACTTCTCTAGGCAGGAAACACAAGAAAAGGAAAAGACCTACAGTAACAAACACAAAACAATTAAGAAAATGGGAATAGGAACATACATATCAATAATTACCTTAAATGTAAATGGATTAAATGCTCCAACAAAAAGATATAAACTGGCTGAATGGATACAAAAACAAGACCTGCATATATGCTTTCTACAAGAGACCCACTTGAGACCTACAGACACCTACAGACTGAAAGTGAGGGGATGGAAAAAGATATTCTATGCAAATGGAAATGAAAAGAAAGCTGGAGTAGCAATTCTCATATCAGACAAAATAGACTTTAAAACAAAGACTATTACAAGAGACAAAGAAGGACACTACATAATGATCAAGGGATCAATCCAAGAAGGAGATACAAAAATTGTAAATATTTATTCACCCAACATAGGAGCACCCCAATACATAAGGCAAATACTAACACCCATAAAAGGGGAAATCGACAGTAACACAATCATTGTACGGGACTTTAACACCCCACTTTCACCAATGGACAGATCATCCAAAATGAAAATAAATAAGGAAACACAAGCTTTAAATGATACATTAAACAGGATGGACTTAATTGATATTTATAGGACATTCCATCCAAAAACAACAAAATATACATTCTTCTGAAGTGCTCATGGAACAGTCTCCAGGAGAGATCATATCTTGGAACACAAATCAAGCCTTGGTAAATGTAAGAAAATTGAAATCATAACAAGTATATTTTCTGACCACAACGCTATGAGACTGGATATCAATTACAGGAAAAAATCTGGAAAAAAATACAAACACATGGAGGCTAAACAATACACTACTTAATAACCAAGAGATCACTGAGGAAATCAGAGGAAATCAAAAAATACCTAGAAACAAATGACAATGAAAACACAACGACCCCAAACCTATGGGATGCAGCAAAAGCAATTCTAAGAGGGAAGTTTATAACAATAAAATCCTACCTTAAAAAACAAGAAACATCTCAAACAGACAACCTAACCTTACACCTAAAGCAATTAGAGAATGAAAAAGAAAACCCCAAAGTTAGGAGAAGGAAAAAAATCATAAAGATCAGAGCAGAAATAAATGAAAGAAATGATAGCAAACATCAATAAAACTAAAAACTGGTTCTCTGAGAAGATAAATAAAATTGATAAACCATTAGCCAGACTCATCAAGAAAAAATCGGAGAAGACTCAAATCAATAGAATTAGAAATGAAAAAGGAGAAGTAACAACTGACACTGCAGAAATACAACGGATCATAAGAGATTACTACGAGCAACCCTATGCCAATAAAATGGACAAACTGGAAGAAATGGACAAATTCTTAGAAATGCACACCTTTCCGAGACTGAATTAGGATGAAATAGAAAACATGAACAGACCAATCACAAGCACTGAAATTGAAACTGTGATTAAAAATCTTCCAACAAACAGAAGCCCAGGACCAGATGGCTTCACAGGCAAATTCTATCAAACACTGAGAGAAGAGCTAACACCTATCCCTCTCAAACTCTTCCAAAAATTTTCAGAGGAGGGAATACCCCCAGACTCATTCTACGAGGTCACTATCATCCTGATACTAAAACCAGACAAAGATGTCACAAAGAAAGAAAATTACAAGCCAATATCACTGATGAACATAGATGCAAAAATCCTCAACAAAATACTAGCAAACAGAATCCAACAGCACAGTAAAAGGATCATACACCATGATAAAGTGGGGTTTATCTCAGGAATGCAAGGATATTTCAATATATGCAAATCAATAATGTGATACACCATATTAAGAAATTGAAGGAGAAAAACCATATGATCATCTCAATAGATGCAGAGAAAGCTTTTGACAAAATTCAACACCAATTTATTATAAAAACCCTCTAGAACGTAGGCATAGAGGGAAATTTCCTCTACATAATAAAGGCCATATATGACAAACACACAGCCAACATAGTCCTCAATCGTGAAAAACTGAAACCATTTCCACTAAGATCAGGAACAAGACAAGGATGTCTACTCTCACCACTATTATTCAACTTACTTTTGGACGTTTTAGCCACAGCAATCAGAGAAGAAAAAGAAATATAAGGAGCCTAAATTGGAAAAGAAGAAGTAAAGCTGTCACTGTTTGCAGATGACATGATACTATACATAGAGAATCCTAAAGATGCTACCAGAAAACTACTAGAGTTAATCAATGAATTTGGTAAAGTAGCAGGATACAAAATTAATGCACAGAAATCTCTTGCATTCCTATACCCTAATGATGAAAAATCTGAAAGTGAAATTAAGAAAACACTCCCATTTACCATTGCAACAAAAAGAATAAAATACCTAGGAATAAACCTACCTAAGGAGACAAAAGACCTGTATGCAGAAAATTATAAGACACTGATGAAATAAATTAAAGATGATACAAATAGGGCTTCCCTGGTGGTGCAGTGGTTGAGAGTCCGCCTGTCGATGCAGGGGACACGGGTTTGTGCCCTGGTCCGGGAAGATCCCACATGCTGCAGAGCGGCTGGCCCATGAGCCATGGCCGCTGAGCCTGCGCGTCCGGAGCCTGCGCTCCGCAACAGGAGAGGCCACGACAGTGAGAGGTCCGCGTACTGCAAAAAAAAAAAAAAAAAAGATGATACAAATAGATGGAGAGATATACCATGTTCTTGGATTAGAAGAATCAACATTGTAAAACTGACTCTACTCCCCAAAGCAATCTACAGATTCATTGCAATCCTTATCAAGCTAACACTGGCATTTTTCACAGTAGTAGAACAAAAAACTTCACAATTTGTATAGAAACACAGAAGACCCTGAATAGCCAAAGCAATCTTGAGAAAGAAAAAGGGAGCTGGAGGAATCAGGCTCCCAGACTTCAGGCTCTACTACAAAGCTATAGTATTCAAAACAGTATGGTACTGGCACAAAAACAGAAATGTAGATCAATGGAATAGGACAGAAAACCCAGAGATAAACCCACATACATATGGTCACCTTATCTTTGATAAAGGAGACAAGATTATAGAGTGGAGAAAAGACAGCCTCTTCAATAAGTGGTGCTGGGAAAACTGGACAGCTACATGTAAAAGAAAGAAATTAGAACACTCCCTACCACCATACACAAATATAAACTGAAAATGGATTAAAGACATAAATGTAAGGCCAGATACTATCAAACTCTTAGAGGAAAACATAGGCAGAACACTCTATGACATATATCACAGCAAGATCCTTTTTGACCCACCTCCTAGAGAAATGGAAAGAAAAGTAAAAATAAACCCATGGGACCTAATGAAACTTAAAAGCTTTTGCACAGCAAAGGAAACCATAAACAAGATGAAAAGACAACCCTCAGAATGGGAGAAAATATTTGCAAATGAAGCAACTGACAAAGGATTAATCTCCAAAATTTACAAGCAGCTCATGCAGCTCAATATCAAAAAAAACAAACAACCCAATCCAAAATGGGCAGAAGACCTAAATAGACATTTCTCCAAAGAAGATATACAGATTGCCAACAAACACATGAAAGAATGCTCAACATCATTAATCATTAGAGAAATGCAAATCAAAACTACAATGTGATACCATCTCACACCAGTCAGAATGGCCGTCATCAAAATATCTACAAACAATAAATGCTGGAGAGGGTGTGGGGAAAAGGGAACCCTCTTGCACTGTTGGTGGGAATGTAAATTGATACAGCCACTATGGAGAACAGTATGGAGGTTCCTTAAAAAACTACAAATACAACTACCATACAACCCAGCAATCCCACTACTGGGCATATACCCTGAGAAAACCATAATTCAAAAAGAGTCATGTACCAAAATGTTCATTGCAGCTCTATTTACAATAGACAGGACATGCAAGCAATCTAAGTGTCCATCATCAGATGAATGGATAAAGAAGATGTGGCAGATATATAAAATGGAATATTACTCAGCCATAAAAAGAAATGAAATTGAGTTATTTGTAGTGAGGTGGATGGACCTAGAGTCTGTCATACAGAGTGAAGTAAGTCAGAAAGAGAAAAACAAATACCATATGCTAACACATATATATGGAATCTAAAAAAAGAAGAGAAAAATGGTCATTAAGAACCTAGGGGCAAGAAGGAAATAAAGACGCAGACCTATTAGAGAATGGACTTGAGGATACAGGGAGGGGGAAGAGTAAGCTGGGACAAAGTGAGAGAGTGACATGGACATATATACACTACCAAACATAAAATAGATAGCTAGCGGGAACAGGGAGATCAGCTCGGTACTTTGTGACCACCTAGAAGGGTGGGATAGGGAGTGTAGGAGGGAGGGAGACACAAGAGGGAAGATATATGGGGACATATGTATATGTATAACTGATTCACTTTGTTATAAAGCAGAAAGTAACACACCATTGTAAAGCAATTAAACTCCAATAAAGATGTTAAAAAATGTATTTCCATAACATGCTATCTAATCCTATAACTGAGTGATAAAACAACTTATATAATCACACATTTATATGTCTCTGTATGCAGAGAAATGATTGAAACTACATCAAGAAAAGTTTGAGTAGCTGCCTCTATAGTTGTGATTTGGGATGACTTTTATATTTTACCCCTTTTATTAGATATATAATTTCTTTGGAAAGCCAGAGTTCTTTCTTGAGTCATATCTGTGTATAAATTCTGTCTTCATGTAACCCCATCTGTCTAGTAGCCCCCTGACATTCCTTGCCATCTATTTTGTCTTTGACTCAAATCAAAGAGCCCCCATTTGGAGAGGAGGGAGACTTGAGGGTCCATAGACTCAAAAGTCAAAGTACGTATTGACAGATAACTTCAGTCAGTCACTCCTTTCTTCAATTTCTATATGGCAACAAATTTCACAACAAACTGTGCTAATAACTATAAAAGATGCATTAATTTGAAAGCTTTTTATTTTTAATTTCAAAAATAAATACAATTTTTTTAAGCAAAAAAGACAAAAACAGTTCACCCATTTCTCCTGTCCCCCATCTCCTCTGGCAACCACCAGTCTGTTCTCTGTACCTATGGGCATATATATATATATATATATATATATATACATTAGATTCCATTTTTAAGTGAGGTCACATGGTATTTGTCTTTGTCTGACTTATTTCTCTTAGCATTATGCCCTTGAGGTCCATCAGTGTTTTCACAAATGGCACAATTTCATTGTTTTTTATGGCTGAATAATATTCCACTGTGTCTATACACCACATTTTCTTTATCCTTTCATCCACCAATGGACACTTAGGTTGTGTCTATATCTTAGCTATTGTAAATAATGCTGCAATGAACATGGGGTTGCAGATATTTTTTCGAGTTCATGCTTTTATTTTCTTCAGACAAATGCCAAGAAGTGGAGTTCCTGGATGATATGGTAGCTCTATTTTCAATGTTTTGATGAACCTCCTTACTCTTTCCCATAGTGGTGGCACCGATTTACATCCCCACTAACAGAACAAGGGATCCCTTTTCTCTACATTCTCACCAACATTTGTTATTTCTAGTCTTTTTGATGATAGCCATTCTAACAGGTGTGGGGTGATATCTCACTGTGGTTTTGATTTGCATTTCCCTGATGATTAGCGATGTAGAACATCTTTTCATGTACCTGTTGGCCATTTGTATGAATGAAAAGAAGGACAAGTTTTCATTCTTAATTGAGTTTCAAGGTGGCAACTGCAACCCCAGATCAAACCTGAAAATTCAAATCAGTCAAGTTTTTCAAACATTATTAAGTGAAGAGATATATGGGAAATGCAAGCAGGAAATGCCCATTCATGGAACTGCAACATATTTTACATCAGAATATGTTTCTTTGTTTCTAGGCATATTTTTTCTAGGTACACTTGAAATAGATTATGATTCCCAGGGTACTAATATTTAATAGAATTTCATACCAATACACTTAATGCTTTACATTAGAAGACTTTCTTAAAATAATATTTTCTCATCAAGTTATTTACTTTATATTTAACTTAATTTCCTCCACAAATCATTCAGCATCTCCCTAAGACCACATATAGACTTAAAGAAACAAAATTCAAAGTTCAGTACTACTGAACTAAAAGAAAAATACCAGTCATTTTTTACAAAGTGTCAATTTTATAAGTTTAATTTTCTACTGTCTGAGATAGGCAAGTACAATCTCTAGCCTGCATGCCAAGGAGGGCACAACAATTATTTGTTTGGTTCAAGGATGAGTAGGTCCATAGGGACTAATGTTAGTTAATGGGAATAGAACATAAGGAAGTTCACATCTAAAAGTGTTGTTAAAAACAATAGAGGTTCTGGAGGTGAGCAATTAAAAGGAAGATGGTAACTTAATAATACTAGTAGCAATAAGCAAAACAGACCAGCTGGAAGATTAAGAGAACAAGAATAAAAGGTAGCTAAAAAGAGCCTTCCTGGGTAGGAGCAAGCCTCAAAGCCTGGTAACATCTGTCCCTGCAAAGAGAACTGACTTTAATTGGATCAGACAGTTGAGCAATTTATACCCTGGGCATTGTTGAAAACAACAAAGAAATCAGCAGGCAATTAAAAGAGGTTAAAATCTTGGCACGACACCAACAGCAAACCAGTCAGAAGCTCATCAGGGAGATCAGGGAAAGACAAAGTCAAAGGGACCCCATTAAGACCACAGTCACTCCCCATGGTCAGAGATATTGTCCCACACCCAGGGCTGTGCCCTCAGAGGAGTGACATCACAGGCTTCCCACAGCCAGGAAAATAGTCCAGCCAATACCAGACAAATGCACCAGCAAACAGGCAAACATCAACAAGCCCTGGTGGAGAGGAGATCAGTCTCCAAACTTGCTATGTATAACCTAAAGTGTTCAGTTTTCAACCAAAAAAGAAAATGAGACATATGTAGAATCAGGGAATCATCACTTATACACAGGAATAGAAAGCAGGCAACATAAACAGCCTTTGTAGGCCCAGACGGTGGGCCTAGTGAACAAAGACTTCAGAGGGGTTATAATAAATATGTTCAAAGAAGTAGAGGAACCATAAAAAAGAAAGAAAGAAAAAGAAAGAAATTGAAGAAGACCTAAAAAAACAGACCATGTTCATGGATAAGCATATTTAATGCTGTTAAGATGGAAATGCTCCCAAATTGGTCTATAGCATCGACACAATCCCTATCAAACTCCAGCTTCTGTTTTTGCATAACTTGACAAGTTGATCCTAAAATTCATATAAAAAATGCAAAGAAACCATAACAGCCAAAACAATCTTGAAACAGAACAAAGCTCGATGACTCAAACTTCCCAATTTCCAAGTTTACTACAAAACTACAGTAATTAAGATTCTGTAGTTCTGGTGTAAGGACAGATACATAGATCAATGAGATGGAATGGAGAGTCCAGAAATAAACCTTTATGTTGATCTTCAACAGGGTGTCGAGATAATTGTGTACAGAATAGTTGTTTCAACACCTACTGTTGGGAAAACTGGATATGTTCCTGAAAAAAAAGCTGAAATTGTACCTTTGCCCCAAATTATATATAAAAATTAACTCAAAATGGATCTGAGATATAAAGATATGATTTACAGCTATAAAAATCTGAGAGAAAAACATAGGAGTAAATCTTCAAGATTTGGGTTAGACAATGGCATCTTATATATAATACAAAACTACAAGCAAAAAAAGAAAAACTGAGAAAACTGAACTTCATCAAAATTAAAGACTTTTGTTTGCTATATGATACCATCAAAAAAGGGAAAAGACAACCCTCAAAGTGCGATAAAATATTTGCAAATCTTATATCAAGTAAGGGACTTGTATCCAAAACATGTAAAGAACTCTTACAACTCAATAATAAAAATGAGTCAACTGAAAAGTGGGCAAAGGATCTGAATAAACGTTTCTCCAAAGAAGATATACAAATGGCTATAAAGCACATCAAAAGATTCTTAGCAATACGACATAAAGGAATGCAAATCAAAGTCACAGTAAGATACCACTTCACATGCACTAGGGTGGCTATAATCAAAATGACAATAACATGAGCTGATAAGGATGGAGAGAAATTGGAACCCTCCCACATTGCTGGTGGAAATCTAAAAATGGTAAAGCCACTTTGTTGGGTTTTTTTAAATTGAAGTATAATTGATTTACAATGTTGTATTGGTTTCTGGGGCACAGCAAAGTGATTCAGTTATATATATGTATATAGATTTTATCAATATATATATTGATAAAAATCTATATATATATATATATATATATATTGATTTTCATATTCTTTTCCATTATGATTTAGTACAGGATATTGAATATAGTTCCCTATAGGTTCTGTGCTATACAGTAGGACCTTGTTGTTTATTTATTTTATATATAGTAGTTTGTATCTGTTAATCCCATACTCCTAATTTGTCCTTCCCCCACCCTCTTTCCCCTTTGGTAACCATAAGTTTGCTTTCTATGTCTGTGAGTCTATTTCTCTTTCATAAGTAAGTTCACTTGTGTCCTATTTTAGATTCCACCTATAAGTGATATCCTGTGGTATTTGTCTTTTTCTGTCTGACTTACTTTACTTAGTATGATAATCGCTAGGTCCATCCATGTTGCTGCAAATGACATTATTTCCTTCTTTTTTATGGCTGAGCAGTATTCCATTGTGTATATCTACCACATCTTCTTTATCTATTCATCTGTTTATGTACATTTAGGTTGCCACCATGTCTTGACTATTGTGAATAGTGCTGCCATGAACACTGGGGTGCATGTATCTTTTCAAATTATAGTTTTCTCTAGGTATATGCTCAGGAGTGGAATTGCTGGATCATACAGCAACTCTAGTTTTAGTTTTTAAGGAACCTCCATACTGTTTTCCATAGTGGGTGTACCAATTTACACTCCCACCAACAGTGTAGGAGGGTTCCCTTTTTCTCTGCCCCCTCTCTAGCATTTGTTATTTCTAGACTTTTTGATGAGAGACATTCTGACCAGTGTGAGGTGGTGATTTGCATTTCTCTAATAATTAGTGATTCTGAACATCTTTTCATGTGCCTATTGGCCATCTTTATGTGGTAAAGCCACTTTGGAAAAGAGTCTGGCAGTTCTTCAAAGTGTTAAACATAGAGTTACCATATAACCCAGCAATTCCACACCTAGTTTTATATCCAAGAAAAAAATAAAACATACATCCACACGAAAACCTGTATACAGATGTTCATGGCAGGAGTATTCATAACAGCCAAAGAATATCCACTATCTAGAAAAAAATAAAGAACGCTTCCTCCTCTTTCACCCACACCTCCCTTATACCCCTCCCCAGTAAAAAAAAAGGAAGGGGGAGAAATAAAAATGTAAGTTACCAATAGTAACCAAACAAGAAAAGGAGAAGTGCTTAACTGGATGAATTTAGAAGAGTGCTGGCTCATCTACAAAGCAGAAGTTTGAGAGTATCACAATGAGGTCATGTCCCTACCTCCCAAAAACTACATCTTGTGAGCCTACAAAATCCTGACAATTCTCTCTCAAATCTTGAGAGAAGAAAAAGGTGTAATTACAGTCTAAACCATCAATCAAACTTGAAGGTAGAAACTTTTGGGATATGGAAGTTCTTTAAAATACCTACTTCCGCTTCCCTTAATTGGGATTCACATCCCAGTTAGTGGTCAGCTAGAATTCTAACCACATTGGAGGCCACCACTACATGGCTTCTCATATCAGTGGCAGCATACCCCCCCCACCCAGGTATTGATGATTAACATAGGGATGCTAAATATGGACTCTCATTGGGGGTATTAGGGCCATTAGAAATATATGATTGCCTAAAGCATTTTAAAGACACGCTTCACCTTGTGGAGTCATATGAACTGTAATGTATCTACTTGTTAATATGTTTTTTAAAAAATAAATATCTGTGTACAGGAAAAATATACCTACTTCTGCTTCTCAGGAAACTCCTGAAGATTGTGTTCCACCAAAATGATGGAGTGAACTAAGGGAGAGAAAGCATGGACTACAAAAAACACGGACTCAAAGATTAAAAGAAATGTGAATGGAAGCACAGAGCAGAGTACAGAGCATAAGAAATGAATCCTTGAGAAACAGTCACCACCAGCTGACCAAAACTGTGCCCAAATTTCCAGCCCAGATTCATATCACCTAGGTGGTCCCAAAACACAAAAGCTGAGAATTTACCTTAAATTGTCCAGACACCAGTTGCACCCTAGGCTTCTGACAGAAGCAAAGGCAAATTCTCTCTGAAAGAAAGTACCTTCTCCCTAGGCCTCAATTAATCTCCACAAATAATTTTTCAAGGACAATGAGTGGCTCACATCCAATGTAACCAAATACACAAGGAAGCCAGGCACCATGAGCAAGAAACAATGGTGACACTCAGACAACATAAGTATACATTAAAGACTTCATAAGGTGAAATTAACACAGCAAAACCACATATAAAATATATATTTACTATTTTCAAAGAAATATAAAAATAAAGGACCTCCAGGTAACAGGAGACTTTAAGAAGTAAAGGTGTCAGGAGTCCCTGAGACCCTCTGGGTGCAGGGCTTTGTTAGGAAGGCTTCCAGGACGCGGCATATAATCACAGCTAAGATTTATTCCAAAGAAAGATAAAAAGCAAAGTCAGCAAAAGGAAATGACACATGGGGTGAAGGAAGAAAGGCTGGGAGAAACGTGTTGACTTTTAGGAGGATTCTTTTTCTAGGCATTTGTGTGATGATTTTAACATTTAAAAAAATCATGAGAAGCATACTAATTAACTTGCAAGATGACTCAAAGGTGGGAAGCACTGCAGCAATGCTAAAGGGTGGCTTAGGGATGGATCCCAAACTTCATCTCATCTCCCACGAGCATTCCCTAAGGAAACGTTGTAATCTTAGTAAAAGCAAGACAGGTCACCCTCCTGCCCACTTCCAACAATATTGTCAGAGGATCTGCAGCCTCTGTTTAGACAACAATGGATATTTCGTTGGTTATTTGCAGTAAAGTTAAGTCCAGTGGTTAACAAATATAACCATAATAAAAATCTTTCACTTGGAATAAAAATTTAGTGGCAAAAATAAATGGAAGAGAATGTCCCAGTGGAAAATGCTGAGGGGCTCCAACCGAGTGTAAACGCTTCCTATCACCTTATTTTTCTCCATGGCAATTATAATCTAACACACTATATATTTTATTTTATTGATTGTATTTCGGTTCAGGTACAGCTTTTTAAAACAGGCACTGTTAGCCACTGTTACCAAGAATGTGAGGGGCTTGAAACTTTTATGGGAAAATTTTAAAGAGGGTTAACAGAAAAAAGGGGGGAGGGGAACCACGTAGGTGTTTTAAAACTATTTTAAAGACTACGGAGAAGCATGAAACTTTAATTAGGATGAAACAGAACAGTTCGTGGGTAAGAAGGAAGCAAGTTTAACTCACTGTCAAGAACCTTGTAATAATTAAAGCCCTCAGAAAACTGCCTTGTTGGACAGGCTAGTCTCACCCAAAGGTGAGCTATAAAATCTGATGTTCACCTAAGGCAGAAGCCACCTGGCAGGATGACAGGGGCCTTCTGATCACCAGTCAGCAGAAGCGTCTTGGGTTGGTGACTGGGAATACCCGCACAGTGAACGAGATTCTCTTCCCAAGCAATTGCACCGCAAATGAGCGTGCCCCCGAGTGCCTGTCGGTCCTTGGATCAGGCAGCAGGCAGGCCAGGTGGCAAGAGGCTCCCGTTGTTGGCCGCGCGCCCGTTTTTGGTATGAAGCCCCTTTGTCCGGGCCTTCTGCGCCCGGGAATTGGCAAGGAGCGCCCACCGGCTCCTCTCTCTTCTCCCCTCCGGCCTCCCGCCTCGTAGGCCAACCCCGCGGGCTGGGTTCCGGGGCGCTCCGGCCGCCGCTGCCCTGTCCTGGGCGCTGGGGGCGCACGTGGCACACTGGGCGCTCGCGGCGCAAGGGCGGCGGGGCGGTCCTGGGCCGGTGGAGCGCGGCGGCCGGGAGGAAGTGCGGGGCCTGCCCGGGAGCGTTAAGGAAGTTGCCCAAAATGAGGAAGCGCCGTGCACTGGGAGACTGAGGCGACTCCGGCGGCGGGAGCAGCGAGGAGGAGGGGGCTGCTCGGCGCTGCGCCCAGAGCTGCCCCCTAGTTCGCGCCAGTCCGGTTCCCGGAGACCCGCGCCCCGCCCTAGCCTCACCTGACACAGGTAGGTGTGGCCGCGCGCTCTCTCCGCTTGGGCCGTCGGGACGCACCTTTAGGCGTGGGAAGGCGTCGTGGAAGGGGACAAGGCGCCGAGAGAGGGGAGGATGCGGCCCTTCCTCCTCGGCCGGCACGAGGTCTGTGCGCCTATGCAAACCCAGACGGGTACGCCTAGGGCCCTCCTGCTTTGAAAATCGGAGGGAACATTTGATAAAATTTTTCGATTGAAAACTAGTCAGTTGTGCCAGCTTTTCTCCTAAAACGAGTTAGTGCCTCTTGGGGTCCAGCTTTTGTACGGGGAGCCGGGCCCGTGGGTGGGGGCCTGTGCCGAGAAGCCAAAACTTCAGGTGCTGCCGCGAGCGCAGGAAGTGCGGAAGCGGCTGGGTCCTGGGAGACTTAGCTGGAGTCCGCAGGCACAAGAAACTCCGTGTCGGGTTCTCAGAAAGGACACATTTTCGTTTGGTCATTTACAGAATCCACTGGAAAATTCCACTGTATTTGTCGAAGTGACTCAATGTAGGGATGTTCATATGCCTGCAAAGGTTTTATTCATACTTTTACTACAGAGAGAAAGAGCAGTTGCATAAAAACATGAAAGTTTCTGAACCACTACGAAAATGTAGCATGATTGCCTTTTTTTTCACATTTTCATGGTAAAATAACTTCATCAGCCAGTGAATGACTTGAAGAGCAGGGAAGTTTTGTGTAGTAAAATGTGAATTTGAGTTAAAGATATTTTGGGCCGAATGGCTTCAAAACCTTAAACCCACCTAAATAACGATACAAAAGCGATTTTTTTTTTGGGGGGTTTGTTTGAATATCAAGAACTAGCAAGACAATCATTGGAGAAGTTAGAGTTTCAGTCTTTTGGCTGTTTGAGGTGCAGTTGCTTGGGAAAGAGAATCTCATTCACGGTGCAGTCTTCCCAGCCATTAACCCAAGACGTTCCCCACTGGTGATGAAAGGGCCCATGCCATCCTGCCAGGTGGCCTTTGGAAACAGGATTGCAGGTTATTTTAATGAGTTTGCCTGACTTGCCAAAGATTCCCGTTTAAACCAAGTAAAAGTGTTGACCGGGGTTGTTCATTTTCTTAAACCCTGGAGGCATTTCAGTGTGTAATTAAAAGACTTGGAGATGTAATTTAAAGACTTGGAGATTCAAATTGTCACATCTGAATCTTCACGTTAAAAAAGAAAAATCATGGGATGATGGAGAATTCCTGAAAGAAATGGAATTGATTCTAGTATTTGTTTTCTTTGTTTTAGTAAGAACAAATGCATTGCTATTACACAGGTGGCATTTTACTTAAATGCAGTTTAATTCACTGATGTGCATACCACGCCTCCCTCTCCCTGCAAAAAAAAAAAAAGGCCAAACAGTGCCTGGATATGTTTGTCTTTGAGGTAAAAGGTTTAAATACTTGTAAAGTATTAGGTATTTTAAGTGAGAAATCTTGTCTACTAAAAATATTTTATCAAATTATTTTGTTCTGTCTACATCGAACTTTTGATCTGTTTAGGGAAATTTTGCACTAAAATAGAAACATTTATATTCTTTGTATTTGGGGTGCTTCAATATGTAGGATTTTATAAATCATCTTAATAAACAGAATGGTTTTCATGTTTTAAGCCAAGGATAAAAGTGAGGTGTATATTTTAGCTCTTTACCTTTCCTGAGGGATGAAATTGTCACAAAGATCATTTTATTGCTAGATTTGCATTTCAGAAATACCTTACCTTAGCCTTCTTTAGGTTCATATTTAGTATTCTAAGTGCAGGTCTGATTTCTCTATTAAACCAAAGACTTCTTAGTAGGACATCACTTAGCACATAGCATATCCATAATCATTATCCAAAACCCTTGTGCCAAGATATGTTTTGGAATTCGGGATTTTTGAGAATTTAGGATTCAAATTTAGCATCTGAATTTCAGCCTTGAGAAAGACATTTCTCAGAATTTAGAAAGGTCTGCATACATACTGATGCCATATGTTACACACCACTCCAACACAGCCTGGGCAGCATCCTATAATCCCACACGTTAATATTTCTGCACAAACAGTGTGAAAAGTCTCACTAAGTGGAATAAAGAGAGGCTACAAATAGCTGTGTGTCAATGTCACTTAATGAGGTTCCCTATAAAACTCGCTAAAAAACCTTGTTTTTCAGCGGTTTTTGGAGTTAGGGCTATGGGACTGATTCTGTATTAGATTCTGTCAAGCTACTGATTGCTTTTGAAAGCAAATTACATTTCTACTGCCCAACAACTCACACTTCCCAGTAATTAGATGGGTAGTTCCCCCCTTTCCAGGAAGCCTGAAATAGCAAGACCTCCCTGAATTTTCAGTGATAACAATCAAAATACAGATACTCCAAGTGAGAATAGGATGTTTCATCCTTACTGAGAGACTTTCCCACAGCAAAGTTTCTGACAATCTGATTCTAGAGAAAGAAGGCAGTAGTTACTTAAAGAAGGGCCTTTACCACCCTTCACAGCTACAGCATGGCCTTGGAAGAAATACTGTTTCCTGTTCAGTTTGCAGCTCATTCTATCTCTGTCTGTTATCTGTACCTAAGGAATGGCTAGGTACTTTGTACAATCTGAGCTAATTTTTGCTTTCTCAGCTTTTCATCAAATAGATTTTTTTTCCAACGATTCCCTAACTCACCACCACCCTGCCCCCCAACACTTTTTTTCACTTCTGGATTGATTTAGCTGCAAATGAGTGGAGAGAAAATTAGGAATTTAGGCCTTTGGGTAAGAATTTTTAAAAATTGTCTGCACACTGAACATTGCTTTTCTTTTACAGCAGTTGAAATCAAAAGGCAGAGTCTTAAAGAGAGATTGGAATTAAATTGCCCGACTTAATTATATCTTACCATCTTACTCTTCTACCTTGGAATTGAACAAGTTGGGTTTTCTTTCCACTCAGAAAAAGAGTTGTTTTTTTTTTGTTTGTTTGTTTGTTTTGCAGTATGCGGGCCTCTCACCGTTGTGGAGCACAGGCTCCGGACGCGCAGGTGCAACGGCCATGGCTCACAGGCCCAGCCGCTCCGCTGCATGTGGGATCTTCCCAGACCCGGGCACAAACCCGTGTCCCCTGCATCGGCAGGCGGACTCTCAACCACTGCGCCACCAGGGAAGCCCAAGAGAGTTTTTTTAAACTGAGGAATTGTAGGAAGATTTAAAAAAACTAGGCTGATTGGATTTTAAAGGAAAAGTTTATTCATTCATTTTGACTTTATATTAGCAGGAAAGTTTTCTACTAGCTTATAATTTTTTCTGGCAAAATGTTAGCCTGCGTCGGTTTGAATCTTTTTTTTTTTTGACTTTAATAAGAGTTATGTAAGTTTTGCCCTATGAATCCTGAAAGGTGGTTGCATTGGAATCTTAAGTATAGTCAAATTTAGCCACTGCCAAAAATACCAGTAGAAGGAAGACTATTTAGTTTCTATTATAGTAGGTTTAACAAATCAAAAATGACTCTTTCTTGATTCTTTTATTTCTGGGATACTATGTATTTGTTTTGGTGGCTGCCAGAGGCTGATGACGGGAAGAGGAAGGTGAGGATGATTTAAAATATCGTTAACACCTCAATTACTAATGAGGATGTACTGAAAGCTTCTATGATGGACAGTATCTGTTAGGCAGCATCCTCTGTCCTGTGGGTACATGTCTCTGACCCTGGAGTCCTGGCCCCTGAAACTGGAGAAGGCAGTACCCCTCAGTGCTGTGCTGGAGCCCTGGAGGGGAGCACAGATGTGGGAGGACACTGGGCTTCCAGATTGGCATGCTGAGCGTCACACCTTTGATCTGAGCAGAGGCTGGGCAGGCAGCATGATTGACAGGAGAGTGTAGGGCTGATGTCAAGTTCAGTGAGGCTCAGGCCTGGATACAGTCAATGGGGGGAGTGTGGGAGGAAGGAAGAGGGCCAAGGGCCAAGTGTTAGGAAAAGTCACAATTTAAATACTGGTTTGTTTAGTTATACTCAGAATGCATACAAAGAGCATTGGAATGTCTAACAATTAACCTCCTACATTCCCACTCCATCTCTTTGTCTTAATTGCTAAATCTTCATGCTGTGTTGGTCAGCCCAACAAGTTGTTAAATCTATCCGTTTCTGTTCAGTTGTCATGGAAATCTTTTGGTGCGACCAGAGTTAATCTTTCTTTTTATTCAATTTCAATTTATAACAATACCTTCCAATGCTCTAGTACTGCTCCCCAAAAACAATCTTTTAATGTTTTTAGCTCTTTCTTCTAGAATTTTCCTTCTTATTTCCTGATGTTATGTACACTTGCGCTTTTTTTTTGCGGGGGGCGGTACGCGGGCCTCTCACTGTTGTGGCCTCTCCCGTTGCGGAGCACAGGCTCCGGATGCGCAGGCTCCGGACGCGCAGGCTCAACGGCCATGGCTCACGGGCCCAGCCGCTCCGCGGCATATGGGATCCTCCCAGACCGGGGCACGAACCCGTGTCCCCTGCATCGGCAGGCGGACTCTCAACCACTGCGCCACCAGGGAAGCCCAAACACTTTTTTTTTTTTTAATGTATCAGTTTTAGACAATGTCTCCTGACTTCCTACTCTGAAAAATAAGTGCATGGCAGTCCTAGACTCTTATTACCCAGGAGAATCTTTCTACAATTTAGGGTTAAGATGCTATTTGGTGTTTGTTTACCTTGTTGTGGTTATATTTACTGCTAGAGCACAGTATATAATATAGTTCCATTTTCTTTCATTTACTCCATGTTGTTTTTCCCGGTGTAAACTCTTGTTTCATTTTTGTGTTTTCTCAGTTGGTCCTGTGCCTGTTACAATTCTCTCCCCAACTCTGTGACACAAAGCTAAACACCCCCCCACACTTGACTCAGTTTCCCACTGAGTCAAATACACCAAGCAACCTATCAGTTCCATTTCTCTCTTTTTCTGGAACCCTCTGCCTCCTTATGCCAGTCTGACGGTTTCTTTTCAGTCTTGCTACACACCTATCAATAACTGAAGCATATTTTGGGGAGTTGGTTAGCTAAATATATTTCCTGCAAGTTGCTGCCCTGTATACTTTTTGGAGTCTTAACATAACTCTTATCAACATTCATGTAGCTTTCAAATCCATTGTAAATCCATTGTCATAATTGTTGAAAACATTTTCCCCAAACTTTTGATTTCTGTGGATATTTGCTTATTTATATAACTTATTACTTTTTGTAGCTTTTGGAACTTTTATAATTTCTCCCGTCAGGACATATTCTGAATCATGCTTCATGAAAGATTACTTTTAGCTCCAATTTAGCGGTTAGCAGCTACGTTTTAAATCAGTCTCAGTGTCACCTCTGTATTTGCTCTGACCCTGATGGTTTATTATCTGTTTGATGGGAATATGTATTTTCCTGGGACTGGGGAATCCACAGGGCTTTAATCAGATGGCCAGCCTCTATTCCCTGGATTTCTGAAGTGGGTGCTGTGCAGTTTTAAATGGTATTCCCGAGGAAGCTTTCCTTGTTGAAGTGAGTGAAATGAGAGACAGAATAAAGTTGAGTAAGCAGGGTAACTGTCGTGGGCTTGTTCAGAGCCGTTGTGCAGGTGTTGTGCGTGGTCAGGACATACGTCACTGAACTCTTACACCCCTGTGGTCATAGGATGCATTGGTTCTTGGAGCACCTCGGGGACCAGGACTTCCAAAGTCCACTTTGGGAAACACTGGGTAACCTGCTGCCCCTTTACAAGATCCTCAGGCTTTGCTTAGGTGGAGGCAGAATGCCTCTTAAATGCTAAGAGTATTTTATTTTTAATTAATTTATTTATTTTTTGGCTGTGTTGGGTCTTCGTTGCTGCGTGCGGGCTCTCTCTAGTTGCAGCAAGTGGGGGCTACTCTTCGTTGCAGTGTGCGGACTTCTCATTGCGATGGCTTCTCTTGTTGCGGAGCACGGGCCCTAGAGCGCCTGGGCTTCAGTAGTTGTGGCTCGCGGGCTCTAGAGCACAGGCTCAGTAGTTGTGGTGCATGGGCTTAGTTGCTCCCCGGCATGTGAGATCTTCCCGGACCAGGACTCGAACCCGTGTCCCCTGCATTAGCAGGCAGATTCTTAACCACTGCACCACCAGGGAAGTTCCAAAATGCTAAAAGTATTTGAATCACTTGATTGCCCTAATGCTTCAAAGTCACAGTCACTGAATATTTTTATCAACAGTGGTTGAGAGTAGGGGGGCTGAGGTCCCACTGGGCTCAAATCCCACTGTGTTTTCAAGCTACTGGTTTTAGTTTCTGTAGATGGAAGGATTACAAAGGATTTCACTGTGATGTACAGTGGAGATCACAGTGCCCATACCTGGCCTGTGGTTAGAACTGGCCTAACTGTCACAGTCTCTCCCAGGTGGGTGGCTCTGGGAGTCTGCCCCTGTAGTCTTGGCTGGAGGCTAATAAGAGCAGTCCCAAATAGGTCACAGACAAGTAAGTACTGTCTCTGAAGTTAGTTTCTCTGACCTCCAAGATGGGAGAACTTTCTATCATTTTCTTTTTGAAAAGTGTTAAATTGCATAACTGATGTCTAAGTACATATCCATTGGTGAAGAATTCAGATGTAACAGGTGACGTTGAAGTCCTCCTTAACCACCACCCTGAGCCCCAGCCCATCCCCACTGAGGGAGGGCAACTTGGTGCATATTCTTCTAATCTTGCATCCTGTGCGTTCATGCATGTGTATATATGTGTGTATTTTTAGACGATGTAATGTTGGTGGTGGTGGTGGTGTGTGTGTGTGTGTGTGTGTGTGTGTCTGTGTGTGTGCCTTCTTAATACCAATATCATCCTGCAACTTTTTTTTTTTTTGAATCAACAGGATTGGGGGAGCCCTTCCTATCAGTGATCATCGTGCTTTATTCCAGGGCGAAAAATATGATGGTTTATTGATAGACATTTAGGACTTTTTTCTAATTTTTGATACTGTAAACAAAGCTGCAGGGAATGCACTTCTTCTTTCATTCATTCCCTCTGTTTTACCCTTTTCATTGCATTTCATGGAACTGACAGGTTAATCACTTTCTCAAGAAAGATCTTCAGCCCTGTCCATCTGTTATTCAGGCCATCTATTGAGTCATTTATATTTTAGCAAGCACAGAAGGTAGTTATTTATTTATTTATTTATTTATTATTATTATTATTATTTTACATCTTTATTGGAGTATAATTGCTTTACAGTGGTGTGTTAGTTTCTGCTTTATAACAAAGTGAATCAGTTATACATATACATATGTTCCCATATCTCTTCCTTCTTGCATCTCCCTCCCTCCCACCCTCCCTATCCCACCCCTCTAGGTGGTCACAAAACACCGAGCTGATCTCCCTGTGCTATGCGGCCGCTTCCCACTAGCTATCTATTTTACGTTTGGCAGTATATATATGTCCATGCCACTCTCTCACTTTGTCACAGCTTACCCTTCCCCCCCCCGCCATATCCTCAAGTCCATTCTCTAGTAGGTCTGTGTCTTTATTCCTGTCTTACCCATAGGTTCTTCATATATATGGAATCTAATTATTTATTTTTTAAGTGATACATTAGGCTCTTGCCTAATATTTGTTTTTATTACTGGTTCCAGCATAGACATTCTCTTCTTGCTCCATGACCTCTGTCTTCTTTGGCATCTACTCATCTGTTTGCCCATTGGGTGCCTTCCTTTGTGCGGTTAGCTTTCCTGATGTGCTTGGTACTTCTAGGATGTATGCTGGTCTTGTTTTTGAGGTGCCCTAGGAGTTAGTCTTTTAATGCTGTGTGTGTTGCATGGCCCTCTTGTAACCTGTCCGCCATGAGATGTGAGGAAGGTGAGACGTGAGCAGGGCAAGATGAGCCAGTAACCAGTGTGGTGGGGGTGGGTACAGGTGCTCTCTGTTCTTCATGGATGTGGCCATACCCTGACTCTCCAAATGCACGTCTTTCCTACAGAGGGACTCCTGTTGCTCTTAGGGGTTCCGGCAGCTGAGGAGTTGGAGAGGGCTTGGCTGCCTGCCTGCTTCCCGCTCTGCTTCTCCCTCACCCCATCCCACCCAGGCTTTGTCCTTTCCAAGGCACCACACCCTTGGCTCTTCACAGCCATCCCCAGCTGCCTGCACTTAGGCTGTGGTTTCCCTCTTCAGTTTGAGCCCATCTTGCTTTGCTTCCTTCAACGATAGCAGTAGTTTCCAGCCCACTGGTAATATGCCTCCTTTGCTCCCCAGCGTGGTTATGGATTTATATTCTAGGTTATTGTTTTCAATGCTGTTTCTTTTCTTTCTGTGCATTTATAGCTGCTGTATTTACTTGAAGGGGAAGTCCACCACTTCCTTTTTTTTCTTTCTTTTTTTTTAGCAACACCAATCAGCTGATGGTCATAACTGTGAAGGAAGTGACAGGGAGGAGGAGGGAGAGGAGCTCTCTAGAGCAGGCATGAATGGCAGGCTTGGGGCTTCTTTAGTCTTCACGGTTGCCCTGGGAGCTGGGCCAGCTCTCCTGTAGCTTAGGCAGGAAGTGTGTCCAAGGAGAGGGCTGCAGTGGTCAAGTCTGTACTGATTATTAGGAAATTGCTAGTCCCAAATCATAAGTTTCTTAGAAATATGTTTAAGGACGCCAGAGATATTAGAGGGAGAAAGGATCTTGGAGAATGTCTAATTCAACCTGCTGGTAAGCAGTGAGGCCCAGAAAGGTAAAGTGACTTTCACTTATCCAACCGCTAAGTGATGTTGCTGTGATGCGAAGCCGAAAACCCAGGTGTTTCTAATCCAGAACCAGAAGTCCTATCCACTAGTCCAATGAGGAGCAAAAAGGGACCTGCCATCATGCCTGGTGGTAAGCAGATTTCAAGTCCTATCAGGGGAGACAGGAGCCTGAGAAGGCAGCCGGAGGGCATAAGCCCAGTTTGATGTGTCGATTTCACTCTTTTACCAGGAGTTTTAGAAAACTTATTATTATCTTTATAGCTTTGTGTTGAGAAATTAAGCAAATTCAGTAGGAACTGGACAAAAAAATCCTGAATCAATGAGGGGTTAATATGAGAATGTCTGATGCTTTTGCATACGTCTGCTTCCAACAAAGATTGAGCTGACTTTCAAATTTACCACCCAAAGTGCACTAAAGTAATGTGAGAAGCTGGTTTAAAAGGACGCACCAAGCCTTTGTCTGCACATCAGGCCTGCATCTCTGTGGCTGTCCCCACACAGGACAGAATTGCTACTCTCTGCACACATTACTGTCCCTAGAGTTGGGGAGGGGGCATACATGGGGTCCTGAAGATTGGAATGGAGGAGATAAAGGAAAATTTCAAAAGTAGTTCTGTTCCATGGTGGAAACACTTGTGATGCAGGTGGGATTTCAGTGGTTCAGTGAAAGAAAGGCAGCTTGACAACTGCAAAGAAAAGATGCCTTCTAGAATGAAGATAGAAAAGTCATGTATGATTTCCCCGAAGGAGCCAATACCTGCAAAGATGTGTGCATGATATTCTTTCTAGATTATCCCTTCTAAGAAAACTCTGGGAACTGTCAGTATCCATTAATAGAGGAATGGTGTATTAGTTTGCTAGGGTCGCTGGAACAAAGTATTACAGACATTTATCATGTCACAGTCCTGGAGGCTGGAAGTCTGAGATCAAGGTGGGCAGGGTTGGTTTCTCCTGAGGCCTCTGTCTTTGGCTTGTGGACACCATATTCTCTCTGTATCTTCACATCTTCTTCCCTGTATTGCATGTGTCTGTGTCCTAATTTACCCTTTTTATAAGGACATCAATCATAGGGGATTAGGGCCTACCCTAATGACCTCATTTTAACTTACTCACCCCTGTAAAGACCCTATTGCCAAGAAAAGTCCCATTCTGAGGTACTGGGGGTCTGGACTTCAACATATGAATTTGGGAGGGGAAACAATTCCTCCCACAGCAGGTGGTTAAGTGGAGCCTGGTCTCTCCTCCCAAGTAGCCTTGCTGTGCTGCCATTGAGAGCACGAGGGAGCTCTCCGGTATCATGATGGAGAGATGTCTAAGCCAGCTGAAGTGAGCTTCGTGCACAGATAGTTATGGAACATGATGTACGTGGACACCACACACAAAACTAAGCAAATTAAAATGCTCAAGAAACAATTGTCCATCCACCTTAAATTAGCATTTTTTTTAAGAAAAGAAACTTATGAGACCCAGAGAAAAAAATGAAACATAAGAATGATGAGGAGAGACAAATTCTATAAGATCTTAAGGCAAAACTGCAGTGGAAAGTGGGGCAACGGACACAAATTCCACGTGGAAATTAGTGCAAAGCAAGGGTGGCCTTTCCCATCAGTCAGGAAAGGGAGCATGGGTTATCAATTAATGGTCTTGGGAAAACCAGCTGATAATTTGGGAAAAATATAGCTTTGCTTTGTATACTAAAATAAGTTCCGGATTTAACAAAGAATAAAAATATAACAGTGAAATTATAAAAGTGCTAGAAGAAAACAGGTGAGTTTTAAAATAATTGTGGAGTGAAGGCCTTTATAAATATGGTAGGAAATATGAAGCCATAATAGAAAACAGTTGATAAGTATGGTTTTCTAAAATTGTAAGCAAGTCCCTATACAAATGAAAAATATATATTAATAAGTGAGGGAAAAAACCTATAAGATATATTTATTTTCAAGGTCTGTGGTAAAGGACCAGTAGCCTTCATATGCAGTGAGTTCTTTCAAATCAATGAGAAAAATAAACACACTCCAATAGAAAGATCAGTCAAGGATGTGAACAGGCAACTCAAAATGTAAATGAACCGAAAGCACACAAATATGCTTTGCCTCTGTGTAATCTTGCAGTGATTTAAGAGTTCGCTGTGTGGTGAGGTGTGGGGAAAAGAGACACTCCCACAGGTCACCACCAGCAGGGCGGTTGGGTAACGTCTTCCGAAATGTAAAACGCACATGTGTTTTGATTCAATAATTTCACTTTTAGGAACTTACTACACACATAAATTGACAAAAGTGGGGAAATATATGTGCATACAGTAATTCATTGCAACATTTTATTTTGTAATAGCAAAGAAAGAAGGAAGGAAGGAAGGGTGGGAGGGAGACAGAGAGAGAAAGAAAAGAAAGAAAAAAAGAAAGAAAGAAAGAAAGAAAGGGATAAGGAAGGGAAATGTGTATCATGCCTGGTTAAATAAACTATGGTATATCCACGCATTGGAATTATATGTGGCCTTTTTAAACATGTGGAATCTTGTAGACCAAAAAATAAAGATGTCCAAGTTATATTCAGTGAAACAGCAAAATGTAACATATCGCTATATTTTTAAAAACACATACATGCACATAGCAATGTAGGCTCTATTGGAATGTTATTTACTACATATAGATGCAAGTCTGCCTATACCGATGTGTGTGTGTAAATATGCAGAGAGATCCAAAAGCAAAGGTACCAAACTGTGAGTAGCAGTTGTCTGGGGAGGGTAGTAAGGGAATTGGTTTTGAGAAAAAAAGTGCAATGTACATTTTTACTCTGCATACAGATGTTTGCAGTGGTCATGATAAAATGAGGTTTGCTTGGGGGTCTGGGGGCTAAGTAGGATGAGACCAGGAAAAGAACTAATTCAGAAACAAAGTACCAGTCATGGCTGTTGGGACCCTTCTGTCTCCAAACAAGGCATTAGGCTTGGAGAGGTTGGGTGGTTTGCCCAGAGTTATACAGTCGAGGTTCTCAAGTGTGCCTGTGCACAGCCGTCACCCGAGCTTGTCTGGCCCACTGATGCCCAGCCTGCCTCCGAAGTTTCTGATGTGGTCTAATGTGTGACCTGCCTTTGGAAATTCATTATTAAGGCCTCCCCATCAAGTACAGCAGCCAAGGTTGAGAACCACTGGTTTAGAATGAGTTAATGGGATTGTATAGCACACAGGCACATCTTTCCAGCCTAACACAATTTCCACCAAATTTGAATGTATTGGTACACTGAATATAGTGGCAGCTGTGTGTGCCTTTGTAGAGACTTTGGGCATATTAGCTGGTGCATCCCCACTGTGTGTGTGTGTGTGTGTGTGTGTGTGAGAGAGAGAGAGAGAGAGAGAGAGATTGAGAGAAGGAGAGTGATTGAGAGAGAGAGAACTCACATGTTTCTATGCTGCAAACATTCCATTCCTTGGGAACGTGGATTCATAAAGTCTGGAGGCCTATGACAGTTACAGAGGCAGGCATTTGAGCGAGGATGTCAGCGTGTTCTCAGCACACTGCTGTGAGACTTGTGGGAGGTGAGCGCACATTGAAACAATTCTCAGAGAAAGAATGTGCGCACTGGTCTGATAGAAGCACCACCAGTAACATTTTCTACCCAAGATAATGTGAATGATTTCCATCTCTCAGATTAGTTCTTAGGGTGACTCCCAAGTCTACTGTACTTATTTTCTGTCATCTGCCTGTTTCACGTGAGATGGTTTTTCACACGAGAAGGATGTGAATGAACAGTCTCGCTGTGGATGGAGAGCCAGGGCCTGGGTTTCTTGGTGTCTGTGGCTTCTGGGCCTCGAAGCCTGCAGCCGGTGGTGACAGAGGGGGCCGGTCCCGCTATGGGCCATTTGGGGACAGTCTGTGGCTGGACCTCCCAGTGCTGACCCTGTCCGTCCAAGCACACACGTGGGAGCACCGTGCAACACTCACATGGGGAGCCCCTGGGGCTCACCAAGTGCACCCACATTTATATTTTGTAATAAAACTTCTAGGACCACGACGATAACCCATAAACGTCCAGTTCTGAAAGCCCCTCTGGGGGGCAGTGTGGGTGGCGGGAGCAGACCAGGCACACACCTCTGATTCTGTTACTGAGTGGGATTCTCGGCCTCCTAAAGCAAAAGAAATTGATCAGAGGTCAGACAAGAAATTCAGGCAAGGCTTTACTGGGGCCCCTGCTGCAGCAAGGGGGAGCAGGAACAAGTAACAGGTTCCCTTGCCTGCTCCCTGAGGTGGGGGGATGAGCTGTTTCCTTATATGGGGTGAGAGTAGGGGTAGGTCCGGGGGGTCAGGCCAGAGGGGTGACTTAGGTGGTCTGCCCACCCCTTTGGTGGTGCTGAGTGCAGGGGCCATGCGCAGTACCCTGCTTTTGCTCCCGACCCCCTGCTTTGGCTCCTGGCTCTTCAGAAGTGGCAGTTGGGGCTTTTGTGGTCTTTTTTGTATCGTCTTGTCCATAATTTGCCCCAACTGCACATGCACAGGGTTATTTTTAGTCTCTTATAGTTTCTTTGTATTTTGTTCCCGGAGGAGACGTTTGTCCAGGTGTGAATGTTGCAGCAAAGGGTCCCAGGTCCCGGGTCCCAGCCTGTCTCAATCCATCATTCCATGAAACTCCTTCAGCTCTGGCCACCTCATCTTCAACACTAGGCCAGAAAGACCTGCCCCTGGATGGTTGTGGCACCCAGAGACCCACTGTGCAGAGTGCCCATCAGACTGGCTTGCAAAGAGGTGCCCTGCAGAGCAGTCGTATTTGGGTACAGGAGTCAAGGAGCTACATAGCCTCTGGTTACCTGGGGATTGAAAAGGGGGTCTTCTGGGGACAAAATGATATTAGAAGACTTTATGGGAAGGTCACAGAAAGAGGGGCTCTGGCCCAAGTGTCATTTGACTCTGAAGCAAATGAGTGTCTATTCCCTGGCGGCACACCTGGGAACCCTCCTGGGTTTTAACACGCAGCCCTTAGGGAGCGTGCTCTCTCCCCAGTGATTGGACAAGGATACCTTGCTCAGGGGGTCCTGGCAGCACTCTCACCTGAAGTGCTAAAATGCTGTGTAACATTATTTTGGCCCTTGTCATATATTTTTACAACATCAGTTTGGAGACCATGCTGTGGACATTTTTGTGAGCTCTGTGCTCCCAGCATGGGACCCTCTGTGCATGGGTAGGTGCTCTTAAAGTCCCCTCCTTACATTTCAATATGTCACATAGGATTTGGATACAGTAAGCTAGATATTTGGAGTAAAATGTGTCTCTCGTTAATAGAAAGAAAACCTAGAGCCCCAAGCTTGGCCCAAGTAGGAGGAACATCTGGAAGGGAAAAGTGTCTGGACCATACAGCTTGTTCCTCAGGGTGAATTTATAATATTCCCTTTGTTGACCTGCAATCCCATTACGTTGGTCCCAGGGAGGTACTGCATGCTGCTCCACCTCGGACACCTAGCCCAGGTGAGGACAGATGGCGTCTCCCCAGCTTCCCTGGCGAGGATCTAGAACTGTGCTGTTCAGAACATTGCCACCAGCCATATGTGGCCATTTACATTTCAAATACTTAAACTGAAATAAAATGTAAAAATCAGTTCTCAGTCACAGTGGCCACATTTCAGGGGCCACTAGCCACATGTGGCTGGTGGCTCTGTGTGGGACAGTGTAGCACAAACATCTCCATCATTGCAGTACGGTTTTGGGGACAGATTAGCCACTCTGTGTTACACCTGAGCCCCACGCGATTCTTCCTGGGGAGTCAAGAGACACAAGCTTCTACCCGCTCCTACCTTTCCTAGCCCTTGGTACCACTGCGTGTGGGCAATGCATCATTACACTTTTCCATGTGTGGACCCCGGTGTCTCCCGTATCCTTAAGAGGCTCTGACCCTGGAAAGTGGTGGTGGCATCCGAATGCCCACATCCTTCAGATGAGACCCCAAGTCTTGTCCCCAGGATCTGGGCTGGCCCTTTCATCCTCAGCACAGTGACAGTCTCCTACTCAGCACAACAGCTTCCGCCAACACAGATACACAGCACACACCTACATGTGTGTGCACACGCACATGCAAACAAACCATGGCAGTCTGGGTAAGTGAGAGGTTACTAATGAGTAACAGGAAGGGAAATGGTTCCCAGTTGTTTTCTTGGAGCGGTCTAACGGGAACCCAGCCTTGGAGACTACTAGGTAATGTATGGTGGGGTTAAGCACCGTTTGGTGAGGTATCGTTTCTGAAAGAATAAACTAGTTTTTTGTTCAAGAGGATTTAGAGGTAATGGAAAAAACTTTAGTACTGACTAATTTCTCTGCAGTAAGAAAAAAAAAGTCCAATGTCATTTTCTCAAAATATTTGGAATCCAAGTTTCTGTCTGGCTACAAGCAGCACAATTTCAGGACACGGACTAAGAGGACTGTGAACAGTAGGAAGGCTTTCATGCTTCTGCCAAGAGTCCAAAGGCCAAGCAGGCCCATTACACCTCCAACTTTAAAGGAAGATTTGAAGAGGGAGTGTGCTCCTCGTCAAGACAAACTGAGGAAAATGCAGTGCTTACCACGTGACCATGTTCTGTTCTTGCTAATACAAGAAAACAAGACTCGTTTCTGGAATGTGCACCACGTGCATTGGAGAACTCCGAGGGCAGTGGAAGGGGAGAGGTGGGCTGAGAGGCAGATCATCCTGTGAGAGGTAGCACCCGAGGAGCCTGTGATGGGGAGGGGACAGGCGGAGGGGCCCACCGCAGGCAGGGCGACCCACTCCAGCTGGGCGCCTGCCCCGTCCACTAGACTCCATCTCTGCCTCATTCTCATCCTGGGTGGCCGGGGAGAGATGTGCCATTTGCCTGTCTCTGGAATTCCTGTGCTGCTCAATTTCAGGAGAGATAAAACACCACAAGAGAAACAGTTGGAAGGGTTTGCGAATTATAGAACTTCCTTTCATGATTCAGCCCGACATCAGGAAGTGGAGCAACACGTATGCTATTCCCAAGCTGACTTCACGCCCCCCCCACCCCCGGCCAATACGCATGCGTGATGGACGAGGCGAACACGGGCAAGATTCTTTTACCTGAATTACTGTGTTAGCAAAATAAGTACGTCTCAAAATCAGTGTGTGTCAGGAGGTTTTATTGAAGTGAAAGTGGTTTCCTGAATGATGCCTTTCCTGTTTCTCCTTTAGAATTCTGTGTAAAACTTTGCATTTTTTACTTTGCCCATCTTCCTCCTTTCCATAACCCGTGCTCACTTCAGTGGTCAGCTCTGTTTGGATCAGTTTTGAACCTTCCATGCAGAGACAATAATTCTAGAGCAGTGATGCTCAGTCCCGGCTGCTCATGAGAATCACCCGGAGAACTTAAAAAAAAAAAAAACAATTAGTGCTGTCGGGGCCCCAGCCTTGGAGGTTCTGAGTTAGTTTGGACTAGGACCCCCTCACCAGTACTTAAAGTACCCTGGTGGTTGTCACCTGCAGCCAGGGTAGAGAATCACTGTTCTGGCCCGGAGCTTTGCTATTGAACTTGCTGTTGAAAGCACTCTTCTGTAATTTTATGTGCATACTCAACACCTTGGGCAGCAGCCCAGGCCCTCAGACTTAGACACCCTAGGCTGCAGTGGGCCCCGAGTCTGCACGGATAAGAAGCATCTGGAGTGATTCTGAAGCAGTGTTGGAGGTGTAATGGGCCTGCTTGGCCTTTGGACTCTTGGCAGAAGCATGAAAGCCTTCCTACAGTTCACAGTCCTCTTAGTCCGTGTCCTGAAATTGTGCTGCTTGTAGCCAGCCCTTAGCCCAGCTGGACCTTTTGTCTCTGGGCTGGACACTCTTGCCTCCTCTGGGGACCTCAGCCCTCTCTGTGCTGGCTGGGAACATGGCCCAGGAGAAGTCTGAAGCCCAGTACTTTCCTTCCCTTTATAGGATCCTGGGTAAGAGAGTCCAGGAGAAAAGTCCTCTTTTATTTCTGGAAATTTACTTCATAACTCTAAACATCTCTTCCACTCCTTTATTTATTTATTTATTTATTTATTTATTTATTTATTTATTTTGCTGTACGCGGGCCTCTCACTGCTGTGGCCTCTCCCGTTGCGGAGCACAGGCTCCGGACACACAGGCTCCGCGGCCATGGCTCACGGGCCCAGCCGCTCCGCGGCATGTGGGATCTTCCGGGATCGGGGCACGAACCCGTGTCCCCTGCATCGGCAGGCGGACTCTCAACCACTGCGCCACCAGGGAAGCCCTCACTCCTTTATTTAAATTCTCTACTTCAGGAACATCAATCTTGCATATGTTAGATCTCCTTTGTCCTTCTAGTCGTTTTCTGTTGAATTCTCTCACTCTTTGTTCATCTCCATTTCATTGTTCTCAGGCTACTCCATCCTGTCCACCACCTTCTTCACAATGTTAATGTCTGCTCTCTTTTTGCTGTCTGAAATAGTAGCCATCATTTCTTTCCTGCATTTTCCCCTGATCTCCAGCTTATTTCCCATGACTTTTCTTGCCTTCGCATCTCATCCCCTGCCTTTCATGTCTCCATTTAGAGCTACTGTTTTTTACAGTGACTCTTCTGTGAAGTCCTTTGACTCCATGGCTGTATGTGTGGTTGTGATTTCATATGCCCCTTGGGAAGATTTTCTGGCCAATGTTCATTGTGTGCTACTTGTTTCTCTTGTTGCTTCTCTCCTTTTATTCTTTTAGTGTAATTGGCCAGACCCAGGGTAGGTTCCTCATCTTGGAAATGAATCATGTCAGGGAGCGGCCCAGCATGTGTTCCAGCCTAACAGAGTATTTTCCTCATTTTAAGTAATGCTGTGTGTGTGTGTGTGTGTGTGTGTGTGTGTGAGAGAGAGAGAGAGAGAGAGAGAGAGAGAGAGAGAGAAAGAAAAAGAGAGAAAGAAAAGAAAGGAAGGAAGAGAGAAAGGAAGTAAGGAAGGAAGGAAGGAAGAAAGAAAGAAAGAGAAAGAAAGAAAGAGAAGAAAGAAAAGAAAGAAAGAAAGAAAGGAGAAAAGGAAGGAAGGAAGAATTGCTTAAACCTTTACTTCTTCCCATGGAGGCTGCTAGCCGTTCAGAATTTCCTCTCTACCCTTGGGAGGTGGCTGGCTTCCTCCTGCTCTATAGAAGCTGCACATCTGCAGGCTTTGAGGTCTGCAGCAGCACCTCCGCTTCCTTGACCGTCTTCCCTGAAAGTCTTCATGCTCCCAGGACAAGCCTTTGCTGCATTTTGCTGCTCCCCTTGGGTTGTTGCTCCGGGTGAGAACGGTCTACTACTTCCATGACGTTTCTCTTTCTTGTTCTTTTTGGGGGGTGATTTTAGAGAGAAGGGGGTCGTGACATCTTTACTCTGTCAACATCCAGGCTATCTGATATTTTGATATTTATCATACAGGACAACTTTAGCGTGTTTGGCATTTTTGTCAAACAACTAAGTTTCTACAGGAACAGTTAAGAGCAAACAAATAAACAGAAAATTTCAGAATGACCACAAAAGTTCATGTGGCAGTCTTTGCTTTCTGCCAGCCTCTCTGATCTACCTGGACAACTGGGGCCGTTTTATTGGCTGGTCTCTTGATCTGTTCATTATGTTGATTCATTGGCCACCTGCCACCAACCAGGGATGGTGGCAGGTGTTGAGGCTATAGCTGTAGCCAATATCCTTCTCTGCACTCAAGTTGTTTACAGTCAAGTTGAAAGAAAGATCAGGCCCAGCACCAGGCCTTAATCAGATATAACATCATTTATTCTTCACAATAACCATTTTAAAAATTCAGAAAAGTGCAATAACACATAATTAACAAACACTGCCAGTTTACCATTTTTGCCTTTATTTCTTCTAAAGAAAGAACATCCCAAATAAAGTAGAAGTTGAACCCTTGTTGTGGAGAGTAACTTGCTCAAGGCTGGAGAGCTGGTGAGCAGCAGGCCCCTCTAGGTACAAAGTCTGGTTATTCTTTTATTTACTTTGCTGCACTGCCTTGTGTACAAGGCATTGATTGTGCCATGTTAGCTGTGTGGCTCCTCTACAGCAAATATCAACACCTACGGTAGTAAACCAGACGGATTTTTCTTATGCAATGGACTGCTTTTTAGTAAATGTAAATAAAGCCTACATTTTTGAGAGTGCCGAGAAGCGTCTTGTTAGAGAGCCAAGCAAATAAAGGGAAAGGTGGTTATCAGAAGCTGAGATGAGTTGGGATGTGAATTTTCCAGATGTTAGTATCTCTTTACCCTTGTGTTGATTTTTACAGTAACCCATACTTTTTCATCTAGTTTGTGACCATTGAGGCCCCTTGTGAATATTCTAGAAGTCACTCAAAATGGATAAAGAATGAATCTAAGGCTTATACTTAGCATTCTGCAGGTTCCATATCTGCAAATTCACCTACTCACCGAAATTTATTTGTAACCCCCAAATCAATACCCACGGTGCTTCTGTAGTACTTTGTGGACATGTGCAGAGCAGCAAAATACTTGAGTCACCCGACATGCGTGTTCCAGCTGAGGCTGAATAAGGTGAAGCTCTGCCTTCTAGCCTCAGCTCATCCTATAAACAGTGTCTTTTTTGGGGGTCAGTTGAGTGGTACATTTTTATTTTTGTGCTTTTTGTTGGTGATTTTGCTGTTTAAGATGGCACAGTGCTGAAGTGCTGTCTGGTGTCCTAAGCACAGGAAGGCTGTGTTGTACCTTATGGGTAAAATACATGTGTTAGATAAGCTTCATTTAGGCATGAATTATGGAGCTTTTGCTGTGAGGTCAATGTTAATGAATCAACAGTATATATTAAATAAGGTATCTTTAAATAGAAGCACACATAACACAAGGTTATGTATTGATTGGTTGACGAAAATGTGACCTTAAGCTCTTTGGACCCTAGCCATGTATTTCCCTTAGGAGCAAGGGTTCAATATTTGCTAATTCAGTGTTTGTGGCAACATTATAAAACATAATTATCACAAATAACAAGAAATGACTGTATTTTTTTTGTACATATCAGGGAAATGATTTTTAAAACGCAGTTAGATGTGACTGTTTTTATGAGACATATCTTTGAAAGAAAATAACTATTTTATAATCCAGTGAAAATCTCTTTGCCTTGCATTTTGTATTAGTTAATTAAATTAGCAAGTTCTTCTTGAGCTTCTACTTTGTGCCTGGCACTGTTCTGGTACCAGGAGAACATCGGTGAACAGGTCCAGAGGTCAGATCACAATCATCAAGATTAAAAGTCCTGACACTTCATCAACATGATTTTTGTTTAAATTTGGTAGCAACCCTAGTGAGTTCTCAAAACAAGAGTCTGATTCTCACACGAGTGTTTTCTTATGAGAGAATAGTTTTTCATAGCAGTATTTTTAAGTAAATATCTTTCTCATAACCAAGGACTGATTTTATGGCAAGTTCCCTCCCAGCTGCACAGTTGGAGGCTCGTGATGAAATACTGTAATACACACCCACCAGAAAGTCCTCGTGGCTCACAGTATTCAGACCCCTAGGTCATCATAGGTCATATTGGCACAGGCTGACTCAGAAGGCTGTCAGGCAGAAACTGCTCTGCGCAGCAGGTCAACGGCAGGCATTTCCCTCCAGTGGGGTCTTGACTGCATCATACACCTCAGGTGTAAAGAGACAGGTCCACACCCAGAGCATGCCCAGGAAGCCAGCTATCTCTCTGAACAACACTCAAGACAACTTAAAGGTCCCGCTGGAAACAGGCCAAACCTTTGGTTTTTATTAGATATTTATAGTTCCTCCAGTCCAGATGCAACTTATAAAATAAAATGCTAGTTAGCATGAGCAAAAGTGGTGTTGCCTAAATAGGTGGGCACCACATAGCCAATGGGAGAAGAGCCATCCTCTGGTGGGGCAGAGTCTGTTCTTTAGGTGGGAAATGTTGAATCCAAGCAATTCTTGTGATGAAGGTCATATGTTCCTTGGAGGGTAAAATGTTGGTCATTTTAGCAGTTGGAGGTTTCTGTGAACAAAATACTTTCAATGATATCATAATAGAGATTTTTTTTTTGGTTAAGGCTCTATGTTTTCAAAGTTTCTTGCACCTTATTCTTGATCCTCTCTATCACTTTATGTGCTAGGAGTGTGTTTGTGTCTAGGGTGTTGTGGTCATTCCCACTTTTTCCAGTAAGATCCACAAAATGCAGAGCATCTTTACTGATCATCGTTGCCCTGGGCTGCAGTTGATGTGCCTGAATATAATCATGGGCCCTCGTGTAGTCAGAGTGGTGGCTGATGGGGACAAGCTTTGAATTTGCCTTTAAAGCCCATATTATGGAACATAAGTTTTATGCTCATTTTTTAATATTTTTGCATGAAAAAAAAGCTTACATTTTTATCATGAAAATTTTCTCATATGCAGACACATGGAGAAAAGAGTGTAATGATCATGTGTATACTCATGACTTAGTTATGGTAATATTTTTCCATATTTTTTTTTCTGAAGTGCATTCCAAGTAAACTACAGATATTATAAAATGTCACCCCTAAACACTTTAATGTTCCTTTCTGAAAAAAGGCATGATATCCCCCCTAACACAATTAGCATTAGGTGACATTTGTAATTCTGGCATCGCCCTAGCTTCAGAACCACAGAGACAGGTGAAGAGGAATGTGTGAACACACCATCCTGGGAGTGATTGGATAAGAAAATCTACGTAAGGAGGTCATTTCCAATGGTGAGGGTGTGCACTTAGTTGTCACCCTGCCTGCCACTAGGACACTTATCCTCATGGCCAACCCGGGGCATATACCAGGTGCCAGGCTACGTGCTGTGAGCACTTCACGCAGATTGGCAATGGAATCCCCACACTGCTCTTGGAGGTGGGTTTCACCAAGATTCTCATCTTGCAAATGAGGGAAGCTGAGGCTCAGCTGCGTGGCTTAAAAGCAACAGATCCAGGGCTTCCCTGGTGGCGCAGTGGTTGAGAGTCCGCCTGCCGATGCAGGGGACACGGGTTCGTGCCCCAGTCTGGGAAGATCCCACGTGCCGCGGAGCGGCTGGGCCCGTGAGCCATGGCTGCTGAGCCTGTGCGTCCGGAGCCTGTGCTCCGCAACGGGAGAGGCCACAGCAGTGAGAGGCCCGCGTACCGCAAAAAAAAAAAAAAAAAAAAAAAAAAAAGCAACAGATCCAGTGTTTGGACCCAGGGACTCTGTCTTAAGCTGGGACTCATGAGCCTGTCACAGACCACCTCTCCACCCCATGTATGCAAAGCTTTCTGTGACTCTACAAGAGGGTTCTGCCTAAAATAAGGCACAGAAAATGCTGCTTGACCTTGCTCTTCAGGTGAAAGAGAAAAGTGAACATTGCTGTCAAAACACAAGGCCCTTAATTTTGCAGAGTTATTGTAGTTTTCTTGGTGTAGACCTCAAATGTTGTTAAAGGTTGTGCAGAGGGAAAAAGAAGGGAATTAAGACAGTAAGGACCACAAATTCTCTGTAATTTGGGACAAGATTGTGGTTTATTAATTAGCCATGTAGAAAATAACACTGGTCAATATCTAAATGAGACATATCAAGGTTTTCTAAATATATTGTATTTGGGGGCGTGTGAAAAACAAATATTTCTTTTTCCTTCTGCATTCCAGACCTGCATGAAAAAGCAAAGACCTAATCATTTGAGGCAAAAGTAGTTTAGGACTGTCTCAGAGCTCCTGGGGAGAAAATATGGAAAGGGTGTGCACTGTGTGTCAGAGGATGTTGGGCTCTCTAGTGATTTGGAGTGGACTCAGGACCCCGGAGCACCTGTGGGCTGCCTTAGATTTGAGATGAGCAGTTGGGACGCCCGTCTGGATAAAACTGCAATCACATCTCACTCACTCACTCATTCATTATTCATTTGACAAATGTTTATGGACCAGATAATCACATCTGAATCATTCTTGCATTCATTCATAAATTCATAGGTATGACGTGGTTATGGACCATCTATTATGGAGTAATCACATCTGGATCATTCATTCATTCTTTAATCTGACAAATGCTTATGGACCATCTGTTGTAGAATAATCACATCTAATTACTCATTCATTTATTCATTCATCTGACAAATGTTTGTGGGCCATCTCTAATAGGATAAATACCAGGTAAGGGTGAAAGAAAAGAGACACCATCTTCCAGTTTCAGCTTCAACAAATAAAGAACTTAAAATAGGTGTTCTCACTTTTATTCCTAAAATAAGAAAAAGCTGAACTAATTGTGATTCAGTGATTCTTCTTAGACTATCAGAGAACTGAAGTCTTAGGGCAGATTGTCACCTAGAAATCTGGAAGAGACAGGTGTATTTAGAAACACCAAAACCTGCTTACCTGGCGTGATGCTGCTGGAGCCCTAACCAGACAGGAACTCTTAAATGGTCACTTTGGTGAGGCCAAGTATGGACAAGTTTGAGGGAGAGAAACTCCAATAGGTCACAGTCTCAGAAGCATCTCCACTTTCTTGGGCTTTACCTCTAGAAACCTTGTTTTAAGGGTACCTGGGTTATGGTCTACTTAGGTATGGTAAGACACAAAGCCACAGAAATAACTGTCATGAAGATAGAAGTTTTTATATTAACATATCCCTAGAAATAGCAGGCACAGCATACCATGCAAGGCTACATGGAGAAGCACCAGGTTTGGTCAGGAGGCAGAGGGAGAGGGGAAAATGTCGACAAGAGCCTTTGTTGTGGTTTCTGTGGGAAAGAACAGGTAAGGCAGGGTAAGCAGGCTTGGGATTGGCTAGTTTGAATGATTTCAGTGGGCTATGGTGCATAGGGGCTGTCTCTAGTTGCCTGGTACCTGACCTTGGGATGATTGGGGCAGGCGAATAGTGGCTTGGCATGTAAATGAGGTTGGTGGGGGATTGGTTGTTTCAAATACAAAAGACACACTTGTAGGAGAGCCCAGATGAGAAAAGCAAAAGTCTTACCTACAGAGGACTAAGGATAAGAATTATAGCAGACTTCTCATGAAAAACAATGCAAACAAGAATTGAAGTAGTAAAAGATATGAAGTGTTGAAAGGAAAAAAATAAAAGCAGCAACCTAGAATCTTATATCCAGATAAATTTACCCTTCAAAAGTGAAGGAGAAATAAAGACTTTCTCAAACAAAAAACAGAAAATTCACCACTAGCTGACTGGCCCTACAAAAAATACTAAGAGAAGTTCTTTAGTGGAAGGAAAGTGATATAGGTCTGAAACTTGGATCTATCTGAATAAAGGAAGAACATTATAAAGAAGAGAAAAATAAAGGTAAAATAAAATATTTTGTTTTTCATAATCTTAATTGGTCAAAAAGGTAACTGTTTAAAGCAATAGAAGTAACTGCGTATTGGATGATTATAGCATATGGATACATGAAATGAATGACAGTATTGTCTTAAAGACAGGATGGAGGAATTGGGAATACTGTGTTATGAGGTACCTGTATATATGAAGCAGTATAGTATTATTTGAAAATGGAATTTAAAATGTATTGATATATTGTAAACTACAGGACAACCACTAAAAATTTTTAAAAGATATGCTGGGAAGATATAAAATGGAATCATATAAAATGCTTGATTAAAACCAGAGAAAGCAGAAACAGAGGAGAAAAAAGAACAAATGCAGTGAATTAAAAAATAAAACAGGGCCTCCCTGGTGGCGCAAGTGGTTGAGAGTCCGCCTGCCGATGCAGGGGATACGGGTTCGTGCCCCGGTCTGGGAGGATCCCATATGCCGCGGAGCGGCTGGGCCCGTGAGCCATGGCCGCTGAGCCTGCGCGTCCGGAGCCTGTGCTCCGCAACGGGGGAGGCCACAACAGTGAGAGGCCCGCATACCGCAAAAAAAAAAATAATAATAAAAAAATAAAATAAATAAAACAGATACAGACATTGTAGATATTAATCCAACTAAGTCAGTAATCACTTTAAATGCAAATGGTCTAAACACACAAATTAAAGCACAGAGATTGTCAGAGTGGATCAAAAACCAAGACCCAACTGAATACTGTCTACAAGAAACCCACTTTAAATGTTAAAACCCATATAAAGTAAAAGTAAAGTGATGGAGGAAGATAGTCCATGCTAACACTAATCAAAAGAATGCTGGAGTAGCTATATGAATTTTAGACGAAGCAGACTTCAGAAAATGGAAGATTATCAGGGATAAGGAGGTATGTTACATAATGATAAAGGGATCAGCTATCTAAAGAGACAGAACAATCTTAAACTTGTATGCACATAACAAAAGAGCATCAAAATACAAAAGGCAAACACTGATAAAACCGAAAGGAGAATAGACAAATCCACTATTACAACTGGAGATTTCCATCACCCTCTGTCAGTAATGGATATATGAAGTAGATAGAGAATCAGTACAGATGTTGATGACCTGAGCAGCACTGTCAATCAACTTGATCTACTTGATACTTATAAGATATTCAGTCCAACAATGGACAAATACAGGCATAGCTTGTTTTATTGCATTTACCTTTATTGTGCTTCACAGGTTTTGTGTTTTATACAGATTGAAAGTTTGTCACAACACTGTCAAAAAACTCTACCAGTGCCATTTTTCAACAGCATTTGCTCACTTCATGTCTCTGCATCACATTTTGATAATTCTCACAATATTTCAAACTTTTTCATTATTGTATCAATATCTGTTATGGTGATCTATAAGTGCCTCTCCTTAAGTGTGGGCTGTGCAGGGTTTCTTCCTTCCAAGGAGGGTGGTATAGAAAGGGGATGGGGTGGGAGACAAATGTTAGAGTGGAGAAACCTGACAAACTTCCTTTGCCCAAGGATCAAAGATTAACATCAGTGGTGATGTCACGTTGATAGCATGCACCCTGGTAAGATCTAAGGAGAAGGGAAATTTACCTCTGTTTTCTTCCTCCCCAAAACACATAACCCCCAGTCTAACCATGAGAAAATCATCAGACAAACCCCAATTGAAGCACATTCTACAAACTACTTGACCAGTACTCCTCAAAACTGTCAAGGTTATCAAAAGCAAGGAAAGTCTGAGAACATGTCATGGCCAACAGGTGCCTAAGGAGGTATAACAACTAAATATAATATGGTATCTTGGCTAGGGTCCTGGAACAGAAAAAAAAATACATTAGGTAAAAACTAAGGAAATGCAAAGAAAGTAATAAAGTATGGGCTTTAATTAATAATAAATTGTCACTATTGGTTCATTAGTTGTGAGAAATGTACCATAATCATGTAAGATGTTAATAATAGGGGAAGCTGGATGTTGGGTACATGAAAGCTCTCTGTACTATCTTTGCAACTTTTCTGTAAATCTCAATACATTCTAAAATTAAAAGTTTATTTAAAAAGTAAGAGAGAGAGATGAATAGATATAATCTCGGCCCTCTTCAGGTAGACAGGAATTCATCAAATAATCATGCATGTCTAAGTAAAGGTAAATTAAAATTTAGTTAGGACAGTGGTCAGTATTACAAAACAAAGGCACATGGTACCTTGAGGGGAGCTGGATGGTCTGAGAGCATCCGAGGATGCTGTACAGAGAAAGCCCAGTGGGAGTGAGATCTGAGGGAAGCTGATGTGGATGCTGGGGGACAGGGGCATGTTTATCCTGAGATCAGAGAGTGGACAGTGGTGGATCTTCAGCAGAGAAGTGGTGTGATCAGGTTTTGTTTGAAGAGAGGACGTGTTTGGAAGACTCGAAGATAAGAGGCATGGAATTGGCGATGCATTACTTTGAGGAATTCGTAGGAGAGCACTATCTGAGAGGACTTAGATTTTTGTCTCTAGCCATTACATGGATGGCATCCTTGAGCCAAAGTTCTTGCAAATTCCTGGTGATGCTGATGTTGCAAAAGTTCTGAACTTGCATTTGGATGTGCTGATAGAGGCGCCTTTTCACATCCACCTGAGGGTCTCTAAAGGCAGTAGCTAAGAGAAGGGCTGGCTTCCAACATTGGTCTCCCACTATTACCTGTGTGTTTTTCGGGAAGTAACTGACCTTTTTGAGCCCAATGTCCAAGTCTGTGAATTGGGGGTGACAGTAGCCACTACCTTTAGGGATGTTATGCAGGTCAGCCAATGCCCTACAAGGGAGCTGCTTCTGGTTGTCCTCCTTGTCATCTTCGTCATCATCCTTCTCACAGTCATCCTGGTCGACCTAAACCTCTTTGTGGCTTGGGTTTATCACCTGTAAAATGGTAATGCTTTTTGCATTGAGCTGTCATTTTTGCTGGCTTCAGGTGCAGGTTGGCTACTGTTACTTTTCTGAACACATCCTTGGGAGTCTCCTGGCCTCACCCCTGTAAACCATCCACTGAGCTCCTTCCAGCTTCAAGTGTCTGGAGAGGGTGTCTCTCCATCTTGCCCCCTCACGGATGTTTCTTCACCTTTTCAGAGTGAAGCCTGGCTAGGCTCTTCCCAGCTCTTTTTCCAAGCGTGGGGGATGATGCAGCCTGGAGTGAGAAATTCAAAATCATTCTTCCTGCAGAGTGTGTGGATGTTTAGGAGATGCTTGGGAAGTACCTCCTGACTCAGCTTGAAGGACCTCACCAGAGGTCCTCTGTGGAGTCGTGTCTCCTGCTGGTACCATGAGTGGCTGTCTGCCAGGAGTCCTGGGAGCAGAGTCGGAGAGGGCTGGCACGTGTACTCTGACCCTGCACTTTGGCCTTCCTGTCATAATGACCTGCTTACCTACCTCTCCAGTCTCCAGCCATGAATCAGTATACTGAGTTCTCTGAGAAGGCCTTTCCTAGGATTCCTCTCCTATTTGATCCAGCGTTCAGGTGGAATTTGATACTTATAATGTCCTAGGGCTTTTAAAAATATAAAATAACCAAAGCACTTCCCTGGTGGCGCAGTGGTTGAGAGTCCGCCTGTCGATGCAGGGGACACGGGTTCATGCCTCGGTCTGGGAAGATCCCACATGCTGCAGAGCGGCTGGGCCCGTGAGCCATGGCCGCTGAGCCTGTGCGTCCAGAGCCTGTGCTCCACAACAAGAGAGGCCACAACAGTGAGAGGCCTGCGTACAGCAAAAAATTAAAAATTAAAAAAAAATAATAGTAATAACCAAGATGATTTTGGTATACCCCACCTAGCACTTTAGAACAAAGTTCTCTTAGCAAGAACTCTTGGGAGAGTGCATTTCCTGGCTGGCTCAGCGTAACAGGATCAGCCATTGGTGCAATCTGTTCTGTTGGGTTCCATATCCCTGGGGTGTTCTTTTGTACCCACAAGTGAAGGAGGCTGGTTGCGTGGGGAACTGCACTTCTGCTTTCTGGTTGGTTTGCCGATTTGGGAGGAGAAGTCCCACTTCCCTAATTGCAGACACAGTGCGGAGAGGAAGTACTCCAGCTGGTAAGGCTTGTCTTCTGCTTTCTCTCCATTTCTGCTGTTCTCCCTCTAAATACATCTCTCCATCTTGGGCTTTTTTCCATCCCATACTCCCTCCATGCTGTCCTGGGCTCCTGATTGCAGACCTACGCTTGAATCCAGAAAAGGAAGGTGGGTCAGATGTGTCAGAATCAAGTAAATCCAGAAGGGTGACCTCAGAGTTCTACCCTCTGTGGCTGCCCCCAGGAAGGATACCACACTCGTGCTTCAGTGAGTTCGTGTCCGTGCTCATGTGTTGCGTGTATCCTTCCCTGTAGAGCCAGCCTTCTCCCACTGAACGCATGCCCAGAAGAGCCAGGGCTCAGGTCTTTGCCATTCCTACTCCTTGCCTGCAGTTATTGTATGGTCAGATCATCTCTCTCTCCTTCATAGAACCTTTTGCCACTTGTTTAAGCACTGGGTATATATATGTCACAGGTTTATGAAATCTAAGAATACGATCATAAGCTTCTATAATATTTTGCCATCATGAGTCACTCACATAATTCTTTCACTGACTAGAAAAAAAGTGATGGCTATTTTTAATGTAAAAATTATCTACAGAAAGTAAAACTTTCTGTAGATGATGTAATCCTTTCATTTAAAGGATTTAAAGGCGTGTTTCATTTAAATCAGGTGGTATGGTTTCTCTGGCAGCTGCAGGGTCCCTGTAAATATTGTGTGAATGAGGTGGGGGGACAGGAAAGTAAAATAGTGCCTGGAAGCTAAAAACTTTCTCCAGGCACCACCACAGGGGACAGGAGAGGCCAAGACACTGCGAGGGGACCACGGCCTTGCCAGGAGCTCTGTTCTCTGAGTGGGAAAGGGTCTTGGAAAGTCATCTGAATCAGGACCAGGGAAACTCAGTAATTTTGCTGCCTGTTCAGATTCCCTCTGTGGTTTGCCCATAGGAAGAGAATGCCAGTGAGGGCTCTCAGCCACTTTCAATGTGAGTTCTCTTGTCTATGACTTTGTGTGTTGTTTTTATCTTTCCCCAAAGCAGAGTGGGTGACAAGGTGGCTTTCAGGACACAGTGGCTGAGTGAAGTTCTCAGAGGGGTGGGGGGATGTCCTGGGACCCAATCCGGGGTGACCTGGGCCTCAGCCCACTGACAGCAACCACACTTCTCCTCTTCTGCTTAGGAGAGCATGAGAGGGCATCACCCAGTGACAACTTGGATAGGGTCCCGTGCTCATTGATTCTTCACAAAGTCTAGCTCATTTTTTTTTTTACATCTTTATTGGAGTATAATTGCTTTACAATGGTGTGTTAGTTTCTGCTTTATAACAAAGTGAATCAGTTATACATATACATATGTTCCCATATCTCTTCCCTCTTGTGTCTCCCTCCCTCCCACCCTCCCTATCCCACCCCTCTAGGTGGTCACAAAGCACCGAGCTGATCTCCCTGTGCTATGCGGCTGCTTCCCACTAGCTATCTCTTTTACGTTTGGTAGTGTATATATGTCCAGGCCACTCTCTCACTTCATCCCAGCTTACCCTTCCCCCTCCCCATGTGCTCAAGTCCATTCTCTAGTAGCTCTCTGTCTTTATTCCTGTCTTACCCCTAGGATCTTCATGACATTTTTTTTTCTCTTAGATTCCATATATATGTGTTAGCATACAGTATTTGCCTTTCTCTTTCTGACTTACTTCACTTTGTATGACGGACTCTAGGTCCATCCACCTCATTACAAATAGCTCAGTTTCGTTTCTTTTTATGGCTGAGTAATATTCCATTGTATATATGTGCCACATCTTCTTTATCCATTCATCTGATGATGGACACTTAGGTTGCTTCCATCTCCTGGCTATTGTAAATAGAGCTGCAATGAACATTTTGGTACATGACTCTTTTTGAATTATAGTTTTCTCAGGGTATATGCCCAGTAGTGGGATTGCTGGGTCATATGGTAGTTCTATTTTTAGTTTTTTAAGGAACCTCCATACTGTTCTCCGTAGTGGCTGTACCAATTCACATTCCCACCAGCAGTGCAAGAGTGTTCCTTTTCTCCACACCCTCTCCAGCATTTATTGTTTCTAGATTCTTTGATGATGGCCATTCTGACTGGTGTGAGATGATATCTCATTGTACTTTTGATTTGCATTTCTCTAGTGATTAGTTATGTTGAGCATTGTTGCATGTGTTTGTTGGCAGTCTGTATATCTTCTTTGGAGAAATGTCTATTTAGGCCTTCTGCCCATTTTTGGATAGCTCATTTTTAATCACCGCATCCTTGTGCATAAATCCGGCCTCATGACGAGCATGCCTGTGACTTTGTGCCCTGGTAGAGTGGTGCAGGGTTAACTTTCCCTCCCTGGTGGAGTTGGAGCCGAGTTTTCCTGCCCCGGGCTCAGCAGGCACACTATGGGGGACTTTAATTTCCTTCCCTGGTTCCCTTCGCTGCCGTGGCAGCCAGCAGCCCGGTTTCAGCCCATCTCCTGATTCCCTTCCTCCCTACATCCTGGAGGGAGACCTACTCAACTCCCTTTTCTCTCCGCCAGTCGCACTTGGGGAGTGAAACATTGGATTACGGCAGAGGTTCTCAAACAGGAGAGTGCTTGAAAATCACCAGGAAGTTGTTTAAAATCCAGACTTGCCTTCTCTACCTGCGGGCCTGAGCTGGGTCGGGACCCCCATTTCCAGGGCTGATCCTGAAGTGCACGGCATGGTGAGTTCCCACCTAGAAGCTGCATCTGCGGTGGCCCTGGCCAGTCACACTGGGAGGCGAGAAGAGGTGTAGACAGGAGAGACCCTGGATCTTCACAGTCCTGGGCATGGAAGCAGGGCCCCTGGAACAGAACCCGCCACCCATGAGCCTCTTATGCCTACTCACTGTCTGGAGGCAGGAGGTCCCCTTTTTATTCCACAGGGCACCCAACAAAATGATTTGCTCTTAGTAGATGCCCAACAAACATCCTGAATGAATAAATGATTCATATTTTAAAGTTAAATTCACTATGGTGGGCTGGTGGCTTATCTGTAACCAAATATGTTGAGAGTGAATGTTTATGTTAAGAGTTAACGTTTATGTAGGCATGATATCAGTGAGTTGTGCTAATTAGGTCGAGGGAGCAATATTAGGTGGACATAGTAAAGAGGTTCTTGAGCATCTCTCGTGTAGTCTGAATATCCAGATGTTGGTGGTTGAGATACATCAGTCTTTCCTTGATGCGTTTTCAGGACCTTCAGGGTTTTTGAAGGCAAAGCAAAAAATCTCGGTTTTGAAGGCTTGGATAATGTTTTCAAGTATTGGAACAGCCCCTGTGTTTCTAAATATTAGTGAAACATCATGTTCTTGCCAGCCTTAGACTTACTTTCTGTTTCTGAAATGTGTGTGTCTGTATCTAAGAAACTGTGCTGTACCACAAATGCAAAGCGGGGGCCACTCCACAGAAGTCACGAAGTATGTTTCTGCCTTGGAAGACCAGGTCTGCAGCAGTATGACCGGCCCAGCAGGCCTCAGGGGGCCTGGGGACAGCCCTGCAGGAGGCCAGCTGGTGTCACTCAGGAAGCCGGGTGGACGTCGGGCCAAATCAGGCTGGGTCCTTGGGTTCTGTTTCTCCGTGTTGTGGCTGCAGATGTGTTCATGAGTTTTCTTTTTTGGCAGCAAAACCCTGTTGCAGAAGGCAGCGCCCAGGGCCCTTTGCAGACTGATGGAGGGCAGTTGTCTGCAGGTGCTGTTTGGGGTGGACCTGCACCATCTGCATCTCCCTTTGCCTGGTCATTTCCTGTAACTAATCAGCCAGTCCCTGACTGACCCAGGAAGAACCCTTCTCCCTCTGGGCCGGGCTCTTTCCTCTTTCTTATGAAAATCAGTCAAACCCACAGATGAAGTTTTTCCTTTTACCAAAGTCCTGGTACTTAATTTTCTCAGCTTCTACCCGCAAAGGAAATTCCCAGGCAAATTTTATCAGGGCTGCTTTGCATTGAGGTGGCTGTGTGGCTTTGAGCATGATAAGCCAAGATATATTTTTGCATCTTCCTGATTTTGTTCCCCTATATGGTAGGGCAATGGCAGAAATTGTCCCCAGATGTTGTTTCCCCAGGTTACCATTTACTTCTTGCCACTGTCACCTCAGTCCACATTATGTGGGGAAACTGTGGCCCAGTGATGAGAAATCAGCCACCTTTAATGTGCTAAGCGCTGTTGAAATGTTCTCCACAGGAAGTAGAAAGGGCTGAATCCTGTAGTCGAGAGGACAGCACCTGCAGGAGCCATGGTTTGATGGGTCTTAAGAAAAGCAGAAGCCTTGAAGCTCAGGTCTGGGCCAGTGATAACCAGGGCAGATAGGGTTTTAAAAAAGAACTTGAAAAAGAATAGACACATGTATATGTATAACTGAGTCACTTTGCCACACACCTGAAATTAATGCAACATTGTTAATCAACTCTACTACAATATAAAATAAAAATGTATTTAAAAATATGGAGAAAAAAAGAAAAAAATGTATATAAGTAAGCAAATGATCATTTTGTAGCTGAAATTTTAGCATTCAAGTGTTGGGATTTTTATGGAATCTATGATTAAGGTATACATTATTATTCAATAAAAATATTCTACACTCTTAAAAAAATTAAAAAATTAAAATTAAAAAAATTAAGAAAAATTTTTAAAAAAAGTACAGAGACATAGGCTACCTCTTCTGGTTCCATGCCAAGTTTAAAAGCACTGAAATGAACACAGATTTAGAGAATAAGAATAATACATTTAAGAGCACGGTCTTATATTAAGGCATCATCATGTATCAGCCCACGAGGTGGGGGCTTTTTGGGGCAGGTTGGGGAGAGTGGAGGAAAGTCACTTATAGTCGATCCTCATTATTCACGGATTCCATTTTTATGAATCCACCGTCTCACTAAAATAGATTTGCAACACCCACATCAATACTCACCACACTTGTGTGGTTATTTGTGGACACACGCAGGGCAGTGAAAAACTTGAGTCGCCCAAGACGTACATTGCCCGCTGTGGTTGAATGAGGAGACACTCTGCCCTCTTGTCTCAGCTCATATGCAAACAAGGGTCCTTTCCATGGTCTGTTTAGTGCCAAGTGTGTTGTATATTTCTGTGCTTTTCTTATTTAGAAGAGCCCCAAGCATAGTGCTGAAGTGCTCTCTGGTGTTCCTAAGGGCGAGAAGGTTGTGATATGCCTTACAGAGAAAACACGTGTTAGATAAGCTTCCTTCAGGTATGAGTTATGGTGCTGTTGGCCGTGAATGCAATGTTAATAAGTCAACAATATATATGAAATAAGTTTCTTTAAACAGGAACACACCTGAAACAAGGTTATATATTGATCTGTGGACAAAATTGTCGTGGACCAGAGGCTCGCAAGAACCTAACCCAGTCTTTCCCCAGGAGCAGTGTTTCAGCATTTGGATATTCATTGTTCACAGTGCCTTTGTAGAGCCTAACTACCGCCACCAAAAATGAGAGCTGACTATGCTTTGTTTTATGCATTAGATGAACAGAGAAGAGAGGCAAGGGTAGCAATATTGACATAATGGAGAGAGGAGGAAGAAGGGAAGGAGAGGATGCTGTGTAGGTGTGTGAGTTACAGTTGTCACAGATAGGAAATTCATCTGAACTTTGGCATCTGCCTCATCCTGGTTCCCAAGCCTTGCAGGGCTTGGAGTCAGTGCCTCTGACAGTCTTCAGCGGGTAGAAATAGGGAATGAAGGAAGGTGGACTGAGATGGCAGCTCCTAAGGACACTCGCCGGGCACAGGTACTTCATTTCCCTCCCTCCTGACCTTAGGGGTTTATATCCTCCTCTTCCTCCCTTCTCAGTACCAGAAACTTTTATTTGGACTCTGCCAGAACCCAGCCTCTAATTACTTCCCTCACTCACTCCCCAGATTTGGGGGCCTTGTTTGTCAACAAATCATTCCAATATTTATGAAGCACCTTTGTTTCTCTCATGTGACCCTATTCCACATGTGGCATTAGTTATCCATTGCTCCATAACAGATTACCCTCCACTCAGTGGCTTGAAACAGCAATAATCATTTAGCATCCCTCACAGTGTCTGTGGGTCAGGAATCTGAGATGGGTTGGCCTGGCTCAGGGTCTCCTGTGAGGCTGCAATCACATGTGCTGCATAGTCTGAAGGCTCATTGGGCCTAGAGGACCCTCTTCTGAGGGTGGCAAGTCCATGCTGGCTGTTATCTGCAGGCCTCAGTCCCCCAAAGAGCTGCTTGAGCATCCTCACGACTTGGCATCCGGCTTCTCCGAGGGTGAGAGACCCAGGGACCAGGGGAAAACTGTAAAGGCCTTTACAGGCTAGGCTCAGGCAGCCCACACTCTCACTGTGCAGGCAGCCCTCAGTCAGTGTGGGAGGGACCACACGAAGGCCTGGAACCAAGAGATGAGGATCCATGGCGGCATCTAGGAGGCTGCCTGCCATGTATACATTCTATAATAATTCTCTACCGAGCTTTGCAGGGTGGAGGCCCATTCTTAGGGTAGCCTCTGTTCTAGGCAGCAGGGAACAATACAGTAAACTTACTGATCCTTATGGAGTATCTATTCTAACGGCTTTCAGGATGCAGACAAGGAAACAATAGGAGGTTATGAAGCTGAGGTGGGTGGGCATGCAGAGCCCAGCCCCCCTTCATCACGTTGACTTCACTCTGGTTGTCCTCTGCTGGGGACGAAATTTCCTTCCACCTGAGTTGTGGGTTCCAGACAGCTTTTTCAGCGACTAGCCTAGATGTGAGCAGCTGTACCTGGTCTTTCACTCAGGCTGCCCCCAGAAATGTGACTTTTGAAAAAAAAATTCGCTCAAATCTTATCTGAAACATTTTGTTTATGATGGCAAGCCTGGGCTACTCCTCTTCATCTATGAAACTGCTGTCTGATAAACTAGAACTTAGTGATATTTTCCAAGCTAAATGCATTTTAAAGGGCAAAGGTCACGCAGGCAGCCTTGGTTCTGGGACTGGGGAAGTGCACTGTGAGAGTCTAGTTGGCAGAGGAGATTGTAACATGTCAGGAAGTGCAAAAGGATACAGTACTGCTTAAATCAAACGAGGAAGACGTGAGAGTGCTAGTTGGATTCAAGGGGCTCATGGTCGGTCACAGGAATTCGTTTCTGCCGGCTCTGGGAGGGCTGCTGGTGGGGCTCCTGGGGGGTGGGGGCGGTGGGCAGCCAGAATCAAAGCCCAAGGATGATATAGGCTCTATTCTAGATGTAACTCCTCAGAGTGCATTGAATGGAGGATGAAGCCTTACCTGACTGGGCAGGATTTTAAAGTAAGAAAACATTGTCTGTGGTTCCATTCAAGCCTCCATCTTGCCTTTGTGAAGGTGTCTACTGGGGATGCGTGCACACACACACACAGACACACACACTCTCCTTTCCAGTGTGGGCTGCCCATACCTCCCCTTCACCCTTCCACCATGAACCACTCCTTCTTTCTTTTATTCGGAACTCCCACTTGTGAGGTACCAGTTGTCATGGAAACCCCTCCACACTCTCCATCATGACTGCGGTGAGTTACGGCGACTTTGGTGCCACCGTCGTCACTCTCACAGGTGAAGAACTGTGATGCTAATGTGCCCAGGTCACACAAGCTGGGATGGGACACCAGCCTGTCTGGCTCCCAGACTCTCTCTGCACCCCTAGCTCTCCTCCAGGGTCAGCGCACATTTACCTCCACGGGGCTCTGATCCTTTCCACCCCTCCCTGTCCTGTGCTCAGAGTGAGCATGGTAATAAATTCGATAGAGGGATATTCATTTATCTAATTTATTGGTGAAGGTGCTCGAGCAATGGAAGGAACACATCAGAGTTGTGGGCAGGCCAAACCGCTAACACAGTGGCTTCCAGTCAAGGGACATTTGGGGACACTGCCCCCAGGAAACATTTGGCAATGTCTGGAAATGGTTGCCATGATTGGAGAATGGGGGGAAGCTGCTGGCATTTGTGGCCAGAGGCCAGGATTGCTGCTACCCCAGCCTATAGTGGACAAGACAGCCCCCAGGGCAGAGAATGATCCAGCCCAGATGTCAAGAGTGCCAAGGTTGAGAAGCCCGGTGCTGATGTAATGAAATGTGACAGATGGAAATGGGTGAGACCAACAAAATGAGTGTGAGAGGGGCAAATGCAGCGGTCTTAGTGTGTAAATCAAGGGTGGGGGACGTGCTTTGACCACATGTGAAAAGGGCGGCTTTTCATTTGCCAGAAACCCAACGTGGATACTGGAAGCTGAGGCCACCCATGGCTGCATTTGTGGGCTACCGACAGCAGCCCAAGAGGGGCCTGTGCACTTGTGTGTTTAGATCTCAGCGGTGGTGGCATTGAAGCCAACTATACCTTTAAGAGTGTCTTGGGCAAATTGGAATTGTGTGGGTCTCGAAGGAGGTTGGACACATGTTCTCCGAGGTTCTCTGACTCTGCAACCATGCTCTTCACCTGGGCAAAGCAGCGGCTGCACAGTGAGAGTTTATATTTGTAAAGCAATGGCATTATTCACTGTAGAAACTCTAAAAAGGAGAGATCAGCAGGTTTCCATTTAATAGGTATTTTGTGAGCCCCTGGGAAGCCCCTAAGTGTTGGGGATGCAGGTCGATACTTCCAGACCTTGGACCTTACCTTGTACGAGGGCAGGCTTGTGGTGAATGTGATGCAGGAAATAAACCTTTTCAGGAGATAAAGATGAACCGGGGCATGAAGCCACCTTAGACTCGGCCATCAGCATGCGCCCCTCTGAGGAGGTGACATGAGCTGAAACCACAGGCCTGAGAAGGAGGAAACCAGCCATGGGGGAAAGTACAGCGGCTGGGACAGGAAGGAGGGTGGTGTGGCTGGATGTGGTGAGCACGGGTGAGATGGGTAAGTGGGCAGGTTGAGGAGGGGGCTCAGGCCAAACCAAGTAGGGCTTGAAGGCCAGAGGAAGAGGGTTTGGGATGTGTCTGGGAGAGGGAGATGGCTTGCTAGCATCACTCTGCCTGCTGTGTGGGGAATGGTCCACGAGGAGCGCTGCGCGGAAGGGAGAACTAACGGGTAAGACTTCCATCCATGTGAGTGAGAGATGATGGACCTTCTACCCAGGGAATGTCAAGGGAAAAAGAGAGAAGACATGGCTTTGGGATATGTTTTAGAGGAAAACTGATAAGAGATCCCTGGAGACCAGCTGGTCCAACCTCCTTTGAGATTCCCCAACCCATGATGGAGCCCATTGGTCTCTGAATGGAGCTCACTGCTTCTCAAAGGGACATGTTCCAGGGTGGCCTGGACACATCTGAAAGAAAACATGTTCTTTTCTGAGCTAGTGGATTAGACATGCATGATGAGTGAAAAGGAGGGATCCTGAAAGTCTCTAGGGTCTCGTCCTGAGCAACTGGTTAGAGTTGGTGTCATTTCCTCAGTTAGGAGGGGCTCAGGGAGGACCAAGCATGAGCCATTGAAAGTCCCACTTTAGGCACCTGAAGGTTGAGTTACCCTTTAGATGTTCAGGTGGAAACGTCAGGTAAGCAGCGTTTAGGTCAGGAACTCAGCCTGGAGAGATGGATGTGGGTTCCACGGGCACGTCGTTGGCAGTGGGGCTATGTGCCGGGAGAAGATGCAGCTGAAGACCCAACACTGGGTTGCAGATTAAACGAAGGAAGGAGCCGTGGACTGGGGAGGGGTCGGCCAAGAAGAGGGACTGACCCACTGAAGTGGGAGTGCTGGGTGGCATCCAGCACTGCTGGGAGGTCAAGCAAGATAGGGCCAGAGGAGTGGCCTTGAGTTTGGCCATTTAGAGGTTGGTGACATTGGCAAGAGCATATTCATGGAGTGTGGAGTAAAGGCCAGGCAGAGGACAGTAGGCAGAAGAGGATGCGGCAGTGCAGAGGCTTTGGCAGAAAATACAAAAGAGGCCAATAAAAGCAGCCAGGGTCCTTCCTCCATACCCACTGTCCTCTCAGACTTTCTGTCTCTTGTCTCACTCTCTCGGTATATGTTATTACATACTTGGGTACATATAACCTTTTAAAAACAAAACTAGATTGCTCTGGACACATTATTTTGAAAGCTGCTTTCACTTAATCATACTGTTACCAAGTCCAAGATCGACGTACGACAGGCCAATACATTGAGAGATGAGGTCCTGGGGCAAGGAAAAGCAACTTTATTCAGACCGAGAAGATGGCACACTACTGTCCCAAAGAACCATCTTACTGGGGTTTGGATGCTAGTTTCTTTTCTAGAGCAAAGAGGGGGAGGTGAGGAGGTAAAGTAAAAAAGGTGACACTAAGTTGTTGCAAATATTTCCTGGTTCTGACCAGACTCTGCAGGCAATGTGTTAATTTCTTCTTTTCCTGCAGCCATTCACAGGTGGGCCTTGTCAGGATATTTCCTGTGAGCTAAACGAAGGTATTTTAGCTTAACACTCAGGCATAGGAGGCAGGGTTCCCAGAGATGGGCCATTATGTGTTCTCTAAGCGATGGGCAACATCCCTTTAGTGATTAACTTGTAGCAAAAGCAATAGAATACAAAGGTTAAAGTAAGAGAAACACATCCAATATGGAGTCAGATTTGTTCTTCCCTATTACGATACCTATTAATCAACAAATATTTTTGACCACCTGCTGTGTGCCGAGACAGGGCAGTGAACAAAGGCATCCTCTTCTCACCTCTCAGAGCTGGCGCTCTGGTGCGGGGACTGAGACAAGAATCCAATTCAACAGCAAGTTACAGTGTGTTAAAGGGTTGTTACCCATGGAGGTGTGCTCTGGAGAAAAACTAAGCCAGGAAGGGAGATAGGCTGCCCAGGCATCACAACATTATTTCATGTTATAAAACATTTTTCTAGTGGGAAATCCACCTCGAACCTGTGTCATAAAAAGGCCCCAGGGCTTCCCTAGTGGCACAGTGGTTGAGAGTCTGCCTGCCGATGCAGGGGACACGTGTTCATGCCCCAGTCCGGGAAGATCCCACATGCCACGGAGCGGCTGGGTCCGTGAGCCATGGCTGCTGAGCCTGTGCGTCCGGAGCCTGTGCTCCACAACGGGAAAGGCCACAACAGTGAGAGGTCCGTGTACCGCAAAAAAAAAAAAAAAAAGGCCCCCGAAAGCAAATGATGCTGTAATGTTATTTTTTTTAATTGAAGTATAGTTGATTTACAGTGTTGTATTAGTTTCAGGTATACAGCAAAGTGATTCAGTTATACGTATATATTCTTTTTCATATTCTTTTCCATTATGGTTTATTACAGGACGTCAAATATAGTCCCCTGTGCTACACAATAGACCCTTGTTGTTTATCCATTCTATATGTAATAGTTTACATCTGCTAGTCCCAAACTCCCAATCCAACCCTCCCCAATGCTGTAGTGTTTTGAGGTGCTCACTTGGCAATAACATGAAGCCTCACCTTACTCAAGAGCTACCTGTGCACCAGCCGAGGCTGTGGGGGCATTTGGGGAGGAGTTGGGGGGCCTGGTCCATGGGGACCAACGGCCTCTTTAGTTTCTCAGTTTTGAGCTTTGGAATAAAGCTGATTTATCACAATAAAGTGATTTCACAGATGACGAAAAATAACTGGGAATGTTGAAATAGACAAAAAAAAAAAAATAATAAGTAGCAAGCTCTAGGCACTGTTGAGGAGAGTATTATCCCTGTGTGTGTTAAACAGAGTTTGAGCTCCAGACTTTCCCTGGGGTCCAAAGAAAAGGAAGATTTAAGCAGTGCCTGTGAGCAAGTGTGGACAGAGAGGGGGCCAAGTCAACGGGCGTGTGGAGGGGAGTACACAGCAGAGCGGGGAAGCTGCTGTCTGTACTTATTTACCATAGTGAGCGAGAGCTACTGTCTGAGGAACAGGGCTGAGAGCAGCAGCGCGGTGACACAGATTCTGTGGCCAGCGGCTGCAATGAAGGTGACCATCTCCCGTCACCGTGGCCTGTGTTGTGGAGAAGGCCCCGGGTGGGCAGTGGTGGGAACCGGTCCTCAGAAGGCATAAGCAGGGCATCGCAGATGTTGTTCATCCCCCAAATTAAATAGCCCAAGAATGTGCCCTAAGCTGTCCTTGCAATAAACCATATCTACTGTCAAAACCACCACCAACGGCAACGGCCCAGTGCATTTTCTCAGGCCCTCACCCAGTGTCACCTCCAGCACAGGAAATCACACCATTATAAAAGGGCTGCTTGGGCTTCCATGGTGGCGCAGTGGTTGAGAGTCCGCCTGCCGATGCAGGGCACACGGGTTCGTGCCCCGGTCCGGGAAGATCCCACATGCCGTGGAGTGGCTGGGCCCGTGAGCCATGGCCGCTGGGCCTGTGCGTCCGGAGCCTGTACTCCGCAACAGGAGAGGCCACAGCGGTGAGAGGCCCGGGTACCGCAAAAGAAAAAAAAAAATAAATAATATAATAAATAAATAAAAGGGCTGCTTGGCCAGGCACTGCTGACACTGAGGGCAGCCAGGCCTCTTCCCTCCCAGGGAAGCCAGAGAGGTACCACCTGCTTAGGGGTGAGTCTGACATGCACCATCAGAGCCATTCAGGAGCATCCCGCATGGGCCTGGAAGATGGGCCTGGCAGGCTGCCTTTCCGCCTGTCTTCTATCTTGTCACGTTGGTTCGCTTCAATGTGGGATTCACGTCAGAGGGCCAGCACCGATGTAAATCTTAGTGGCAAACGGATGAATTTTAAAAATGATAGTTGTTAAGGTTTATGTAAATTAAAAAATATTTGTAAACACTTACCATATTGTTTCTGAAGACTTACTGTTGAGGCCAATGGTGGGTGGCAGCTCTGTGAGAAGTCCCAAGCACTAGGGACAGCTGAGATCGAGGGTGCATCTGGGGCAGGTGTGCAAGATGGTGTGTCCCTCAAGCAGAGTGGGTGTGTGAGCAAGGAGATAGGAGGGAACAGCCGCGGCCTGCGGACCGAGCCTGCTAGGAATGAGGCTGATAGGCAGAGAGGGATGGGGCAAGCTGCAGGGAACTGTGAGCCTATGGGGCAGATGAAGCAGAATAAGAGGGGAGGGGATGGCAGGGCAGCGGGACATCAGTGCTTACAGCAGTGCAGCTGGGAGTGATGCATTAGAAAGGGCAGTGGTAAGAGATACAGAGGGAACGGAACACACACCACAGCCATTTGGAAAACCAGCCTGAGAGAAAGCAAGGACTCTTGAAGGACTCTGGGTTCCTGGCTCAGGGAGGGCCTGGGCTGAGGAAGGCAGGCGGGTAGTACATGGAGATCTCAGCCTCAGATACGGTCAGGGGCCCAGCATCAGCATCACCCAGATTGTTGGCACTGCAGCTCAGCTGGCCCCTGCGCTTAACAGAGTTCAGGTGATGTGTAGGCACGTGTAGGTTGGAAAAGTGCTGGCCCGCAGGGGACAGGAGTTGGAAGTGCAGGTGGGTTCACTGTGCAGACAGATAGGTGAGGCCCTGGAAGACCCACTGCAGGAACAGAGCGGAGCATGATAAAGGAGGCCAGGCCCTCACTCTTTGGGAGATGGGGCGGGGGGGGGGGGGCAGGGGCTGAAACTGTAACACAAATGGCATAGAGGGATTAGCCTGAGAAGAAGAAAGAAGCAGAAGGGAACTACTGCTCCCCAAAGACACATCTACTCACCATCTTTCCAGGGATGTCTTTTGGTTAATAGCAGATGTCTTTGCTTTAAGAGCAAATATGGATGGTACTTTTAAGAGAAAACAGGGGCTTCCCTGGTGGCGCAGGGGCTTCCCTGGTGGCGCAGTGGTTGAGAGTCCGCCAGCCGATGCAGGGGACACGGGTTCGTGCCCCCGTCCAGGAAGATCCCACATGCCGCAGAGCAGCTGGGCCCATGAGCCATGGCTGCTGGGCCTGCGAGTCCGGAGCCTGTGCTCCGCAACGGGAGAAGCCACAACAGTGAGAGGCCCGCGTACCGCAAAAAAAAAAAAGAAAGAAAGAAAACAAAACCTTGATGGAAGATGAATGTTTAGAGACTTTGACAAAGAAAAATTAATGATTGATAGTCAAATATTAAGAGAAGCAAATGAGAAAATTATTTGTACAATCAAATTATAATAAAACCCATGTCTTTTGGGGGACTCACTCAGGAATACTGATTTGGCAGTATTGCCTGGAGAAAATTCTGTTACCTCTACCAGGCAGGCACTATGTTCTACTGTCTTTTGTAAGGTGAGTCCTGTTGAGAAGAGGCTGTTTCACATAATCATGTGTGTGTGTATCTGTGTCTCTGTATGTGTGTGGTATGTGGGTCTGTGTGTGTTTCTTTGGGTGTCTCTGTGTATGTCTGTGTGTGTAACATGAAGGGGTATGTGCTTTGCTCCCTAGATGCACAGATGCAGTCATCTAGATACTTTACCATTGATGACAAGCCCCTTTTGGACTGGCAATATAGATCCTCCTCATCTACAACCACAAATGATCAAACAGTCTTCCTGTCAAATTACATTCACTGCCTTCACACTTCCCCTCTGAAGCGTGTGTCTGTTTAGTGCGAGAAGTATCTGTTTTTGGTGACAGGTGTCCTCATCACATGTGGAACCTGCACTATTTCTTCGATACTGTTCCGGCGGATGGTACAAGGCGGGTGCCAGGAAGTGGTCTGGAGGAGGGTGGGAAGGGGACAGTGTGTCTCTGAGGCCTGGGGCTCTGGGAGGAGGGCACTTTCATGCCTCAGGGCAGCCACTTGCCCGTCCTACCTCCTGGCCGGAGGTTTGACATATATAAACGTGGCCAGTGCTCAACTCTCTGGTGTCCAGCTATAGCGTGTGACACAGTAGACCCTCAATGTCCACGTAGAAGGAGTCCAGTGACGTCTTCACTGCACATAACTCTGACCAGCGTGAGTGTTCTTGACAACTCTCTGCATCTCCAGAGAACAAGGGGCTTGTCTGGGTTCTGCCCCTGTGCCCCACTGACTGTCAGAGAGCTCCTAAGCCCTGTTTTGCAAGGGGACTTCTCTTTCTAGTTTGTCTCTTAGCATTCTCTGTCCCCCCCGCCCCCCCCCCCCACACACAAAAGATTAATTTGACTGCATGGGTCCAATGCTCTGTTTCTTGGTTCAGTATTGAGAGGGTGTGTTTGGAAATGTAATGGTTATGTGGGCAGAAACGACGGGGGCACAGTTGGTTCAGGCTCTCGACCCGAGTCCCAGAGGGAAGAGCTGCCGCCGGGCAGGAGGACTTGCGTCCTTATCTGGAGGGTCAGTGCTCTAACAGCGTCCTGCCGCTCAGCTCCTGACCTCCGCCCCGTCTTTGTTTTGCCAGGTGGACACGTGAGGGGAAGGCGCAGGGATGGGCGACAGCGCTAACCACCTGCCCTTCTTCTTCGGCAACATCACCCGGGAGGAGGCAGAAGACTACCTGGTCCAGGGGGGCATGAGCGACGGGCTCTACCTGCTGCGCCAGAGCCGCAACTACCTGGGCGGCTTCGCCCTGTCGGTGGCACACGACCGGAAGGCGCATCACTACACCATTGAGCGTGAGCTGAACGGGACCTACGCCATCTCGGGCGGCAGGGCCCACGGCAGCCCCGCCGAGCTTTGCCACTACCACTCCCAGGAGCTGGATGGCCTCATCTGCCTCCTCAAGAAGCCCTTCAACCGGCCACCCGGGGTGCAGCCCAAAACCGGCCCCTTTGAGGACCTGAAGGAGAACCTCATCCGGGAGTATGTGAAACAGACATGGAACCTACAGGTGGGCAGCAGCCGGTCCCCTGGCAGCGGTGGCGGGGCACGGTGTCGTGTGCGCGCGGGCCCTGGAATGCCACACGGGCACCCAGTTGCATGAGAGGCATGCAGTGGTGCCTCAGATAAGCAACCTATTCCTTAGTCATCAGCGTGGGCCCCCAAATGCCTCGCTCCAAGAAGACAGCCTTTCCTCTTTTGCGGTCACCCTTGAGAGGGTGGGCCCCTCCTGTGCCAGCCATGTGGGTTTCTCCACCACAGGAAACCACTGTTACCCAACTCGTGCTGGGCCCTTTCAGAGAGGCATCACAGGCATATACTGGTTTTTATTTACCCAACAGGGTCATACTGAACACTGATTGGCACTTGATTTCACCCCTTCATAATATCTCTTGCAGAACTTGCCATGTTGACAGATGCACAGCTACATCAGCCTGTTACTGGCTGCCTGATGGTCCGTTCTGTGCACCATAATTTATTTTACTAGTACCTATTGATGGACACCTTCATGGTTTATAAATAACGCTGCTAGTGACATTCTCCTAATGCTTTACGCAGCATCAGCAGGATAACCCTGAACAGGTTGGATTTGCCACAGTGAAGGATTTGGACATATTGACAGGTTGTCATCCAGAAAGGTCCCAGAGGTTGTGACAACTTACATTCCTGCCACACTCTCAAGAGCACTTGATATCAGGAGCCACCAGGCTGGCTGATGGTCTCCTGCTCAGACCCACGTGTTCAACCATTTCCTTGTGTTTCCTGGATGTATGTTTCCTATATATCCATGTGGATGTATGACAGTACAGGCTTTCTGAGGATTCTATACACCGACTTCTTGACTCCTTTAATATGTTCTGCACTGAATTCAGTCTTGCAAACAGATACTATGTATTCAGTATTTTTCATCAGTATTCATTACATAAGTCTTAGACCATCTTTTTACTCTTTTCTTAAATCAGATTTATTGAGGTGTAATTTACACACCGTGAAATTCATCCTTTTTAGGTATATGGTTCTATGATTTTTTGACAATCACAGGGCATCATGTAGCCCCCCACCCCAGTCAAGACATGCAACAGTTCCATCACCCATCAAGCATCCTCATGTTCACCCCCAACCCCAGCCCCTGGCAACTCCTCATCTGATTTCTGTCCCTATAGTTTTGCCTTGTCCAGAATGCATATAAATGGACTCACACAGCATGTAGCCTTTTCAGAGCAGCTTCTTACACTCCACATAATGCATTCGTGAGTCAGCTGTGTGTCAAGGGTCCATTCTTTATTATGGCCGAGTAGTATTCCACACCCTTTTGCTTTTGCCCTCTGCTCACTTTGAATCGGATGCCTCTCTGGTACGTAACTATTACTGCTTTTGTTTTTCATTCCATCTGTGAAGCATGACAAAATTTTCAAATTCACCTTCCCTTCTGCCTTCCCTCCCCACTTCCATCTCCTCGTGTGGGTTGGTTATGTTTTTATTTTCACTTCTGATTCTTTTTATAACTTGGAATAATCAACTCAGGTTGTTTATTTACTACTGTGAAAGATATCTATTTCTCTCCCACTAAGAACAGTTGAAGAAGCGAATTTACCCAGCTGTCAGCCTTTTTCTCATTTTTGTTTTCCATGTTGTCAAGGTTTATCTCCTCTTTCTGTGATCACATCTCTTGCAGTTACAGGCAGCAACATGTGTAAGTGCTCAGAGTGAAGCCTTGTAGAGGCAGACAGATTGTTATTATGTGATCAGGGTCTAACACAGAACAATCAGTTCTAGGAGGCGACTGATTGGAAGAGGGCAGGAAGACCATTCTCTAGACCTCATGGATTATACCAGATGGTTTCTAAAGCCCAATGTGGCTTTGAAAGTGCCCACCTCTGTATCCTAAAATCTATTTTGTTAGTTATATACTTGAAGGCACTTAAATAATATATCAGATCTATTGGCTTTATTTATTGAATGAACATACAAACACATAAATAAATGTGAGTCCATTTTACCATGTCAGGACTTAGGATAGATTGGAAATGCTTTCTGCGTCTTTCTCGTCACTTTCACTTGCTATGGCTTCACTCTCTTCTCCTCGTGGCAGGGTCAAGCTCTCGAGCAGGCCATTATCAGCCAGAAACCTCAGCTGGAGAAGCTGATCGCCACCACAGCCCATGAAAAAATGCCCTGGTTCCACGGAAAAATCTCTCGGGATGAATCTGAGCAGATCGTCCTGATAGGATCAAAGACAAATGGAAAGTTTTTGTAAGTATTGTGTCTTTTCCCTTCACCCAGTAGCTCCAGGCCTGCTTGGACAGTTAGTGGTAGCTCAGCTTCCCCATCCCTGGAGTCCTGGTGACCCTGGGGTGGGGATCATGTGCTATCATCAAAACACGTGTGTTGGTTGGCTGCACAGGCATCTCAAATTGAAGCCATCTCATGGAATTCAGCATTTGTTTTGCCCAGTATGGCCCCAAAGTGAACACTTTTCTTGGGCACTGAGGGACATCATTGAAGAATATCTATTCAGCCACATATTCTGCTTTTAATGACAAACATGGGATGCGTAACACTCTCTGTGGCTATCCATCCAAGCTAAAGATACAGCACTGTGTTTGCTCACATTTGCCCCAGGATCTCAGACTTTTCTTCTCTTTTTACTTGGGGAGAAGTACCAATAGGATGGATAATAAAGAAAATTTGCTGGGAGTCGCTCATATGAAAGGTTAGTGCAGGAACTTGATCACAAGCAGGTGTGCAGACTCTGGCCTCATAATCTCAGAAATGAGGTGTGTGTCTCAAGGCCTGCTCACTCTTATCCTCAGTGCTCAGTGTACCTCAATCCTGGAGGTGCTGGAGATGCAGGCTGCCTGGGGGCAGGGTCAGTGGTCCAGAGAGGGCAAGGAGCTGTCTCGGATAGGTGTCGACCTCATTCCCCCGAGGTGCTGTGGCAGGTGGGCTTGCCAGCCAAGGCATGCTCACCTGTGTTTGTCACTGCTCAGTGACCCCTGCCCCGGACATGCTGACTGGGTGCCCCAATCTGGGCTCGGACACTTACACAGCAGTGTAGCCCCATGACCAAGGATGTGGAGTCACACCCAGCTGGCATTGTAAACTTTTCCTAGAATTGAAGTGTTTTCTCTGAGTATCCATCTATGTAAAGAATTTTCCTCAGACTTTCCCATAATCCCTATTATTTAAGAAATGATCTTAAACACAATACTCAAAAAGAAAAAAAAAAAAAGATCCTAAAAACAAGTCCAGAGCAGCCCAAGCTGGCACACAGCGTGACTGGGATGATGGCTCAGTGGATGCAGTAATGGCCGCTGGCAGAAATCATGGGACAGAGGGGTATTTTTTCCCCTCAGTGTGGCACCTCTCAGCTCATTTTCCCCTGAGGTTTGAACTTTTACCACCTTCTTAGGAATAATTTCCATCACACCTGTCATGGGACTGCATACGTGGCATCTTGGTACGTTAAGTCAGCCCCAAATTGGGTTATCCAAACAGCAAGGCCTCTGCCTTCTCACCGGTTCAGAAGCCTGCACTCAGACTCTCACCAGGGAACAGCTACGTTCAGGGAGACCGCCTGCTCCCCACTTAGACAAGGGGGTGTTGCAGGGAGCACCCACCCTGGGACAGCCCCACAGCTGTGGGGTCCTTCCAACTGGGTCTTCTCCGGCCCCATCCAGGTTTCCCTAAAGAATGTGTCTCCTGCCTACTTCCCCATCATTTAAACCGACTCGTCCATCTGTGGACCAGCATTTATCAGTGTCCACAGTTGCGTGAGGCACTGGACACCAGCTCCGTCCTGGGCATTGGAGACGGAGGCGTCTGCCTTGTGGAGCCCACATGTCACTGGCAGAAGTAGACACTGAATGATTGAACAAGAGCTGCACAGAGCATCAGAGCATTTAAGGAAGGGACTAGAGCATGCTGTGGTTGGGGGTTCTGTTTTATGCTGGATGACAAGGAAGGGCCTGACTGTGAAGGAGACATTTGTGCAGAGACCTGAAAGCAGCTGGGAGCCATCCTGATGAGGGAGCAGCATGTGCGGGTACCCAGAGGCCAGGAGTGTGCTAGGAGGGCCAGGCCACCACGAGGCCACTGTGGCTGGTGCAGAATGAGAGGGGGAGAACTGGAGGATGGGGGCCAGGTTACTGAAGGCTCTTGGGCATTGGGAGGACTTTGCTTTGGGCAAACCAGTCTGTCCAACTTCGGGAAGGTGTTAGGGAGGATCCAACTGAAGTTCAATGGGACCCGTCTGGCTGCATGTAGAAAAGAGCCAGTGCAGAGGTGCAGAAGTGAGCATGCTCACCGGCCACACTGTGCATGTTTTCTCTCCACTTGAACTATGGTGTGAAATCCATTTGCGGTAGCAGAACCCCTGAGCCAGAAGGGACCTCACTGCTAATGGTCTAAATCCCTTGATTTTCAGACAAGGACTTAGGCACAGAGGAGCTTGCCCAAGGCTTGTCAGGCAAGTAGGAGATGAGAGCTGGAATGTGGTGTCCCTGGCATGTCTGGGCTGAGAGGAAGCAGAAGCAAAAGCCACGTCCAGGGCGTCCACTGTCTCTGGCTCCACCGCTCTCCCCATGTAAGGCGTGGTGCCAGGGCATGTCACTCAGAATGCCCGCTCCCCCCCTTCTTGTCTCCTGTCCACACAGCTCGGCTGGGACTGTTCAGGAGTGGCTTTGTGAAGAGTAGCTGTCAGGGACTTTGTACCGTCCTTGGAGAATAAAGGCTCTTTACAGAGGAGATGGACAGTGTGGCCTATAGACCCTCCCATCTGTGGCATTTCTAGAGGTGGCTTTTCATCACCTGCTATGATGGGCTGAATGTTTGTGTCCCCATAGATTTGTATGTTGAAGCCCCAGCCCCCAGTGTAACAGATTTGGAGGTGGGGCCTTTGAGAGAAGATTAGGTTTAGACGAAGCCATGAAGATGGGGCCCCATGATGGGATTATCTATGAAAAGGAGGAGGCTGGACTCTGCCTACATCAGAGAGGCAAGGCCATGTACGTGAGCGTACAGCCAAATGGCGGCCGTCTACATGCCAGGAAACAGGCTTTCACCAGCATCGTGATCCGAGACTTCCAGCCTCCAGAACTGAGAGAAAGAAACGTCTGTTGTTGAAGCCCCTCAGCCTGTGGTATTCTGACTAAGGCATCTGCCTGTGTCTGGGGTCTGGCTTGGCCAGATGGGAACACCAGACAGGGACCCTCAGCCCAGGTCCTGTGGGTCGGGGCCGGAGCTGTGCCTCATTCGTGACATCAGGGACCGAGGCAGAGTGGACAGGCTGTGTTGGGGATGAGTCCCCTCAGCTCTCTGAGGCCTCACATGACAGCACATTTTGCCATTTTGAGAAATTAGCCACAGCTCAGGCGTGACTACAAAATGGATTTGTCAGGAAAGAGAAACAAAGCTTACTTTCCGAAAATGTTGTACCCTCTCCCCCAAAGGAAGGATCCAGAATTGGTGGGGTCCAAAGCATATATAATTTGGAGACCCTCTTTAAGAAAGAACACAAAATTAGGTACAAAATACAGCATATTTTAGAGTGAGAAAAAAAGTCACAATGATTTGCAATTTTTAAAAAACGAATCAATCCCTTAAACATACAAAATTTAGAAAAAGCAATATTTTTATTTTTACTTAAGTTCCTGACACATGTCTATAGCACCTTTTATTTTCTACATATTTTGACGGCATAGTGTTTGCCTCTTCATTTGACAATAATTTGGTAGTATTTTCTTCATTTTGAAAAAAGAAAACTCAGTCCTTCCTCTAGGTTCACAGCTCATTCTGAGTAACGCACATCCATTTTTAGGATCATTGTCAACTCTGGGAAAAGAAGTTGGAGTGGAAGAAAGAGTGGTCTTCTCTGGCTGTGATTAAATATCTTTTACAAATCATATAAAACTCTAAGGCCATATGGTCCCACTGCTGGGCCCTGCTTGGGCCAAACGAGGCCGTGGGACGGGCTGTGGTCAATGGTTCTCTGACTGTCCAGTTCAGAAATATCTCACCATGTGGTTCGTGCAGGACAGCTCAGAGCTCACATTCACAAGTGCTGCTCCAAGAACACATCCCATCTGCTGAAATGTAATGTGCTAGTCCCTTTGTGTCATCGTGTAAGGGATCTCAGAACGAAAACACTCTAAAATTTCCATGTTCTGCAAACGAAAGACAATGGAATTATCACTTGCTGTGTGTTTAGTACCCAGGAAAACATTTTATTGTTTCTGGCTAAAAGTCCTTGCAAGTCTTACAGAGTCAAGAGTGAGTTCTAGGTGACCTTTAAAATACACAGATGGCAGCTCTCCAAATGGCTGAATTAACATGGCACAGAAAAGATAGTATCTCAGATTTGTCAAAGGAGTCATCAAACCAGTAAGTCGCCAATGCCATTTTCACTGTAGTTCTTATTTTCTGACTTCAGAAGTATGCTGTTCAAAAAAAAAAAAAAAAAGCTGCAAAAATAGCCTTGCATTCCACCAGATGTGTGCCAGGCATTGTGATAGGACTGTGACAAACAACATAGACTTTAGTCCCTGCCTGCACCGTGCTTACAGCCTAGGGGAAGATGTTAAATTCAGAAACACATAACTACAGAGTGTGTGACGTGTGACTACATGTCCCACTCCATCCATCACGGTCGTCCCACCTAATGACACCGTTGGTATCTTTATTTCTGTTCACTTGTTTGTTGTCCGTCAGTCCCACTTGTTCTGCATGCCCAAGTGCAGGGACCGGCCTCCATCTTCACGGGTGGAGCCCCAGTGCTCAGAACAGGTCTCAGTGGTAGGAATCTTTTTCTGGGGAAAGGGACATTTCAGATGTGCTCTGAGCAGTGAGGAGAAGAGAATCAGTAGAGAAAGAAAAGAAAAGGGTCCTGGGCAGGGGGAAGTGTCAGTGCAGAGTCTTAGGGGGTAACACTGCCACCTGAGCGTGGCCTGGCCCAGGAGCAGGGCAGGAGTGACAAGCTGTGTGAAGGAAAGGCAGTCCAACCAGACAGGAAGTCCCTCCTGACCCTAAGGGGTGGACCAGGGAATGGATTGTCCACTCAGGGAGAGTGAAAGGGGGCCGATAACATGATGGGAGGGGGTATAGCAGGGGTCCACAGGGCTGTCTCAGGCCAGATGGGGTCATCCTATTACCACACCAACTGTAATATTTGCCAAATGATCCTTAAACTGGCCGATTCAATTTAGCTGATGTTGGGGTGGTACTAAGGCATTTCTGGACTCCATCGGGAGGGAGGAAGAGCCACAGCAGGATGAGTGCTGGGGCGGCTGTGCCCAGAGCCGCTGGGTGAGGATGGTGGAAGGCAAGAGGTGCTGACTGCAGGCCTTATTTTGGAAATGGTTGGTGAACGCCAGGCCAGCGTTGCCATGGGACTAAGAGGTGGACGGGATTGAAGAAGATCCCAGGAGAGCAGGTGGGGATGAGGAGCTGCCAGGTCGAGTCTCCTGGGCCAAACCAGTGGTGCAGTCAGGTGTGGGAGACTTGTGAGGTCCTGAGGAAGACCCTGACCTCTGGGCTGGGCCCCTGGATTGTGAAGAGAGGGGAATGAGGGTTCTGCAGGGGGAGAGATGGCAGAGAGTCAGGTCTTCGACCAGGAATGTAGTTTGCAGAAGTCAAGAGCGAGTGTTGCCCATGCCATAGCTGAGTAGTGTGGGCAGGGCAGGAAGGTGAGAACAAAGGCCTAGAGGAAGCCCAGGAGAGTTGGAGTCCGAGGGTCTGAGAGGCACATGTGCTGGGGAGTGTACGAGCTGTGGCCTGTGGGCTTTGCGGGTCCTGAGGTCGTAGAGCGTTACATCCCCCTGCAGTTGAGGGTGGTCCTCAGCACCCTGCGCTGGCCTGTGGCTGTTGCATATGATAGGTGGGACTCCTCGACCCGTGCTTTTCTCATGACAGCTCTTTAATATGTTACAGTCATCCCAGGTAGCCTGGGGCCCTGTATGCAGAGAAACAAGACAGTGCAGAGGCCTCTGAGCAGGTACCACGTAGTGGTGCCGTTTATCCTTGCATGCCCTCCACAGTCAGCCGCCTTTCCAGCCCTGCAGAACAGTTGAGTTCCCTGTGTGATGTGCTCTTATGTGCTCTGCCTCTGAAATCCAGGTACCCCAGACCTTCCCTCCCCTGTCCCTTTCAAGGAGAAATAAACACTTTAATCTTTGAGTCATCCCTTCTTCATTGGCCATTTTCTAGATGGTGTATGACATTCTCATTGTTTTCTCCCCTACTCCCTTCTCTTCCCTTCCCTTCCCCACCATATCCTTCTCCATTATAGCCTGATGCCCCTCACACCCTCTCCTCCTTTACACACATGTATGCATCCACACACACACACACACACACACACATTCACTTATTCATGCCTCTAGTGTTCGGGGCCCTGTAGGAGGCCTTCCAGGAGAACCTACGGGTAAGACAATGAGCAACATGCACAGATGGTCCAATGAGGGCATACACCATTCAGTACACAACTGGGTGCTAGAAGATTTGGTGACAGTGGCTTTCTAAGGAAAAGGGTTGTGTCCACCCAGAATCAGGAATGTGCTAAACCATGTGGTCCTTGTCCAGGTTGGACCTGGCTTGGGGACACTGGGTGACATACCGGCCATCTTGAATATGAGAACAATACCTTTCACCAGTGCCCTCCCCCTCCCTCTCCCCCTTCCCCATCAGGTATACTGGGTGGCAGGTGGATGCCTCTCTTTGGAAATCGCTATTAGTAATCTTTTTCAGTGCAAGTACAACTCAGTGTAAGGTAACCAAGATAAACTGTATTCAGAATATGCTACGTTGTTTCAGAGACCTTGAGATAGCTTGTAAGACTATACACTTGTATTCCCCATGAGCAAGGAACAAATGTAAACTGGGAGAAAGGATGAAGAATGAAAACAGTACCTTCAGTGGGGTTCCACAGGATGGGTACAAAGTCCAGAGCAGATGATGTAAGCAGTGATTCTCAACCTTCTGTGTGTGTGCACACCACCTGGATGCTGGTTAAAGCACAGATTGCTGGGTCAAACCACACACCCCCACCCCCCAGTTTTTAACTCACTAGGCCTGAGTTATATCTCAGGAATTTGGATTTCTAATAAGTTCTCAAGTGATGCTGGTCTGAGGACCACATTTGAGCCTGCTCAAGATGCTGGATGCCTACCTAAGCTACGTTAAGAATAGTGATTTGAGATTTTCCAAGTTCACTGGAGGGTCTTTAACCATATGTGCAGTAGGGAATGTTCCTGTATTATTGGACTGGTTGAGACAGAGGTAACCTTGAAACTGCTTCTATTTGTAGAAACTTAAGTTCAGGCAAGCACAGCCACTTAATAGCTCTGTGATTTAGATAGCTTAATTCATCTCTCTGACCTCAGCTTACTGAATGATAAAAAGGGGAAACTACTGTGTTACCTGAGTTGTTACAGAGATGAACAAGGTAATATGTTTAAAGCTAAGCCAGTGGTTGTCCTGTATCTGTGCTTCCTACAACCATGGATTCTTTCATCAGTTCTGGAAAATAGTCATCTATTTTTTTCAAGTATTATCATCCTTCTTTCTTATTATTTCTTCCTTCAGAGGCTCCTATTAAACATGTTTTAGACCTTCTTAATTCATCCTCTATTCTTTCTTAGTTTCTATTTCCTTTTTCTCTTTGCACTGAACTATGTAATGTTCTTGGATTTTTCTTCCAGTTCATTAATTTTCACCTCATCTGTATCTAATCTACTTTAAACTCATCCACTGTTTTTTTTCATCAGTTATATTTTTTAAAAATTTCTAGAAATTCCATTTGTTTTTGTTGTTTCTCAAATACTCCTATATATTTTTGAGAGTATCTTATTGCTTGCTAGTTTTTGTGATTTCATCTTTTGTCTCTTTGAATATTTCATGTATAGTTAGCTTATTTTCTGTATCTGATGATTCCAATACAGAAAGTCCTTAGGTGTATAAATCTCTGTCTCTCCTGCTCTTTTTCCCTCCCTGACCTCTTTCTTACAACTCCTGTTTCCTTATGTTTTGGGTGATCTTTTTGAGCTCGTATTTGATTGATATTCATCTGTGGGACTCCTGAGTGTTCTATGCTGGGAACACTGTTCTCCGGAGTTGAAGAGGTTTCCTTCTTCACCGTCCTTGCTTTAATGGGGGAATCTCAGGTTCAGGTGCCCACCTTGCTGCTGGCCCGGGATGTTCTCCCCCTGTCCACTGCAGCACTGATATTGGTATTTGTCCTTAGGCAAATCTCAGTTTTTTTTTTTTTTTTTTTTTTTTTTTTTTTGCGGTACGTGGGCCTCTCACTGCTGTGGCCTCTCCCATTGTGGAGCACAGGCTCCGGACGTGCAGGCTCAGCGGCCATGGCTCACGGGCCCAGCCGCTCCGTGGCATGTGGGATCTTCCCGGACCGGGGCACGAACCCATGTCCCCTGCATCGACAGGCGGACTCTCAACCACTGCGCCACCAGGGAAGCCCTCACTTTTTTTTTTTTTTTTTTTTTTGCTCTTATTTGCCACTCACTTTTCCCCGCTTAAGTTATAACTCACTTTTTGTTATATATTTAAATTTCAAAAGTGATCTCTGGGTTTAGAAAAAACCTTATTCATAGATGAATGAGACTGTGTGACCTTCATATGCCACAAAAAAGGTGAATTCGGTGAGCGCTCTTAGGTGTTGCCATCATGGATCAAAATGTGCCATTTTATTTGACACGTGTGGTTCTGCAGCCGCAGGTCAGCATAAAGTGTCATGGCCTGTCTGAAGTGAAAAGTTTAAAGGGGGTTGTGGACTAACATCAGTATCACTTCATTGGTCTGATCAAGGTCCCCATGAAGCTGGAGGAGAAGCAGCATGACCTAGTTTCACCTCATAAACTAGAGCAGAGGGAGAGAGAGGGGAATTGATAAAACTTTTTAAAAGGCAGACGTGTGAAAGAATAGCTTGGCATGGCCCCATATTTACACCTGTGTTCCACACTGATCCTGCTTTCATTGCATGTATGGTGTGCTCATGTGCCTAAATGTTGCTATAGTGCAAAGCAAAGGCACCCAGAAGTTTCATTTCCTTTTGTCTTCCGTGGATCATTAGGTCTGATACCTCTCCTGAGTCTGGGGATGCTCTCAGCGTTATACGGGCAAGCATACTACTGGGCATTGCCACTCCCATATACTCTCCTTCCTTACTCCTCATCTGCTGTCTTGAAGCCACGGTTGGGCCCCATGCCACAGTATCTGACCACCCGATACAGCGTCAGCCCTGGAAGTGAGCCCCTCCCTGTCTCTTTGTACAGCCCATCCCGGCCATGGGCACACAGCTTATCCCAGGCGCCCCCTTTCCCCTCCATCCAGCCACACTCTACTCTGCCCATGGGAAAACAAACGCACAGGACAGTGAGAATGCCTGGTGGGCTAGGATGTGCCCCAGCTGTCCTGTTCTGTCTGCAGTAGATGCAATGCACTGTCCCCAGACCTTGCTGGGTGGAGGTCACCTTGAGGGTCCCACCACCTCCCAGTCTTCACTTCCCTGTCAGTCTCTGGGCATCATTACCACATGTTTTCTCTGATCCAGGAGGTCGTAGGAGGGTGGAAAAGGGCTTCAGCCCCCCCAGGCTGTGCCTGGCAGAACAAACACTCTCCCCACCTCAGCTTTGCCAAGTGCTTGGTGTCTGTGAGGTGCAAGCCTTGCTCATCGCAGAGCCTGAGACCATCCACCCGCAGAGGCAAGGTGGCTCTCCTGCCCTCTCACCAAGGACCTCAAAACGGTCTTAAGGCCAGTTAGGACAACTTTGCAGTTCAAAAACGCTGAAGTCCCACACCCTGTCGTAGCAAAACACAAATCTGTCATGAGCCTGCTTCTTCCAAGAGACTCACTGGGAAAAAATACAGTATTCTGGGGCTTCCAGGAATATGCCTGAAGATAGTTGACCTGGAGGGTGGAGGCCAGCAACCCCAAGAAAAGGTGCAAGACTAGTCTTTGCTCTTTCCCCTTTGGGTGTCCATGTGACAAATCTGGCGGGTGTCCCAGGGCAGAGGGGTGCTTTCTGAGGAACAGGAGGGGGCCAGGAGGAGGAGATACTTCAGCTTCCAAACCAGTATTTTCCATATGTTAGATTAAAAATAGCCCAGCCCAGGATCCGCCTGCAGCCAGCAGACACCTCACAGTTACTGGCCGTTAGTGTCACCAAGCCTCTGGGCTTTGCCACCTACAGATGTTGGGCCTGTGGGTTTCCCTTCTCTGCCCTCGTTTCCTGCCAGCTGCCTCGGGGGCTGCTCGGGCTGCGTGTCCACAGCCTGTCCCTGTGCCTCCCAGTCCTTAGATTGTGCTCACCAGGTAGCTGTCACCGCTGGCATCCCGGGAGCTGAAACAGGTTGCCTGGCTGGAGCTCTGGGAGAGAAACTCCTCTGGGACCTGTTCTCAGGGGGAGCCCCAAGGAAGCGTGTGCCTTTGCAGAAGTCACTGCCCAAAAGCAAGAGATGCTCAATTTCTGCCTACAGTCAGCTCTCTTTTAATGCTGTTTTTCTTATGAAATACTAAACACACAGAAGAGTGAGTCACTCTGTAAGTGCAGCTTAATGGATAATTCTAAAGCAAACACCACTGGAGTCAAGAACTAAAACACAAGCAGCATCGCAGAAAGCCGCTCACTCACACCCACCCGTTACAGGACACCACTTCCTGCACCCTTGTGTCCAGCATGCCCTGGCTGTTTTCTTCTTTTTTCTTTCTCGTCACCACCTAGGACCTAGGTGTACATCAAAACTGTTTGCATTTGCCTGTCTGGCAACTTCATGCATGTGGAAGCACAGTATATGTTTTATACTTGTGAGAGTCATCTGTGCTTTGTATCACTGCCATTTGTTTGTTTTATTCTATGACATTCTGTGGTATGAATACCCCACAACCTACTTACTCTGCACTTAGGCTGCTTACGGTTTTTTTTTTGTTTTGTTTTTTTACAAAATTTTGGCAAAGTATGCTATTTTGTTTTACATCTTTATTGGAGTATAGTTGCTTTACAATGGTGTGTTAGTTTCTGCTTTATAACAAAGTGAATCAGTTATACATATACATATGTCCCCATATCTCTTCCCTCTTGCGTCTCCCTCCCTCCCACCCTTACGGTTTTTGATAATCGCAGATAAAGCTGTTATAAGCATCCCCACATACTTTATAGGTGCAGAATGCACACATTTTGTATATCTTGGAGTGTTTTGCTGACTCGGAGGGGAGAAATAGGTTCAATTTCAGTAGAGAATTCCAAACTGTTTACCAAAATGATTGAACTGATTCATGCTCCCACAGGCAGTATACGAGGGTCCCTATTGCCCTCATTCTCAGAAATATTTAGCATTTTTGGTCTTTTTAATTTTTGCCAGTCTGAAGGGCGTGTAATGGTATTTCCACTGTGGTCTTAATTTGCATTTCCCAATTTCTGATGAGGTGATTGAACCATCTCTCCAGACATTCTGTGATCCTCCATCTCAGTTTTAACCACAAAAGGTCAATCAGGGCATAAGGCAAGGTGGAATGGTTGGACATTGGACATGGATCTGGAAAACCAGAGTTCAGATCCAGTTCATTGATTCCAGGGCCCTGAGGTCCAAGATGCAAAGGACTTTAAATCAAAGAGAGTGGTATTTTGGAATGGCCTATGAGCATCAGTATCCCAAGGTCACCATTTATATGCACATATGTAAATTGATATTGCTTCATATTAAGAATTTGTATAGTTCTTTGTACCTCCAAACTATCCTATTTGTTTGCCACGGATGCTTATAAAATTAACAAAGCAGGTGTGAGTAGCCCCACATTATAAAATAGCTTCCCTACAAGATAGACTCAGTTATCCCTCATATAAAAATATGTTTTTCCTTTTCTGTGTGGTGGTTTTTCAGTTTGACAGCAACCAACTGGCCTTCATGGGCCATGTAACCGTGAAAGGGAGCTTACACTTTGGGGTGCCGGTGACCTGGTTGGGTTGGGAGGAAGGGATGTTTTCACAGAGCAGAAGGTTTCAGAAGCGGCCCCTACCGAGGCCGAGGCGGGTCTGGGCCTTTCCCGCCACCCACACCAGCTGCCCTGAGCACTGGTGCATGGAGGGAACCAGTTCGTCATGCACAGCCAGGCACGACTTAAACTTATTTTTAAAACAAGGTTCCAACGACACAGCTCATATCTCAAGTCCTGGGTTAGCTTTTTGAGGTGAACCTACAAGGCCAAGGGTGACCACGTCAGCTTCCAAAGTGCGTCTTGTGGATGTGGCCTCGTACAACCCAAAGGAGGCATCAGAAATTTCCCCTCAACATGGAAATCCGACGGCAGCTTGGCATATTTGTACTCTTCCCAAAATACAGTGCATTGGGCACATTACTTAACATTTGGGGACCTCAGTTTCCTCATTTTAGAAAATGCCAAGTCCAGAGAGGCTTTCTGGGACCTCTGGGACCTCAGTGACTCACCCTCTCGCAGATCTTGTGATCCCAAGGGCTTGAGTTGCTGGGAGGGGAAGATGGGCTGAGGATGGCGATGACTAAGGAATTCAGCTGGGGAGAGGCTTCACCTCCATTCTGTGCCTTTGCAGCCCCACCTAGCCTGCGCCCTCCCCAAGTCCCACAGGCCCTCCCCGTGGGCGGCAGGTCCCCCTGCATCACAGCGGGTGCCTCTCTGCTCGGTATCAGACTCACAAGTCTCATTTCCTGGATAAGGGAAGGGGGTGGGGTCCAGGAGCACCCACTGGGACCAGGAGGCAGAGCCTGGGCGCCCAGCACAGCCAGCGCAGACCTGGCTCTGCTTGCTGCTCCCCACCCCACGCTGGAGGACATTTTCTTCTGGCAACGTCATCTGACCGCATCACGTGGAACATTTTAAATCCCGGTCCTGGTCCCGCCCTCTCCTCCCTGCAAAGGGGAGAGCGAGCTTGAAGGAGTGAAGAGAGCTTTCAGCCCCCTCCATCTGGGGTCCAGAAGGTTCCTAGTTAAAATGCCCACCAAACACCACCCCCCTCCACGCCCACCCTTGGCTAGACAGGGGAGCTGCACTCCCTGGAATCTGATCCAAATGCAGACCTCACTGAAGAGAGGAGGTGAGTGAAGAGGACTCCCCAGCTGCGGAATGCTGAGGGTCCCACTTACTGGTACCCTGAGCAGTGTTGCTGCTCCAGGCAAACAGAGGACTTGCCCCCAGAGCCCAGGCTTCTCCTGATGCCCACCCAACGTTCCCCAGCCTGCTGGGCTTGGCTGTGGCCTGTCCCCGACCATAGCATTTCCTTGTCTGGAGCTTGCGGTGTCACTGAGCTGTGGGCTGGGCCTCCCTGGGTACAAAGTCCTTGACTCCTTGTTCCCAAGGTTGGGATGCTGTTGCAGGCTGCCTCCCCAGGGTGCTTCTCCCTTCCAGGTGATAGGAGTGATAGTGATGCGCTATCTCCTCTCTTCCAGGATCAGGTCCAGGGACAACGGGTCTTACGCCCTGTGCCTGCTGCACGAGGGGAAGGTGCTGCACTACCGCATTGATAAGGACAAAACGGGGAAGCTCTCCATCCCTGGTGGGAAGAATTTTGACACACTCTGGCAGGTATACATCATCCTTAGAAAAGAGAGGAACCGGGACCTGGACCTTGTTAGAATATGCCACCTGGGTCCTTGCCCAATCAGAGTCTGCTTTTCAGCCTTCAGGTTCCTGGATGACTGGTCTAGGGTCATCATGTCAGGTGATAGAGGCTCCCATAGCTTATCCAGGGCCCCTCAGCTCTTGGCACTAGGAAGTGGTACCCGCTCAAGACTGTGCTTAGTTTAACCAGAGACCCTGGCTTGGGGCACTAGAGGCATTTCTTTCTAAGACGTTCTGTCTGGAACCCAGAACAGCCTATCAGACAAATACACACAATAGAAAGGTTTGGATGGCTGGGAAGGGAGGCCTAGAAGTGGCTAATCAGACTGTTCTTTGAGTTGTGAGAGGCCAAATTTAATATAAAATGCCAGGTGCCATTCTCACTGCAAAGTGAATCTTGCTGCAAAATTAGGGCAACCTAGCAGTTGAACCTGCGCTTCAGGCCACCACTTGTATAGGATTGTTCAGCCCTGGTCAAAAAAGGGGTTCTTCTTGACCTACCTGATAGTAAACCAGAAAACAGAGCGTACTTTGGGAGTTTCTTAGGCACTAATGAGCCCTAATCTGGTGTTCATCCCTGCTTTCCATTGGGCATGAATGACTTGGCTTCATTCTAAATCACAGCTCCATGAGGAAATGGCAAAGCATCCTATAAACTGTAGTGGGTCCAGAGACAGAGAAAACCAAGGGACTCTGCCATCCCAAGAGCGACAGCTACGTTGAGCTTTTGTAGGTGCAGGACGTCATCAGGGATGGGTTCAAATGTCCACACCAGGCCCCGCCAGGAACCTCATGTGTGGTTACAGCAGGAAAGGACCTGACTCAAAATCTTGCCTTTTTAAAAACTGTGATCAGGGATGCCCATTACCTTCAAAGCACTTAGAGTAACCACCACACAGTGTATTTTGGTTCCTAACGCTGTAGTTGGGGACAAAATCTTCTTCTTGTTTTTTTTTTTTTTTTTTTTTTTTTTTGCTGTACACGGGCCTCTCACTGTTGTGGCCTCTCCCGTTGCAGAGCACAGGCTCCGAACGCACAGGCTCAGCGGCCATGGCTCACAGGCCTAGCCGCTCCTTAGCATGTGGGATCTGCCCGGACCGGGGTATGAACCCATGTCCCCTGCATTGGTAGGTGGACTCTTAACCACTGCGCCACCAGGGAAGCCCTAATCTTCTTCTTTGAATGCTGGGTATTTTAATATTTATTCATATTAGTCATAATGCTGACATTGTCTTTTGGTTTGTAGATCATTAACATGTAGCTTATTATCAACCACAGACTTTGTTTTAATGGCATCGCTTTGAAAGAGTATTTAACCTATTAGGTACTAATGCCCAGTGCAAATCAGAGAGATGAGTAGGGAATGTTGCCTTCTGGTATTAATTTCCCATCAGAATCTCTCACTTCCTACAAGAATTGTTGATGGTGTGCAGTTAAAGGCACTGGAGTCCATCTGTCAGCCCAGTGCTTGAAGGTCCTGGGCTCCATCACTGGTACACAGCCATTACACTTCTCCTGAATGACCATTTTCTCTGTTTGAGCCCACTCACAGTTTCCAAGTCTGCATGCTGACTATAATGTTAAACATCTTTAATTGTTGGAAAGTTCCTTCCCAAGACTCTTTCCCATATTTACTCTTTCCCATTTACTGATTCCTCCAGCATCTCACAGTATTTAGCCTTAATTAAATCTTTCCCCTTGTATATATGTTTAAGAAACAGCATAAAAATGCCAGTAGTACCTTCCATTTTTACAAGTGTGATTTCATTGGTTTTTCTTGACACCAACGTAAGGTACCTCTTTGCCCTTCCCCCACCCAGGAGTCTGAGAGTTGGTAACTGCTACACTACTCTAGTATTCCTTTCTTTAGAGCTAGAGTCAACACATCCGTGGACCAGATCTGCCTCTGGTCTGCTTTTGTGTAGTACTTGAAGACAATGTTTTTTATACATTAAAGGGTGGTTTTAAAAAATAAAGAAAGAAAGAACTGTGTGACAGAGATGCCATGTGGAGTGAAAAAGCCTAAAATATCACTATCTGGCCCTTTACAGAAAAAGTTTGCAGACCCCTGCCCAAGAGGGAAATCCTTACATGTATGCCCACCTCCCAGACACCCTCGTGGCATAGATTACCTGAAAACATAAGCTTGTAAAGAGATATTTGAATGACATTGGAGAAATGTGTGATATTTCAGCTGTTGTAGGGACCTCAATACTATTAGTCTTAGAACACACTATTGCATTTAACAGAATAGAGAGAACTTTGATGTCCATCTCAGTAGCATGTTACGGCTGGTCAGATTGAAACATTTATTAAGAAGATGGATCTCATGTTGTGTTCTTTCCACAATAAAATAAAATTTAAAAAACAGAATGCTCCCTGGAAGGATAAAATATATTCATTCGACAAACATTCACCTAAATAGGTAAGTTTTGAGAGGAAAGAAGATTCAGAAGCCACAAGTCCTTAACTGGAAAAGGCACCAATAAACAGATAAGGAAGAAATGTCAGATAGGAAGATTTTAGCTTGTCTGAAGAGGAAATATCTGTATGAGAAAAGTAAATGTGAAAACTAAGACTGTCTTCCTATTGCATAATTTTGATTAGATATAAATAAATCTATGTGCCACTCATTTATTTTTTAATGTAGCAATCAGGCATCATGATTCATAGTTTTCTGGGAGCCATTAGCCAAGGCTGTCCATATCCTGTCAACATAAGGCCATTTGCCAAAGGGTCAGCTTTCCCCATGTCCCAGCTCTTACATCACCTGTGCTGTGATGTCTTCTCTCTGAAACTTTTGGGCTGAATTGTTTGATCCTTCCAAAGCCTTTGCCCACAGCACTATTACACCATTAATCACTTTACATTGTTCATTTATATCTCTCTCCACCAAGAAAGTACCTCAACTGTAGGATGATTCACCATAGTTTACCCTTTGTCCTATCTCAGGACCTAGCACACAGCAGAATGTTTGTTTAATGACTGAATAAATGAATGAACATTAGCGTGCTGAATTCATTGTTATAATATCACACAGATATGGGAGAATATAAACAAATAAATGCAACTTGCTACCCCCCCCCCAAAAAAAAGAAGAAGAAGAAGAAGAAGAAAGAGAGAAAGAGGGTAAGCCAAGAGCAGAGTCCAAAAGGGAAGGTGGCATGTGAACTTCTGTCCAGAAGTCTGAGGGTGGCAGGAGAGAGGCATGGGAAGGGATCAGGAATACCACCAAGGAAGCACCTTCTGTTGTTAAGCGCTGTCCTTGAATCACTTTTAAAGTCCAAAGGGGAGTCAGCTGCTCCAGGTCAGGATTTCTCCATTGCCTGCCTCCATTATTTATTATACTTTCTTACTTTCTTCTTTTTCAGCTTGTCGAGCATTATTCTTATAAGTCAGATGGTTTGTTAAGAGTTCTTACAGTTCCATGTCAAAAATTTGACGGGCAAGTGGGTGAGTAGCCAAGACATTGGAGTCTCACTCTTTCAGATGTTGATAATAATCAGCCTCGTTTTAGATCTGGTCTGTTGCAAATTCAAACAAGATGGGGTGAGGCTTTTGTTTTTACTGATTGATTAAAATGATGTCAGATTGCTCCAGTTTTATAGATATCATTCATCAAAAAATAGCTGATAACTTTAACTTTAAAAAACAAACTCATTTTAATTGCTTATGTGAGAAAGCTGAAAGAGGGTATCAAGAAATGTATGCAGAAAATGTATCTACTCCTCAAGCAGTAATATTTTACAGTCACATTGATTGATCTGCAGTGGGGGAGGGGATAAATAGTTGGTTTTCACTAACATAGCAGTAACTGTCCATGTTCTTTCTAACCAGGAAATATTAATTTCCGTCCACAACTTCCAAGTTCCCATCCTGTGGTAAGTGTTACTTAGCCATGCTGTTAAAAGTGAAACAGTTGTATATTAGCATGATGAAAAGCATGTTTAGATAACAGGAGTCATGGTAATTGTTTTCATCACACTTGATAAACTGAGATTGCGGGTGTCAGCTAGAATCAGCCTATTTTCAGATCCGAGCTAGCCAACTTAACTTCTTAGCTAGGTTAAAATTCCTCCATTTTCTAAAAGTATACAAAATGACCATGCAACCCAGTGTTAAATCAGAAATATGCCTCCTGGCAGATTTGGGAAATGTAGCATATTGTTCAGGTTCAGTCCTGATCCGTCCATGTGGAGGCATGTGCATGATCCATGTGACCACGTGCATGATGGTGCGGTGAGCCAGGTGTGTAAGACATCTCACTGAGGTAGACCGCCCGACTCTTTTGGTTACATCAACCAAGACATTGTTATCAGAAAAATCACCCTTTCCAGGAAAGCTGCTTTGGCCATACCTTGGTGGAGGAAGGCTTGGGATGGGGATGTTCTGTGCCATCACATGAGAGAAGCCCTTAGAGAAGGATGGAGTCAGGGGCTTGGCCAGAACCCACATCTCCCTCCTTGTCAATAGGAGGTGAGAATGTGGTTTGTCCACACTTCTCCACGTGGGTTTGCCCAACACATGCCTGATACTCCCAAAAAGAGAAAATTCCAGCTCTTTCCTCCCTCCAGACTGTTATGAGTTGACACACAGATTTACACTCCAAGCAGGAATGATGTCCTGCTACTTTAAGGGGGATCTCACTGTGGACATTTGATGCCCTTTAATGCCATCTGTGAGGAATGAAAATTACCCCATCGTGAGCTGTGCACTCTATACCTCACTTTCTGCCTGTTAACACTTAAAATCTGCAAAAGGCGGAATGCCCACTCTGCCCTCCAAGGGGGCTATTGACTTGCTCAGAAGCTGCAGCTACGCTGAACCAGGCAGGTTCTCCAGGCACAGCCCCTGTCCCCAGACTGGGGGAACTGGAGCTTGCTAAAATACCAATGAACTTTGGGATCAACCTCTAAAATATAGCACCTTAATGGAGTCATCATTTTATTTTGCCCTTTATACAGCTCTTGGACCTGGCGAGTCAACTTTAAGGTTGTACCCGTCATGAGACAGGTCCATTTTCCTCTAAGAGGCATGAGGGCTTAGGGCTGAGTACTCTTAAAAGAATATTAAGCCCTCTATTTAACCTTGCATCACCTAATGGCCTCAAGGAGTTGGACATTTTGGAAAAACTTTTTATTGACTAGTGAAAAACATATAGGAAAAAAATGCACGTTCCCTAAGGGCCAAACTCAGTGAATTTCCGCAAACATCATGGAACCAGCACCCACAAGAAATAACAAAATTGGGCATTCAAAATTAGTTTCTTTAGGATGATTTGTCTTGAGTTTGTGACTTAATAATTCTGTATGAAAAGTCGGCTATTGAATGTAAAAGCTCAAATTTATAGCCTTCTATGGAAAATATTGCCCAAGTATTTTTCCAGATCCTTCTGCTCAAGTGGTCAGCTTTTCCTGAAGCCTTTCTAATGCTCATGTGTTGCCCCTAGTGCATCTCATCAACAGAATCTGGAAGGCGTTAGTGTAATTATAGAACAGGTTAAAATAGCATGTCATGTAAGGTAGCCTGTATTTGTTTTCTGACACATTTTTTGTTCCTCTTTGCCGTTATGGTTTCTAGACTTGGTCAGCGGGTGGAATAATCTCAAGAATCAAATCATACTCCTTCCCAAAGCCTGGCCACAGAAAGGTGCTCAAACGTCCCCTGCTTGCTGTCCCTGACTAAGTGGTAGGACAGACCCGCACTCAGCACCCACACTCTGCCTTGTGGCTGCCCACTCCGTGTGCCCTGCTGCCAACCCTCCTGCTGTTCTGGTCTCATGTCCCTGCCATATGTAGCCGTCTTGGGCAGCCCACGCCCTGCTTTCTGTGTGGTCCGAGTCCCTTTCCTGCAAAGTCCATCACCGTGAGTGTGCTCTCTCCGCTACAATGTGCTCTTGGAACTCATTTCAGTCCATGCAATAGGTGGGAGGGAATTCTCATATGGGAAAGTCTTTTCAAAGTGAGCCAGAATCACATGCTGCAGCGTTATGGTAATTGACTAGATAAATTACATGTTGGTGGAAGGAACAGCCAAGGTTGTGTGGATCCTGCCCAGGGACTACACAAGGTCATTGGATTTATAAATATCAAGTGCCACAGTCACTTCATTGTGGCTGTACAGTTCCAACACAAAACTTTATATATAACATGTATAAAGACAAGGTGGAATTTGAGAATTAGAAATGCCATTTTTATTTATGAGAGAGTGAAGCTGACATATAATGCATTTTCATAGTTTGCTATATGATTGAATTATGAAAGAAATAAAAAGAAGTTCCTTTTTTAAAGATTTTCATTTATAATGAATCACCTCCCTCAAAAAATGTATTTATAACTTGTATATGGATTGCTTTTCTTTTTTTACTTTTTAGTTTTATCATTGGGGTTAAAATTGATTATTTTATTAATAAGTCTTTCCATTTTCATATCGGTTGGTATTTTTCCAAACATTTCAGCATATAATTGAGTGTCATTTCATGAAGCAGATTGCCTAAAGTACTAAGTAGAAACAACGGAAATAAAAAGCATAAAAGCCCTGAGATTTTCTTTCCAAGTGGCAGTCATATTCTAGACGTTCTCAATCGTGTTGACCACAGAACAGAGAAGTGAGTTTAGTGTGGTGTTTGAGGGGAAAAGTTATGTGATAAACCTGAATGGAATAACTGTCTGTTTTGATATCATGCTCCCAGTCAGTGTGGATCAGCTCGTGGGAAACATCAGCCATGAGGGGTCATCCCTTTTGGCAGGGGTGTGTGTGTGTGTGTGTGTGTGACAGTGAGGGCTACCCATGCCAATGTGGCATGTTAGGAGTTGAGGACCAGGTTGTCAAGACAATACATGCTCTATGTTGGTGTCCCTTTTGCCCCATGACTTGGTGTTTGATTCAGGCCACCAGGGCCAGTACGTGATTGAGGCTTTGACCTTGAAGAGGTCAGCATTCCCCATGATCAAAGGCGAAACTCATGGAGAGTTTCCACGGTGGCCACCTTCTGGCCCACATGGCTCTCGACCCTTGTTGGCATTCGCCCCTTCTCCTTGGACAGGGCTCACGTGGTTGCCAGGATGGCATCTCACAGGACCATTGTCTGGGGGAAATAGGTCAGATGGTACCCCATCAACTGAGGTGATTCAAAATGTGTTCTGGTTCAAGGTGCCTTCCAATCATGAGTCATCTTTTCAGGAGTCCTGATCAAATGCTGCATTGACGAAGCTTCATAGCACAACTCAGGGAGGGACACTGAGTTGCCCATGCATGGTGCCCCATCAGCAGGCCCAGAACCTTTCGCTCACCTGGCTTCCTTGGCCCCTCCACACACCAGGTCTAACTGGCAGCCATGGAGGAGCCCCCATGGGCGTGGGCCACACCCCTGGCTCCCACCGCTTGTTTCTTCATCGTTCTCTTTATCATGGCCCATAGCTGGTGTGCCAACACATAGCCCTTCACCCTGCACAGTCCCAGAAATGAGCAGTTTCACTGCAGACAGAGTAGACACAGCAATCCACATTTATCTTGATTCTGTGGTTTCCAAGGGCATCATTCAGGGTTCAACCAGGGAAGCATGACCAGTCAGAGATTGATGCGTGAGAGACACACAGCACACTCATGCACATACACACACATGTACATATTTATACATACACACATCTGTATACATGTACACACACACAGATATACAGACTTATCACTAGAACTTGCCTTACGCAACTGTAGGGGCAAGTTCAATGTCCATACAGCAGATCATCAGGAAGGGAGGATGAGCAGGGTGGAAGCACTCAGGGAAGAGCCAAAGCTGTCATTCACAGCCAGCCAAGGGTCAGTCACCCCTCTCCCCTTGGTGCGCTTTCTCTCTCAGGAAAGCCTCAATCTCTCCTAAGGACTCTTGACTGATTAAGCCAGGCCCATCTAGGATAATCTCCTTAAATTAAATCAGCAAATTAAGGATTTTAATTACCTCTTCAAAATCCCTCCACAGCAGTACCAAGATCACAGTTTGATTCATTAACACAGGAATATCATTCAGGCTAGCCAGGTTGACACATCAAAATGCCATCACCCCAGGAAACAGTAACCCAGGTCTGTGAGGAGACAGGCCCCACTCCCACCCCTGTCCTTGTCCCAAGCAGGCTGAAGCCAGCTCAGGGCACCCACAGTGACTAAAGAAATATACAGAAAATAAGTTTTAGTAGATCTTTAAATTAAAGAAGAACATGTCTAAGGAAAGTTGAAGAAAATATCAGTAAGACTGCCTAAAAATAAAATATGTGTGGATAAGAACCATAACATCATCAAAAGAAACATAATAAACTTGGAATAATTATTAGTAATGATGATACATATATAAGGTTAATATCTTTAATATGTAAGGAGTTTCTATAAATCAATAAAAGTTTTAACTAACAGATTAATGGGCAATAGTTTATAGTAAAGCAAACATAAATAGCTCTTAAACATAGGAAAAGCTGTTCCATTTCATATAAGAGAAATGCAAGTTAAAACTGTGGGGCTCCCTTATGTCTGCCTGTGAAACTGATCCAAATAAACAAGCTTGGTGACACCACACAACAAGGCTGTGGTAAGCACAGCTGTAATTTATTGGAGAAGTGTAAAATGGTACAATCTCTAAGAAAGGCAATCTCACAACATCCATCAAAATTGAGAGTACATATAACCTCTTAACTACAATTTTACTTCTAAGTATTTATCATACAGATATTCTTGCATTTATGTGTAATCGTGTATATATGAAAATGTTTATTCTAATGTATCATTGAAAAAATCTGGAAATAATTTAAAAGTCAAGCAATGAGAAATAAATGAAATCAGCTACAATAAAATTCATACTGTGATGGGTAGCTGAGATCTAGAATTGTTTCCAAAATACAATGTTAATTGAAGACAACAAAGTCATGCACATATATATGTGCTGATATAGTGTAGAATGTTCCAGAAGAATACAGAAAATACTGATAACACTAGTTGCCTTGGGAGTAGGAAATGAGGTGTCAAGCAGACCCACTTTTCATAGTTGTGCCTTTTAAAATTTGCCCCTCCTAAATTATTTAATCAATTTTAAAGGATAATTAAATATTAGAAACTAATCTGATTAATACTGTGGAAATACTTTTCTGGCTAAAAGAGGACTGTTGTCTATTTATTTTTAAAGCATGCTACTGCTGTTTCTTTTTTTAATTTATTATTTATTTATTTATTTATTTTAATTTTTTGGCTGCATCGGGTCTTAGTTGCGGCACGTGAGCTCTTTGTTGAGGCATGCAGGATCTTTCATTGCGGTGCGCAGGCTCTCGTTGTGGTGCATGATCTTCTCTCTAGTTGTGGCACGGGGGTTTTCTCTTCTCTAGTTGTGGCGCGCAAGCTCCAGAGCACGTGGGCTCTGTAGTTTGTGGCACGCAGGCTCTGTAGTTGAGGCGTGTGAGCTCAGTAGTTGTGGTGCACGGGCTTAGTTGTCCCAAGGCATGTGGGATCTTAGTTCCCTGACCAGGACTGAACCTGCGTCCCCTGCACTGTAAGGTGGATTCTTTACCACTTCCCGGGACCACCAAGGAAGTCCCTATGTAAATTTATAACAATTTTGAAGTATGCATTGAATTTTCATAAATATCAAAGATATCAAGAGTTAATTGATAAAGGAAGGATTGTGTGATTTAAGCAATGGATTAAAAATATTTTAATTGCTCACCAGAAATATTTTAGGAGAACTAATACTTATGTTTTCACAAATAGAAGGGGAATTTTCCATTATTTAACCAGTCATGAGAAAAGACTGTGGGAATTATGTCAGATATCCCATTTGTTAAGCTAAGGTGTAAATAATTTTCTTGAATTTGTTAATTTGATCAATATAAATAGTTGTTTTTAATAATTCAGACACAAAATGGACATGTTAGAACTTGACTTAACTCTAGCATGTAGGTAGTTAATGACAAGTGTTTTTTGATTTGCAGAATATTATTAATCAGATAATTTGAAAGTCCATAATAAAAACTTTAGGGCAGGTGTATTTTTCTTCTCTTTAGAGATCAGTACGTTTTAACACTTAAAAATATAAGTGGATTTAACTGAAAAATAAAAGTATAAGTCACCTTCTCCTTACCCCTTGCCATCACTTACTCTAAGGACTTGTAGTCCTTACAGGAATAAAATTTCTCCTGTTACTAGCCTTGGAATATTTTTCTTTGCTACTTTAAGTGCATAAACCTATCCTATTAAGGATGATTGGCAGAGTTGGAGCAACAGCAGCCTTAGAGACTGTGCTTCTGTTTCACAGTTCAAAGGCACAGTCTCTAACATGAGACATAGCATTCACATTTATCTTAGTTGTGGAAAAGGGTTCCAGAATTTCAAGTTAAAACCCATTTTACATGTTTTATTCCAACACATACATTGCTGGTTGGAATATTTTAAGACATTTTCATACACGATTCACTAGTGTTCAGCTGGGAGAGAGAAAGAAGTTCTTAAGTCATACCCATTTACTTGGTAATGTGGGAGCAGTGGACCAGACCCCTGAGAAAATATTTTCACATCATTATAAAGGGCCAGATTTTAGATCTTTGCTTCTAAGGTGAGGGAAGATTAATTATGAAGGTGAAGTGTTTATTTTCATGGATCTGAAGCAAACCTAAGATTATCTCATACCCTGGCCAAGAAGAGTCTGCCTTCACCTGTGGAACCTTAGTCCCCATTGGGACCACGGTCATTTCACCAGAGACCAGAACCATGTCTGGTTTGGGCAGCCAATATTTCTGAAGCCTACTGGCTCTTTTTGTCACTTCAATTGTGACAAATATGTTGTCATCTTTATTACTGCTGTTGCCTGATTTGAAAATGTCTTTTAAGAAGTCTAAAAATTAAAGTCTATAAATGGCCATCAGAACACCTAGCAATACTCCCCAATCAGGAAACTCTGAATTAACCTACCAGCTCCATAAGGGCAATATTTTTTTCTCTCTTTTGTTCACTTCTGAATGTGCACTTCTTAGAAACCGGCATGGAAAGAATATTTGTCAAATATATATCCTACTTGCAGTTAAGCCTGGTCAGTCAGAGATCACAAATCATAATTTATAACTGAAACAAATATTCTTTTTATTGTTGTGGAGTGATCTGTTTTTACCTGCATTTGCAAAACTTAAAGAAAAATCGCAAATTGCACTTTGGAAGGTGGAAAGCTAAGGTAGCTAGTGCCATCTAGTGGTGTCCTGCAGCTTGGACTTCTGTTTCGAATACCAGCAAAAATGGGGAAAAAAGCAACAGTCAACATTTCATTTATACCTTGTTCTCTGTGTAGAAAAGGGGATGCTATTGATTAGGGCAGAATAAGTTATCAAATACAAAGAAGAAAGAATAATGACAAGTGATAGACTGGAACAGCAAACTGGACCAGCAGTATGTTTTTCATTAAATTAAAATTTCTTTAAATTCTAAGTATTAACAATTCTTTGATAATTTATCATTTTGCCTTAGAGCTCGTTCTTTACAAAGTCCTCAAGTTCTTCTTTTCAACTGAGCATTTGATTCCAGAGGGCTTTTGTCATTGTTTTACTAATGGCATATTCACCGAGTACTCTGGGAAGGATGAAACTTGTATTTTCTATCGTCATCTTCATATAAAGTCAATACTACCCTTTTAACAGACACAGCAGAAAACCTCCCACTTCTTCCAAAGAACAGTCTCTCAAGTGTACTTCCATCCTTTGTCCCAGTCAGGGCAGGGAGGGCCTAGGGGTCCACACAGGGAGCTAATGTGGTTATTGAGAGAAATTCAAGGCTCAGGCTGCAAAGGCTCATAGTCAAGGGGTGGTCCATGTGGGCAGCGTTGAAATGAAGTCCTGAACCACCACAGCTTAAAAGATGGGACCCAACCTTTCAAAGAAGACCCCTAACCCGTTTCCTTATCCATAGCCAAGACAGATGAGGGGTGAGCACCACACAGCTAATCAGAGTGTACATTACTCTGTCCAGGGCTTTAGGCAAACTGTGTCCGTCCCAACTGATTCTTACTCCTCATGTCTTAGTATCCTTTTCAGTACTTTTTACACCCCGACCTCTGTTTTTAAATTCTCCCCCATAGGATTCATATGACAGGTAATTGCATTTTGAGTTCATTGTAACAGCCTTTATGAAGTCCTCCTGCTCTGGAGAACATTCCATCAGGGTGGAGAGGCTGTAGCCCCAGGATACATCTCTAAATGAACAAAGGGTGGGAGGTCTTCCAGTCAAGAGAAGGGGTGCTGGTGCCCTCTCTTTGTCCCTGATGGTTGGTCCTGGTGTCTTAAAGTTTTGTCTCTTTGGATTCAGAACCTCCCTACCTCGAGGGGAAATCAGAGAAATTGAAATGATAGTCAGTGTGAACCTAAAAGAGATCTTTTTTTAAAATTTGAAAACTATTTCCATCTTGGAGTTTGATTGCCAGAGGGAACTGAGCAGAGCAGGAGGATGGCAAGCGTTGGGAATTACCTAGTTTCTCCTAGGACAGTTCTGTTGAGACAGGATAATTCTTTTATAAATGAGACGTGAGCTCACAGCACGTCCGATAATCTTGTAATTATATGTAAATTTTTAAAAGTGGTATATTGTCATTTGGAATTATCTACACCTATTCTTTGTTAATATAAGAACTTGAGAGAGAATTCACTTTTAAATCACATTAGTTTACACTTCACATCTCCCAGTTTGAAGGGTATCTCCATTCATTCATTCATTCATCATGTGTTTGTTGAACCCATTTTTGTTTAGCATCAGTGGTGGGTTGAGAGAACCAAATTTAGTAGAAAAGCTCTAATTCAGTGAATAAATGACTATGCCCCCTGTAACTTATATTCTGTTTTCATTCTTGATATATCATAGCTACTTCTATTAAACAGTTTGATAAGAATGCTGAGACAGTCGTCAGAAAATGGATCCAATGACATCCCATTGACACATAAGAGCGAATGTCCTGTAGGCTGTCAAAAGGGCCTTTGCCCAGTGAGCAGTGGCTCTGTAGAGCTCGGTAGGCAGCAGGAAGGCTTGGAGACAAGTGGACACGTGGCAGCAGTGATGTATTGTGACCTTGTTACTGTACTTTTGGTTCCCGAGCTTGGGATATCAGGAAGACAGCAGAAGATTCAGTGTGTGCCGGGAGATAAGTGACTGTGTAAGATTAAGCTTACTGTCTCTGTTTCTTTAAATTTCTCCAAAATCTGGCAGTATCTCATTCCTTCGTGGCCAGTGTTTGGGCACTGCTAAGGTAAATAGATATATAAAATTTCCACTCACTCATGCCAAAAAAATAGTTTGAATCGTGGTTTTCCCATGAACCAAATTCAGTAGCAATACCCTTGTTTTAAGTTGGGGTGAAGGTGGATCAGACAGACTTTGAGATAGAGACTTTCAGAAGGGAAAGGATATAGGAATGTAACAGTGGATTTTCCCCCCATTATTTCATGCTGCAAACTGTTGCAAATTGAATAAATAATAGGGAAGGTTGCCATTAATAATGGCCAGCAAGGCTTTGTCTCCATATGCTCCAGTTACCTGCTCTGGCTACAAGGAAGAATTACTTTCCTTCTGGCTAGCAAAAAGAGGCTTCCCCAGGCTTCCCTGGTGGCGCGGTGGTTGAGAGTCCGCCTGCCGATGCAGGGGACATGGGTTCGTGCCCCGGTCCGGGAAGATCCCACATGCCGCGGAGCGGCTGGGCCCGTGAGCCATGGCCGCTGAGCCTGCAGGTCCGGAGCCTGTGCTCCGCAACGGGAGAGGCCACAGCAGTGAGAGGCCTGCCTACCGCAAAAAAAAAAAAAAAAAAAAAGAGGCTTCCCTATCTCACAGGGTCCATGATCATGATGATGATTATGACAATGATGAAGATCAACAGCAGGGGCAGTGGACCCTGGGCTGCTGGCAACCGCTTCCTCTTGGGACCTCTAGCTTACTGACCAGTGCTACCCTCTGGCATCTACCCAAAAGTTGCTACATCTCCATGGATGATAAAGAGATAAGAGGTTACTAGGAAGGCATAGATATTTGGAGTTGGGGAGTGGGTGAGCGCAGCTGGTGGATACCTAATGTTTCTTTTTAAATCACTTCCCTACAATATAAAATTAAAGAGAAAGAAGTAATGGAGGAAAACAAATCCAAAGGGTTGAGAATCTTCAGCATCTTTTAGCAAGTGGAAGTAGGATTTGAAAGGGCATGTAAGTAGGAAGGAATACCACCCAAACAGTTATGATTAATTCTCTCACAATGGGACCCCTGCCTGCCCCTTTCTTTGTGGGAGCAAGAGCTTTATTTTACCCTCACAGCATCCCATCAGTTGCCCGAAGAATGAGATAAGCCATGTCGTTGTTTTCCTATCTCTTTTCCTAGTTCCTTCCTTTGTCTTCCCTGCTTAAGTTAAAATGTGATTATTTGGAAATAAAAATAATTATGCAGATCAACTCAACAGTGTTAATCCCTGAAGAAAAGTGAGCTGTTATCATTTGTGTGCCTCAGGGCTCCTCATCCCAAAAGCCAGAAAGTTCGGTGACGTTCAACCCTTATGAGCCAGACCGAGGGCCCTGGGCCAACGAAAGAGGTGAGAGACGCACCTTTAGTCCCTGGGTGTTACAGAACTGTCTCCCACAGTCCCTTGCCAATTGCAGGGTGGGCTCACCCCACTGTCAGCAGCTGTAACATAGCACTGGTTAGCAGCAAGTGGTCCTGTCATCTAGTGGCAGGGGACAGATGCCACGTGTCTGTGAGCAGTGCTGTCTGTTGGATGAAATGGTCTGTACAGCTTCCCTCACAATAAATTGGCCACGTTGAAAATATCCTTCAATCCTGCTGCTTCAGGATTTCTCACCTCTTGCAACAATAACTGATACTACTCAGAGTTTCCATTTCTAAGATCCTGTTCTTGGAAAAATGTCTGTGTTCAGGAATACGTTTCAGCAAGAGGTGCAGATATAAATGGGTGACTGGTAAAAACTGAAGGAATGTCTGAGTTGTTGGAATTCAACACAGTTCAGGGAATTGTAGTGGTTCTGTGAGGCCAGGAGAGGATAGGATTCAGGGAGGCACCCCCTCAAACTCAATAGGCCTCTACTAGACTGATCAGAAATGGGGCCTCTGGGTGACCTTCTTAGGTTTTCTAGGTGGCCCCAGGTTTTTTTTAATTGGTGAACTTGGTCTGTTTAATGCTACAAAAAAAAAGCACCCCCAAACTTAGTAGCTTAAATCAACAACAATCATTTAATTATCTCATGCAGATCATGAATCTGGACAAGGCTGAGCTGGTCTGTGGTGGCTCAGGGCCTCTTAAAGGGAGATTGGGGGTGGAGCTGGGCGAGCAGTGGGTGGAGACCGTGGTGAGACTGGGGCCGGGGCTCCGGTGGGTGACCAGCATCTCCTTGTCTCCACAGAGCCTCGGAGGCTCTCAGTCTGGTCTCTTCGCCTGGGCTGGCTGGAACATTCTCACAGCATAGAAGGGGTCAGGGCAGTTGGACAATTGCATAGCATCTGAAGCTTCAAGAGGCAGATTTCTAGCAACCCAGGCAGAAGGTGCATGACCTTTTAGGACCTTGCCTGAGTATATCACAGACATCACTTCTGCTATACTCTATTGGTTGACATGATTACAAAAGCCACTGAGGTGAGGTGACATAGATTCCACCTCTCAGTGAAGGAGGGTCACAATTTTCAGACATAGTTTAAAGCCACCATGGCCCATTAGGAGGGCCCCATCTGTCTTTGCCTCTGGCAGGAAGACCCTTTCTCGATGTTCATTAGTGCAAGAACAGGGGTCAAGTACAACAGGGATGAAGAGCTTTTTCCTACCCTGCTACCAGCTGCCTTGAGTGCCTTGAGCGCTCACAGACACCATAACTGCCCAAGGTAACCAAGGTCTTAAAAGGCAAGCTGTGAGCCCAGGAGGTAGAGGTGGGGGGGACGATGGCAGTTTCATGGGGGATCCAGCCCCAGGGTTGTGCATTTCTTGACTGCGTTGCAGAAGCCCAGAGAGAAGCCTTGCCCATGGACACCGAGGTCTATGAAAGCCCCTATGCAGACCCCGAGGAGATCAGACCCAAAGAGGTCTACCTGGACCGGAAGCTGCTGACCCTGGAGGACAAGGAACTGGGCTCTGGGAACTTTGGAACGGTGAAGAGGGGCTACTACCAGATGAAAAAGTAAGTCAAAGCTGTGCCCCGTCACAGCACACTCATTCTCATGTGAGCTTACATTCTAGAAACTACCACATATACATGTATTGTGTTTATTTAATCTCAAATGCAAAATTTAACCTGGCATGGCTAAATCCTTTGTTATCAGCAGTGTAGTTTTTGTTCATTTCTGGTACAATTGAAGTGAAATCATCCATTATATATATTAACTGTGTATGTAATAATTATATACATATTAGTTTAGATGTATTATGTGTCCCTTCCAGAGGATTAGAAAATAGAAACAAGCAAAATATAAGAAAATAAAAACATCCTATTTTACCACTCAAACACCACTACTGTTAACAAACGTGTCTATATGTTTTTGGATCTTTATATGTACACACATGCACATATGTACTAATTAATTAAAATGCAATCATTCAATGATAACCCAGTGTTTTCACTTATTTTCTTTGATTTTTAAAAATTGTGTCTCATTTCCCTTAACCAGAAAATTCTTGATTACAAATATCCTTAGCATAATTATTTGCTTTATCCTGTAATTTCAAATAATAGTATATATTACATAACACTTAGAATTGCTAAATTACTAAAAATCTCTTTGTACTTCATTTGGTCTTTAGAAGGCATCCAACAGGGAATGTTCAGTAAAAGTACTGGTTCCTAAGTACTTTGAAAAATACTGGTTTCTAAAGTCCTTTGAAACAAATCTTCTCTGAAAATCTGTTTGATAGGAATATAATTGGGTTTGGTTGTTTGATGCTATTTTAAATTTAAGGAATTTGTGAAAATTTTTTTTCTTGACCCTTGAATCATGTAAATGACTCAAGGGTCAAAAATATAGACAAAAGTATGCACAGAAACTTATGCTTTTAATCCTGCCCCTTCCACCATATGTGTGTGTGGATACATGTGTGTGTGTATATATATATATATATATGTGTGTGTGTGTGTGTGTGTGTATGTGTGTATGTATATATATATATGTGACGGCTATGCTTATTTTAAAATATATGTGTATACATATATATATCACAGTTATTTTGTAAAATGAATATAAATTATCCTGTATTAAGGTATAAATTTTCTCAACTAGTTTGTGATACTCAAATTCCTTGCTTAATTAAATATATAAATTAACATAGATATAACTATAGATACATAATTTCAGCCAGAGATTTGGGGAGAGGAGAGGCCATATAGGTGAATTGGGGGCAAAATGATGTCTTTACAATACTGAGTCTTCCAATCCATAACAGTGACCCATCCTTCCATTTACTTGGGTCTTTTATTTCTCTGAGCAGAGTTGTTTAGTTTTTTTGTGTAGAGGTCTTGTACAACTTGTTTGTTGGATTCATTCATAGGTATTTAGTATTTTTGATGTTAATATATGTGGTATAATTTAAAATTTTTTACTTGTTATTCCTTGGCATTGCTTGAATGCAGGAATATGACTGGTTTAGTCTGTTGGCCTTATACCCAGCAACTTTGCTTAAAGTCCCCTATTATTTCTCACTTATTATTTCCAGTAGTTTATCTATGTATTCTTTGACCCAGAAATAGATCAGCTATAAATAACAACAGTTTTATTTCATCCTGTCCAATCCTTATATTTTTATATTTCTTCCTTGCCTTATTGTACTAACTAGGAACTGTGGTTCAGTGTTGAATAAAAGTGGCAGTAGCCTCATTCCTCCTTCCTGATTTCAGGGGGAAAACTTTCCACATTTCACCATTAGGTTTATAGCTACTGTTTGTCAGATTATGAAAGTTTCCTTCTATTCTACTTTTCTGAGGGATTTGTTTTTAATCCTAAATGTGTATTACATTCTTTGTGTGTACTTTTTCTCCTCTGCTGCTAGGACCACAGGCTTTTTCTCCTTTATTGTGTTCATGTGGTGAATTATACTGATTGACTTTCAGATGTTCAACCCACCTTGCATTCCTGGAATAAACCCATCTTGTTCATGAATTATATATTCATCATATCTTTTTCATAAATCACTGAATTTAATTTATTAATATTTCCCTTTGAATTTTTACATCTACATTTGTGAGGGATATCAGTAAATTATTTTCTTGTAATTTCTCTTTTTTTTTATGAGGTTAATGTCATCCTCATAAAATGAGTTGAGAAGTTCCCTTCCTCTTTTTGTTTCTGGAAGAGTTTGTGGGTGTTCTTGCTTCCTTAAACATTGGGAAGAATCAAGAGGTTGTTGCTTGTTAATTTTTACCCCTACCTCACACCATACATGAAACCAGTTCCAGGTGGATGGCAGACTGAAATGTGAAAGGTAAAACAATAAACTATCTAGAGATAGCATAGGATAATATTTCCTTGGTCTCAGGAAGAGGATGCAGGGGGCTCCTAGGGTGCTGGTGATGCTGTGTATCTCTATCTGTGTAGGAGCTATAGCATGTGTCCAGTGTGTAAACACTCTTCTGAGTTCTGCACTGAAGTTGTATATTCTTTTCTGAATGTATGTCAGACTTAGTCTGTTACTCTGTTATTTTACCTATTTTATGGGATAGTTCTGTTTTTATTCTCCCATTTCAGAGTTCAACAAAAGAGGTATATTTCTTGTATTTGTGGGAACTGTATCATGGAGAGGTGCAGTTTCTCAAATCATATGTACTTAAGTTCCATTCATTTATTTAAGTCCCACTATATCAGAATATTTTCAAGAGTTGAAACATGACCCAGGTGATGTTTTTATTAGAAAATGGAAAGTAATTAGTTTTTTTAAACTTGTTGAAGTGTGCTTAAAATTAGCAAAGCTCAGTTTTTAAAAGTGTTTTATATATTATGAGCTTTAACAGTATATGTTTTTTAATTCTCCAGCTAGAAATTCATTGTAACATATATTAAAGGCATGTTGTATTTACATACATTACACATAATCTGAGTTGAAAAATCTCAAGATGTTACTGGAATTCATGTATGTTATAGTTTGTAAAGTTTGTTAGAAAGTTATTTAAATATTCTGCAATGTGTTGGCTTTCTGCTTGGTTGGGGCATTCTTCAGCACTCTCCCATTATTTTTAACCAATTGGGTGTTACTCTCTTTGTCTATAAAATGAGAGAACATGATTGGAAAATTACTCATGTATAACATGCCTTCTTAAGACGCATTTCCATTCTGTGGCAGATATTTCTATAACATCATTTCTAGCATAGGAATTATGCTTCATGAAAGATAGTTACCTACATGTGAGCCACTTTGAAAAGTTTCTTATGTGTTGTGCTTTCTTTTGCAGAGTTGTGAAAACAGTGGCTGTGAAGATCCTGAAAAACGAGGCCAATGACCCCGCTCTTAAAGATGAGTTATTATCAGAAGCAAACGTCATGCAGCAACTTGACAACCCTTACATTGTGCGCATGATTGGGATATGCGAAGCCGAGTCCTGGATGCTGGTTATGGAGATGGCGGAACTTGGTCCACTCAACAAATATTTACAGCAGAACAGGTATCCTTAGGTACCCAAGAAGCTCATACTGTGAGGGGCAGGGCCCACCTGCCCAGTGCACATCATAGCCTGATTTCTACAGGAAGCCTTGTCTCCTCCCACACCTTCCCAGGGTTGGTCCACACTCAGGGAGACAAGAGAGCTGTAGTCTTTGGATCAAGTGCTCTTTAGTTCTTAATGTGTAAAGAAAATCTCTAATCCAACAATTTGCTCTCCTTTGCTCACTCTGTACTGGCCTGGTGATAGAATCAGCCTTAGACTATCTTGGCAAGCAGTCTCCCCTCACCAAGCAGAACAAACATGCTCTTTTAAAAGAAATATTTAAATAAACATTTTATAAAAGAAAACAGTGATATTTTACTTGTCTGGCTGACCTCTACATTCCCTTGAGTAATTACTTCTGAAAACATCCATTGCTATTAGTTGATTACAACCATCGATGGAGTAATCATTCTGTGCTCATCTCCAGCCATGGTTGAGATGGAGGAACTCACGTGGCATAAGTCATAATAATAGCCACTGATTACTTTATCCCATTTGCTACATTATGTTTATACTTAACTGAGACTCAGGGTTGGCTTTGCTAGCTGTCCAATATTGGAAGAGGGATTCCAACTGAAGCCTGGCTCTTGGTGAGCCAGGTCTGACCACCCCATTATACTGCTTTTCATGCAATTCAAAGCATACCTTGAAAATTCTACCAGCTGAACACCAGTCACCACCATTTGTGACTCTTGCTTAAGAAGAATAGGAAGTGAGTGGGTTCATATTCTGTGTGCATGGTTGGTTGTTCTAAAATGGACTCTTGTTCACTATCACTAATAACACATTTGTGACTTTCAGGCATGTCAAGGATAAGAACATCATAGAGCTGGTTCATCAGGTGGCTATGGGAATGAAGTATTTGGAAGAGTGCAATTTTGTGCACAGAGATCTGGCTGCAAGAAATGTATTGCTGGTTACTCAACATTATGCCAAGATCAGTGATTTTGGACTTTCCAAAGCACTTCGTGCTGATGAAAACTACTACAAGGTAGGAACAACTTAGCCAGTATTCAGAGCATCAGGTAGTAGAAATCAGAAATGCAAATGTATGTTTTCTTAATTTATTATGGTAGGGTTTCAAGAAGCAATTTCCCTATTTAAAAATAACTATGTAAGAAATTTTCTTCTTAAGCTTTGATTCTATTGTTTAAAGAAATGGAAATACTCTAATATGTCACAACTTGGGATTTACTCAGAATAGTATCTTCCAAACTATGTTCCTTGGAGCAATAGGGAATCAAGGTATTAATGATGATTCATTTGGAAAAAGACAAGAATAGAATTCCTTTGTTAAATTGTTTTGGAAAATATGCGTTGAACAAGTTGACTCTTGCAGGACTTTTCAAAGCTCCTCTCTGAACCCTCAAATGAACTAATAGCAACTAAAAGAAGGGAAAAAAATAAGAAAGTGCCGTCCTCATATGAATTCAATCACAGTCTGTATGTAGAGTCTATGTTGATCAATTAGAAGATGTACTAGGATTGAGACCAGGTGGTGGAAGAGGGTACCAAGGATAGATTCCCACCTCTTCAGGTCCCTAGGAATGTCCAGCCACCTCAGAAATAGACAGCATACCCTGAAGATCTAACTAGTGAATGGCAGGATGGGATCTGTGGGGTTGTCCTGTGTGCCACACCCTGGAGTGGCTGGAGAAATATGCCTAAGTATCCACACCTACCCACCCACCCTTTCTCTGAGAGCCAGGTGTGGGTATGACAGGTAGCAGCAAATAGCAGCTCTTGGTCAGCTAAGGGTCAGCACAAAGGTACGAGCAACAGTAGCAGAGCTCCCATCACAGCTCCTCACTCCATTCTTCATAGAGAAGCTGGCCCCAAAGCAAAGCTGCTTCAGAAATGAGCCATCATGAGAAAAGTATCAAGTGAGCCCTTTGCAGGGACTGCTGGGAGATGGAGCAAAGGGAACAATAGCCTAGAATAACAACCACACATGCACACCAGAAAAAAATAGATTTTATGTTGAAGACACTTTGTAACACGCACTTCATCAAGATAATGAGAGAGAAGAAAATATAGACTAAAACAAGGACTCAAAGAGGAGACGAAGAAGTTGAGATAACAAATAATCCCAAAACTTAGTGCATTAAAACAATGCCAAGCATTTATTTACACACAGTTCTACACTGTAGGCAGAGCTTGGTGGAAATGGTGCATCTCTGCTCCACACAGTGTCTCAGGAGGTGGTTCCAAGGGGGCAGAGGATTTATTTCCACTCTGCTCACTCACACAGCTAATAACTGATTTGACATGGGCTGTGGTCTGGGACCTCCACTGGGCTGTACCCATTAAACAAAAACTTAACTACATGTGGCCTCTCCATGTGCCCCTGAGCTTACTCACAGCATGGCAGCTGGGTCCTAAGAGCAAGTTACTCAAGAGGCAGGAAGTGGAGGCTGCCAGGCTCCTAAGTTCAGGGCCCAGGAACTGACTCAGAGTCATGTCCACTTATTCTATTGGTCAGAGCAGCCACAGACCACCCCTATTCAAGGGAGTGGGGAGGAATGTCAAAGAACACGAGGGCCAATTTTTTCAACTGCCACAGATATTAAACAACATACCATTGAAAGTAAACCAGTGAAACTCTGAAAATCAGTGGGGAAGAAAATATAGAAGGCAGTATAGAAGTAAAAGGCAAAGGATCAGCAACAAGACGATGGAGTAGGAGACCCCAGCTGCTGTCCCCCAACAAAGATCAACAGTTAGACAGCGATCCATGAATGAAACAGCTCTGGGAGAATGCTGGAGTCCACTTAAGAAGCTTTAGCAGCACAGAGGAACGAAAAATCTGAGAATAACTACATAAAAAGGGAAGGAACAGTAGCTTAATTTTGCTTGCATCATCCCATCCCTCAGGTCAGCACTGCTCAGTGGAGGCAAGAATCCAGCTAGAAAGAGTTCTCTTCACCAGGAAGGGGAAAGCAGGGTGAGCAACCAGCTTCCCCAGCCTTTTGGAGCAGTGCACGAAGGACCTGCTTCAGTGTCACCCAACCCAGAGGCCAGCAAAGCTGAGCTGTCTAGAGACAGCTAGGAACAAGGAAGAAGGGAGAAGAGTGGGGGCTACCACTATCAGCTACACAGCAGGAGTGAGCATGGTTCCTGGTGACCTACTCTGCCAAGGGACCCCAGCAGCCTTCACTACTGAGGGCTTCAACCGCCCTTGCAGATGCTGCAGCTCCCCCCAGCTTTGATCACGCAGGATCTCATCATGGACTCCCCACAGATTTCACTGCTGAGGGTTTTTGCCCTACAGGTTTTCTAATTCACCAGCCACCTGAGTCCCTCCCTACTCCCCCCACCTCACCCAGTGGGGAGCAGGATCCATGCCAGCAGCCCGCTCCAGCTGCTGCAGCTGCTTGCTTGCAAAGTGGCAGCCTGGACCCCAATGGCTGATCCCCACCAGCATGTGTGCACTCATGGCTATCTTCTGTAGCTGTGCACCTACACACTGCCAGCTCAAATCCCATTACTGGCCTCCACTGCTGTGCATGTACCTGGGATGAGCCTGTGCAGCTGCAGGAGTGCACTCTGACAGCCAAGGTCCCTATGGCATCTTGTGGGCTTGGATATGGCCCTGTCTCCTGTCACTGGCCTGCACCACTGGGCTCACCAGCAGCTGTGTACTTACACACCGTCAGCCCAACTCCCATCACCTTTAGTGCCATGCATGTACCCACGGCAAGTCTCTGCAGCCACAAAAGGGCATGTCTGTAGCCCAGGGTCACTGCAGCTGCTAGTGCACCCACAGTTGGCCTCAACCTATGCTGCTAGGCCCAGCCCTTGCCACTATGTGTTTTGCAGCCAGCCCCAGTCACTACAGAGGCAGCTGCAGCCAGCCCCCACAGCTGAGTATATGCACACCACTGGCTCTGGCCACTGCCGATACCTGCCTGGCCCCTAGCTGCTGGGCCTGGAGGTACCACTGAGGACCCCAACAGCCCTTGCAGCCACTGCAGATCCCCTGTAGCTATTGCCAAGGAGCACGCAGTTGTTGTTTTGAACCACAGAGATGTAAGCAAGTGAGACATCAAGCCCTACCCCCAGACCTGGAGCCATCACATACACTTGCACTTGATGTCCTGTACCATAGACCAGCAGTCCCCAACCTTTTTGGCACCAAGGACCAGTTTCATGGAAGACAGTTTTTCCACACACCAGGGGTGGAGATGGTTTGGGGATGATTCAAGCACATTACATGTATTGTGCACTTTATTTCTATTATTACTACGTTGTAATATATAATGAAATAATTATACAACTCACCATAATGCAGAATCAGTGGGAGCCCGGAGCTTGTTTTCACTTGCCACTCATTGATAGGGTTTTGATATGAGTCTGCAAGCATTGATTTATTATGGGCTCTGTGCAGTCAAACCTCTCTGCTAATGATAATCTGTATTTGCAGCCACTCCCCAGAGCTAGCATCACTACCTCAGCTCCACCTGAGATCATCAGGCATTAGATTCTCATACGGAACATGCAACGTAGATCCCTTGCATATGCCGTTCACAGCAGGGTTGTGCTCCTATGAGAATCTATGCCGCCATTGATCTGACAGGAGGCAGAGCTCAGGCGGTAATGCGAGCCATGGGGAGCGGTTGTAAATACAGATGAAGCTTTGCTCGCTTGCCTGCTGCTCACCTCCTGCTGTTTAGCCCAGTACTGGTCTTTGGCCCAGGGGTTGGAGACCCATGCCCTAGACCCAGGGTCAAAGTGTGCTCCAGCATGCTCCCACCCACAGGTGAAAGTCTTTCCTTACTGAAGTCAGCCCATACAGTCTGGAAGAGGTGGCTGCATCTTCAAATGTACATATGACTACACAAGGCTTCAAGGATCATGAAGAATCAGGGAAACATGACACAACCAAAAGAACATGGTAAACTTCCAATAACTGAACCAAAAAAAATGGAGATACACAGATTGTCTAACAAATAATTCAGAATAATTCTTCTGCTCAGAGAGCTACAAAAGAACACAGATAAACAATTTAATAAAAATCAGAAAAACAGTACAAAAACAAAATAAGTTCAACAAAAACATAGAGAACATAAAAGAGTAGCAAACCGAACTTTTGGAGTTGTACAATAAAAAGACTGAACTGAAGAATTCAATGAGAGTTTCAACCACAAACTGGACCAAGCAGAAGAAAGAATCAGTGAAGTCAAAGACAGATCATTTGCAATTAGCTAGTCAGAGGAGCAAAAAGGAAAAAAGAATAAAAATAAGTGAGGAAAGCCTACGGGACTTATGGGACACCATTAAGAGAAACAAGTTATATATTTCTTAAGTCCAAGAAGAAGAGAGGGTGAAAGAGGCAGAGAACTTATTTTTTTAAATAATGGCTGAGACTTCCCAAATCTGAGGAGAGATTTGGACATCCAGGTTCATGAAGCTCATAGGTCCCCAGATAAATTCAATTCAAATAGATCTTCTCCAAGACACAGAATAATAAAATTGTCAAAAATCAGACAAAGAGAGAATCTTAAAAGCAGCAAGAGGAAAAAAAGCTTGTCCCTTACAAGGGAGCTCCCCATAAGGCTACCACCAGATTTCTCAGCAAAAACCTACAGGCCAGGAGAGAGTGGAATGATACATTCAAAGTTCTGAAAGAAAAACATTGCCAACCAAGAATACTTTATGTCCCAAAACTGTCCTTCAGAAAGGAAGGTGAGATAAAGACTTTCTCAGGCAAACAAAAGCTGAGAGAGTTTATCACCACTAGATCTTCCTTACAAGAAATTCTGAGTTCTTCAAGCTGAAATAAAAGGAAGCTAATTAGTAACATGGAAGCATATGAAAATATAAAACATACTGATAAAGGTAAGTATATAGTCAAATTCAGCATACCCCATTACTATAATATGGTGTTGTGTTAATCACTTAATGCTGATATAAAGATTAAAGGACAGAAGTATTAAAAATAGCTATAGCTACAATAATTTGTTAATGGATACACGATATAAAAAGACATAAATTGTGATATCAAAAACATAACATGGGCTTCCCTGGGGGCGCAGTGGTTGAGAGTCTGCCTGCCGATGCAGGGGACACGGGTTCATGCCCCGGTCTGGGAAGATCCCACATGCCGTGGAGCAGCTGGGCCCATGAGCCATGGCCACTGAGCCCGCGCGTCCAGAGCCTGTGCTCTGCAATGGGAGAGGCCACAACAGTGAGAGGCCCACATACCACAAAAAAAAAAAAAAAAAAAAAAAAACATAATATGTGGGGAGGAGTACAAGGGTAGAGTTTCTGCATACAATCGAAGTTAAGCTGTTATCACCTTAAAATAGACATATTTATAAGATGTTTTATGTAAGCCTCAGGGTAACCACAAGGCAAAAACTTGCCATAGATACATACAAGATAGAGAAAAGGGAAGCAAAGTATACCACTATGGAAATTCATCAAATCAAAAAAGAAGACAGTAAGAGAGGAAGAAAGGAGCAAAATAACTTTAAAACATCCAGAAAACCGTAATACGGTATTAGTAAGTCTTTACCTATGAATAATTACTTTAATTGTAAATGGATGAAATTTTCCAATCAAAAAGCATAGAGTGACTGAATGGACAAAAAAAAAAAAAAAGTCAACTATATGCTGCCTAAAAGAGACTCATTTCAACTTTAAGGACACAGAAAAACTCAAAGTGAAGGGATAGAAAAATATATTCCATGCAAATGTAAACCAAAAAGTAGCGGGTATACCTATGTTTATATAAGACAAAACAGACTTTAATCCAGAAACTGATGCAAGAGACAAAGGAGGTCGGTCATCTTATAATGGTAAAGGGGTGAATTCATTAAGAAGATAAAATAATTGTAAATATACATGTATCCAACATTGGAAAACCTGAATATATTAATCAAATATTAACATATCTGAAGGGAGAAATAGATAACGATATAATAATAGTAGCAGTCTTCAATACCCCACTTTTAACAATGGATAAGTCACAGAGACAGAAAATCAATAAGGAAACATTGGACTTGACCTGTGCTTTAGACCAAATGGACCTAACAACACCAGTCCTTCTCAAACTATTCCCAAAAATGGAAGAGGAGGAAATACTCTCAAATTCATTTTTCAAGGCCAACATTATCCTGATACAAAAGCCAGATAAAAGGAAAGAAAACTATAGGCCAATATCCCTGATGAACATAGATGCAAAAATTCTCAACAAAATACTAGCAAACTAAATTTAACAACACGTTAAAAAGATCATACACCATGGTCAAGTGGGATTTATTCTTGAATTCAAGGATAGTTCAATATACTCAAATCAATAAATGTGATACCCCACATTAATAGAGTGAAAGATAAAAATCATATGGCCATCTTATTAGGTACAGAAAAAGCATTTGACATAATTCACATCATTTCAAGGTAAACAGTCTCAAAAAAGTCAGTATAGAAGGAACATACCTCAACACAATAAGGGCCGTGTATGGCAAGCCTACAGCTAACATCAGACTCAGTGGAGAAAGGTTGAAAGTTTTTCATCTAAGATAAGGAATAAGACAAGGGTGCCCACTCACACCACTGATTAAACAGTACTGGAAATCCTAGCCAGAGCAATTAGGCAAAAAAAAAAAAAAAAAAAAAGAAAGAAAGAAAGAAAAGAAGAGAAATAAAAGGCTTATAAACCAAAATTACCTCATCTCTATTTGCAGATGACATGATCTTATACAGTTGACCCTTGAACAACACAGATTTGAACTGTGCAGGTCCACTTACACATGGATTTCTTTCACTAGTATGTACTATAGTACTACACAATCCACTATTGGTTGAATCCATGGATGCAGAACCGTGGATACAGAGGGCCAACTGTAAGGTTATATATGGATTTTTGACTGTGTGAAGTGTCGGCACCCCCAACCCCTACATTGTTCAAGGGTCAACTGTATATAGAAAACCCTAAAGACTCCCTCAAAAAACTGAAAACTAATCAACAAATTCAGTAAAATAGCAAGATACAAAATCAACACACAAAAAGCAGTTGCATTTCTATACACTAATAGTGAACTATCCAAAAAAGAAATAAAGGAAAAAAAATCTCATTTACAATTGCATCAAAGTAATAGAATACTTAGGGATAAATTTAACCTAGAAAGTGAAAGATCTACATACCAAAAATAAGACATTGATGAAAAAAATTGAAGAAATGGAAAGATAACCTGCGTTCATGGATCAGAAGAGTTAATATTGTTAAAATGACTACACTACCCAAAGCCATCTATAGATTCAATACAAATCCCTACTAGAATTCCAGTGGAATTTTTCACAAAAATAGAAAAATAATCCTAAAATTCATATGGAACCCAAAAAAACCCTGAACAGCCAAAGCAATCTTGAGAAAGAACAAAGCTGAAGGCATTATGCTTCCTGATTTCAAATTATGCTACAAAACTGTTGTAATCAAAACAGTGTGGTACTGACGTAAAAACAGACACATAGATCAATGGAAGAGAATCAAGAAACTAGAAATAAACCCATGCATATATAGTCAACTAATATTTGACAAGAGAGTCAAGAATGTTAAATGGGGAAAAAATAGTCTCTTCAATAAATAGTGTTGAAAAAACTGGATATTCACATGCAAAAGAATGAAATTGGACTTCTATATTATAACATTCACAAAAATTAACTCAAAATGGATTAAGGACTTGATTGTAAGACTTGAAACCATAAAACTCCTAGAAGAAAACATATGGGAAAAGCTCCTCAGTGTTGGTCTTGGCAATGATTTTTTGGATATGACACCAAATGCACAAGCAACAAAAGCAGAAATCAACAAATGGGACTACGTCAAACTAAAAAGTTTCTGTACAACAAAAGAAACATCAACAGGATGAAAGGTCAACTACAGAATGGGAGAAAATATTTGCAAACCATCTATCTGATAACTGGTAATTATCCAAAATATATAAGTAACTCATACAACTCAATAGTAAAGCCCCCCAGATAATCAGATTTTTAAATGGGCAAAGGACCTGAGTAGAAGTATTCTATTTTTTTCTATATTTCTATGACAAAAGAAGACATTCAAATGGCCAACAAATACATGTAAGGGTATTTGAAATCACTAAGCATTGGAGAAATGCAAATCAGAGCCACAATGAGATGTCTCTTCATACCTGTTAAAATGGCGATCACCAAAAAGATAAGAGATAACGAGTGTTGCTGAGGATATGGAGAAAGGGGAATCCTTGTACACTGTTGATGGGAATGTAAATTGGTGCAGCCACTGTGGAAAGCAGTATGGAGTTTCCTCAAAAATTAAGAATAGAACTACCATATCATCTGGCAATCCCACTTCTGTATATATATCCAAAGGTAATGAAATCACTATCTAGTAAAGATATCTTTACCCCTATGTTCATTGCAGCATTATTTACAATAGCCAAGACATGGAAACAACCTAATATCCATCAATAGATGAATGGATAAAGAAAATATGATACGTGTTATGTGTGTGTGTGCATGTGTGTGTGTATGTGTGTGTTGGCTTAAAACTGTAGACAAATATATGGGATATATTCAGACTTAAAAAAAGAAGGAAATCTTGCCATTTGCAATAACATAGATGGACCTTGAGGGCATTTTGCTGAATGAAATAAGTCAGAGAAAGACAAATACTGTATGATATCATTTATATGTGGAATTTTAAAAAGCCAAACTCATAGAAACAGAGAGTAGATTTTGGTTGCCAGGGTTTGGGAGGTGGGGGAAATGAGAAGATGTTGGTCAAAGGGTACAAAGTTCTAGTTATAAGAGGAATAAATTCTGGGAATCTAATCTGCAGCTCGGTGCCTAGAGTTAAAAGTACTACATTGTATATTACTTGGAAGTTACTGAGAAAGTAGATCTTAAGTGTTCTCACCATTACAACAGCGACAAGAAAAATCAGCAGTTTTGTCAGGTGAAGGATGTGTTAACTTACCTTATGTTGTAAACATTTTGCAATATATACGTGTCTCAATCATCATACTGTACAAAAAAAAAGAAGCCATGTTAGAAGCAGCTAAAAGAGACTGAACACACATGAAAAGATGGGAACATGGAGAATTTCTTTAAGAAAACAAAGTAAAATGGAAAACATTAAAGAGTTAAGCAAGATTAAAGAGAAATGATAGTGATGAAAGCAAATTAGCTCAGTGCTCAGAGAACTGTGCATGACAGCGTGAATTTGTGCAGCAGGACTGTAAATGCAAATGCCCTTTAATCCAGCAACTCCTTACAAGTACTCTACACACAGGGCAGATACACACTGTCAGTAATGTTCATTCTAGCATGATGTGTAGTAGCAAAAATCAGGAAATGACTTAATGACCTCTCAGTAGGAGGCTGGTTAAATCTGTTGTAGCAGATTTATGTGAAGCATACAATTAACTCTCCTAAAAGTGACTTTCTTTGCATGTGCTGACATAGACATATATCTATGACACATGGTTAAGTAGAAAAATTAAAAAGTGCAAAATGTATATACCTATAGCTTGATTACCCCTCAAGAAAGCATATATTACCAGTTTATACTTATATGTAGATTTTTCTGGAAGGATTCAAGAAAAACGATCAAATGTCTCTCTTGGTGAGGATTTGGAGTTTGTGGTGGAGAGAGATTCCCTTTTCATCATATTTAGGATTTGTCAAAGGTTTATCTTGTGATCGGCTTAAAATTCAGAATAAACTTGAAATAACACACATGACTAGATTGTTCACAACTTTTGAAATCAAAATCTAAAAATAATACATAACATGAATGAGACAGACGTATAAGCAGTGTGTCATTTAGAGAAGTGCCCTAGCACCTGTGGTCTCAGATTGATATCCCCGAGTTGTCTCCTCTGGCCACTGTAGGGCAACTCACCTCCCTCCCTCCACTTCAAGAGATGTCACCCAGGTTAGAGTGACTTCCATGGGAGGTATCAAGACTTCACTACACCACGCTGAACCCTAAGCCCCAAAGAAAGAGTTTTGCTAGGCAAGATTTTTATCTCTTTACTAGCACTTGCTTTTTTAAATTAGAAAGTTTACAACTTTGTTTTAAATGATACTAGCAAACCGTCTCCCCCAAAATAGTGTTGGCTTAAAGCTGTAGAAAAATGTACAGTAATAGTTAAATATATTATGAACAACCTAGTATTTCTTGGAGCAAAACCATGAAGTAATATTCAGGCCTTACTCTTGCATTGCCACGCCAAGTTCCAAGAAGCTGTGAGTAGACAAAGGAAGAGGTAAGAGAAAGAGACTAAAAAATATAAAAAATTCAGTCTGAACCTTAAAAATATGTATTTAAATGTTAAAAATTTAAGATGTTAAGATTTAGCATATTTTAAAGATTCAGACCAGATATATACACACAGGCATTTTGTGAGTCATGATTTTATTTTTTTTTAATTATGGTAAAATGCACATAACATAAATTTTACCATCTTAACTCTCTTTAAGGGTACAGTTTAGTAATGTTCAGTACATTCACTTTGCTCACAACCAATCTCTAGAATTCTTTTCATCTTCCCAAACCGAAACTCTGTACCCATTAAACAGCTACTCTCCATCCCACCCTCTCTCCACAGCCCCAGGCAACCATTATTCTACTTTCTGTCTCTATGAATGGGACTACTCCAGGGGCATCAGATGGGTGGAATCATTCAATATTTGTCCTTTAGTGACTTGACTGGCCTACTTCACTGAGCATAATAAAAGGTAACCACATGGTTCATCCATGTCGTGGCATGTATCAGAGTTCCCTTCCTTCCTAAGGCTGAATGATACTCCACTGTATCAATATACCCCATTTTGTTTATCCATTCATTTGTCGATGGACATTTGGGTTGCTTCCATCTTTGGCTGTTGTGAATAGTGCTGCTATGAACAAATATGGTGTCCACCATTTTATTCTTAATGAAACATCTCTATGTGCTTGGTTTTCAGGCCCAGACCCACGGGAAGTGGCCCGTGAAGTGGTACGCTCCGGAATGCATCAACTACTACAAGTTCTCCAGCAAGAGTGACGTCTGGAGCTTTGGAGTGTTAATGTGGGAAGCATTTTCCTACGGGCAGAAGCCGTATCGGGTGAGCTACATTTGTTTCATTTCCTAATTAACAGACCATCAAAACAGATCAGCCCCAGATTATCTTTAAAGGACCCTGAAAATCATCAAATCTGGACACCCTTTCTGAGTCTTTATCTTTTGAGAGTGGGGGGTTAATATGATCTCACTTTATTCTAAACTGAAAGAAATATTTGAAGCTATCTGGACAGTCTGTGGGGTTTTTTTATTGTGTATTACACATGTAAATATGCATAAAATATGTCAACGAAAATTCAATTCACTATCAAGTTAAGAAGGGTAAAAGGGAATTTTATTTGAGCGAAACTGAGGATTATAACCCAGGAAGCAGATTCCCGGAAAGCTCTGAGAACTGTTCCACCATTAGAAGTCGAAGGCACAGTCATATATATTTTTGAGACAAAGGGTCATACATCAAAATGACATACTGATATTTTACATAAAGGTCACTAGGGATACATAGTCCAGGTAAACGTGTACAAAGGGAGCAGCAAGTCACCATGACCTACAGAGCTAGGAAAGAGCACTATTTTTTTAAAGAAGTTACAGTGTTAGTGTCAGAAGAAAGGAAAAAAAAGTGATCTTTATAGCCAAGCAGGCACTCCCATCTTTGAGGAGCTCTGGTTAATGTGTGATGCAGATGCAGACTGCACAGTAGGGAGGGAGGGAGAATGTCCAAACAAACACAGAATTTTATGTTTAATTTTTTTCTTGTCCTGCCTTAAAATATAAATTTTATTTCATCAAATATATACCCAAATCACCATTTATTAGATTTGAAATAGAAATAATGGCTATTCCCATTATCAAATTTGCATCTGTTGCCTTTTTTTAGATATTTTTCATCAATATATATACTGAAAAGTGCACAAATCCTAGGACACAGCTTGATGGATTTTCACAATTGGGACACACCCATGAAGCCAGCCCCCAAATGAAGAAACAGAACAGAAGCCCCCCTTTCCCCCTGCACACACAAAACTTACCCCAAGGGTAACCCATCTGACTTCTAGCATCATAGACTAGGTGCTCCTGGTACTTCCCTGGTGGTCCAGTGGTTAAGACTCCACGCTTCCAATGCAGGGGGCCCAGGTTCAGTCCCTGGTCAGAGAACTAGATCCCACATGCTACAGCTAAAAAGATCCCACATGCCACAACTAAAGATCTTGCACGTGACAATGAAGATCCCTTGTGCTGCAACTAAAACCCAGAGCAGCCAAATAAATAAATAAATATTAAGAAAAATAGATTAGGTGCTCCTATTTTTTTTTTAAGTTTTCTACATACAACAGCTTTATTTTATTAATTAATTTATTTATTTTTGCTGTGTTGGTCTTCGTTTCTGTGAGAGGACTATCTCTAGTTATGGCAAGCAGGGGCCACTCTTCATCGCGGTGCACGGGCCTCTCACTGTCGTGGCCTCTCTTGTTGTGGAGCACAAGCTCCAGACGTGCAGGCTCAGTAGTTGTGGCTCACGGGCCTAGTTGCTCCGCGACATGTGGGATCCTCCCAGACCAGGGCTCGAACCCATGTCCCCTGCATTGGCAGGCAGATTCTCAACCACTGCGCCACCAGGGAAGCCCGGTGCTCCTATTTTTTGTACTTTATATAGTTGAAATCACACAGCATGTACTCTTTTGTTTCTTTTGTGGGGGTAGGATGTATTTGTTTTGTTTTGCTGCATGCTATGTTTAAAAAGCTCAAGAATATTTTGCATGTATTAGGGAATGAAAGGCAGTGAAGTTTCTGCTATGCTGGAGAAAGGAGAGAGGATGGAGTGCCCTCCAGGGTGTCCAAGAGAGATGTACGAGCTGATGACCCTGTGCTGGACCTACGAGTGAGTACCAGCCCTTTTGCCATTTAGCCCAATGCTCTGGAGGCAGAAAGAATTGCCAAGCACTAAAAAGGAGCATGAATTCTGTCTTTTCATGAATCAGGGATGGGCTCCTTTCTAAACAAACAATGGGGGGAGAGGTCTTGCTTCCTGGACCACACACTTATATTCTTTAGTCTAAAGAGTATAGACAATTACTCTAATTCGGGGTATCAACATTTAAACGTAGATAATATTGGCCAAAGGGTGGAGGGGTGGTCAAAGTAAAAAAATATTCTTAAGGGTCTGGTCTGGTGACACGTGCTATTTTGGCATGAGTGGATGGCAGGGGTACTTAGCAGGGGGATGTCATACTTCCTAATTCCTGATCACCTTTCAGAGTGAGGCATGACCACGGATGGTGACCAGCTCACAGATGGATTGGCCAAGGTAGCACTTCCCGAGAAGCAACTCAGAACTTGGAACAGTGGCCCTAGAGTCTGCACTGAGGGGCCTCACGTGGCCTGCCTGGTAGAGCTCGTGTGACATTGTAGGCAGGTGATGTCCAGGGCAGCTCAGCTGGCAAGGGAAACACACTGCACCTAAGAATCAGGGACGTGGCCTTTGACCTTGCCTGGGTTTGGCAGCCTGGACATGCATCATCGGGAAACCTCCAAGCCATGGTCTCTGTCCCTCTGACACTGAAGTGTGCGTATAGCGCCCTCGCAACTTGACAATGATGCAGGTCTGTAATCCGGGGGAGCTCATATATCTGCCAGTAGATTTGATACTTCGAGGGCCAGGTTTGTTCTCAGATATGACAGCTGATACTGCAAGAGTATCTTCAGGATGGTGGATATTTCAGGTGCTTTCAGATGCCACCTGGGATTCTGCAACGCCCCGGGAAGCATCTTCCACAACTGTAGCTGGGAGTGGAAGTGAAGAATCTCATTATTGTCTAGAAGTGACCCAGGGTCAGCAAGGGAGAGGGCAGTTATTTCCCTGCCACTTTCCTCATGGAGGTTACAATTCTGGGCTAGGCAAACAGGAAACAAATTAACCCCGACATAAACGCCTGATTATGTATTGTGATGGGAGCTATAGAGAAAGCTACAGGGAGCTTTGAATGAGAGTAGAGAGTTTTGGGGGGAGGGTCATACTTCCATTGGAGAGTCCATATTGGCCTCTTTTAGGGAGGGGCATTCCAACCGAGAACTGCAGGTTGAGGAGCTTGAGTGCCGGAAATGCCCCCACTGGGCACGAGGGTCAGAGCGGAAAAAGCACCCCAGACCCAGGTAGTCGGAAGTGACCAGGACGCCGGCACACACACAGGACACTTGGCCACCCTCCTCTGCGGAAGCTCAGTGATGTCCTAGAGGCAGCCTCACCCATGGTATAAAGGAGAGATTCCCTGGGAAACCTGACCAGGTGTCTTTGCTGAGGGCCAGTCTGTACTCCTGTTTCCCTACACTAGTTTGTTCGCTTGGTGCTAGGCTGCTGCGTGGATGAAACTCTCATAGCAAGACTCAAAGGGACTCTTTGTGCATTCGGATCCCCATGTAGGAGTAGAACATCCTGTTTGGCAAAGATGTTGAAGTTGTGTTCTTTGGCTTGAAGTTGAGTAGCAGGAGGGAGGCTTTCCTGCTGTTTGGACACAGGTTTCCACACATGGTCCTACATCCCAGGCTTGGCCATCACGTCCCCTCCTGCAACACAGTTTAGTGACCAGAGGCATCTTCCCACAGTGAGTGTGGTCTATAGACGTGACCACAGATGGCTGATATTTTTACGTAGTTTTATTGCCTGCTCTTGAAAGCTGTAGGTGCAACCGTTTGTTTGATGCCATTTGACAAGACAACCTATTTTGGTTCTGTAGAAGCCACCCTGCCCTTATCACAGTAAATGATTCTTGGTTCCCATGTGTGGTCCCTGGCTGTTCTCTTATAACTAGACTGAACCATATGAAATCACAGTTGTTGTAGGTCAAAAAGGTTGAATGTGGACAGTTCATGCAGTTTAACCTCAAGTTCTATGTCACTTTTTGGGCAGTTTTACCCACTTGCCATAGAGCCCAAAATCTTGCAAAATAAAATTAACTTCCAAGCAAGGATAGACTCTCCGAATTTTAAGAAATACTTGCTTCCAACTGATTCTGTTCAGTATGCCCATGTTAGAGAAAGCAGAGATGTCTATAGAAGTTTGTTTAGAGGTTGCAAGTTGTTAAGAAAACTTTTACCCATGGTTTATATACATCATCACCTCACCTGTCAACAGTGACACAAGTAAGGCCTTGCCACGTTAAGGTTTAGAAGAGCAGCATCTTTTCAGGAAATCCAGAGCCACCTGATTGGGGTGTGGGGAGGGGAAGTTTAAATTGTGTCCACATTTTTTTTAAAAAAAAAGATTGAGTCAAACGTTAAATATATATCTGCAGCACACTGACCAACTAAGTATTTTCAGACACGTTCTGTTTTGCTAGATCGTAAGGAGACAGTCTCTGAACCTGCGGTTAAAAGATCCTGACTTTGAGAACAGAACTTTCCCACCTTTAAGGTGGACAGGAGTCACCTGGGGACCTTGTTGAATGCAGATTGGGTTCTTTAGGTCTGGGGTGGGCCTAACACCGTATTCCCCAGAGGCTTCTGGTCAGCCACACTTAGAGCAGGGGTACAGTGTGACCTCAGGATCATGAGGAAGCGGGGCGCTGCCACTCCACTAGCCCTTGGCCTGCAAAAGCCCCTGCTGTGACCAGCACTTTTTCACGAGCATTGATAACAAACAACAATGCCTCTCTTCCCTTTGCAGCGTGGAGAACAGGCCCGGATTTGTAGCAGTGGAACTGCGGCTGCGCAATTACTACTACGATGTGGTCAACTAACGGCTCCCGCGCCCATCTGTGGCTGCCTTTGAGCAAATGAGCAGTCGAGGGAAGACGATTCCAGTGCTTTGATTTTGAGTCTCTATCTTCCTCCGCCCGGGAGAGCCGGCTCAGGTGGAACGTTCCACTGACTGTCGTTCCCCAAAGCCTGTCCTGGAGCACGCCCTCCACAAAGCAACCCGTCCCAGAGGAGCGATGGGAAGACAGACGGACACCAGGACCAAGGGTCCCATGGATTCGTGTGTGTTTCTTGTCTGAGTGGCAGGTTATTTGCAGGATTTGTTTCCAAATGTCCTTCTGTCTTTTCAGTTCTCGGGCTCCTGGGCTGCATTTGAATACCCAGCATCACCATGGGGTGCTGAACCCTCTTGCCCATTTCGGCTGCATTTTCAGTGACCAGAGGGTGCCCTTGGCTTGTGATGCCTGCTGTGGAGGGAAGGAAGGGAGAGGAGAAGAGGTTTGACGGCCTCCAGGACATGGTTCCTACAGGTCCCAAGATTGAGCCCTGCCACTGAAAAACGTGCCCCGATAAAAGTGTTTTGAGGCTTAAAAAATCAGGCTGGACCACTGCAATTTCTAAGCCTGTAGCCTAGTTACGGGAAAATAAAAAGTCTGGATACTGCTTTTGCTCTGTGTGTCCTCAGGCAGAAGACTCACATCTATATGAAAAATGGAGCCTGTTGGAATGAATTGGCTTGGCTTACTTTCCCCCCAAAAGCCTCTCTGAAGACTGTACTTGACTGGAGACTAATAAATTAAGTTCTTCATGGAGACCCAGTAGGGAAGAGGATGTCTGTCATCTCAGGTCTGACCTAGGACAGACAGCAGGGTACAACGGGCTGCCGTCTGCTTAGTGTGGTCCAAGCTTGCTCTCCCTTAGAGAGGGGATGCAGCCAGAATTCCCTGACGTTTTCTGTATTCATAGTGAGGGACAACCTGGTGGCCAAGGTCATGTAAAGAGGAGTTTCTAAGGCAAGTATTAATTCACAATAAAGCCACAGAGCCTGACCCTCTCCACAAGTAAACCTCATTAAGTGTGACTTTGGGTTGAAGATACAAGACCCAAGAAATTTTTTCTAGTCCCTGAGTCTTAGTTAATCCTTGGCTAGTGTTTGATCTCATGCAGATCATCAGCCCATTGATATCAGATTTGCTGTAGCTATCCTTCTTAGGTCAGTCGAGACACATAAACTCAGACCATCTTGTCTTCAGCGGTACCTAAGACATCTTAAAGTGTACATCCAGCCTGTGGCCAGAGAGGAGGCCCCACTCATGACAGGGGAGCCAGGCATGGAGAAAGGCAGCAGTCAGCACCCCAGCCTAGCCAGCAGAAGACATGAGTCCACTGGTAGAGCTTGTGTTAAGAAACTTTCAGAAGCCACCCATGTTTTTTTGCCACAGGGTAGTTTAATCATCGTGTTAAAGAGAGGATCACTGTGTGCTGAGCAGATACTCAAAACAATGGCAATGCACATTTAGAGTCCCTGAGATTATAAAGATGAGTGACACAATCTCTGTGGTCAGGTTGTTTGTAGAATCATCACAGAAAGGGCTGGATAAAGCAGTAATGGCATCTGAGAAAGAGACCATCCATACACACTGCTGAATTCCCAGGGTCCTTCTACCTGCAACGTGTGTCTGTAGCAAGGCCACACACTTACAGGAATAGAGGGCATGCATGTCATACACATGTAGAGCTCTTGCCTTCTTTCCAGTGGGATTTTCCACACTGTCTAGCAGCTCAACACCCTTCCCAGGAGTCTGGGGATGAAGAACATCTAGAATGTGAGTGGGCAAGAGATGCCCTGCCCAGGAGGCAGCCAGCACTCCCCTCCGCTCTGGCCTCCGCTTCTCCCCCTAATGGAAAGAGGCCTGTGTGTAGAATTTTCACTGTGGCCACTCGCCCAAGTCTTGTCTAGTGAAAATTGTGTCCTGCGTTAGGGATAACTGTCCTTTTCCCTGGGGTCACAGAGGAAGGCACATAGGGAAAGGCACCTTTGTGGAAGGACTTATGATGTAAATGAGCAAAATTTGCAAGCTTAGGGCTTACTGCAGGGCTGGGCTTTCCCATGCATGTCGCCCTTCTGATGGGTCTAACCACGTCTTTACCTGGGTCTGGGCCCACTCCGTGTGCCTTCACCTTTTGGTCCATGTTTAGCAGGAACCAAAGGACAGCACATCAGACACACGGCGCTGGCCAGTACCAATTGTCTGCTGATGCCACAAACACTGTGTCACCTCAGTGGGACCAAAAGTTTTAGTAACACAAATGTAGTTCATTCTGTGGTTAAAATAATTACAAGTGCTTTTCGTTTGAGCGTGTCCTTCCCCTGCGCTTGCTGGTACCAGCCTTGCCTTTGTCCTTTGCGTGGTGACTTCACATTTACCCCAGCCCAATGACTGCAATCCCCCCTGGGTTTTCACATGTAGGGGTGACCGCCAGTTTATCAGGCCCCCAGACTCCCAAAGAGCACACTCGACCTGTCAATCCGGGCATCATATTCTCCATTCATTTCAGAAGAGCCATCTTTTGTCACTGGACTTTTTTTCAACTGTGATTTTTAATAAAACTTTTAAATGAGCTTTGTGATGATTTTCATGGATGTGATTGAAGTATGATAGGTTATACTGTCAAATACACTGTGCCAAACAGCATTGTCCAATGTGCAACATGTATTTTAAAAAATGGTAAGTCCCCAGCCACATCCTAAAAAGATGGATGTATGCAGGCTGGTCAGAGCAGATCTGGAAACTTCTGCCATGCACAGAAGGAAAAGGCCTGTTAAGGAGGACCCTGGCCCGCCATGATCCTCTGTTCATGGGCAGGGGATCTGCCCAGCAAGAGCTTCACAGCTCACATCGTACACTAATGCGAGGTGGGCTAACAAGACAGAAATCCCAAAAGAGGCTAGAGCAGCCTTGTGGCTTGTGAACTTTCCCTTTCTCTGTACAGATAGCTTAGGGAGCATGGGGAGTGTCAAGGAAAGATATCCAGAGGCCCCATCCCCTGTTTTAAAGGAGGTTACACACATGCATGGACATCGCATACATACACATACATACACACACACCATGCACATACACACACTGCAATAAGCACACATGCACACTGAAGCTTATTCCGAATGACCACTTCAATGCCACTGTGGGACAGACATCCTGCCTCAGAATACATGTTAGTGGGTCTAGTCATCTCTCTTCTACCTGCTCTGGGCCTGGGTCAAGTACCAGAGTCTCTCCTGGCCATCAACCTCCCTCCCAGCCCCACTAGAAGTCCTCCAGCTCCTGGAAGGCAGAGGTTTGGAGGAGACCTGGGTTGGCTGGCCTCACACTCCATTGGTGGGCCCTGAGACCAGGAGGGCCCCAGAAGGGGGATGACTGCCAAAAAGCCCTTTGGCTGGTTTCCCTGGAAGCAGGGCACAACAGGTGGTCTCCAGCACTGACCTTGGGCGAGTCATACAAACTCAACCTCTGATGTGCATAACTGCAGCTGAGGGTTACCCATTGACCTACGATGACACATGTAAGTGCTGGCCACAGAGGCCAGGAGCCATATTCTAAAAATGCCAGCGGGCCCCACAGCCTGTGCCCCCAAGAGCAATGGGTGACCTGGTCGATGGGGATTCTGCAGGCCAGCAGGTGGCACTGTGTGACAGCTCAGGAAGTGACTTCTTCAACCCCAGGGAGGGTGCAGAACCCAGGTAATCACTTGTTTGTGATCCTTGGAAGCAGGGATGTGAGATGGCTTTGTCACCAAAGTGAGCTCAGGCGGAGAGAGATTTTAAGACCTGCCTTTCTTTCCAAGGGGAGGAGGGGACTTCAGAACCAATCAATAAACACTTTCTCTTTTTAGAAAAAAGTACCCATTAGACCTTGTCCCGAGCTGCTGTTAAGATGAGAGCTGCTGGGGCCCGAAGGAAAGGGGGGTGGCAGAGAACAGCTGACTTCCTGTAAGCTTGGGTGACTTCTTGTCCACTCAAGAGTTCCATTTCATTGAAATCGGCCCATTCTGGTAGTGTTTACTGGAGGAAGAGAATGTGTTTTTCCCATCCCACCCACACAGGCCAAACCTAGGAGTCTGAAAACTAACCCCCCATATGAGGGGGTCCTATGAATGACATTGCTATGAAGAAACATATCAAATGACCACCTGATACATGGAAGTGACAACTCATTGTGTGACCCTGAACTGCCTATCAATTTGTAGAACACCTAAGGCCAGGAGCATCAGTGGCTCCCAGCTTCTGAAACATAAAGCTGATTTTCAGAAAAATGAAAATAATTTGAAAGAGCCAGAAAGAGATTCTAGTTCAGGACAAACGATGCTGGCATTTCCCACTTTAGGCAGCAGTTGCTTCCTTCTAGACACTGGCTTGCGGCCTCAGGGTGGAATTTGTCCCTGCTTCAGGGAAAGCAAGTCCTCCTGAATCATGGCCTTTCTCAGGTATTGGGAGCCCAGCAGAGGCAAAGCACAGTCAGGCCCCCAGGCCCTACACCTTTTCCTTCTCCCTGCTGTCCATCCAAAGAGAAACCGGAGAAACAGCTCACAGGTGTCTTCCTGCAAACATGAGTCTGGAAGACAGAGCTGTGCTCTGCACCCAGCAGTTCCCTGATCAAATAACACGGCTGAGTGCATTCCCACGTAAGGACTCTGGTGCCCCATTAGCCCAAAGTTCAAGGAATAAAGTGCAACAAAGACCTTTTCACACATTTTTTTCTAGCTCATCACTTTCCCGGCTTCTTTGACCACAGAAGCACTATTGTGCTCAGTGCCTACTAGCAAGACCAAGCTGGTGTTCCTCACACACTTTAGGAAATGCCAGACTTACCACGCAGGAGGGAGGGGTTTCTACAGTGGGATACTGTGCACTTGTGGGAATGTAATTCTGTCCCTGAAATCAGCCAAGGAAACAGTTACCCTGTTCTTATTAGCTGAAAAACCAGCCCTGTCCTGTTCTCAAATGTGGGTTATTTATACATCATGTTCCCTCTCTCTCTTTCCTTCTCTCTCTCTCTCTTTCTCCCTCTCTCTCTCTCTCTCTCTCACACACACACACACACACACACACAAACACACACAAACACACACACACACAACACTGGGACACACATAATCAATCTTTCCTTCCAAGAAAAAGAAATAAAATGATAGCATTTTGATACAGAAAGAGGGACCAGGGCACATAACTTGATGTTTCATTACATAGAGTTCTTTTTAAGACCACTTATTTATTATTTTGTAGTTTTACAAAATTAACCTACATTAAGAAAGTACACATTTCCAGAGCCACCACCACCAAATGCAGCAAAAATCCACCTGGACGCCCAGCACATCCTGAGTTGATTCAAACTGTCCTGTGCCTGTTTAAACTCATGATCTCACCAGCTGGGCACTGCCAGTCACTGCCCCCTTATGGGGCATTAGCTGACCAAGTGATGCTCTCAGCCCACATGTTACTCAGCTGAGGACATTTCCAGGAGCTATTTCTCAGCGAGGCGTTATTTTACCCAAGTCATGATTCATGAGACTTTATGCCTTTGCAGTCTTTGAGGTCTTCAAATGACTCCGTTTTCCATGACAACCATTCAACAGTGAGTGGAAATTGTATGTTGTTCACAAACAACTCTTCCTCATTCATAAAAGTAAAAAGCCAGTGTCTAGTACTGTTTATTCTCCATAGCGCATCTGAAATGACACCATGAATTTCTATAAACCACCAAGGATGTCAAAGCTCTTTGGAAGACAGCACTGTTAATACTCACGGTTTGTGAACAGTTGCTCTGAGTCCCTCCTCCCCCGACATGGGGGAAGAGGTGACGCCTCAGCTTCACAGACAATGAACAGGAAAGGAAAGGTAGGAAAGATCATTGATCAAGAAAACCATCTGGAAAAAAAAAAAAAAAAACATTTGGGAGACCTTCAAGACGGCGGAGGAGTAACATGTGGAGATAACCTTCCTCCCACAAATATATCAAAAATGCATCTATATGTGGAACAACTCCTACAGAACACCTACTGAATGCTGGCAGAAGACCTCAGACATCCAAAAGGCAAGAAAATCCCCACGTACCTGGCTGTGTGGCTGACAGGGTCTTGGTGGCCCGGCCTGGTGTCAGGCCTAAGCTTCTGAGGTGGGAGAGCTGAGTTCAGGACACTGTACACCAGAGACCTCCCAGCCCCACGTAATATCAGTCGGCAACAGCTCTCCCAGAGATCTCCATCCCAATGCTAAGGGCCAGCTCCACCCAACGGCCAGCAAGCTCCAGTGTTGAATCCCCCATGACAAACAACTAGCAAGACAAGAACACAACCCCACACATTAGCAGAGAGGCTGCCTAAAATCATAATAAGTTCACAGACACCACAAAACACACCACCAGACGTAGCCCTGCCCACCAGAAAGACAAGATCGAGCCCCACCCACCAGAACACAAGCACCAGTTCCCTCCACCAGGAAGCCTACATAAGCCATGAACCAACCTTAACCACTGCGGGCAGACATCAAAAACAACGGGAACGGGGCTTCCCTGGTGGCGCAGTGGTTGAGAGCCTGCCTGCCGATGCAGGGGACACGGGTTCGTGCCCCGGAACGGGAAGATCCCACATGCCACAGAGCGGCTGGGCCCGTGAGCCATGGCCGCTGAGCCTGCGTGTCCGGAGCCTGTGCTCCGCAACGGGAGAGGCCACAACAGTGAGAAGCCCGCATACCACAAAAAAAAAAAAAAAATGGGAACTATGAACCTGCAGCATGCAAAAATAAGACACTAAACACAGCAAGTTAAGCAAAATGGGAAGACAGAGAAATATGCAGCAGATGAAGGAGCAAGGTAAGAACACACCAGACCAAACAAATGAAGAGGAAATAGGCAGTCTACCTGAAAAAGAATTCAGAGTAATGACAGTAATGATGATCCAAAATCTTGGAAATAGAATAGAGAAAATACAAGAAACATTTAACAAGGACCTAGAAGAACTAAAGAGCAAACAAACAATGATGAACAACACAATAAATGAAATTAAAAATTCTCTAGAAAGAATCAACGGTAGAATAACTGAGGAAGAAGGACGGATAAGACAGCTGGAAGATAAAATAGTGGAAATAACTGCCAGGGAGCAGAATAAAGAAAAAAGAATGAAAAGAATTGAAGACAGTCTCAGAGACCTCTAGGACAACATTAAACACACCAACATTCAACCTACAGGGGTCCCAGAAAAAAGAAGAGAAAAAGAAAGGGTCTGAGAAAATATTGAAGAGATTATAGTTGAAAACTTCCCTAACATGGGAAAGGAAATAGTCACTCAAGTCCAGGAAGCGCAGAGAATCTCATACAGGATAAATCCAAGGAGAAAGACACATATTAATCAAACTATCAAAAATTAAATACAAAGAAAAAAATATTAACAGCAGCAAGGGAAAAGCAACAAATAACATACAAGGGAATCCCCATAAGGTTAACAGCTGATCTTTCAGCAGAAACTCTGCAAGACAGAAGGGAGTGGCAGGACATATTTAAAGTGATGAAAGGGAAAAACCTACAACCAAAATTACTCTACCCAGCAAGGATCTCATTCAGATTCAATGGAGAAATTAAAACCTTTACAGACAAGCAAAACTTAAGAGAATTCAGCACCATCAAACTAGCTTTACAACAAATGCTAAAGGGACTTCTCTAGGCAGGAAACACAAGAAAAGGAAAAGACCTAAAAATCCCAAAACAATTAAGAAAAGGGTAATAGGAACATACACATCGATAATTACTTTAAATGTAAATGGATTAAATATTCCAACCAAAAGACATAGACTGGCTGAATGGATACAAAAACATGACCCGTATATATGCTGTCTACAAGAGACCCACTTCAGACCTAGGGACATATACTAACTGAAAGTTAGGGGATGGAAAAAGATGTTCCATGCAAATGGAAATCAAAAGAAAGCTGGAGTAGCAATTCTCATATCAGACAAAATAGACTTTAAAATAAAGACTATTATTAAAGAGACAAAGAAGGACACTACATAATGATCAAGGGATCAATCCAAGAAAATATAACAATTGTAATATTTATGCACCCAATATAGGAGCACTCAATACATAAGACAAATGCTAAAAGCCATAAAAGGGGAAATCGATAGTAACACAATCATAGTAGGGGACTTTAACACCCCACTTTCACGAATGGACAGATCATCCAAAATGAAAATAAATAAGGAAACACAAGCTTTAAATGACACATTAAACAAGATAGACCTAATTGAAATTGATATGTATAGGGCATTCCAACCAAAAACAACAGAATACACTTTCTTCTCAAGTGCTCATGGAACATTCTCCAGGATAGATCATATCTTGGGTCACAAATCAACCTAGAGGGGTGGGATAGGGAGGGTGAGAGGGAGATGCAAGAGGGAAGGCATATGGGGATATATGTATATGTATAGCTGATTCACATTGTTATACAGCAGAAACTAACACACCATTGTAAAGCAATTATACTCCAATAAAGATGTTAAAAAAAAAAAAGAAAACCATTTTGTTGAATTCGAGTCCTTCTCAGGTGGGTTGTTCCAGAAAGAAAGTGATTTTCACAGAAGTAGACGAGTCATCTGCATCTGCTGTGCAGGAAGCGAGTTTTTGATGTCATGATGCACCTGGAGATGCTTGGAGAACATCCAGAAAAGTGTCTCCTCTCATACTGAAGGCACTTGGGAGAGCAGGACCCCTGGACACTGGATGTGTTCCCAGGGAGCTTTCTGCCTGCCAGGGTGCCCAGGTGAGCAACCTTACACTGCAGCATGCTGCCACCCCCAGCACCTATCAGAATTGAGGGGCACGAGCTGCCTGATAAGCCTCCAGCCTGCCCCATCCCTCCCCACCTCTTCTTACTTCTGTCAGCATTCAACCCTGAAGAAGAAAGAAAAGAGGATGCTTGAGGAAGCTAATCCCAGTTACCAGCACTTTGCACCTCACGCGATTATGAACATGGCAGGGAAATCAGACAGAAAAAAAAAGTGACCTAAACACACAACGGGTATCAGGACACTTGGACCCGAGCAGACTCTCCTTGGCTCAGAGATGAGTTCTGTCCTGAGATGGACAGAACTGAGTGGAGGAGATCTCTCCAAAGAAAAGGGCTGCCGAGGTAAAGCATAGCATGGAACAGAGAACCACATCAATTGACTTTACTCTGCAATCAAAACTTTTAGACATTTGTTCATTCTGGGACACTCTTCTCTTAAAGTTAGTACGACATCCTTTCCTGAATGTTCTGCGATGAGAACTCGCTGGCTAAACTGCCAGAGAGTTCATTCTTTTCCGAATTCCTACTTCTGTATGTTATCATTTGGAAACACAGGGTCCACAGTTGGCTCATGGGACCTGTATTCTTTTGTAATGTTTCCCCAGGGATTCTTTGTGTGTATGTGTGTGTGCGTGTGACTCTGTCAAACAGGTGTCTGTGTCTATTCTTTTTTTCAGAACTTCCTGGACTTGTAATACTTTTCTCAACATGAAAATAACTTTCTCTTATTAACCAGCTTTAACTGCTTTTCCCATTTCAGTTCTCAGTGTGTAGAACAGGTTTATCCTGCTGACTTGCATGGACCTGGGGCCTGACACACTGTTACTGACGTCTTTGAAAGAGCCAAGTATTTCAGTGCACAAGGAAAGGTCTGCTTTCCCTGCACTGCACAGAGATTGACCCCCTGCTCTGCGGTGAGAGGGTGGGGTGGGTGCTGGGAAGCCCCAAGTCAGGCGAGAATCGGGTCCACCGAGAGTAGGGGGCATCCTTTCCGGACCTACAGGTACCACTTCAGTGGAACTTGGACTTTTGTTGCAATTTCCTGTCCTCCTGCCCCTGAGGAACCAGCCTAACCAGCAGAGCGACAGTGCATGGCACTTGGAAGCCAACCACGGCCCAGGTTTTCCCAAAGACAACTACCTGCATGGCCAACGGAGGTGGGGACACTTCCTGGTCCTTGGGTGAAGCCTCAGGCCACTGGTGATTCTTGGAGTCTTCATCAGGAGAGAAAACAAAGTTAGACTACTTATCCACATCACTTGAGGGTGGAATTAGAGTCTGTGGGGATCATAGTTTTCCTCTCTCCCCATTCTCAACTTTTGGAGAGCACCCAGTGAGCACTCATGGGTCAGAGAAATGAATGTATCTATGATGCCCTGCAGCAGCCCATGGGTTGCACCTCTGACCACTGAGCAGACCAGCACACAAAGGGCTTTATAGTAAAAAACGCAAACAGTGTGTGAATGGCCAGAGCATTGCTCAGGCACACAAATGGTTTACCCTGCTTTGGTAGACTAGGTATGTGCAGTGTCATTTTTGAGCCCACTGTAATAGAAGTTGCATTTGCATAATACAGCTGGCAAAGGCTTTTCAGATATATTTTCTATTTTAAGCCTAAAAACAACCAACTTCTGAAAGTGAAGTGCTTCTGGGTCGCCTCCAGCTGCCACCTCCTGGTGCAATGAGGAAACTGAGGCTCGGAGAGGTTAAGTGACTCGGCCAAGGTCAAACAGCTAGTAAGTGGTGGAGCCAGGACTCAAACCCAGTCTGGAAGCCATGCGCACCTTGTTCCCCTCGCCCTTCCTCTGTGTGACTGAGACCTTGTGGTTTAAGCTGGATCGACCCTGTGTGGAGGAGACAGGGCTGCAGCATCAGGCCTGGCACTATGATGACGAGGAAGAGGAAGATGAGGATGAAGATGATGAAGAGGGCTGAGAGGTTGATGAGGACATGCAGGGCATGGGTGAGATGAGTGACTACAATGAGTCACCCGATGATGGAGAGGTCAGTGAGGTGGACATGGAAGGCAACTCACAGGATCAGGACCACTGGAAGATCTAGGGAGATTCCAGGCCCGCCCAATCTATCCTAGATGCCCTGCGGAACCAGCTGATCACCCAACACACCACCCCCTCTGACCCCAGTGCCTGAAACCTCACCCTCAGGCACCTCCTCAGCTGCTGCCAGCACCTGGTATCCTCGGCCCCTCCCAGCCCATCAGTCTTCCCTTGCGTCCCCACCTTTCTGGCCAGTACCTCACTCCTTGGTTGCCAGACCTAGTCTCTTTCTAACTCTCTTTAATAAAGACACAGGACTGATATAAAAATAAAAAGTAAAAACAACCAACTTTTGAGATAGCTGTGATTATTAACTCCTTATTTTACAAATGAAAAGTCCCTGACTCAGAAAAGAGCACCCAGAAAGTGGCCAGCCCAGATGTCTTTGTCTAATACCACTGGGTACCAGGACGGACTGCACAGCAGAATCAGCTGGAGCCTTAAAAAGGCTCATGTCCAGGCTGCATTCCCAGAACATGGCTGCATTCATCTGAAATGGGGCCCACGGAGGTCAAGGCATTGACAATATTGAAAAGTGCAATCCATTCCCATTGTGTGGCCCATCACTGGTGCCCCTCTTTATCAGGGCTCTGACTTAGGGGACTTGGAATCATTTGGGGGCCTGGAACAGGAAGTTAAGGTCGGAGCTTCACCTGAGTTCCAGCAGGTTGGGTTTCTCCAATGAAGCCAAACAGCGTGGACCGATGTTTTCTACGATGGGTTACTGAACACCTGCCAGGACAGTCCTCTAAGAGGTCCCTGCAATCCCAAAGTGGCCCAGTGAAGAGTGAAGGTCTAAAATTCTCTTGGCTGGTAGAAATCTGACTTCGTGGTTTTCCCTGTTAAACTTCATCACTTTTCTGTGATGTGGGTTCCAACTTTTCATGGAAGAACAGGGAACAGCCTGTTGGTGTTGGTCAGCAAATTGGGGAATAGCCTGGGAACTGAGCTGCCTGCTTCACTCCCTCTCTGCTGGCAGAGTCTGACAAATAGGGGGATGGGGTTTGGGGGACCTGCGAAGGTGTCAGGAGCTGTTGTCAGCTCAGGGTGGCTCAGAGGAACCTGTGAGGTTCAGGCCTCGCTCAGGAGAAGAATCTGGGAGATCTCAGCCTCGAATGCACGAGCCTCAGCACCTGGGTCCCCAGATGACTTGCAGGATGCCCAGCAATGAGCAAAATCCACGGTAATTTCAGCTTGAAGCCATTCCCTTACAAACATCCCGGTGGAGGTCCACATCCCTGAAGCCCTGGAACAGGGGAACCGAATACCTTTTATGTCTATCCCGGAGGCCAGGGCAGATTCAGGCTTGTGGAGTCTGAAGCTCACACGCAGGGTTGTGGAGCCGACTTTAAGAAAGAGATTTCATCGGAACCACCAGAGTCGGCTCTGGTCCAGGTGTGCTAAGATTGGTCCAAAGTGCTAGGAGATATAAAATGTGCAATTCTGCATACTGAGTGTAACATGGCTACAGGTTTGATGCAAGAAAATAGGAATTCTGGTAAATTCCATTAATTCCCATCAAAAAGAAAAAACAAAAGCATGGTGCAATCATATGAATGATTGTATAAGTCTCGCTGTGCAGGGCGTGTGGCTGCCAGGGGGATTCACCTCACAATAAGGACCTCCCCTCCTCCCACCATGAGGAGGCTTTCTCAGACACACTTCCAGCCCTGCACGTGGCCACCATGTTCCTCCTGCAAGTACCCCCCGCCAATCCAGTGCTAGCAAACAGGACACTATCCTATCACCTGTGACCTTCCCGTCTCAAACCACGTTCTCAGTAGAATGGGTGGTGGCCTTGGCTGCCTGGAAGGCTGGCGGTGACCTAAGTATACATGGAAGATGCAGGGAACCAAGCTACTCTGCTGCAGGGAGCCCAGGCTCTCTGCATCCCTAACTTGGCTTTCCTTTCCCAAAATTTTAACAGTGCCCATGGCTATTCCAATGCTACCCAGGAACATGGAGGGGAAAGAGACAGCTGTCTTGAGAGATTTCAGATCAAATTTCTTACTTGGGGAAATTTTATTTAAAAAAAATAACTACCTTGCTAGGTCCTCTCCAAGGATCTTGGAAGGAGCCCATGCAAACCCCAGGCCCTGAGGATTATACAAATTATAGATAGCTGCATGGTGAATCCATCCCTGCCAACAGCCAATACGATAGAGAGAAGCTGGGTGTTGGGAGAGAGAGAACAAGAGAGTGAGAGAGTGAGAGACAGAATGGAGGAGGGAGGGGAGAAACTGGGTGTAGGTGGTGTGAGAGGAGGTGGGCCAGTAGTGCCAACAAAGAGGGGAGAAGTCACCTGCTAGGGCCACACTCTGCTGTGGGCTCTGCCTGGACCCTTACTACCCCTCTACACCCCCAAGCTGGGCCCCTGGAGCTCAGCCCCATCAGGACGTCATCAGGCTCTGAGGAGGGCCCCTTCTGGCCCCCACATCCTCCATCCATCTTTTCGCCACGTCACACCACCTGTGGATGAAACTAAGGCCAGATTCATAGAGACAATGGTAATGTCCCTGGTTTCCGGCATCAGTGAACACCGCGTCTTATTGCTGAGCGTCCCAGGGTCTCACGTGTGGCCCCAACAGACTGTGCAATCCCTGGCCAGGGACGCTGATGGGCATTCAGGGCAACCTGCCCTGGAGTCCATGCAGAGACCAAGGCCCAGTGGGGCTGTTCCCGGCCCATGTCCCACGAACAAGAACCAAATTGTGTTCTTCAGACTGCCTGCCACACCTGTCTGCACACCTGTGTGTATGTCTGCAGCTGGGTGTGGCCATCAGACCCTGCCCCCAAGACCACATGTTACATGCTCTTTCCTGTGACCAACCTTTCCCTTAGGCCAGCAGAACCAAGCCACCCCCGGTCAACATCCCTGTATGCAGCAGCGTCCCAGGGCTGCTGTAACAAAGCTCCACACACAGGGTGGCTTAAACAGCAGACATCTATCGCTTCACTATCCTGGGGGCTGGAAGTTCAAGATCAAGGTGTGGGCAGGGCTGGTTTCTCCTGAGGCCTCTCTCCTTGGCTGGCAGACAGCTGCTTCCTCCATGTCCTCACGTGGTCATGAGGTGTCTGTGAGTGTCTGTCTTTGAGTCCATATTTCCCCTTCGTTAGGATTTTAGAATTTGGGGCACATGACACAGCCCATAACACTGTGCAGATGGACTCTATGTCATTCTGTTCACTGGCTCATCTCAAGAGATGGGAAATGGCTGGGTCCCCACTGGGGTCCAACCAGAGCTTCACTCCCAGCTCGGAGAGATTCTAGGTGACCAACTCGATGGTTCCTTCAGAGCTGGACCCTGAGGCTGTGCTGTGAGTTGGTGAGGATGCTTTCTGAAGATGGCAGGGGCAGCTGAAGTCAGCTTGCCACCTTCTGGGGGACTCGCTACATTTCCCTTGATCGTGGGCAGCTCCAACCCATCAGGAGGGGGGCTGCTGCACCAGCCTCACCCTGAGACACTCTGGAAAAAGTGTGGTTGAGTTGTGTCCCCAACATGATGTTGAAGTCCTAGCCTAGTACCTGCTAGTGTGAACTGACTCAGAGACGGGGTCTTTGCACATGATTTAAGTAAGATGAAGTCATGACGGTGGGCCCTAATCCAGAATGACTTTGTCCCTATAAAAAGGGGAAATTTGGACAGAGAGACATGTACAGAGGGAGATGCCACATGAACTTGAAGACAATCATTTACAGGCCCAGGAGAGAGGCCTGGACCAGATCCTTCCCTCACAATCTCAGAAGGAACCAGCCCTGCCAATCATTTGATCTTGGACTTCCAGCCTCCAGGACTGTGAGGCAATACATTTCTGTTGTTTAAGCTGCCCAGTCTGTGGTGCTTTGTTACGGCAGCTGCAGGAAATGAATACAAGTGTCGGCAGGGAAACCCGGGCTCCCGTGGCCCTGCCTCCTCTGCCAGGTGCCCCTTCTCTCAGTGGCAGCGGAGGCTAGTGCCAGGGAGACCCAGGAGAGGGCCGAGTGGCTCCCAGTCACTTTCTCACTTCTTCCTGTGCTCAAGGATTTTGCAGATCTGGTTGAAAAGCAAATTCTGACTCAGTGGGTCTACGGTGGGGCCTATATTCCTTTCAGCTCCTGGGTGAGTCTGATGTGCAGCCTTTGGGAGGAAGACACTCCCTGGGTGTTCAGGGGGACAGGGGGAGCAGAAGCATCTCCAGAGCCTGAATCTCATCCAGTCTGGGACCCCTTTGTAAGAATAGACAAATGTGAATACACTGGGAGGGTCCAGAAGGGAAACCATGGTCTCATGCACTGCACTCAAAATACCTCCCTTTTACTAGAACATCTAGTCATGTGAACAAGTCACTGAGGTGCGTCCCCCATCCTGGGAAGAAGAGAATGAGGGCCCCATCCTGAGCATCTTCAGCTGTACCATGACCCGCCTCTGGTCATAAGTTAGGGCCACTGGGAAGAGCCCCCAGGACTGAGCCAGAAGCTCTCCCAGAGGGAAACCCAGGGCCTGAAGGAGCATCTCGGGTTCCCAGGGACCTGACTTCATCCAGTGTGGAGTTTAAGTGCCTTGCAGCTTCATGGCATAGGCAGGCCTCCTGAGGGAGGCTGCAGGTGGCTTTCCAACCAGATGGGTTGTCCAGGTCTGTGCAGGTCTGGTGGTTTTGGCCCACCTGGGACAGCTCTGCTGGGTCATGTGAGCCCTGGAGCCCCCATGGAAAAGCCGCTATGCCCCTTCCTTTGTCCACTGCTGATGGTATGAACCCTGCACCCTCCTTGATAAACGCTTGCCCCGACGCTCCCTCAGAGTCAGCTTCCCAGAGGACCACCTGCTTTCAGGCTCTTTCCAAAGAACCCAGTGCCCTTGGGACTCCACTCCTGTCCTGTGTTGTGGTGAGTGTGGACTGCTGGGGGTCAGAGGACATGTGTACTTTATTTTTTAATTTATTTTTTAAATTAAATTTATTTATTTACTTATTTTTGGCTGTGTTGGGTCTTCGTTGCTGCGTGCAGGCTTTCTCCAGTTACAGCGAGCCAGGGCCACGCTTCGTTGCGGTGTGCGGGCTTCTCATTGTGGTGGCTTCTCTTGTTGCAGAGCACAGGCTCTAGGCGTGCGGCCTTCAGTAGTTGTGGCAGACGGGCTCAGTAGTTGTGGTTCACAGGCTCTAGAGCGCAGGCTCAATAGTTGTGGTGCACAGGCTTAGTTGCTCCACGGTATGTGGGATCTTCCCGGACCAGGGCTTGAACCTGTGTTACCTGCATGGCAGGTGGATTCTTAACCACTACGCCACCAGGGAAGTACCAATATGTGCACTTTATTTTATTTTATCTTTTCAAACATCTTTATTGGAGTATAATTGCTTTACAATGGTGTGTTAGTTTCTGCTTTACAACAGAGTGAATCAGTTATACATATACATATGTCCCCATATCTCTTCCCTCTTGCATCTCCCTCCCTCCCACCCTCCCTATCCTTCCCTTCTATGTGGTCACAAAGCACTGAGCTGATCTCCCTGTGCTATGCGGCTGCTTCCCACTAGCTATCTATTTTACGTTTGGTAGTGTATATATGTCCATGTCACTCTCTCACTTTGTCACAGCTTACCCTTCCCCCTCCCCATATCCTCAAGTCCATTCTCTAGTAGGTCTGCATCTTTATCCCCGTCTTACCCTTAGGTTCTTCATGATCATTTTTTTTTTTAGATTCCATATATATGTGTTAGCATACGGTATTTGTTTTTCTCTTTCTGACTTATCTCACTCTGTATGAACAACTCAGTTTCGTCCCTTTTTATGGCTGAGTAATATTCCATTGTATATATGTGCCACATCTTCTCTATCCATTCATCTGTTGATGGACACTTAGGTTGTTTCCATCTCTGGGCTATTGTAATAGAGCTGCAATGAACATTTTGGTACATGACTCTTTTTGAATTATGGTTTCCTTAGGGTATATGCCCAGTAGTAGGATTGCTGGGTCATATGGTAGTTCTATTTGTAGTTTTTTAAGGAGCGTCCATACTGTTCTCCATAGTGACTGTATCAATTAACATTCCCACCAACAGTGCAACAGTGTTTCCTTTTCTCCACACCCTCCCCAGCATTTATTGTTTATATATTTTATTTTTAAGATTTTTTTTACATCTTTATTGGAGTATAATTGTTTTACAATGGTGTGTTAGTTTCTGCTTTATAACAAAGTGAATCAGTTATACATATACATCTGTTCCCATATCTTGTCCCTCTTGCGTCTCCCTCCCTCCCACCCTCCTTATCCCACCCCTCTAGGTGCTCACAAACCACCTAGCTGATCTCCCTGTGCTATGCAGCTGCTTCCCACTAGCTATCTACCTTACGTTTGGTAGTGTATATATGTCCATGCCACTCTCTCACTTTGTCACAGCTTACCCTTCCCCCTCCCCACATCCTCAAGTCCATTCTCTAGTAGGTCTGTGTCTTTATTCCCGTCTTACCCCTAGGTTCTTCATGACATTTTTTTTCTTAGATTCCATATATATGTGTTAGCATACGGTATTTGTCTTTCTATTTCTGACTTACTTCACTCTGTATGACAGACTCTAGGTCCATCCACCTCACTACAAATAACTCAATTTCGTTTCTTTTTATGGCTGAGTAATATTCCATTGTATATATGTGCCACATCTTCTTTATCCATTCATCGGTCGATGGACACTTAGGTTGCTTCCATGTCCTGGCTATTGTAAAGAGAGCTGGAATGAACATTGAGGTACATGACTCTTTTTGAATTATGGTTTTCTCAGGGTATATGTCCAGTAGTGGGATTGCTGGGTTGTATGGTAGTTCTATTTGTAGTTTTTTAAGGAACATCCATACTGTTCTCCATAGTGGCTATATCAACTTACATTCCCACCAACAGTGCAAGAGGGTTCCCTTTTCTCCACACCCTCTCCAGCATTTATTGTTTGTAGATTTTTTTAAGATGGCCATTCTGACCGGTGTGAGATGATATCTCATTGTAGTTTTGATTTGCATTTCTCTAATGATTAATGATGTTGAGCATTCCTTCATGTGTCTGTTGGCCATCTGTAGACACGTGCACTTTAGCTACTCCAGCTGTGGCCAGGCTGTCCCCTGGACTCCACTGCTTGTCAGTGAGGGCACCTGACCCATCCCCCCGATCCCCACAGCACTTGGCGGCTTCCCGAGGCCTGAGGCAGGAGAAGAAAGGACTCTGTCCCCAGAGAGTCCGCAAGCCTGCAGGGGTCAGGGTGAGGGCCACGGGCAGGAGGACAGCACCATGCTCACCATGTGTCCCCTGCTCACCTGAGTGCGGGCTGAGGACACAGTGCTGTGTAAATGGGGGCAGCTGTGGGCAGGCAGCCCGGCCAGGACTGGCTGTTCCTGCCCTGAGGCTCTCTTCCTCTCTGTCCCCTCCGCTTCTCCACCTGCACAGACCAGGCTTTGGCCACATCATCCCACAAGAGCACAGGGCCCTGGGAGTCACTGGGGCGTCCCGGGAAAAACCAGGTGCGATCACCGTGTGCCTGTGTGTCCGCTCTTCTGTTGCCCACAGTGGCCTGTAGGGTCACAAATGCTGACCTTAGAGCAGTACTCTCATTCAGAGAATCTGTGATTCAGCCGACATCAGATGTGATTGCATTTGTGTAAAGAAGGCCCTCACTGACCCATGCGTCCAACAGCCTGCCAGGGCACCACAGCCCCCATCCTCTGAGACAGCCCCGGGCCCCTGTTTCCAGGTCAGCCAGAGAACTGGGGGCCGGCTGAGGCACCTGATTTTGATCTCTGAACGGCTGTGTTTAACAACCTAGAGACTCCCCGCCTTCATGGCCATGGGTTTTCTCTGGACCCAGCAGTCACGTGGACTCTGGCCCGCCGGGACAGTGGGTGCAGTGGTGGAGGGAAGGCAGATGTGAGAAGTCACCTGGATGAAAGGGGGCTGTGCTAGAATCTGCTAGAGTCCAGTATTCCTTTCCCTGCTCCCCGGGTTCGGCCCACCCTACGCGGCCCCGCAGGCTTTTCACAGACCGGACCAGGCACGGGTGTGACATCATCCACAGAGAGACCCTGAGCCTCTGGGAGCCCTGGAGGAGGCCAGGCTCACCTGAAGAAAATGCCCAGGCATTGGTGGTTTATGTCTAACAGCCGCTGTGTTCACCTGTTGGTGTCAGGCAGAGGTCGTCGCGGGGGGGGTGGGGAGCAGGCAGATAAAGGCACTGGACGAGATTTCCTGAGGTTCCCGCCCACATGGACAAGAGACCGATGAGAGGATGGACAGTCACGGGTGGCTCCCTGGCTGTCATCAGGGCCTCATCAGGCCGTGTGGATTTGTCCAGCCAGATCTGGCGGGCATTGTGCGCAGTCCAACCACTGTGTTCTGACTTTGCCCTCTGACCCTAGGAGGCCTTGGTCATCCCAAGGTCATCAGTTTTAACCCCACCCTGCAGGGCCCCAGGGTGGAGTCCCCTCTGGTCTCCAGCCCCCTCCCAAGGAAACAGCTCAAGGGCTTTGGAGGTCAAAGACAAATGTCACCCTGCCACCCATTGTCATCCTTCCTCAGAGGGACAGAGAAACCCTGGGAGGGCTGAGAGACAGGTTTATATGTGGGGATTTTCAAAATCTGGGACTCAGCCAGGGGTGTGTGTGTGTGTGTGTGTGTGTGTGTGTGTGTGAGAGAGAGAGAGAGAGAGAGAGAGAGAGATAAAGAACTAGAGAAGAGAGAAGATGAAAAGGCCAGCAGAAGGTTTTCTATAGCCCAAAGATGGCCCAGAGCCAATACCAGGGGAAACGCCCAGGTAGGATTTTGTTCTGGTAAAAGTCAATTCCAGCGTCCTTGGGAAGGACCATTGTGGAAGCAGGAGACTGGAACTTGGGATGATTCTCCGCATAACCTGTTTGTGGCCTGTGGAGTTGGACCAGACTCCAGTTCCCAGTGACCCTTCCAGGGAGCCCTGGAGAAAACCACCTTCTCCCTGGCACTGCTTTAGCTGTTAAATCCGGAATGATCATCACACCTGCATCTAGGGCTCCCTGGGGAGGAGCTGCTGAGACACTGGGAGCAGGAGGGGAACCAGGTGTGGGACACTGGTTTCTGCCACCCAGAGCTCACAACCCGTTGGGCCCACAAGCCTGTCAGCCCGTTTCTCAAGCTGTCTGACAAGGTCCACAGACACCAGCTCCGGGTCCCTCCAGGTGTGGGATGGCAGCTCTATGCAGTTCATGTTCGGGGGGCACCAACCTGGCACATGTGTGAAGCCACCAAGTGACAACTTGATCAGCTCGTGCTGGGCCCCTAGGCACCCTGTTATAGTGACCTAATGAACTAGGGGCACCAGGGCAGAATGCCGATCCCTAAGTGAGCCTTATTCCTGAAACCCTGACGGGGAGGAGCCCTGTCCTCCGGAATCTAACAGCCCCCGACCTGCTAGGGTTGAGTCCACCTGTGCCAGGGATGGCCCTGGCCCAGGGTAATTTCTAAGAGTCGGCAGTGTCCTCTCCAAGTAAAAACCTGGCCCTCTGCTGCAGGAGCTGCCTGCAAGGGGGATTCATTTCATTGGGTTGAACCTCTTTGAAGAGATGGGAGGGGAGGAAAAGAAGGGAAAGACGGGGGGGATGACCATCCCATCGAGTCAACATTGGCGGTCTGGCCTGACCTTGGCAGGAAGGCAGCAGGCTCGCTGGGCCCCTTCCACGGGCATGGCTGACACAGGGGAGCCCTTTGCTGCAGGCCGGGCACCGCATGTGGCTGCTCCCCAAGCGTCCACTAGGTGGCAGCATGACACCTGGGCGAGAGCTTGCCAGTCTTGGAGACAGTGATTTAGGTTCCACCTATTTTCACAAAAGTCTGAAATTTGCCAACTGGATGCAGTATTGGAAATCACATTTCGGCAGGTAAAAAAGATGTAGTAAGTGATTTATTTTCGAAGTAAGTGGTTGGCATCTGGCTACTCAATTCAGGGAAGCAATTTCTAATCTTTGCCATTATGTATTGAGGGCTGAAAGGGAATTGGAAAGGTTTCTTATGCCCTCTTGTTAAAGACCTGCCTGGTGCGTGTTCATTCCTGCTGGCCTGAACTGGACGTGGGCTCATTTTGAGGTGGGATGCCGAAAGTTTGAGCTGGAAGGGCCCCTCATCCAGGCTTGTTCATCTGAAATCTAGAGGCCTTGGGAACTGAAGGACATACCACGTATTCCTGGAGAAGGCCACTTAGACATCAGAAAGACTTGGGTTCCTTAATTCGGGTTCGAATAGTCCAGGCCTTTGATTAAAAGAAATCTAAAAACAATAGGTTTACTACGTAGTCAACATGGTTTGGATGTAGGTTCTAAGGGGGTAACACAAAGGATCCCAGGTCTAATCCACCCTGTTTTACAAGGGGAGCAACTAAGTCCCCAAAATGGGTGTGTATTGAGCCCGTGGACCTCATGACTGCTTGTTTGGTACTCTCTCCACTCTGGCTGGGTCACAGAGCCTCAGTGAGTGGAGGAAATCCCATTGCTGGGCTGAGCTATCTTTTCTTGATTCCCAGACATGGAGCGAAACCAAGGATGAGGCACCTCCTTGACACACCCCCAAAATGTTTGAGAAACGTCAAGAAGAGTGACAGGTGATTCTTCTAGGTTGGAGAAAAGAGATGTATTTCTACATACTCTCTTGCCTCCTTTTAGTTAACTGACAACTGGCCTATGGAAAGCACTACACAGAGGGCAGGGATTTAGACCCCAGATAAATGCGTTTTGTCCTCCAATTTCCCCTACACTTGGGCACATCACCGTGAAAAATTTCAAGCGACCCGCTTGGGAGCTGGGTCCCAACCCTCTCACCACAGCTCCTCCAGGCAAAGTTCCAGTCCATGCATGGGGAGATTCAGCTTGGGAAGTAAGCTTTTATGTTCTAACCAGTGCGTCATGACTTATCACATGTTTCTTCAGCATGAGAGGGTGAGGTTAGACTTAGAACTTATGCACAGGCTGAGGAATGTGCCGGAGAAGGAAGGGCAAGCTTTGATGGCAGTGGGTGGAGACTCCCAGGCATCTACAGAGCTGGGCCCTGCACAAGGAGTCCAAGTGGTCCTCAGCACCCAGGAGCAACTCTGGAACCAAGTTCCAAAGTTGGACCTATAAGAGCAAGGGCAGCCACCACATGATCCTCACTTGCCCAGGCTTCCCAGGATGGGGGGCCAAGGACCTCTCCATCCACGTGGACCCCAAGACTGGGGGATGCCTTGTGCCTGGGGGCCCGTGCTATAACCCAGGGCCTGGCACCCTTGGATGGTCCAGAGTGATTCTTCAGACCTCAGGCCCAGCACAGAGCCTGCTGCTATGGCATAGATGCTGCCTGACCTACATCACCCACTCCCACAGGAGTAGAACGGCCTTCACAGAGTGGGTTTGTCAATATACACTTGTTTCTGTTTTTAAATATCTGGACTTGGAGATTTTATTGTGCGCCTTCTCTTTCCAACCACAGAGAGAACAATTAAATAAGATCCATTCCCTCATCCCTCACTCATCCCCTTAACCCTTAGCTTGGCCCTTTATCCTCTAAGGCAAGTCCCTAACCACACAGACAGAAGCACCATCAGGGGAAGTCATTTTCTGCAACCATCTTCAGCACGTGGATAGTTCAAAGGCATTTTAAAAGTCAAAACTGATGGCTCCACTGCCCCCCACATGTGGTTTCCCCCTTTCACGTGGTTAGTGACCCTTCTGGAAGTTCGGTTGTGTTAGAAAGACAAGATTTCCCCTTCTAGAGGTCATTTTGCATTTCATTCTGAAGGTGGGCTGAGCGGACTCACTCGACACTTTGCATTTCCCTGCAAGTGGGCTTCAAATTCGACCAAGAGCTGTGAGTACCTGGGTGAGGGACTCACTCCTGCCCGGGGCCAGTCCTTTTCAGCCAACAGCAGCTTTCCAGCTCCACACGCTGTTGACCTAGCAGAGTGCATCAACTCTGCTGTGCATTAGAATCAGGACCGTCTCGTCCCGTCTCCCAGCTGTAACCTGTCACCTCCCCATAACCCTTACGGCCTGCACCATCTGCTCGCATGAGGATTTACAGGCTGTGTTCTGCTCAGCAGAACAGACTCCGTGGTTGAATTCATTTTTTTTTTTTTTCTTTTTTTCTTTTTTTTGCGGTACGCGGGCCTCTCACTGTTGTGGCCTCTCCCGTTGCGGAGCACAGGCTCCAGACGCGCAGGCTCAGCGGCCATGGCTCACGGGCCCAGCCGCTCCGCAGCATGTGGGATCTTCCCGGACCGGAGCACGAACCCGTGTCCCCTGCATCGGCAGGCGGACTCTCAACCACTGCGCCACCAGGGAAGCCCCGTGGTTGAATTCTTACGGAAACCTGTGTCGACTGGTTTCCTATCAGAGATCCAGAAAGCACATTTAAAATGCACAGAATGGGAGGGAGGGAGACGCAGGAGGGAGGGGATGTGGGAACAGATGTATATGTATGACTGATTCACTTTGTTGTAAAGCAGAGACTAATAAAAAATAAAAATAAAAAATAAATAAAATGCACAGAATGCCTGCATCGCAGGAACCTGTTCACGTGACCCCGTATGTCTTCAGGGTCCTTGGCCCGGCACCACCCTTCACGCCTGCCCAGCGAGGGCGCCTGTCTGCCCGCCCTGGCCTCACTCGGGCCTGAGCTCTTCCAGCCGGAGAAGTCGGCCCACGCCTCTTTCCCCATAAATCTTCCTTTCCTTCTACTGCCGAGCGCCCACTCCCTCGCATTCCCTCAGCTCTCACGGCCCCTGTAACACGATGTACCATCCAATTGGAGGTGTGTGTTTTATGGACGTTTGGCTGTAAGTCCTTTGAAGCAGGAGTTGCATTCCGTTCCTTCCTGAGCCTGGACCAGAGCAGCAAGGACCGTGCTGAGTGTGTACCTAGCGGGTCAGCCAACACCCGTGGCTGGCTGGACTTTTTCCCAACGCTTTGTTGCTCCGCATCCCTCCTCCTGGACAGCTTGGCTGGGTTTGCTCATTAGTGCCTCCACAGAGGATGAAGAGGATGGGATGAAAGGCAGAGCCCTGACTTACCATGTGGCTCACCAGCTCCTAACATTGCACAGGAGTTTGCTTGGCCAAAGTGAATGGTTGGTATATTGCTGTATTTGAAGAGCCAAGGGAGAAATTTCCACTGCTGTGTGTGTCTGTGTGTCTGTGCGTCTGTGTGTGTGTTTGTGTATCTACCGATGTGTATATGTCTATGTGTATGTCTGTCTGCATATGTGTGTGTCTGTGTGTATATATAAGTATGTGTCTGGGTGTGTCCATGCATATTTGTGATGTGTGCCTATGTATGTATCTGTGTAATGTATATTGATGTATGTGTGTTGTGTGTGTCTATAGGTATCTGTGTGTGTCTGTATGTCTGTGGATGTGTGTGAATGCGTGTGCCATCTACCAGCGCATGAACACAGGGCGTGAACTCAGAGTTAGTCCTGGCCATCCTCTGACATGGAAAATGGCAGTCGGCCTCCACTACCCACTCCATCTTCCTGAGCTTTCTGCTGGGCCCAGATGTCCAGGTGCTGGAGCAGTGGGATGCTTTGTTCCAATGTGTCCTTGAGCTGCAGCCCACCGCCCACAGCCCCACGGAGACAGCCCAGCTGAGGTGCGTCTCTGCACATCCCGGGAAACTGGACTGGATCCAGAGCCAGCCCTGCTGCTTCTGTGAGGAGACGGCCCTAGGAGTTTCACAACCAGCCTGCTTACTGCCCCAGGACGCTGGCTTCTCCACCTCCTTTGCTTTCTAGACCAGATGAAGACAAGATGCAGGCTGGGCCGCCTGGCTGTTCCGAGTGGGGAGCCCTGGGAAGGGGACCCCTCGGTGCCCACATCCCAAGTGGTCAGCAAAGGAATCCTTACCCAGCTCAGTCATCACTTGTCCTGGTCACTTTCATTTCTTGTAAATGAGCTCTTCTTTTTCTCTTTGGAAACCTCAAAAATTCCCCTTTACCTTTGAAATTCCAAAAGAAACATGTTTAAAATGTATTCTGCTGTGAATTTGTCAGGCCTTTTAAACGGGGTCAGTTACCTCATTCGCAGGACCTCATGCAAAATTTAAATGGGGAACCTTTGTTCAAAACATAGGAAAACAGCATACTTAAAGGTACCAAAGTATAAAGCTTTCCTTTCCTTCACAGTCTTTCTTCACTAGCCAGGGTGTTTTTATTTAATGTTGTTCCAAATAAAGAAAAGTTGAAATTTTAAATTGTTAGTGTGCATTTTAGCATTCACCTGTATATTGTGCAATGTCAGTTTTAAATGCAAATAAAAGAGTGTTTTAAGTCACATGAAGAACCATTGAAATTACGTAGCTTATTTTGTACCTCATACATGCAGGTGTATTTCATTCTTACCAGAACAATGGAAACACTGCACAAAACTAACTCAAGTATTTTTAGTTCAGTAATTGACACTTCGGCTTGGTGAGGAGAAAGGAAGGACTGAATAAGAAGGTGCTTCCCGGGCTTCCCTGGTTGCGCAGTTGTTGAGAGTCCGCCTGCCGATGCAGGGGACACGGGTTCGTGCCCCAGTCCGGGAAGATCCCACGTGCCACGGAGCGGCTGGGCCCGTGAGCCATGGTCGCTAAGCCTGTGTGTCCGGAGCCTGTGCTCTGCAACGGGAGAGGCCACAACAGTGAGAGGCCTGCGTACCGCAAAAAAAAAAAAAAAAGGTGCTTCCCTTTCCTGCTGTGTCATCCTCACTTTAGAGTAAGTGTTTGGCTGATACAGGGATGTAAACAGGTGAGAGAAGCTAGGCCGGGGTGCCTTGGTTGCTCTTGTTGCTGAGAAGGTCACTGCCTTCCATTTGCATTTGAAGCAAATTCTGGTTCAAGTGAAGAGTGTGGCTCCTCAAGCTGTCAGCGCCCCCCTCCCTCGGCTATCAAGGCACACACTTACCTGTACATGATTTGAGTTTTGCTGAATAAACACATCCTGGGTGCATAGGAACTCTGTTTATGGGGTGCTGTGAACTCGAATCAGGCAGCAAAAAACCGGCAGACATTAGTTCTGCATGATGTCTCCTCTGCTCACGGGCACGCTTCATAATCCCACAAGACCTCGCCTACAAAACACAAGTTCAAAGCTTAAATTATTAACGCTTTCAAGTTGGTGGCAGAGCATTAAATCAAGTGGAGGGCCTTCTGAGCAGAGGGCCCCGTGTGACTGCAAAGGCCACACAGCAGTGAGGCTAGTCCTGCTTAGAACCGAAAAAAATCTGATAAATGTTCTTCTGTTTGTTAATTGATTATTTTCCTCCCTGGATTCTCTCTGTTTTCCTGGGACTCTAGGAAAATAAGTAATGAGACTTCTGGTTCTCCCATTTATGTGTCCCCTTTTCTCTCTTATTCTGATTTCTTTGTCCTCATGAACAGTCTGCAAGAAATGCCTGGTCTTTCATTTCACTAATTCATTCCTCAATCATGTCTATTTTGCTACTGAGTCTATTGATATTATAATTAGCAATCATTTTTTTTTTGATTTTCCAATTTCCCTAGCTCTTTTTCATAACAAACTCTTCATGTTTTATAGATAGTTTACATTCTCTAATTTCCTTGACTATATTCATTATAATTACCTTTAAGACCTCGCTGTATGGCCTTTTTCCATTTGTTGAATTGGATTGCCACTTTTTCATAGTGTTCATTTTTCTCTGATGTTTGACAGCTCTCGGCTATCTGCTGATCTTTCTCTTTGGGAATCCTCGATCAGCATGTTTCTCTGTGCCCGGTTTTCTCATTTGTAAAATAACGACCTCAAGTAGATCAGTGCTTTTCAACTCTTGTTAGCTTTGGTAAATGCTGTCAAATGATAACTTATTTGTGGAAGCCCAGTGTATAAATGGAGACCGTGTGGCAATGATCACAGCAGATGCCAACCCTGGAGACATCACCTTGGAAATCCCTCCTGCAGCCCCACCTCAAGATGGACTTTGGTGGGGCTCCCGGGCCACGTGTCTCAGTGACCACAGCTTGGATCCGGTGATCCAGATGTTCCCTTCAAACTCAAATATTGTGTGATTCCTTGTAGGGGATCACGCAGACTTGAAATCTGTGCAATCCCTTCCTACACATTCACTGGGACGTGGTTCTAGAAATGGAAGCAATCCCCCTGGCGGATACACTCGTGGTGACTTGAACAGCATGACACTTCAGATGGGAACAAACCTCCCACGAGCAGCTCCCAGATACAGTCTGGACAAGGATAGCTGCACATAACAGTGGTGATGTAAGTCACCAGGGAACACACAATTCTGCTTCTTTTCTTTAAGTGGACCTCCTGTTTCAAAGGATACATTTCCAGAAAGGACTGGGCTAAGCTCCAATCTTGGCCTCTGTGTAAAATATCAAAGTAGAGGCTATAAATCAGTACATTCTCAGGATTCGATCATAAAAAAGACAAAACTGCCTTTTTGGCTTGACCCCATGCTGCTGTTTCCCAGAAGCCGTGCAGAGCAAACGCCAGGTGGGATGGGGCTTTGTGGACCTGCGATCCCGTTTCTGGTCTAGAAATAAGTCAAAGCACCAATGTGGAAATACCTGCTGTTCTTAAAATAGGTCTGTGTGTCTCAGTGTTTTGTTTTTTCCTTAAGTTCACTTGAGATTCAGCAAAAGAAATGAGGAAGTGAAATTTTTGAATTGGTTTGTCCTCTTTTATCTCAAAGAGGATGGTTCTTCTTTTAAGGGTTTCTGACAGGGAGATTTTTACATGAATCAAACTAATAACAGCAACAACAACAATAATAAATCCTGGATTATCACCTCAAAAGAAGTTTGCCACTGGAAACCCATTTCCTTGCCTCTGGGAGGTTTGCAGCTCTCATCCTCTCCCGGGCTTTTCCTCCAAAAACCCTGGGACCAAGGGCTGCCCGTCATACCTCTGCTTCTTCTTACGCTCTGAACTCTTTGTCCTTCTGAAGAGATTCTGGAAGAACCCTGGATCTTTGACTTCAAGTGCCAAAATGCTCTTGGGGGTCTTTACTCTTCTGGATAATCTGGAGTCTTAATGTTGAAAACAACAATAACAGTATTTTTTTTTCCTTTTGTCAGCCACCTCAAAGCCATGATCCCACAAGAGGGGAGCATTTGGGGATCCCACCGCTGTCTGTGCTGGCCATCCCTTCCTATCCCCAGCTTGTCACTTACAGCCCGTGGGGAGGAAACATAGAGCAGACCACCACGCAGGAGGGAAGTGCCACTGAAGGAGGAAAGCAGTGTCTGTAAGGGCCTCTCCTTTCCAAAGGCCCACGTGGATCTTCCGACCTGCTTGCCCCGCAGCAGATGCAGCCCTTGATTGGTTTTTTTTTTTTTAAATCTGAGATACACACACACACACGTGCGCACAAATGGAGCACGTTTCTGAAGTGCACAATTTGTTGAAGTCTCACTAACTGCTCAACCCACGCATCCAGCCCCAGAACAAGAGCAGATGTCAGTAGCACCACGGAAGGATCACCTGGTTATGGCCAGGCCCGGGTCCACTGTTACCCTGACTTCCAACAGCACAGCTTAGTTTTGCTTCATTTTGTTCTTTGTACAAATGGAATTATACTTTCATGTCCAGCTCCTTTGGCTCATGTTGCACTGGCAAGATTCTCCTCTGTGTTGTCTCATGAGCTTGTAGGTCACCTCGTCCTCATTCTGGACGGCGTTCCCTCACTGGGAAGGGTGGGGATGTCAGGTGATGTATTAGTGCATCCCTCTGCTGCGGGGCACTTGTGTGCTTATTCCCACTCACTGGGCGTGAGCGGCCGATGCTTTCAAGAGTATTTTCAGGTTGAAACAGTTGCTATTTTCTAAAGGATTTAAGAAACAAACCAAACCCAGCCCCACTAAATGCACAATTCAGTCAGTACACGAAGAGGGATAAAAGCTGCTTCTAGATCCCTGGATTACTGCCCTTTCCCCCTTTCTCTGGGGCAGGCAGTGTTGACTGAGCTTATAAAGATCTTAACATAGAGATAGCTGGTGATAACTGGGAAGCTGCTCACCAAACCCCACCTTTGATTTGCTGGAAGATCTCATCAGAAAAGGAAGGATAAGTGGGTAGGAGAGGGGAGAAAGGAGAAGCAGATGACGTCATTCAAAAGGAACATTTTCTTTTTAGAAAAACCTATGCTTGACTCCACAGATGTCTCCAATCTAGGTTGTGGAAAACACATTTGACCACTTTATCTTGTCCCACTATGAAGAAAGTGGGAGTAGGTCACTCATTCTCTCATCAAAAAATCTCCTTGGATTGAAAGAGGTTGGAGTTGGCAAGGGGTCAATGTCATGAACCTCCAGAAGATGCCACGCCATGCAAGGAAGCCCAGGACATGTCACTTAGAAATTTCTAACCGGAAGTCAAATTTCCCCACTTGGATGGAGTAAGGTAAATCTCAGAGGATTTTGACATTGGAGAATTCAGAAGTTTGGATGTTCATATTCTTGGTTTGGTGCTAATATAACGTGATATTGCTGCTTCTGTTGAATGCATATTAACTACATGATATTATCTTGTATTTTCAGGCTCCAGGGCATTGTTTTCCCCAAGAAAGCACTATTTCATAAATTCATTCAATGAACACAAAAGTAAATGAATCTGTTCAATGAGGGAGAAGTTTCTGTTCTCAGATTCACCTGGCCTCCAGCTGGAAATTTGCTTGAGTTCCGAGATGCAATTCACTCCCTACCACCCCCAAGGGCAGCTGCCTTGAGTTTCAGGTCCACAGCTAGGTCCCGCCTGTCCCAGGAGATCCACTGTGTGAGCAGGTGCCCCCTTCTCATGCAGGAGGCCAGCTCCCCTCTGGGGGGTGTTAGATGGTGCAGGCTCACCCCGGGCCAATAGCAACATCCTCCAACTACCCTGCTGTGGTGCTCTCCTCAGTCCAGACCTTGCTGGGCAGCCTCACCCCAGGGCAGGCAGCCCAGGGCTTGCAGGCTGCTTGAGAATTGTCCAGCCAGGGTCTGTCTTGTCCAAGTCTCCCCATGTGATCCACAGCTACCTGTGTCCCTGTCGCTGCAACACTGTCAGTTGCTCTCCATTGACTCCAAGACAGAGTATCGAATGACCAACAGAGGGTAGAATATTTTCAGATTTAAAAGAAAAGAAGTGTTTTGATTTTTTCTGATTTCCAAGCCAATGCAGGCAGGTGAGGCGAGGTGGTGCTGCTGCAGAAGGTTTGAGAAACTTCTTTCCTTCTAAACCAAGTAAACTGAAAACCCTCAAGTGAAAAGAGCAGAAGGGGTACCAGCTATGTCAGAACTGAAGCAGGGCTAAAACCATCCACCAGATCAGAAGAATCTAGGAAAATCAGTCAAGTCTTGTCCCTAAATACATCATCAGGGAAGGAAGTAGCAGAAATCTCTTATGTGATGTCCACCCAGGGCCCATCAGAGATGGTAAAACCTACCCAAGATGCACAAGATTGTTTCTCTCGACTCAGGAACTGAGTTGATTGCCCAGACATAACTTCTTCTAACTGTGCACAGGACTTGTGTATAATAAAAAGATAAAATCAACAAGGGGAAAGAGGATGCAGAGGCCTGACACACATTTGAGAGCCCCCCCCCCACCTTCCCATGTGGCAGAAACCTGCCCCGGCCCAGACCTCCTGCAGGAAAAGAACCTGCAGTGTTAGTAGCTGTGCTTTTCTTCCCTGTGTCCTCAGGTCCCTTCTTCTACCCGACAGACGTGTTCTCCAGAAGGATGGTTGTTATGGAAGGAATTTATCAGAAAGAAAGAGCCCCATGTACAACCTTTGGCCTCTGACAGGAAGCCCACTCTGAGACAATAGTATTAAAAGGCAAGCTTTCAATCTGCCAGAAAAGAGCATTTGGACATTAAAAAAAAAATCACTTAAAAGGATTGGAAAACCCAAAGACTAGTGAGCAGGGCATTGTGCTCTCCATGAATAATAGATTGAATAGGGAACAGGTGAATAACTGGCCTATCCAAGGCTGGGGTGAGGTGGGAGGATGGAGGGCTGCCCAGGGTTTTGGTCACAGCATCAGAGAGAGGAGGCTGCTGGGCCCTGTGGGACATGAAAGGACAGGGTTGTGAGTAGCCAAGGCAGGGCTGCCAGCCTTGAGGGAGAGGAGTCCATGCTTGCCAACCTCCATCTCATCCAGTGAGCCTGGAACACATATTCCATGAAGAGGAGTGACATTAGCAGCCTCCTGACTGCTGACCAGCAGGGCACCCCTCAACTGCCCTCATGTTAGTTGTCCCACAGGAGTGACCCTCAGGTTTGCCTGAGGATCATCCTCAACTTTTCTCAATAACCCCATATGGCCCAGACAATTCTGAGCCCCCCAGAACAATGGTGAGGCCCCAGGAACCTGGAGATCATAGCTATGCACAGAAGGTTAATTTTATGTGTCAATTTAGCTGGGCAATGGGACACATCAGCTTAAATATGATCCTGGGTGTGTCTGTGAGGGTGTGTCTGGATGATATTAGCATCTGGATTGGTGGATTGAGGGAAGCAGATTGCCCTTCCCAATGTGGAGGGCCTCGTCCAATCAGTTGAAGGACTGAATAGAACCAAAAAGCAGAGGAAGTGGGAATTTGCTCCCTATGCCTGACGGTCTTGGAGCCATGACATGGTCTTCTCCTGCCCTTGGAATGGGACCAGCGGTGCTCCTGGTTCCCAGACCTTCAGACTCAGACTACACTATGAGCTCCCCTGGGTCTCCAGCTTGCAGACAGTAGAGAGTAGGACCTCTGAGCCTCCATTAATCATATGGGCCAATTCTTCATAAGAAATCCCTTTATCTCTCTGTCTCTCTGTCTCTCTCTCTCTCTCTCTCTACCCATCTCTTATTGGTTCTGTTTCTCTGGAGAACCCTGACTAATAGAGTCTCTGTCACTTGTCTGCTGGTGGAAAAGAAGATCTGATTTAGTTGTCTCTCTGTTTGTTTGTTTGTTTTTACTTTAATTTAATTAATTTATTTTTTATACAGCAGGTTCTTATTGTTTCTCTGAATAGAACAATGATCAGTTCTCTCCTCCTCCCACCGTTCCTCCATCCTTTTGCTCCCTTGGAGGGAAGGGGCAGAAAGGAGTTGAAGCAGAGGAATAATACCAAGCTCATTGTCATGGGTGGGTTGGTTAAATTCTTTATGGGTCACGGTAGCCTTCACTCTGGAGCCCCACCCAGCAGCTGCCAAAGGGCCTCTGAGATCCCTGTAGGAAAAGGGGGCCAGGAAGGTAAACCTGGAAGGCTGCACAGCAGGAGTGTTTGCTGTATGGCAGTGCTTGCTACTGGGGCTGAGATGGGGGCCCACGCGTGCACATGGGGAAGAGGGCACAGGCCAGAGGGCCGACTGATGCAAGATGGGGATCTGGAGAGGCGAGTGGTAATTTAATAGAGTTCCCCAAAACAGACCCTGATTTGTGCAGAGACAGTACATTGGGCAACACTCAGGATCAGTCCCTGTGGGGAACGAGGGAGCAGGACCTGACGGAGGGAGAATTTGAACTCTGGAAGCAGCCCCAAGGAAGGGTGTCACAGGGGCCCTTCAGTCTTGCCCCAGTGGAGGAAATGGGGATGGGCTTCAGCGCTCCCTGAGCGAGCGCACTGGCGCAGCCCCAGGGCAGGGCTGTCTCTGTGCAAGGAAGCTCCTCCTGGCTGAGGCAGGCCTGGGGAGGCCTCAGCTAGAGGCCCGCAGGCGTTTGGGGGTCTATGTGGGGGGTGTGCAGCCCACCGGGTCCAGCTCTGGAGGGAACAGCCAGAGTCCTTGATAGGCTAAGGCTGGAGGTCCACGAACAGTAATTCTTGTATAGTTCTGGAACCACCAGGGCAGAAAATTCCAGAAGGGCCAATCGGCAGTACATCTATGGATGTAAACCAGGATCTGGGCTTTCGAATAAAGACACGTGGTGTGAGAGTTTAATAACACAGTGACAGTTGCAACTTAGCAATAGAAAAAGCAACTGTTTGTGTAATAGATCACATATATTTCAGGTTTAGGACAACCATATGCATAAAAACCAAAAAGGGCATGGATGTCTGCCCCAGTCAGGGTCCAGCTGAGCATGCCTGACACATTTACACCCAGAACAGATCATTGCTAACACTCACCTCCTCAGTAAGATGAAACTATTGTCCATGATAATCATGAAATGGGATATAGTTCACATATGAGCCAAAATCTGAACTTAACAAACAAAAATACTGCAGTCACAGTTCCAATTTATATCACTGTTTGGAATTTTAAACACGAACAAACATGCCAACTGGTCACTTTGAGGAACGCGGTTCTGTTTCTTCATTTTTTTCCATCACTGAGCCACCCTGGTGAATTTCCGATCTACTGTTTTGATGCAGGAACACGTAGCCCCCCAGAGCTGGGGACCCCAACTGTGCTTGAAGTGAGCTTGAATGGTCAGAGCCCTTAAGAACGTGCTTTCACAGCCAGTGTGTAACTGTATCTGAGTGTCCATGACCAAGAATCACCAAGGGTCCTCTGACTCACTACAGCACTTATTCAAAGGTTGAAAATGACCACCTGCTCATATGCAGCTGATGTCACATCACCGAGGCTCCAGGAACTGCAGCAGTGCTTCAAGACCTGCACCAACAGAGATTTTTTTGGGGAAAGAGTATGTCATTACTGACACTGTTTAGAATTCCCAGTGCGTGGTGACAATAAAAAATTGTAGTACATCGTTTTTAGATTCTCTGCAGTCAGTGACCGCCCACATTGTCTGCACCAGGGAAACAAGCCCCCACCCCACTCCCTGTCCTTGGTACGCCACTGGCATGATGCTTCTTCCCACGTAGAATGCCAGCATGGCCTGGCTCTTTCAGCAACTTTATAATAAGTTTTTGCCCCAAAGTTTCACTAAACTTGAACCTGGCATCTCCAAAACATAACAACATGTCTTGGGAATGAAGGCTGAAATGATTCAGAATCATGACCTTTGTAAGCCAGAAAACTTCCTTCCCAGTGTCTAGCAGTGTATGTGTGTGTGTGTGTGTATGTGAGAGAGAGAGGGAGAGAGGGGCATATGTGGAGTGGCGGTGCAAATGTATTTGAGGGTGTGAGTATGAGGGTGTGTATGTGAATATGTGTTGAGGGTATGAGAGTGTGGTGTGTGTGTGTGTGTGTGTGCGTGCACATGTGCATTTGCATGTTAGATGTCACTGGGGAACCAAGGCTGTGAGGACAGGGTCAGGAGGATGAGCTGCCATAGGACGCATGCATTCAATAAGCATCTCCGGACCTTGCTTCCTCTTCTACTAAATGGGGACCATAATTGTACGTGAAAGCCAGGAGGTATAAGAATGCAATGAGAAAATCCTCCTGAAGGAAAGAGCTCAGGAAAAGCTAGCCCTGTAACTCCAAGACTCAAAGCATCTCTATGCCGCTCTGCTAGGTCTCCACAAAGACACAGAGACCACCAACTGAGGAACCCGCCTCATTGTCCCATGTCCAGGGCCTTTCCCCTGAGCACGCCCGGGATGGGAGGTTGTCATGGTGTTGCTGCATCAACCACGGTCCACACAAGCCTGGTGAGGTGACTCATGACACGGGTGGCTCACACAAGGAGAGCAAGGTTTCTTTGATCTTGGAGGGCTGAGAATTAGACAGGTACAAGCCTAATTTAACCATGAAATCAGTTCAGAAATCAGGTCATTACATTTCTATGGAATTTTCTACCTCTGGATTAGGAAACTAATCCTATTATGATGTAATGATGTAAGGCATTTCTAGAAGGCAAAGATACAATAACTGCTGAATTGAATGTTTGCTATGTGCCTTCTCAAGACCCCACCAAACTCTGTCTTAGTCCAGCTGCCCCTGTGAGCAGATGCTGAGACAGGGTCTGGAGAGTGGGCGGTTTACCTGGGAGGTGGTCTGGGAGGTTCCCTGAGGGAGAGGGAACGTGATAGGGGCATAAAGGAGGCCATCAGTTTTGCACCAATGAACAGACATTGCTTGGCAATTGGGCTCAGTCTCCCCAGGGCCCTCTGAGTCACGGCCTAGACCATGCCACCAAATTGGCCTACCATGGAATGGAGACACTGGGGACCATCTACTCATTGCTTTGCTTGTTGGCTGAGGTTAACTCCTTGGGAAATTGAATAGCCAGCACTCTGGTTGCCCTGCACAGGCCCTGAGCAAGCTCCTGGGGCACCAGGCAAGGCCCTCAGACACTGAAGCAGAGCAGGGTCCAAGTGGGGTGTTGTAGGATAAGAGGGCGCCGTCTGTCTTGGTTGCAGTTAATTCAGGTGGACTATGGTAGATTAAACTTGACCATAAATTTTTGGCTACTTCTTCAGTGATACACAGAATCTGGGTACTTACCTTCCTGAATCCCTTGACCCTTAGAATGTGATGGATTTTCTGGGACTTCAGAAGCTACATCTTGAGGTTTACAATTCCCACCCAGGCCTCTTGGAACACCCACTCCTGGAGCCTTGAGTAGTGATGGATAAGTTTGAGTAACCTGGGTCTGCCATGCTGCAAGGAAGCCCAAGCTCGTCACTTAGAAAGGCTGTGTGAGGAAGAAGGGGGGGGGAGGGAGTTGCCCAGTCTGCATTCTCCCAGCTGAGACATTAAGGGGCAGAGATGAGCCAGTCCAGCTCTACCATGTCTACATTTCTGACCCAAAGAACTGAGAGAAATAGTAATAACAAATTGCTGTTTCAACCACTACGTTTTGGAGGAATGTATTGGTAGCCGTGGATAACTAGACATGGGCTGAGGGGAAATGAAGGAAGACATGAAGTAGTGTTTGCTATAGCTCAGAGGCTGGAAGGACAATCACAGACCCTCAAGCCCAATCCATTTATTTTAGAGTTGAGGACGTGAAAGTCCACTGACACCAGCCTGGGGCTCTTTTGCTGCCCTGTGGAAGCTTCTGGGGCACTGGGCAAGAGGATGACACTGGGACCAGCACACACAGAGCTTGCTTGGCCACCAGTTCAAGCAGGGTGTATAGAAGGATCTGTGCTTGGGAGTGGGGGAACCCGAGGAAAACTGGAATCCCCAGATAGGAGGGTGGAGGCCGCTGGCACCACCCCTGTCCTAACTGGGGGAAAAGGGAAGAGCAGCAACCAGAGGGATTTGTGTCATCCCGTGGCTCTCTGGGTGTGGTCTCAATCACAGCACCTGCATCCCCGGGGAGCTAGCTAGAAACACAATCTCAGGCCTCCCTCTAGACCAGACGACTCAGGAACTTTGGTAGGGGCTTTCACAAGCTCCTCAGTGATCCCAGGGCTCGCCAAACCCTGGACAGCCTGGTGTCATGAAGGAGAACCACGTGAACAAGAGTATGGCTCTGCAGACAGCCTGACCAGAGCTCCCTCACAGACAGGCCACAGAAGGACCCCAGGCCCTGAGTCTGGGCCACAATGTTTATTTCTGAGGAAATAACTTCCCTCACACACTGGACCCTATGTGCCTCCCGTCCCTGACCTTAGGAAACGGGGCCAGATGGACAGAACTCTCTAGCTCAGGTGTTCCTCCCCGTGGAGTCAGGGTCGTCCTAGGGCAAGTGGCTGGGGGCACTTCTGTGAGCTGGGTCTTCGTGCAGCAGGGTCTCCGAGGGGCACTTCAGGGAGACCATGAGAAGAGGAGCCTCCTGGGGACGCTGCACCCTCACTCCGTGGGTCAGCTCCTTGCCTTGGTGATAAAATGCTCGGGGAACAAGGGTGGGGGAATGATTCTGCTGGAAGCAGACACAGCTTCGGTGTCCCCATCCCGACCACAACCCCCAAGTCACAGTGAAGGAACACACATCACCAGCAGGGGCCCTTCCATGCTGGGGAGAGGCAGGAGGTCTGGGTCACCTCTGACTTGTGGGACCTTGGCGCTACCTCTTTGTTTCCTTAGCTCTACATAAAGCCCTGTTGCCCTGGGTCCCTCCAGGGTGCCCTGCATGTCTAACACTCCCTAACACCCCAGGAAGCCAGCCCGTCGGGAAGGACAGTGTAAATGCAGTGAGTTCTGCTTGGCTTGCTTCAAAGTCCAGCTCAGTGCATTAGCACAGACCCTGCAAAGAAGGGTGCATCCCTCACCACGGATGCTGATGACATTTACATGGACACTGTCAGCTCCATCCCTGGCAAGAACAGCACATCTTGTTTCAGAGCTGAACAACATTCCAGTCAAATGAGACAGAAAGGGCATTAACCACTTCTCCTCCTGACTAACCTCTTCAAGGGCTAGAAGACAATAGAAAACTCTGAATAGTTCTGTGAGTAATATTAGCTGCTCCTGGAGATAAATCCTGGGGACCCTGAATTCAGTAGAGGTGAGATTTTCCCACAAATCTTACCTTAAGTTGATGTGGAGCTGAGTGGACATCTGAAGAAAAGCACTGAGTGGGGTTCACCGCGTGTTCCTTCCACTGTGGAGTATGGAACCCACAAATCTCCCAGCTCAGGTCAAGGGCACTAGAGAAGTGAAAGTGAAGCTTACGATCAGCCAGGACTGAATTAATTTCCTCCTTATAAGTAATTTATGGTCCATTTTAGGCTAATGCCTGAAAACCACTTAACAACACGCATCTCCTAGAACCCATCTCTTTTGTCTTCTCTGCCTAACAATGTGGGTTTTAACTATAAAGTCAATGGCCCAAGGAGAAGAAAGCCCATTTACTTTCCCCTGGCTAAGACCCACCTCACCATGTCTACTCTGCTGCGTGTCGCCGGGGCCCCAGGGGGTAGGTTTGTATCCCAGTGCTGCTCAAGCTAAAGCACCAGCAGCATCAACACCACCAGCAGCATCTGAGAACTTTCAAGAAATGAAAACTCTAGGGCCCTTCCAGACCTATTGACTCAGAAACTCTGGGGGTCAGCCCAGGAATCTGTGCTTTCACAAGTTTTCCGGTGATTCTTAGGGTTGCTAGGGTTTGATAGGCACTGACCTACAGGGTTGTCCTACTTCTGCTCCAGAACATTCCTGTCTCTGAGGTCTACAGGGGTCCCTCTCTTCCTACTCCTAGAATAAACCAATCACAGGACCCATCAGAAACCAAATCATGTGCGGGCCATAGTCTTATTATTTGTTTGAATAATATAACCTGAAAGTTATTCTCTATGGTTATCAAAACAGTGCTGTTCTGCCTTAAGCAGAGTGTTAAGGGTTGAAATGTGTCCCCACCTCAAAATTCATAAGCTGAACTCCTAACTCCCAGGACTTCAGAATGTAACAGTATTTGGAGATAGGTATTTAAAGAGATCATTAAGTGAAAATGAGGTCATTAGGATGGGCCCTACTCCAATATGACTGGCGTCCTTATAAGAAGAGGAAATGTGGACCCAGAAACTAGCATGTGAAGATACAGGGAGAAGACAGCCATCTACAAGCCAGGGAGAGAGGCCTGGAACAGATTAATCCTTAGAAGGAACTAACACTTGCCAACACTTCAATATCAGACTTCCAGTTTCCAGAACTGTGAGAGAATATATTCCTGTTGTTTAAACTACTCAGTCTGTGGTGCTTTGTCATGGCAGCCCTAGCAAACTGCTACACGGACCAAACATCTACTTGTTACAAAACAATGAAGCCCTATGTGCAAAACACTATACCAAGAGGTAGCTTCTGAGTTAAATAATATTTCAAGAAGAGAGAGCATGTTACGGATCACTTTGTAAGACGAGGACATCTGCTCATTGTAAGGAGACAGCAAGACTCCACAGCACAGATCCATTTATTTCCCAACCCCTGAGCAACGTGAGTCACTCCATGACAACTTTCACATAATTGCACCTGCTTTCGACAATGAGTTCAACTCTATAATTAAATAAATTAAAAAGGCAAGGCCACTGGATTAGATAGCTTATCCTTAAGTTCATGAATATATTTTGCATGAATGTTAAGGCTTGATAAAGATAGTTCCATAGTGTTTAATCTAAAGTTTTGTCAGAAGCCATGTCTACCACAACCAATTCACTGTGAAACACCAAGCACCCATTAGACCTTGTCTGTCCTGAGCTGCAGTTAAGATGAGAGCTGCGGGGGCCTGAAGGAAAGGGAGGTGACAGAGAACAGCTGACTTCCTGTAAGCTTGGGTGACTTCTTGTCCACTCAAGAGTTCCATTTCATTGAAATTGGCCTATTCTGGTGTTGTTGACTGGAGGAAGAGAATGTATTTTTCCCATTCCACCCACACAGACCAAACCGAGGAGTCTGAAAACTATCCCCCCATATAGGGGGTCCTATGAATGACATTGCTATGAAGAAACATATCAAATGACCACCTGATACATGGAAGTGACAACTCATTGTGTGACACTGAACCGCCCACCAATTTGTAAAACACCTAAGACCAGGAGCCTCAGTGGTTCCCAGCTTCGGAAACACAAAGCTGATCTTCAAAAAAAAGAAAGTAATTTAAACCGAGTTACATAACTGACATCTGATCTGAAAACACATGGAAACTTGGCAAAAATCAGAGCTAGCTGGCCTTGACCCTGGAGCCCTGTGCCTCACCAGGCAGATCAGAGTCCCGGGTGAATTGTCCGGTGGCTGCCCACAGGTCATGGGATGCCATCACATGCGCTTGTCCAGATGGCTCATCAGTGCACAGTTCAGGCCATGCACGGAGAACACAACAAATCGATTGTGTGGGCTGTAGGATGATGAACTGAAAGAGAAACTCACTCTGAGGCGGGCATTAACTTTTAAGTGACAGACGCCATGAGTGGAGTGGTGGTCAGATGCCAGTTCAGCAAAATCACCCACACCTCTCATGTGGACGGCCTCAGAGGACTCCTAAATGGTGCCCAGGCGTCATCTCTTGCTCTCCCACAGGCAGTTCCCCTCACAACAAGCAGCTCAGGGGTCTTTAGCATAGACCCTGTCCTAGCACTTCCTCCCTTCAGGCACCCCAGTGGCTCCCTGTCACACTGCAGAATAGAATCCGCTCTCTGACCCTACCTGACCTCTCTGCTCTCCCAGCTCAGACCCTGCCTCCCTCCTTCAGCTTCTATGGCCTTGAGGTCTTTGCATGTCCATTCCTCTTCCCTGAAACATTTATTCATTCTTTTTTTTAATTTATTTATTTATTTATTTATTTATTTATTTATTTATTTATTTATTTTGGGCTGTGTTGGGTTTTCATTTCTGTGCGAGGGCTTTCTCTAGTTATGGCAAGTGGGGGCCACTCTTCATCGCAGTGCGCGGGCCTCTCACTATCACAGCCTTTCTTGTTGAGGAGCACAGTCTCCAGACGCGCAGGCTCAGTAGTTGTGGCTCACGGGGTTAGTTGCTCCGCAGCATGTGGGATCCTTCCAGACCAGGGCTTGAACCCATGTCCCCTGCATTAGCAGGCAGATTCTCAACCACTGCGCCACCAGGGAAGCCCCTCATTTATTCATTCTTCCCCTGGATCTTCAAGTGGCGTCTTCCCTTCATTAGCTCTCGTCTCATTGTCACCTCCTTTTCCAACTCACCCCATGTGAAGTAGCCACCTAATCACTCTATCACTTCTCCCTGTACTTACCTTTTCATTTCTGATACTTTTCTTTGTCTTATTCATGAATTTACAGTCGGCCCTCCATATCCATGGATGCAGAACCTGTGGATACTATGCTGTGTTATATAATGGACTTGCGCATCTGTGGATTGTGGTGTCTCTGGTGGTCCTGGACCTAATCCCTCAAGGAAACTGAAGGACAACGGTATTTGCCTCACTTTCCCACCCCATCCCAGCATCCTCCATGCCTAAAACAGTGCCTGGAAAATAGTAGTTGACCAACACATATCAGTTAAGTGCAGGAGTGTAGTGTGTGAACCCAGGGGGACTAAAGGGGGGCTGGGATATTTAGAAGAAAAAAGCGAGATCAAGGTTGACCCTGTGTCAAGATGGAGAGTGGGGCTTCCCTGGTGGCGCAGTGGTTGAGAGTCCGCCTGCCGATGCAGGGGACACAGGTCCGGGAAGATCCCACATGCCACGGAGAGGCTGGGCCCGTGAGCCATGGCCTCTGAGCCTGTGCGTCTGGAGCCTGTGCTCCACAGTGGGAGAGGCCACAACAGTGAAAGGCCCGCATACCGCAAAAAAAAAAAAAAAAAAGATGGAGAGTGGGGGCAGGGAGTGAGAGTGAATGCACTGTTTTTCTCGATTTGCATCTTCTGCTTGGTCTCAATACTGATTGAAACTTGGGACACACAGCTTGTATCTGTGCACTATTCACGATTCACAGAGCATTCTGTTGAGCATAGCTTCATTCGCTCCTCACAACGTTCTGTGAGATCGGGCAAGAACAGCAGTTGACTACTATTGCAGAGCAAACCATCTCAAATTTTACTAGCCTCAAACAACAAGCATTTCATTAACTCATGATTCAGATGGTCAGCAACTAAAGCTGGGAACAGCTGGGCAGTTATGGTATTTGGGCTGCGCTCCCTCAGGTCATGCCCTGGAAAACTGTGGGTCAATAGGCAGCGAGTGCCCTCGTGGGGTCCAGGGAGCTGTTGCCTAGGTTGGGACACCTCGGTTCTCAACTTACTGTTTTCTCCCAGCAGGCCAGCCCAGCCTTGTTCCCAGGCAATGACAAAAGAGCAAGAACCAGCGAAGTGCACCAGCCTCCTAGCAGCTCCCTGTCATGGACCCTGCATTCTGTAAGCTGAAGCAAGTTCCCAAGGCAACCCAGTTCAGGGTGTGGGGAATTAGATTCTACCTCTCACTGGCAGGGCTGAAAAGGCACACAGGACAGGATATAGATACAAGGGAACCAGGGGGAATAGGTGCCATTTTTGCCATCAGTCACCATAGTCACATTTTACAGAAAATAAAACTCAGAGAAAATTCAGGGCCTTGCCCAAGGTCAAGTGGCTCAGAGAGCTGAACGTGGGTTTTCTGCTCCCAAACTCACTACTCAGTTCTGGGTTCTAAGCACGCTGGAAGTTCTCACAAATGCTCCTTCTCTTCCCTTTCTTCACCAAGCTGCTGATCACCAAGTATATTTCCCTGTACCTCCTCACCCGGGCTTACCGCAGGGACTTTGGATCCGTTCACATGTGGATTGACCATAAGCCCGGAGGGGCAGACCGTGTTTCTTTTTGAGCAAAAACACCCAGCTGTGATTAAATAGTGATGCTACATGAGCAGTATTGTGCTTCTGGCCTCAACATAATTCTTCATCACAGATGGTACAGGCAGGCTTTTTACTCTACTTTGGTGACACGTGATTCGCATCCTTGGTACATTAAGAACTGAGCTCCAGCTCTCAGAGACAGTGAAAGCTGCAAGGCCAGGTAGATATGGACATAGTGGGTGGCAAACAGGAAAGTCCACACTCTTCAGAGATCGTACAAATAGGAACAGAAAGAACGATGAGTCTGACTCACCCACTGCGTAACTCGATTAGAAATTGCCAGCACAGTTACTTAGGCAGTAAAATCAGACTCAGAAGACCAGATGCCTTATATGGTAAGAAAGAATTTTCAAGGCTGCCTTTCCCCTTCATTGGCCAACTCTGAAGAGGTTAAAATGTAATGCCTCTCGTTTACTAAACATGGCAATTAATAATGTCATTAACAAGTGTTTAGATCAAATAGTAAGTTAAGATGAAATGAAAATTAAACACAATTTCACATAATTCTTTCTTCCATAGAAAATAGCATTATTCATTAAGTTAGATCAGGAGTTGGTAAACTACAGCCTGTGAGCCAAATCCAACACTGCCTGTTACATTAATTAAGTCTTGTGGGCACACAACACCACCCACTCATTTATAATATGTCAATGGCCGTTGTCATGCTACACAACAGGGTTGAATAGTTGGAAAGCAGACCATGCAGCCTTCAAAGACTAAGTTATTTACTCCCTGGCCCTTCACAGAAAACATTTGCTGGGTCCTGATCGGTACCCTCGAATACCAGTCTCTGAAGAAAGTCCTGGGATGTGACAGACTGTGCTCTCCGTGGGGCAAGTAGGACCTGTTAACCTCTAGGTCACCAGGGCCGGGGATAGCGCTCACTCCTTGGGCAAGTTGACTCAACTGAATAGCATAGAATGAAGGCAAAGCTGATTCCTGGGTTGGAAAGCATATACATGGTGACCTTTCTTGGTCCAGTGAACTAGAGTCTCAAAGAACTAGTTCAACCCAGATCTGCCCCAACTCTGCATAAAGCAAAGCCACAGCCTATGCCTCCATTTGTGCTAGGGCACCTCGGAATCAGAATTACTGCCTAAACCCCATGCTGCCCAGATGGAGACTCCATCATGCTTGGGGAGGGCCCAAACTAGCTAGTGGACCAAAGGATGAGCCAGTCAACCCTTCAGGAAGTTCAGCCAGCCCCCAAAACCACAGCCAGAAGGGCCCAGACCTCAGCTCGGGCATGAACAGTTGCCTGAGTCCAAACATACGCATGCTGTTGGGTTTTCCAACAACTCCAATGGATGGTTGCATCTGAAAAGGCCAAGAATGACAAGGGGCCCCTCAAGCTTGGTGTATTCCAGGGTTCACATCAATTTGAGTGGTCCTGGGCCTGCACTATTGGCAGCCCCACCTCATGGGACAGCCAATACTTTTGTTCAATATGAACCAATCCTATGACCCTCCAAAGCCTCTGGGTCTGCACACTGGGAGTAGGATTGACCTACCTGCACAAGGAGGTTGGCAGTTCAGGCCCAGGACCCTGTAGACTGGCCTGATGGAACGTTCCAGATGAAAGTAGGTAGGGGAGGAGAGATAAGGTTAAGAAAGCTTTTCTTAGAAGTTGAGCAACTATGCTGCCCCCAATTCTTGCTTGGTGACTGTCCTCACCCCTTTCCTTTTTTTTGTCTTCCTTCCTCTATCTCTCCTCCCAGCTTTCCCTCCCTTCCCTACATTAATGGCCCTACCCCAGGCCTGGACCATATTAATAGACTTGTGTGTCCACGAGCCTCTCTTTCCTCTCTTCTCCTCCGCATGCATGATGCAAACACACGCTTACTGTGCCCTCCCAGGCCCCCACTTCCCAGAAGCCCATGGCATCTCTCTGGAGGATGCTGTTGGGTACATCCCAGTCCCAAAGGATGAGTCCACCCATCGTGGTGGTCCCACCCTCCTTCTGGCAGTTGGATCGGGCATAGACATTCCAGACCATTGTGACTGAAGAAACATGAGGAGGAGTCTCCTGGAGGTTTCTGGGGAAGGTCATCCTTGCTGTTGAGAATAGACACTAAGAAGGCAGGAAGAAGCAGCGCCTCCCATTTCTCTGTCCACTGCTGTCACTGGGTGTGGGTAGGGGACAGAGCAGCCAGCTTGTAGGGAGGCAAATGCTGAGGGAGATGGAGAGAATCCATATTCTTAATGATGTTACAGGTAATGAATTTATCAACTCTGGAATCACCCTGACTACAGAATTTGCAATAGGTGAGAAAATACACTTCCTTGGTCATTTAAGCCATTTTGAATTTATTTGCATGTTACTTGCAGCTAAAGTCGCCTAAGCTTAAGCAAGCTTTGGAGTGCCTGCCACCTCCTGAAATGACCCTCTGTGGACCTGAGGCCTTCCCTCCACTAGGCATGGTCTCTACCCCATAGAGTCTCCTGGAGGGGCATTTAAACCACTCCCCAAAGCTAACACATCCCCTAAACCCATGCAAGGTATCACTGGATTTTTGAAGCCTTCACATTTACCTGCCTTGTCCTCTCCCCTTCTCCTGCCATGTCCAAAGATATTGAAAATGTTATTTAAAACGAAATCACCAAACTTCTGTATCGAGCAATGATGAGTTAGGTCATTTGAAATAAAACTCCTCTTGAGGTAAACATAAGAGCCGAATACCGTATGAAAACTTCAGTTTGAGAGCATCAGAGAACTATCAATACATGTAAAGTTAAGAATTACTGAGCTGGAGAGTAAGACGCGGAGATCACCTTCCTCCCCACAGATACACCAGAAATACAGCTACACGTGGAACAACTACAGAACACCTACTGAACGCTGGCAGAAGACCCCAGACCTCCCAAAAGGCAAGAAACTCCCCACATACCTGGGTAGGGCAAAGCGGAGAGATTCCCGCACAGAGGAGCGGTGCCGAGCGGCACTCACCAGCCCGAGAGGCTTGTCTGCTCCCCCGCCGGGGCGGGCAGCGCTGGAGCTGAGGCTCGGGCTTCGGTCAGAGCACAGGGAGAGGACTGGGGCTGGCGGCGAGAACTCAGCCTGAAGGGGGCTAATGTGCCACAGCTAGCCGGGAGGGAGTCCGGGAAAACTCTGGAGCTGCCGAAGAGGCAGGAGACTTTTTCTTCCCTCTTGGTTTCCTGGTGCGCGAGGAGAGGGGATTAAGAGCGCCGCGTAAAGGAGCTCCAGAGACGGGCGCGAGTCGCGGCTGAAAGCGCGGAGCCCAGAGACGGGCGTGGGACGCTGGGGCTGCTGCTGCCGCTGCCAAGAAGCCTGTGTGCGAGCGCAGGTCACTGTCCACACCGCCCTTCCGGGAGCCTGTGCAGCCTGCCACTGCCGGGGTCCCGGGATCCAGGGGCGGCTTCCCTGGGAGAACGCACGGTGCGCCTCGGGCTGGTGCAACGTCACGCCGACCTCTGCCTCTGCAGGCTCGCCCCGCACTCCGTGCCCCTCCCTCCCGCCCGGCCTGAGTGAGCCAGAGTCCCCGAAGAGGCTGCTCCTTTAACCCTGTCCTGTCTGAGCGAAGAACAGATGCCCTCCGGCGACCTACACGCAGAGGCGGGGCCAAATCCAAAGCTGAGACCCAGGAGCTGTGAGAACAAAGAAGAGAAAGGGAAACCTCTCCCAGCAGCCTCAGAAGCAGCGGATTAAAGCTCCACAATCAACTTGATGTACCCTGCATCTGTGGAATACATGAATAGACAACAAATCATCCCAAATTGAGGAGCCAGGAGTCAGTGCTGTGCCTCTGAGGTGGGAGAGCCAACTTCAGGACACTGGTCCACAAGAGACCTCCCAGCTCCACAAAATATCAAACGGCGAAAATCTTCCAGAGATCTCCATCTCAACACCAGCACCCAGCTTCACTCAACGACCAGCAAGCTACAGTGCTGGACACCCTATGCCAAACAACTAGCAAGACAGGAACACAACGCCACCCATTAGCAGAGAGGCTGCCTCAAATCATAAAAAGTCCGCAGACACCCCAAAACACACAACCAGACGTGGACCTGCCCACCAGAAAGACAAGATCCAGCCTCATCCATCAGAACACAGGCAGTAGTCCCCTCCACCAAGAAGCCTACACAACCCACTAAACCAACCTTAGCCACTGGGGACAGACACCAAAAACAACGGGAACTACGAACCTGCAGCCTGCAAAAAGGAGACCCCAATCACAGTAACATAAGCAAAATGAGAAGACAGAAAAACACACAGCAGGAGAAGGAGCAAGATAAAAACCCACCAGACCTAACAAATGAAGAGGTAATAGGCAGTCTACCTGAAAAAGAACTCAGAATAATGATGGTAAAGATGATCCAAGATTCTATTTCCCAGACCCAAAATCTTGGAAATAGAATAGACAAAATGCAAGAAACAGTTAACAAGGACCTAGAAGAACTAAAGATGAATCAAGCATCGATTAAAAACACAATAAATGAAATAAAAAATACTCTAGATGGTATCAATAGCAGAATAACTGAGGCAGAAGAACGGATAAGTGAGGTGGAAGATAAAATAGTGGAAATAACTGCTGCACAGCAAAATAAAGAAAAAAGAATGAAAAGAACAGAGGACAGTCTCAGAGACCTCTGGGACAACATTAAATGCACCAACATTCGAATTATAGGGGTTCCAGAAGAAGAAGAGAAAAAGAAAGGGATTGAGAAAATATTTGAAGAGATTATAGTTGAAAACTTCCCTAATATGGGAAAGGAAATAGTCAAGTCCAGGAGGCACAGAGAGTCCCATACAGAATAAATCCAAGGAGAAATACACCAAGACACATATTAATCAAACTGTCAAAAATTAAACACAAAGAAATCATATTAAAAGCAGCAAGGCAAAAACAACAAATAACACACAAGGGAATCCCCATCAGGATAACAGCTGATCTCTCAGCAGAAACTCTACAAGCCAGAAGGGAGTGGCAGGACATAATTAAGGTGATGAAGGAGAGAAACCTGCAACCAAGATTACTCTACCCAGCAAGGATCTCATTCAGATTTGATGGAGAAATTAAAATGTTTACAGACAAGCAAAAGCTGAGAGAGTTCAGCACCACCAAACCAGCTTTACAACAAATGCTAAAGGAACTTCTCTAGGCAAGAAACACAACAGAAGGAAAAGACCTACAATAACAAACACAAAACAATTAAGAAAATGGGAATAGGAACATACATATCGATAATTACCTTAAATGTAAATGGACTAAATGCTCCCACCAAAAGACACAGACTGGCTGAATGGATACAAAAACAAGACCCATATATATGCTGTCTACAAGAGACCCACTTCAGACCTAGAGACACATACAGACTGAAAGTAAGGGGATGGAAAAAGATATTCCATGCAAATGGAAACCAAAAGAAAGCTGGAGTAGCAATTCTCATATCAGACAAAATAGACTTTAAAATAAAGACTACTAGAAGAGACAAAGAAGGACACTACATAATGATCAAGGGATCAATCCAAGAAGAAGATATAACAATTGTAAATATTTATGCACCAAACATAGGAGCACCTCAATACATAAGGGAAATATTAACAGCCATAAAAGGAGAAATCGACAGTAACACAATCATAGTAGGGGACTTTAACACACCACTTTCACCAATGGACAGATCATCCAAAATGAAAATAAATAAGGAAACACAAGCTTTAAATGATACATTAAACAAGATGGACTTAATTGATATTTATAGGACATTCCATCCAAAAACAACAGAATACACATTTTTCTCAAGTGCTCATGGAACATTCTCCAGGATAGATCATATCTTGGGTCACAAATCAAGCCTTGGTAAATTTAAGAAAATTGAAATTGTATCAAGTATCTTTTCCGACCACAATGCTATGAGACTAGATATCAATTACAGGAAAAGAGCTGTAAAACATACAAACACATGGGGCTAAACAATACACTACTTAATAACGAAGTGATCACTGAAGAAATCAAAGAGGAAATTAAAAAATACCTAGAAACAAATGACAATGGAGACACGACGACCCAAAACCTATGGGATGCAGCAAAAGCAGTTCTAAGAGGGAAGTTTATGGCAATACAATCCCACCTTAAGAAACAGGAAACATCTCGAATAAACAACCTAACCTTGCACCTAAAGCAATTAGAGAAAGAAGAACAAAAACATCCCAAAGTTAGCAGAAGGAAAGAAATCATAAAAATCAGATCAGAAATAAATGAAAAAGAAATGAAGGAAACGATAGCAAAGATCAATAAAACTAAAAGTTGGTTCTTTGAGAAGATAAACAAAATTGATAAACCATTAGCCAGACTCATCAAGAAAAAAAGGGAGAAGACTCAAATCAATAGAATTAGAAATGAAAAAGGAGAAGTAACAACTGACACTGCAGAAATACAAAAGATCATGAGAGATTACTATAAGCAACTCTATGCCAATAAAATGGACAACCTGGAAGAAATGGACAAATTCTTAGAAATGCACAACCTGCCAAGACTGAATCAGGAAGAAATAGAAAATATGAACAGACCAATCACAAGCACTGAAATTGAAACTGTGATCAAAAATCTTCCAACAAACAAAAGCCCAGGACCAGATGGCTTCACAGGCGAATTCTATCAAGCATTTAGAGAAGAGCTAACACCTATCCTTCTCAAACTCTTCCAAAATATAGCAGAGGGAGGAACACTCCCAAACTCATTCTACGAGGCCACCATCACCTTGATACCAAAACCAGACAAGGATGTCACAAAGAAAGAAAAGTACAGGCCAATATCACTGATGAACATAGATGCAAAATCCTCAACAAAATACTAGCAAACAGAATCCAACAGCACATTAAAAGGATCATACACCATGATCAAGTGGGGTTTATTCCAGGAATGCAAGGATTCTTCAATATACGCAAATCAATCAATGTGATACACCATATTAACAAACTGAAGGAGAAAAACCATATGATCATCTCAATAGATGCAGAGAAAGCTTTTGACAAAATTCAACACCCATTTATGATAAAAACCCTGCAGAAAGTAGGCATAGAGGGAACTTTCCTCAACATAATAAAGGCCATATATGACAAACCCACAGCCAGCATCGTCCTCAATGGTGAAAAACTGAAACCATTTCCACTAAGATCAGGAACAAGACAAGGTTGCCCACTCTCACCACTCTTATTCAACATAGTTTTGGAAGTTTTAGCCACAGCAATCAGAGAAGAAAAGGAAATAAAAGGAATCCAAATGGGAAAAGAAGAAGTAAAGCTGTCACTGTTTGCAGATGACATGATACTATACATAGAGAATCCTAAAGATGCTACCAGAAAACTACTAGAGCTAATCAATGAATTTGGTAAAGTAGCAGGATACAAAATTAATGCACAGAAATCTCTGGCATTCCTATATACTAATGATGAAAAATCTGAAAGTGAAATCAAGGAAACACTCCCATTTACCATTGCAACAAAAAGAATAAAATATCTAGGAATAAACCTACCTAAGGAGACAAAAGACCTGTATGCAGAAAATTATAAGACACTGATGAAAGAAATTAAATATGATACAAATAGATGGAGAGATGTACCATGTTCTTGGATTGGAAGAATCAACATTGTGAAAATGACTCTACTACCCAAAGCAATCTACAGATTCAATGCAATACCTATCAAACTACCAATGGCATTTTTCACAGAACTAGAACAAAAAATTTCACAATTTGTATGGAAACACAAAAGACCCCGAATAGCCAAAGCAATCTTGAGAACGAAAAATGGAGCTGGAGGAATCAGGCTCCCTGACTTCAGACTATACTACAAAGCTACAGTAATCAAGACAGTATGGTACTGGCACAAAAACAGAAAGATAGATCAATGGAACAGGATAGAAAGCCCAGAGATAAACCCACGGATATATGGTCACCTTATCTTTGATAAAGGAGGCAGGAATGTACAGTGGAGAAAAGACAGTCTCTTCAATAAGTGGTGCTGGGAAAACTGGACAGGGACATGTAAAAGTATGAGATTAGATCACTCCCTAACACCATACACAAAAATAAGCTCAAAATGGATTAAAGACCTAAATGTAAGGCCAGACACTATCAAACTCCTAGAGGAAAACATAGGCAGAACACTCTATGGCATAAATCACAGCAAGATCCTTTTTGACCCACCTCCTAGAGAAATGGAAATAAAGACAAAAATAAACACATGGGACCTAATGAAACTTAAAAGCTTTTGCACAGCAAAGGAAACCATAAACAAGACCAAAAGACAACCCTCAGAATGGGAGAAAATATTTGCAAATGAAGCAACTGACAAAGGATTAATCTCCAAAATTTATAAGCAGCTCATGCAGCTCAATAGCAAAAAAACAAACAACCCAATCCAAAAATGGGCAGAAGACCTAAATAGACATTTCTCCACAGAAGATATACAGTCAGCCAACAAACACATGAAAGGATGCTCAACATCTTTACTCATTAGAGAAATGCAAATCAAAAGTACAATGAGATATCATCTCACACCAGTCAGAATGGCCATCATCAAAAAATCTAGAAACAATAAATGCTGGAGAGGGTGTGGAAAAAAAGGAACACTCTTGCACTGCTGGTGGGAATGTGAATTGGTACAGCCACTATGGAGAACGGTATGGAGGTTCCTTAAAAAACTACAAATAGAACTACCATATGACCCAGCAGTCCCACTACTGGGCATATACCCTGAGAAAACCATAATTCAAAAAGAGACATGTACCAAAATGTTCATAGCAGCCCTATTTACAATAGCCCGGAGATGGAAACAACCTAAGTGTCCATCATCGGATGAATGGGTAAAGAAGATGTGGCACATATATACAATGGAATATTACTCAGCCATAAAAAGAAATGAAATTGAGCTATTTGTAATGAGGTGGATGGACCTAGAGTCTGTCATACAGAGTGAAGTAAGTCAGAAAGAGAAAGACAAATACTGTATGCTGACACATATATATGGAATTAAAAAAAAAATGTCATGAAGAACCTAGGGGTAAGACAGGAATAAAGACACAGACCTACTAGAGAATGGACTTGAGGATATGGGGAGGGGGAAGGGTAAGCTGTGACAAAGTGAAAGAGCGGCATGGACATCTATACACTACCAAACGTAAGGTAGATAGCTAGTGGGAAGCAGCCGCATAGCACAGGGAGATCAGCTCGGTTCTTTGTGACCGCCTGGAGGGGTGGGATAGGGAGGGTGGGAGGGAGACGCAAAAGGGAGGGGATATGGGAACATATGTATATGTAAAACTGATTAAATTTGTAAAATAAAAAAAAAGGAAAAAAAAAAAAGAACTACTGAGCTGGATCAAAGTGAGAGGTGAGCTCAGTTGGAGCTGCTTTTTTTTTTGGTGGGGGAGGGTTCCAGTTTCAGAAAGGGTGGTTGGGAGGTAGGGTAACAGCACATTTAACAGACTCAAAGAGTAGTAATTAAAGTCAAAGTATGAAGAGACTATAAAGCCAAGGAAAAACTGGCCTGGGTGAAAGAGAATTCTTCTTACTAGCTGGCGCTGGGTCGGTTGGAGACGAACATGGAAACAGAAGGAAATCAATGCTACCTCCTACCGTACATACATTCGTAGCTTTAAATTTGAAAGGCAACACAATAAAACTTTCAGAAAAAAATATAGAAGATATTTTCTTCAGCATGAGATAGAGAAAGAGTAATCAAGCAAGATGCAAAAAGCATTGTCCATAAAGGGAAAGATTTGATCGATTGCTCTACAATAATCCTAAGACCCTCTAGTATCAAAGACACCAGTAGGAAGGGAAAAGATAAACCATAAAGAGGAAGGAGACGTCTGAAGTGAATTGACCTTACAAAGGGCTCTTTCCCTGTGTACATAAGGGATTTCTACAAATTAATTAAGAAAATGACAGAGAAATAGAAAATTGAGCAAGAGACTTTAAATGGATAAATCTATGAATAGGTACTTACGTCTATTAATAATCAAGGAAAATTAAAATCACAATAGAATGGCCCTATACACACCAGAATGGCCAAAATTGAAAAGGCAGACAGCACCAAGGCTTTGGTGTGATGTGAAGTTCCAGAGCTCTCACACACTGCGGTAAGGGGTTTCCATCAGTATCACCGCTTTGGAAGACAGCTTGGCATCATTTATTAAAGGCAAGGACACTAATAATACAGGACCCAGCAGACGTACACATGTATGTTCCCAACAGAATTACATAGACATGTGCACCAAGAAATGTATACAATAATACTTATTGCAGCAGTATTTGTTACAGCCCCAAACTGAAAATAATCCAAATGTATATTAAGAATAAAAATATATTCATAAGGTGCTGTGCTAGACAGGAATGAAAAGGAAGGATCTACAGCTAAATATAGCACGCCAGATACAAAATAATACTTCCGTCGTGCTTTCATTAAGATAAAAATCAAAACCAGCAAAACCAAACCATAGTATTCAGTTGCTGAGGGAAGCAAAGAAGTGATTTCCATCAAAGTCGGGATAATTGTTACCTTTAGGGACAGAGGCAAACGGAAGGTCCTCTGGGAGAGGCAGTGTTATCTTTCTTGACCTGGGTACTTGTTATACAGGTATTTACTTTGTGATAAATTATCATGGTTCTGCATAATTTTCTGTTTGTGCTTTATATTTCACAATAAAAGGAAGATAAAAGGAAAATTTGCATCAACACCATTCAGTGAAGCCGCAGGGAATAGGTTGCCCAGCTTATTACTTTCCAGGCCCAGCAGCAACACTCAGTATTCACTCATAGACAAATAGTACAACGGGCTGTTGTGTTTTTCCCTCTGGACACTGCCAGCCTTGCAACTGGTCACATCGCCTCATTTGGTTTTGGTGCAGGAAGCTTGGGACACCTGCTACCATTCAGGATGCAATTGCAAGCATTTCTGTGAGCTGATCTTACTTAGGGCTTTATTATTTTTTCTACTCCTAATCTTTCCATGCAACTTCCTCAATCATTCTTTTGATCCTTTCTTATTATGTGTATTTTGATAAATAATTCTATCTTTTTTCATCTTATACTAGTTTTTACAAATAGTACTGTCTTAGTTGTCCATTACTGTGCAACCAACAGCATTAAAGCTTAATGAGTTAAAACAATGATGATTGATGATTCCTCATGACTCAACTATCTGGGCTGGAACATCCAAGGTGGTTTCTTCAGTTGGCTGAGCATTCGTTACCTCCAAAGTGGTTTTCCCAGCAGGGTAGCTGAATCTCTACATGGGACTCAGGGCTCTAAGAGACAGTGTTCCAAGAAGAGCCCAGCATGCAAACTCTTATCAAGCCTCTTCATCATGCTTGCTGATGTCCCATTGGCCAAAACAAGTCACATGGACAAGTTCACTGGGAGGGGACAACACAAGGGTGTGAATACTAGGTCTCATCCGGGGCCACTGACATATGAATACACGCACATCATGATAATAAATACAAATACATAGGAATAATCAAATACTTATATTCAGGAATACATACAGCAGTAAAAAGACTTTAAAAATATTTGTACCAAACGTAAAATAGATAGCCAGTGGGAAGCAGCTGCATAGCACAGGGAGATCAGCTCGGTGCTTTGTGACTACCTAGAGGGGTGGGATGGGGAGGGTGGGAGGGAGACGCAAGAGGGAGGGGATATGGGGATATATGTATACATACAGCTGATTCACTTTGTTATACAGCAGAAGCTAACACAACATGATAAAGCAATTATACTCCAATAAAGATGTTAAAAATATATATATTTGTATATTTCTATGCACATTTTCCTCCTTTGATGATTTGACCCAATAGCTCACTCGGGACAAAAGCTACACTGGTTACACACTCTCCATTTGTAGCATAACTAATTAGAAAGCTTTCCAAGAGTAGGGGTTTTTATGAATACTGCAATGCTCATACGCTTCAGAAGTGGGAGGTTTTGGGTGCCATGTATGAACCATTAAAGGACACAGCCCCTTCGAAAAATGCACAGTGAGCTGAAAAATCAGGGGGCCTGTGCCTTGCCCAGGGTCTGGGGGCTCCTGCTGTCTTCCATGAATCCTGGCTCTGAACCGGCACCATTCCCAAACTTCTCAGTGCCCTCCCCAATCAACCTGTTCCAGTCTTGGAAATCACTGCCTTGGTATTTGACAGTGGCAATCCTGAAAGTGTAGGGGTTACTGGGGTCATTCACCTGAACAAATAAGAACATGAGAAAGCCCAGTATTAAGGCATCGTCATCTTCAGAGAGGAGATAGTCTAATCTGGGTGGAAAGTACCTGGGCTCTTCAAAACTGAATTGCCAATCCACGATCACCCAGGGGCTGATTCCTGGAAAGCCTCCGGCAGCGTCCCTTCCCTCCATTCCTTCCCTCCCCAGCAGGTCTGAATTCAGTGTCTGTGAACATGAGTGGCTGGCAGAGATCTCCAGGCTGCATGATACTGACGCTGCTGAACAGCTCGGGCTGCTGAGTTATTCCTCTTGTTGGGGTTTTCATGGAACTGCCACCAGGCACTCACCATCAGCTCCACTCCTCTGCCTGCCTGCCTGCTTGCCTGCCTGCCTGCCTGAGGTGTATAGCATCTCTTCCCTGAGGTGGAGTTGTCCCCAGCCAGGACACCACCAAGCACATCTTATTCTGTGCTCCATATAAGCAAATGTTTCATGAATGATGCTGGCAGAACTGTTTAAACAACAAATAAAAGTGTTTTTAAAGTGCTTTCATTCGGCCAAAAGGAGAGAACCAACCATTTGTGAAGATTTACTATATGCCAGATGCTTTGTTTATTACCTGACTTAATCCTCACAATGTTTGAGAGAGATATCCTCGTGCCCATTTTCACAGCCCTGCAAACTGAGGTGCAAGAAGGCTAAGTTACTCGGCCAAAGTGTCATAGGAAGAAGGACTAAATCTGCCTGTCTTCGGACGGGAGCCTAGTTCTTTCTTTCCTTTTACCATCCTCCCAGGCACTGTACCTAACCCAGAATTCAGAAATGAACCTGGGCTAGTGTCTAGATCAGTATCATCCCATAGAAATATAATGCGAGTCATAGGTGTGAGTCACATAAGACATTCTGAATTTTCTAGTAGCCACATAGAAAAATTAAAACAAAGTAAAGTGGATTTTAATAATACATTTTATCTCAGTGTAAAGAGATATTATTTCAAAATGCGGCCATTGTGAAAAATTACTAGTACGATATTTCACTTTCTTTTTGTACCATACATAACCATCCCAACTCGGAGTAGCCACATTTCAAACATTATCAGCCCTGTGGGCACCTGGCTACCCTATTGGGCAGTGCAGGTCTTGATGCTTTGAGATTTCATAATTTCTCAAAAATTAGTCAAACCAATGTTAATTATAAAGATGTATTTGTTCTCCAAAACACATGGATGTGACTGGTACAGGAAGAAAAAGGTCAGATATGATTGAAATCAGTCAAAAGTAATGCACCACACCTCCTACAAGTTCACAAAGCTGAAAGCCTCAGGTCCAGCCTGGGCTGCAGGCACAGTTGTCTCCAGCCACCAGGATTCCTTTTATGTAAAGACCCTAAAGTCCTCATAGCATTGGGAGAATCGTGTTCGAAAACGTCTCTGTGAAATGTTCTGATCTGCCTAAAATATTTCTGCTGACCTGGAAATCTAAGAAAGAAAATTTTTTGCTATATTTTTTGTTTTGCTTTTTTTTTTTTAATGTTAGGGGCTGTTTTAGGAAAGAAAATCCATCAGATATTTGACACAGATTACTAGTCCTTAGATAGAGACATAATCAGCATCAATAAATAAGACCAATAAGACTAATGAAGGTCAACTTTGATTCTAATTGAGGACAAATAGTCTCAGTGACTATTGGGATGAATGTCCTTGCTGTGTTTTCTCAAAGGATTTTCTTCCACTGTCTGTGATGCAAGAAGGCAGAAGAGAGTGAATGGAAACGCTAAAGCACTGTTAGTCAAGAAGTTTGCTTGTCTCCCAACAATGAAAAACAGAGTTGCTGGGGGAAGCCCTCCTCCAATCTAATTAGAGAAGTCAAAGAGACAAAACTGAGACTTGACTAACAGGCAGCAAATACAAAAGTGGCTGTGGTGTCTTTAGAACCAGCCTGGAGATCATACAGCCTGGAGAACAATACACTGTCAGATGGTGCAGAAGGAGGGCTGCAAATCAAACATGTGTTACAATGATGGCTAGAAGTCAAGTCACATTTATCTATTGAGCACCTACTTACTGTGTGCCAGGTTTTGTGTGCTGTAGATACAATGATGCTGTCCTTAAAGAATTTAAAATAAACTTGAGTGCAGCAGTCCTAAGTATTTAAAATATTGACAAATACTGAACGTCTGTTTAATTGTATCTCAGGATTTATTATAACCATTTTTTACATTATTCTAATTATAAGTGGTAGTCTTCTAGAAAAAAAGTTCCATTTGGCTTTATTCACCTAGGTTTATCATTTCTTGATTACATTTCCCCATTGGAGATATATATATAGCCTTAGCAGGTACAGTAGTTCTCCTAGAAGGAGCTATTTCAATGAAGGAGTGATGTCTAGGAGGAAACACTAAATGTCTTATGATGTATTTGCAAATCCATTCCTCTGGAGAACTAGTGCTTTTAACCAAAACGTATCAGAAAATATATTTAGTCTCTATCTTCAAGTTATTTTTCAAGTATAAGGATGGACATGGCAATCTAATAAGGTAGAGCGGATACGCTAAAATAAGTTATTCTAAATTTAGCCAGAACTTCACAAGATCTGGTTGTAACATAATGGCACAAAATCTTTGTTTCTCTATTTCCTTCTGAGAGATCCAAGAGCAATAAGGAATATGGGAAATAAACTACCTCTCTGATGAGCCTAGACATATTCAAAGCTCTAAACTATAAGATAAAAAGAAGGGCTGTCCAGAGCAGTTGTCAAACAGACTGTTGGAGACATGAGAAGGAGGACATCAGAAAATCTGGTGGAGAAGACTTCTCCAAGTAAGTGATGTATTGAAGTGCCATCCATCAATCCCTTGTTTGCAGTAATGGGAATAAAAAAGCAGATGTGTTGTGCTATACCACTCTTTGTGCAAGTACTTAAGAAGCTGGAAAGGCAGAGAAGCAAGCCATGTTTGCAGGAGCAGTTTGTTGATGAGGAGGGCTGGAAAATAGAGATTCTGAGCTGTGAGCTGAAATCTCTGCTGGAGGGGAAAACAAAGGCTAAAATGACTCCATGACACATATAACCCTGCATCATCAAAGAAAGTTCTGCTAACTTCAGCCCATGCCCCTTCCCCTAGGAACTGTTTTCCAATGACTCGTCCAGGAAGAGCTCATCTCTTTTAAAGGTATATAATGACCCTGCTTGCTGCAACTAGAAGAAAGCCTGTGCACAGCAATGAAGACCCAATGCAGCCAAAAATATAAAAAATTTTTTAAGTTAAAAAGTAAAAAGATATATAATGAAATGAATCAGGTACAGGGTCTAATCAAATAAACCTCATGAAACAAAAGGAAGAACAAAACAGGAAAGTCAAATTTCAGACAAAGAATATTCCTGTAAAAAATATTGTTACAGATAGATGAATTGTGAATAAACATATTGCCATTAAATCAACAAAGCAATAAAGAAATTGCCCTTATAAAGCAAACGTGGAAGGAAAGATACAAGATTTCCAGTTATGACATGGAAAGACGACAGAAGGAGTTGAGATACAAGCCAACAGAGCTCAGGAAAGAAGTGTCCTTCCAGGAATGAAGGGCATTTTGGAAGCAGTACAAAGGAACATAAATGCTGCAGAAAAAAAACTAAAAACGCTGAAATGGAAATGAACTTAGAATTAAGGGATTTGAAAAAAAGTAATAAATACATAATAGGCAATAGAGAGCTAACCTATACATAACTGTCATCAGGTCAGTAAATAATAAAACAGAGCAAATATTTTTAAATATAATGGAAGAGAACTTTCCTGAAATCAAAAAAGACATTCATTTTCTTATTGAAAGGGCACATTGTTTCTTAGGAAAAATGGGCAAAGGATAATCAACACTGAGACATCCTGAAAAATGATCATATTTTTGAATTAGAGGAGTGTAGGCTGGTCTCTGACATTTCCATAGCAGCAGTTGATCATTGAAGACAGTAAAACAAAGCTTAGAAAGCCCTCAAGAAGAGAAAAAGTGACCAGAAATACTTGAACCCAACCAGATGGTTGTTTAAGAAGCAAGTAGGAAAAACATTTTTCAAATATGCAATAATTAGAGAAACTGCGGAAGGAGACACTTGAGACAAAGACTAGATGAATGAGAAGTCACGGCAGAAGACGGGCTGTGGACATTGCTTGTTTCACTTTTGGACTAAGACTAAAGCAAAACTAAGATTATGAATACATAACAGAATGCAACAGAAGTGTTATAATGTGATACATGTTTATAGAACAATGATTGAGAGAGGAAGGTAGATGTAATTTGATAGCTATTATAAGCATGCTTTGAGAACCAGAGGTCAAGAGAGGTAGATAAAACTGATGAATGAGTTAAGAAAGATATGCTTTTTTAGATACAAAGGGAAACATTAAGAAAAATAAATAAGATTTGAGTGGCTTGTTGGCAGGGGGAGAAAGGGAAGGAAATACACAAAGAAATTTGTCTTTGTTTACAGTAAGGTGTCAATAGATTTTATCCAATGAAATAGAGGATTAAGTGCATTGTGTTTAATTATAATTGAAAAGTTAACCATTTTAACAAATTATCAAAGGAAACATCAAACTAAACACAAAGATTTAAGAGCTATTTAAAAAAGAATGCATAGCATAAGACAGAAGTAAGACTGTATCAAACAAATACATATAAAAGCATTAAATGTTTAAAGAGACTCAGTAGTGGATTGCAAAGCAAAATCAATATGCTTTATATTAGAAACATGCATAAGTGAATCAAAGTGTTTGAAGGTAAAAGAACGAGTGGAGGCACAGCAGACAAATGCAAAGAATAAAGAACGCAAAGCAAGAGAGAGGCATGGACATATATACACCACCAAACATAAGGTAGGTAGCTAGTGGGAAGCAGCCGCAGAGCACAGGGAGATCAGCTTGGTGCTTTGTGACCACCTGGAGAGGTGGGATAGGGAGGGTGGGAGGGAGGGAGATGCAAGAGGGAAGGGATATGGGAACAGATGTATATGTATAACTGATTCACTTTGTTATAAAGCAGAAACTAATACACTATTGTGAAGCAATTATACTCCAATAAAGTTGTAAAAAAAAAAAAAGAACGCAGGGCCTCAGTCTAATGTGGGGTAGATTCAAGGAAAACAGCATCAAAAAAGACGAAAGGGGATGCTTTCCAATGACAAAGGCACAATCCATAATGAAGATACAAGAGTCCATATTCATAACAGTTATGAATATCCATCCACCAATGAAACTGCATCTATATGCATACAAGGTAAAACACAGCTCTATAAGGAAAGCTACACAGAAGACATATTAATAGAGATCTTAACCACTTTCAGTCCGTAAGAGAGTGGACAAAAATAATTTATAGAAGACCCATATAACTTGGTCACTTTTTTCAAGTGCCAATGATACATAAAAATTGACCATTTAATAAGACATACAGAAAACCTCAGTGTACCCCAGAAATTAAACATAACCACAAACATCATTCTCCAATCAAACTGCAGTAAAATAAAACATTAATAACAAAAATAAGAAACAAACAAAATAGCCATAAACAAACAAGCAGCCCCTATGATCTGAAATTTTTTATCCCATCTCTTAACCAATTCATAACTCAAAAAGGAAATTAAAACCAAACAACAGAATATCTGGACAGTGACAATAATAAAAGCTTGACCTACCAGAACCTATGAATTACACCTAAAGATGTGCTCAGAAGAATTTTTATAGCTTTGAATAACGTATTGTATTCATTCATTTGGATCAATCATCAAAGACACTGAGTATCTACTCTATGTCAGGCATTATTCTAACAGTACATAGAACAGGTGAAAACCTCTGTACCTGTGAAGTGTACTTTCTAGTGAGGACAGACAACAACAAAGAAATAAATATGTATTTACACAGAAGGTCATATGATGATAAATGTTAGAGAATAAAATTAAGAAAAGTTGGGAAAAGGGAATTAAAAAGTGCTGAGAGTAAAGGAAAAATAGGTTGAAATTTGAGTAGGGTGGTCAGGAGGACCTAGTTGAGAAGGTGGCTTTTGAGTAAAGAGTGAGCAATGTGTCTCTCTGGGGGAGAAAGAGTTCCCTTGTAGCAGGAACAGAATGTTCAAAGGTCCTGAGGCAGGAATAAGGAGGTCAAGATGCCTAGGAACTAGTCGCTTCTAAATGAGAATGCTATATTCCTCTCTTCTCCAAATGTTATGAGAGTGCCTCTTACTGGTGAAATTTAACCAGGACCTGGTCGGGAGGGATTTTGGAAACTCCCTGGGCCTCCATCTCCCGTAGGATAGGGGAAAGCATAGGCAATATCCAGCTCAGGGCTATAGCTGGAGATGAATATGAAGCCAAAAGACTTTTGTTGTTGTTATTATCTTTCTTTTAAATGATATTACAGTGCATTGTTATACTGATGGTAATGGTCCATCAGTATGGGAAAGGTTTAGTATGCAAGAGAGAAGGAGTGGGAATTTCTGGAGCAATGTGCTAGGGGCATAGGATCTTGTGAACAAGTGAAGAAGCTTTTCTAGATGAGAGAATTGACAGATCATAGTGGCAGGAGGGAAAATAGAACATACTGTCAGATACGTCAGTATGTCAGTTTATGTGGTGGTGGGAATCTGTTGTCATTGTTCCTTTTTTTCTTTCCAGTGAAATAAGAAGCAAGGTGATCAGCTGAGAGGAGGATGGAGAAGAAGTTTGTGAGTTTTGAGGAAATAAGTATTGAAATGAAATTTAGTCTCATGTCTCAGGACATGAGACTAAATGGACCAGGAAATGTAAAGTGACATCTGGAAACTTGTAGGGCCCATTCGATGTTATGAAATTAAAGTGAGGCCAGTCAGCATATTGGAGGGTATTTTCCCAGCCACCAGCAGCTGCATAGGTGCAGGTGCATAGGAGATGGAAATTCACTGGTAAACTTCAAAACATCTAACAATCGGTGTGGTGCAAGCATTGACCAGCCAGGATGCACCAGGGCCACTCTAGTGAGAACCAGCCAAAATGCCAGTCCTGGGAAAATTGAGTTTATCCAGTTCTGGACGTTTTCCTAAAGGATATGACAAAGCAGGAGAGGAAAATGTGAGTTAAGGATGTATGTAAGGGCGTGACCAGGATGATAGGTTATTTAACTGAAGTAAGGAGAGGCAGTGAATGGGAGTCCCAGGGCAGCTGAAGAATTAATTATAGCAGCAAACAGATAGGAGAAAGTGAACTGGGAGACAAGAGGGAGGGGACCAGGAAAGCAGGATGCCTGAAAAGGCGATTGTGGCAGAATTGGAACGGCAGTCACTAGTAATGACATAAGTAATGGTAATTACCGTGTGACCCTGGAAGAATGTGGCTGAAGCAGATGCAGAACAAGAGCCTTGGAGGGACGAGAGAGCGGTGTGTTAAAGGATCTTCTATATGGCCATTGTAACTGGCAAACAGTCTGATAGGAGTGGTGTTAGAAAGAATGATCAGAAGCCACGAGATAAGTCTTTGACAATCTGACGGAGAGAAATACAAGAGGGGTGGTGTGGGGATGACTGCCGAAGAGATAACTTGGTCGGATCTGACGTCAAAAGATCAGATCTGCTGGGGGAGGGGCAGTTAGGGAGGAAGATGGAAGAATGTCCTGGAAGCAAAAGTGGGGCACACAAACTTGGATTCTATCACCGTTTTAACTAGGTCTATCCAGAACAACTCTGATAAGTAAATATCCTTAAGTTTTAGCAGGTACACAGTAATTTTTGTGATGCTAATCCTATGACATCTTTGTGGGTAAATGGGATGCTAAAATGGAACCATCTTGGTCCCAGTCTTACCTCATTCCAAAGGGATGGCACTGAGGGAAGATCCTAATGTTATATCAGAGCAGGCAGGATCACCTAGGGTGAAAGTCTGTAGAAAATTACCCCACGGACGGCTCTTCTGCGAAGAGCAGCCCTGCAATTTACTCAAAGGTCATGTCCAGGGTGTGGGTGGCAGAGGTTGCCAATTTTTGATCATGGGCTCCTTTTTTACCAAAGGCAGGTATTGGGGAGAGTATGAAACATGAAATCCAAAATGCCCCCATCTTCCTTGATGTGTCAGAGATTTTTAAATCAGCAGAGGTGACTACAACATCGTGCTGGTACCAGGATGAACTATTCATTCATCTGAAATGTATTTACAGAGTCCCTACTCTGGCCTTAGGGGCTATGCTTACAGATGCAAATAAGACAACATGCCTGACTTTCTGGGGTTCCTGTTATAATGAGGGGGAAGGACAACAAATAATCAGTCATCCACCTTTAGGTGATGATAAAAGGGATGAAGGAAGTGGCACAGTGGGGAGGAGGGTGACAGCATAGAGAGGCCACCATGAGCTGAAGATGGGACGGCTGCAGAAGCTGCTTCTGGCAAATATCTTGGGGCAAGAGGTCCAGACAGGATGTGAGGAGCCTGGGCAGAGGTTTAGCAGGTGCCCCTGAACCAGCCAAATGGCTCGTGTGGCAGGAGCTATATGCAGGAAAGGAGGCTGGGGGGAGGGGTGGTCATGGGACACCTATGTCACAATGAAGAATTTGGATTTAAAAAAAAATTTTTTATACAACTTTTAAAGGTTACTTTTCATTTACTATTATTACAAAATATTAGCTAAATTCCCCATGTTATATAATACATCCTTGAGCCTATCTTACACTCACAATGGCAAGGACATCCTTTAACATTCAGGTTAAAACTGGGAATTGTATAAGGTTGTAGCTTCACAGACTAGCCTGTATTTTTTTTTTTTTTTTTCGGTATGTGGGCCTCTCACTGTTATGGCCTCTCCCGTTGCGGAGCACAGGCTCCAGATGCGCAGGCTTAGCAGCCATGGCTCACGGGCCCAGCCGCTCCGCGGCATGTGGGATCTTCCCGGACCGGGGCATGAACCCGCGTCCCCTGCATCAGCAGGCGGCCTCTCAACCACTGCGCCACCAGGGAAGACCTAGCCTGTATTTTTGACTAGCATTTTGGTGACTCTGGGCCAAGCAAGCACTGCTCTGCCCTCGGAATGTTGTCTTAATTAATGTGGACAACCTGCCTCCCCATCCTACAGATGAGGAAACTGAGACATGGAGAAGGTATGTAACTTGCCTTGACTTACCTGGCTAGTCAGAGGGGCTGGGGGGCTGGAACAGTCTGGGCAGCCTGTCTCCATGCTCTGTACAGAGCCCCTGCCATCACACCATGAACTGGCATGCCTCGTGAGACAGCCTTCAGACCCCAGGTGGGGAGACGTGGCCTGCTCCTTCCACCCTGAAATACAACGAAATGCCTACACCAGCAGTACAACAAGTCTGTCCAATGCACACACAAACAATTCAGAGGGTGTAAGTCATGGGTTCCATCATACTCTGATGCATCTATGGGAGATGGGGTTGGGCCACAAATACAGCCAAGTTTTCAGCCCAAAAAGAGATTGTGTATCTCTCCCCAGTATCTTGACCTGGTTGGAATTTTTGTCCCTCCAACTGGAAGAGTGAGGACAAATTACAGAGACTCCAAGATGAGACTTGTGTTTGCAGAGTCAGCAGTTATCTCTCAGACCCGGAGTGGTCTCCTCTCCTTCTGGCTTTCAGCTAATCCCCATGGGCCATTTCCAGCACTCACTCAGACAGGGATGGCTCCAGGCGCAGGACTCCCCAAACACCTGTTAGCAGCCAGAGGGTGGCCAGAAAGTGGCAGTGACCCGAGAGTGGCTTGAAGGACAAGGAAGCAAGCAACGCACACACCAGCCTGGGGAAAGGTGAGCACAATGAGAAAGGGTGGGTGGAGAGGGTCAGTGCCTGTGAAATTCTCAAGTGGCACAGAGAATCCTATAGACCTGTCTGCAGGTTAACAATGATGCTCGCATGTCACCTGAATGAGAGCTCGGCGTGTGGAAGGTTCTTCCCCTCTAGAGCCACACAGCACGTGCACTGCAAACATGGATGAAGTTGAAATGGAACATTCTCTTATCCATTTCATAATATGGGTTTCTTAAAAAATGCAGACTGTCAGTCCTGTTGGGGAATGGGTGAACAGTCCTGGAGTTGGTATGGACCCTCAGGTCAGTAAGACCCTGTTCTCCCTAGGGAATAAGTTTCACAGGAACACATTCCAACATGTACCCTATATAAAAATTAGATATAACAAGGAAAATAAAACTATATATATATATATATATATATATATATATATAAATTTTTGGTGAAATTTGCTGAAACAGATCTATTCCTTATATTAAAGCAGGATTTTCCAAAGTGATTCAAAGTGTGACATAGACAAATATTGTAACCTAAAAGCTGTGTATTTATTTTGGAGCATATTATTAAAAGAAATATAACTGGGTACATCAGTTCTATGGCTTTAGTAGTGTTGGAAAGTATTCTTTATAAGTTTAGATAGAAGGAATCATTTTCGGGTAAAATGTGAAATGATGACCAAGCTGGCCTCATTATGTTGCCATGGCAAATGGTGGGAACCTGGAAAACAGTGCGTGGAGATGAAATGCATCTCAGGACCCAAAGGCAGAGCCTGCTTACCGTGGCTTAAGAGAGTTCCCTTTTTAAAAGACGCACTTGGTTTTCGGTATGGTTTATCCAATTTGAACAAATTACAGTGAATCAATCCAGTGTTTGTTTTTTTGCGGTACACGGGCCTCTCACTGTTGCGGCCTCTCCCGTTGCGGAGCACAGGCTTCAGACACGCAGGCTCAGCGGCCATGGCTCACGGGCCCAGCCACTCCGCGGCACGTGGGATCTTCCCGGATCGGGGCACGAACCCGTGTCCCTTGCATCGGCAGGCGGACTCTCAACCACTGCGCCACCAGGGAAGCCCCAATCCAGTGTTTTTAAGTATCCATTCAGAGGTTGGATGGAAAAGGCAAGGTTAAAGACTATTTGGATACAAGTTAAATCCTCACAATATTTTAAAACCCTGGGGTGGGCTTTTTTCTCCACTAAGTCACCTTGGAATTAGCTCCTGGTCAATTGCCTATAGCAGGTCTCGGGGAAACAAGGGGCCTCTGGCTCAGTGGGGCTGTGGAGGGCACTCTGTGCTTGGGAAACCCTCAGGAGGCTTCTGGAGGAAAAGCAGGGCCATAAGTGTAGCAGACTGGTAATCTGTCCAGGGACTTAGAGGTCCCTAGAATACAACAGAGCAAACACCACAATACACCAGGCTGTGTGCAGAAATTTGAACTTTTTTCTGAGCACAAAATATCTCCATCCTTTACACTCAAAAATAGGCAAAGGGTGTTTTGATATTTGAGGGGTGCCAGCCACTGAATACAGCTCTCCTGGACCAAAGGGTGTATACCTGGGGGATACTTTTCCAGGATCCAATCCCATTGGTAACGTGTGGGCAGGATTCTAAGACACTCAAGGCTCCTGCCTCTCCTCCCTTTGAGCACGCATGGGCTGACCTGTGATGTGATGGGGTATCGCTCCTGTGATTACTGTACCTTATACAGCTGGGTCTGACCTAACTGTGTGAAGCTTTTAAAAGCACAGAATTTTCCTTAGGGAAAATGTCCCTACCCCAGCCCCTCAGTTTGGATGGGCTGGTCCCTGGGCCCATGGGCTCCTGGGCAATTAGTCTCAGTTTTCAGCCCTCTGTTACCCCCTGGGCTTCTTAAATTGCTCTCCTCTGCTCACGGTTCTGCAGACTGTGGGATCTGCTTTAGGTTTGACAATCTCATTTTTCAGATTTTTCTCCTCAACCTCTGCCTCAAGCTAATACCGACTGATTCAAGTGTAAAATAGGCCAGGAGGGCAAAGGCTGCAGTACCGCCTCTCACGCCCTGAGATGCGGTCTCCCTGGACCACACTTCAGGAGGCAGTGCCCTTTCCTGGCCTCACTTTCAGTGGCACTGCTCTCTCTCACCCTCCTCACAGCCCCAGAACAAAATCACCAGGGGGGCAGAAAGACCAACAGGAGGAAGTGCATTTGGTCCTAACACCACCCCTCTCCCGCCTACGGGGCCAGACATCCGGATGCCCGTCCCCACACAGACGACCCAGCACAGGCACTCGCCTCACCCTCTATGTGTGTCCCCCATCATCCCCTCCCCAGAGCAGGGCCCAGCCTCTGAGACAGCGATCTCACCGTCCTCCTCTCTGGTGCTCTGGGGAGGGAGTCCTGTAGATGGTTCGTCCCCTCTCCGTTGGGGGATGGCCGAGTCAAGAATACAGTTCTCACGCTGTCCCTGGCACTTGAGCAGACGCTGCCTTTCACAGACATGTGGCCCTGGGAAGGGGCTGGGACTCACATGCCAGGGGGCAACCAGGCCTGTGGTCTCTCCTCACCTGGGCTTGTTCCGACCCAATAGATAGTGCTTCCATAGGTAAAGCTGGGATGGCTAAATCTTTTAAAGTTTCCTTCAAAGAGGCCACTGCAGGTGTGCTCCTCTAATCCCATTCAGAAAACCATCACCCCAGTTTTGGTTGATCACACCAGTGACATTTTCACATCATCCACGTAAGTATCAATGTTTCTTTCACTTGCTTTCCTATGAAAAGTCACATGCTGCTGCTATTGGAGTGAGCACAGAAGAATACAGACCGTGCAAGCACGGAAAGAGAGACGGAGACGACTATCTCTGGAGAAGGAGCCCCCGTAAATGTTGCAATGCAAGCTCCCAAAGCATCACGCAGCCAGTCTGCAGCCGGAGCAGTTACAGACAGAGTGTCCATGCTTCCCCATCTCTCAGCCACATTCACACACAGAGAACTGCTTTGTCCAACACGGTCATTGTAGAAAAGGGCAAAGCAACGGAGATTTTCCGTCCTGACCAGAGTGGCTCCACGCCAGACCAGCAAACTCACGGAGCTCATTCCATTGCTGTTGTCGGCTGGAAATCCATGTTCAGTGAAAACTGAAGTCTCCCCATTTTACTCAAACCATGCCTGCCTGAATCTCACAATCCCCAAAATGCACACCTGTTTATTGGTGTGGCCCAATCTCGTTCCTCATTTCACTTAAGAACAATTCTCCAGACACGAAAGTTTTTATTCTTAAAAAAAAAAAAAAAAAAGATAACATTTCCTGGGTGCTTAGAAGTGGAGCAGATTTCTGAAGACTTTACAGACATAAATCATAATAATCCTGGGCTCAGTAAAAGAATTGTTACCCTTTTACAGATAAGGAAACGGAGGCTCAGAAAGGTCAAGTGGCTTGTCTGTGCTCTCAACCCATTGATGCAGCTTCGTGACTCTCAGCCTCCGTGCAGGGGTACAGACAACTGATGTCACTGTGTACCCAGCAGACGAGCCCCTACGTGCACATCTCCCAACCCGGTGTATAAAAAGGCAGCACTGCTGGGGCTTCCCTGGTGGCGCAGTGGTTGGGAGTCCGCCTGACGATGCGGGGGACGCAGGTTCGTGCCCCGGTCCGGGAAGATCCCACATCCCACATGCGGCGGAGCGGCTGGGCCCGTGAGCCATGGCCGCTGAGCCTGCGCGTCCGGAGCCTGTGCTCCACAGTGGGAGAGGCCACAGCAGTGAGAGGCCTGCGTACCGCAAAAAAAAAAAGAAAGAAAAGGCAGCGCTGCTTTTGGAGCCCCGAGGAAGGGGCTTCCCCGAGGAAGATTTCCTTCAGCCTCATACACGTCCTCCCTGTTGTGCTTCCAACAATGAAGCTCTCTCCTCAGGGTGTCAGTGCTGCAGGGAGAGAGGTAAAGGCTGCTTTTCTGGCCCTTCACAAACTGCCAGGAAAGAGGTGACTGGGAGGTGTGTGAGGAGAAAAGCACAGCGGACCTGGGACTTTTCAAGGACCCCACTTCTATCCTACCCTACACCGCTCATCCCTGCTGTGGTCTTGGGGACACAGGACACATGTGTGTGACCCTCCCCTTCCACACAAGCCCCATGTGGAAATGCAGGTGGGGAAGTGACATCCCTGGGCTCTTATTAGGAAAGTGTAGGCACATAGAGTATTGAGAAGCTGAAGCACCAGGGTGGCGAACACCGTGTTATGCCACTGGATTCAGAGATTAGCGTTCCGACCGGTTCCTTTATTTCTCTCACTTTCTCTCTCACACTGAACCAGTTGAAAGTTAGCTACAGGCATGACAATTCACCTCTAAGTTCCTCGTGCCTGCTTTATTCCTAGAGATTATCATGCTAAGTGAACTAAGCCAGACAGAGAAAGACAAATATCATATGATATCGCTTACTTGTGGACTCTTAAAAAAAAATGATACAAATGAACTTATATGCAAAACAGAAACAGACCCACAGACAACATAGAAAACAAACTTATAGTTACCAAAGGGGAAAGGTGGGGTGAAGGGAATAAATTAGAAGTTTGGGATTAACATATACACACTACTGTACATAAAAGAGATAACCAACAAGGTCCTACTGTATAGCATAGTGAACTATACTCAATATCCTGTAATAAATCATAATGCAAAAGAATACAATAAAGAATATATACTATACTATACTTCAATAAAAAAATTTTTTAATTAAAAAAAAAGACATAATCATTGCTTTAGTCAGGGACCCCCAGAGAAACAGAATCAATAAGCTGTACTTATACAGAGAGATTTACTTTAAGAAATTGTGGCCCTCAATTGTGGGGTTGGCAAGTCTGAAATCTGCAGAGTAGGCTGGCAGCCTGGAAATTCAGGTCAGGACTGGTTTTGCAATCTTGAATCTGCAATTTGTAGGAAAGACCGGCAGATTGGAAACTCAGACAAGGTTTCTATGGGGCAGACTTGAGGCAGAATTCCTTCCTTAGGAAACCTCAGTCTTTGCTTTAAAGGCCTTCAGCTGATTGGATGAGGCCCACCCACATAGATCTGCTTTACCCAAAGGCTACTGATTAAGTATTAGTCACATCTTTAAAAAAAAAAAAAGAAAATACCTCCCAGTGGTCTAGAACTGGTGTTTGGCCAAACAACTGAACACTGTAGCTCAGCCAAGATGACATAATTAACCATCCCAATCATAATTCCATTAAAAGTGATATTTGACCTTTTTTTTTAGATTCCATATATATGTGTTAGCATACAGTACTTGTTTTTCTCTTTCTGACTTACTTCACTCTGTATGACAGATTTTAGGTCCATCCACCTCACTACAAATGACTCAATTTTGTTTCTTTTTATGGTTGAGTAATATTCCATTGTATATATGTGCCACATCTTCTTTATCCATTCATCTGTTGATGGACACTTACGTTGCTTCCATGTCCTGGCTATTGTAAATAGAGCTGCAATGAACACTACCAAATGTAAAGTAGATAGCTAATGGGAAGCAGTTGCATAGCACAAGGTGATCAGCTCGTTGCTTTGTGACCAGCTAGAAGGGTGGGATAGGGATAGTGGGAGGGAGATGCAAGGGGGAGGAGATATAGGGATATATGTATATGTATATCTGATTCACTTTGTTATAAAGCAGAAACGAACACACAATTGTAAAGCAATTATACTCCAATAAAAATGTTATAAAAAAATATATAGCTAAAAATTCCACCACCCAGAGATAACTATTATTATACATTTAGGGATGTGTGTGTGTGCACACATGCACACTTTTTTCTATAGATATTTTTACTTTTACTAAGATGGACTTATACAATGATTACCATTTTGTAAATTTTTTCCACTTCGTATTATAGTGAGCTTGCTTTGTAACAAAGATAAATTATGGCATAATTTTAATGCCTGCATGATATTCCATGATATAATTATATTATAATATTTTTAACCAATCTCAGTTAATAGAGCTTCATGTTACAGCAGTATTTTTTAACAGTAAACATTGTACTGTTAAAAAAAAGTGGTATTTGAATAATAGTGTGAAATTCATGGTTTAATACTTGCTCCTTTGGAAGCAAAGGTGAAAAATACTACTCTTTATGTGAAAGAAGGAAAATAAAGTAAATGTTATTGCATTTGCTTACACTTCCATATGGCAAATCTAGAAGGATTCACACAAAGCTTGTGAAGGTGGAGGCCTGGGCTGGAGGAGGGGGTGGGACAGAGAAAGACAAGGGAGGGAAATGGTCACTCAAAGCTTGACTGGAATTGTGGGCCACATGAATGCAACACCTGTTGAGTAAAAAATATATATATCAAATGGAGAGTAGTTCTTAGCTAAAGAAAAAACAGAACAAACATTTTCATTGTGAATCACTGCTCCAGAGACTTCCGCATACCTTAATTTCTAGTTTCTCCAATAGAGGATTTGCTCCCCCCCAAAGATTGGAATTCATCCTAAAGAAAACAAAGAAAAATTAGAAATAAAAAATGTACAAAATATTGCTAGTTGAGATTTGCACTAATCCTTAGCAAGGCGAGAGCAGAATCCGGGAAGCCTTGAGCCGGTGAAATTTACCCTCTATGTTCTGGGGTGTCCAGGTCCCTGAGCAGCAGCAGCAGTGGAAGGGCGGCTTTGCATGCACATTCCTAACCCTCTGGCCTATGCAGGCCTGAGCTCGCTCCGTTGCTTCCCACAAGCTCCATCTGTGCCCTTGGAGCCAGTCCTTCTGGATCTCACAGCCTCAGCGTCAGTGGGAGCCCCCAGCAACACCTGGGGAAACATCCGTGGATGACCCTCACACTATGACCCCACTTTGACCCCTTTGCCCACCAGACTGGTGGTCCCAACAAGCTAAGGTGCCTGGAAGGTAGCAGGAGAAGTCACACGGAATTGCTGTGCATGAGAGCGAGTGTGTTTTAAGGGAAAATATGTAAACTCTTGGTTCCCAAACTCCTCACATGCTGGGAGTCACCATCCCCGGGCTTCAGTCCTGTCATGTTGATGCTAACCTTCCATAAAGACCAACGTTGGACTCATGAGCACGAAGAAGAACCTTCCCCTGGGCTTCAGGACTTTGCATTTCTGCCTTCGGCTCAAGGGGCCCTTTTGATGTTACTACCCTCTGACCTCTCCTCCAGCCACCAAACATCTCCATGTGGGATAATGTTTCCACTCTGATATTTTAACTAGGAAGTTTCCAGATGACTAAGAACTTAAGATATGTTTTTCAAGATGTGCTTTTCATTTCATTCTAAAACTGTACGTTGTGGGAAAGATATTAAATTCTGTTCATTATTCGTGCAGCATGACAAACCACCCCAAACTCTGTGGTGTAAAATAACAACTCATGATCACAGACTCTAGGGGTCAGGGACAGGGCTGGGGGTGTGACGGAGGAAGACGCCTCTTCTCCGGGATGCCTGGGCCTCAGCTGGGCTGACTCAGAGGCTGGGGCTGGAATCATCTAGCAGCCTCTCTCCATGACCCAGAGGCTGGGCTCACCTGGGCTTGTACCTCAGAGAGCCTGCTTGGGGCTTCTCCTGTGGCTGGGACTTCTCAGGGTGTGAACCTTGCATGGGCTTCTTTGAAGACATAGTTTTCCATGTATCATCACTTCCACATGAGCCATCAGTCACCAGCCAATCCTTACAGCTAGGCATAACTCAGGGGAGAAATTTGGACCTCCAACTCCTGAGGGGAGGGCAGCAAGGCCATACTGTCTGCAGACAAGCTTGTGGGATGGGAGATGTGATTGAAGCCATCTTTGGAAAGTCCAAGCTGCCCCCCGATCCAATCGTGGTGAGGGGGAAGGGACCAAGGACCTCACTCCTTCCTTCTGCAAACATCGAGGCCCTGAGAAGGAGCTGGCATCTGGTTGTCCAGACCTCCAGGGCTGCTGCTTCTACCAGGCCATACACACTCTCCATTTGTGTTTGCTCTTGACATGTTTTGTTCTGCCTTCTTGTGTTCTCTGGATCAAATGAAGAAAGTCCATTTATTATTTATTCCTGTTACATCGCAAATGCATACAATTTCTGCTCAGTGATCATTTAAGACAAAAATGAGGATTAAGATAGGTTTTTATTTTTTAAATGAGAGTAAAGTGGCACCCTCGATTGTCAAAGGAGTGGTCAGCATCATGCCCTGTATGGCATCTGCAACACCTTAATCTCTTCCTTCAAGATTGCAGTTAGTGAATTAACTGGGGTGTGGAAGGGGGACCACATGCACAAGTCCAGACATCTGGAAGATAGCCAGTCAGTGATTTAACATCAAGCAGGGTGGGGGTGAGGGAGACACAGAGAGAGAGAGAGAGAGATGAAGACAGAGGAAGAAGTGGGAAATTCTCTTATACTAATGATCCGTTTGAAATCAACCTTGACCATTGGACTGCACGAGTTAGAATATAGACTGAATGCCTATAACAAAGACATAAAAATATGGTGGCTGAAGTAATTTTATTTCTCTCTATATAAGATGTCAAAGGCAAACAGCCCAGGCTGATGCCACTGCTCTGTCACTTTCAATGCACGACTGCCATTTCTGGGTTGTGAGCAGCTACTCCAATTGTCATGATTTCCAAGCTGGCAGGTGGGCAGGCAAGGCAGTAGTGGACCATACCCTGGTTTTCTAAGCAGCATCACTTCTTCTCTGGTCTCACTGGCCCACACTTGGTCACGTGATCATATCTAGTAGCAAAGATGGCTGGGAAGTGCAGTCTCTGGTCCATGTGCCCAGTTAAAAAGTCTGAAGCTTTCCATTACTAAAAGGAATAAAGGGAGAATGGATATTGAAGAGAGCTGGCTGTCTCTTCCCTGCACTCATATTTCCCTTCCCCTTTTCCCGTGAAGAAGCAGAGTTTAGATTGCCATGGCATTGGACATAGGGAAACACTTCTTATTGGCCACTGGTATCAATTATCATGGCAGCCTCACTGACTGGATGGCACTTTCCACAATGCCATTTTTTTTCTGCAACTTTTGCATGAACAACTTCTCTAAAGAAGCAAGTTTGTAAGAAAAAACGCTGTGGACCGAATGCCCACTGTTTCTTGGTCATTGATTCTTTAGGATATTGTTAGTCTTGAGGATTGTTCTTGGTGGATGAAATCTGATTTGCAGATGAGAAACAAAAACATGCTTTACTAATACTTTTCCCTCCAGGTTTCTTGGATGAAAATTGACACGTACATGCAGAGCCCATCTTGGCAAGTTATGTGTGTGTTGAGGGGATGGGGGCCTGGAGAATGAAGTTTGTCCTCTGGACCCCATCTCGCGCTTTGGGGAGTCCTTCTTTGCTTTTCCGTTTCCAAATCTTGGCCCTGTCCTTATTTACCCATACCTTTTTTCCACCCAATATAAACAATTACCTTGTCCTCTGGACCACTGTTTTATGAGATGCTAATAGAAATTCCAGTATAAAAATATTATTGTCGGGGGCTTCCCTGGTGGCGCAGTGGTTGGGAGTCTGCCTGCCGATGCAGGGGACACGGGTTTGTGCCCCGGTCCAGGAAGGTCCCACATGCCGTGGAGTGGCTGGGCCCGTGAGCCATGGCCGCTGAGCCTGTGTGTCCGGAGCCTGTGCATCTGGAGCCTGTGCTCCGCAGCGGGAGAGGCCACAACAGTGAGAGGCCCACGTACAGCAAAAAAAAAAAAAAAAAAAAAAAAGAAAGAAAATATTATTGTCATATAACTTACGTAAACTGCATCTACTCTCCTAGACATTCACAGTTCACTAGAGAGAATTAGAGGCTCTTCATGAAAAGAAATCACATTATAGAAGTTTACCCCAAGTGTCCATCAAATTTATTTGAGTGGAAAACACATGTTGAAAAGTGCCTGGTGGGGAAGGTCAACCTCATCTTGCTGTAGTGTAATGCACAAAAAAAGCCATGAACTTTTGCGCCAGATACACCTGGGTCTAAATCCCAGCTCTGCCACTGGCTATGCATGGCCCTGTTTCTTTACCAAAAAAATAGTCATTGTATTAACTACCACCAAGGGTTAGTGTGCGGATTGATGGAAGAATATAGAGGGAACACAGTGCCTGATGTATAATATAAACTCAGTAAAAGAGCCTCTATTATTTTTACTGGACAGACATCATCTAATAATAGCCCAATGTGCCAGTCTAATAAATTGTTTGTGTCACGTGTGGTGAAGGATACCTCTAGAACCCTCTTCCATGCTGATTCTACTAGTGCTTATTAGATCTACATCTTACCCACTGAAATGGCTTGGGATGGACTGAGAAATTCTGATTAAATTCGTTCTGCCTGATTCTCACCTTCCAGTGTTGTATAGTATAATCCCCAAGAACAGTATAGACCCCACTTGGCTTTAAGCCGAGCATCCCAGGGAACACATCTGGTGGCCAGCACCTGGCTTCAGGGTGCAGTTAGACACAGAGATGAACCAGGAGTGTTCAGGGCTTCCCCCTCCTCATGAGTCAGGTGGAGGCGTGCTTGGTTATCTAGGCATAGGTGAGACATGCTGCCTTGGTAGGGATCTGGAACTTGGGGATTATCCTCTTCAGCTCCCTGCAGCCCTGGTTTAGAGTCTGGGGGCCCCGGTTGAACTTCCCATATTTAAGAGATCCCTTCGTAGCCTGTTTAAGGGCAGCTGTTCTGATGGTCTCCATGACAGCCCCGGGCAGCCTGGAGTGAGCAACCAACAGGCCTGCCAGCAGGGACATCCATCCCACTAAATGGATGATACCTGTGGAGGAAACAATCCTACCTGGCACTCAAATCAAAGGGTGAACTCAGCACATATGAATCATGCCAGCCTTTTAAGTAGGTGGAAGTGAGTTTATTCCTGGCACAGGAGCAGTCCTCCTGGTAATTAACAATCATCCCTGATGTCTGTCTAATGCCCATAACATCCCTCAGAGGAGTTTTCTCATGTCTATTTTGTAAGTTAGTGAGAGACGGAAGTTGACCTGAACAACAACAAAAAAGGAATGGAAGAAGGACATAGTTGCCAGTTTGTATTAGTTCACAGATGTTAAAAAAAAAAAAGACTGCTGGGCTTCCCTGGTGGCGCAGTGGTTGAGAGTCCGCCTGCTGATGCAGGGGACACGGGTTCGTGTCCCGGTCTGGGAAGATCCCACGTGCCGTGGGGCGGCTGGGCCCGTGAGCCATGGCCGCTGGGCCTGCACGTCCGGAGCCTGTGCTCCACAACGGGATAGGCCACGGCAGTGCGAGACCCGTGTACCGCAAAACAAACAAACAAACAAAAAGACTGCTACTATAACCTATTCCCATCACATGTTCAGAATCTGAGACGAGAAAGTATTTGCTCAAAATGTCCTAAAGGACAGGTAGCAACTTTGATTGCCATCCCCTCAGGACCCCTATTTTTCTTTTTTTCTTTTTTTTTTTTCTTTTTTGCGGTATGCGGGCCTCCCACTGCTGCGGCCCCTCCCGTTGCGGAGCACAGGCTCCGGACGCGCAGGCTCAGCGGCCATGGCTCACGGGCCCAGCCGCTCCGCGGCACATGGGATCCTCCCAGACCGGGGCACGAACCCGCATCCCCTGCACCGGCAGGCGGACCCCCAACCACTGCGCCACCAGGGAGGCCCAGGACCCCTATTTTTCTAACTTCCACTTAGATGGGTGACAGCTTGAGCATGTCCCATGCATGAAAACCACAGGAGGACAAGGTTGTATGACCACGTGCCTCTCCCCCACCAGCCTCATTTCCTCTTCCCTCACAGGCCTCAGATGATGCCTAAGGCTCTTGAAAGCAAATTATCCATTGTGGGGGCCTTTTGAGCTACCAAATATGGGTAAAGTATTAACAAGTAACAAACCATAACAAATATATATATATATATATATACACACACACACACATATATATATAGTATAGAAAAGACAGAATATTTTTTAAAAGAGTGAAGAATTTGCCCTGAGTACAAGTTAAATGTTTTTGTTCGGTTCATTTTAAAAATAGAAAAATAGAAAGTGATGCCTGATGGTTTATGGGCACAAAGGAAACAAATCACTCTTGGGCAAAACTATTTTTGGCAAAATGTTACAGCTGACTCAGAAATTCTTAAAAGGCTGAGGGTGTTAATGTGATGAGATGATGTGGAGCTATTTGCTGTGCTGTTACACGCCAGCTCTGGTACGTGCCTGGCAGAATTCTAGAAGCAAATACGTGAGAAGGGACCTGAAAGGCCAAGCTTCGAGTTAAGGAACAAAACGGCACTTTATCCAAGGTGGGCGGGGTCTCCCTCCTACCTCATCATGACACGACACACCGACCCTTCCACACCCTGACTCATGCGTAGATGTCCGCGTGATGGCCTCAGAGCAGGTGGGGATGCGCCTGAGGCCAGCAGATGGGCTTGCTGCCACCTGCTCTGCCCGCAGCCTCTGAGCTCATTGTTCTGTGCACACAAAAAATCTGGCAAGTCTCGACTGGGTTTCAAAGTGGCCTCTCTTCCTCTACCAATGTGAAGCCATTTTTCTCTCGTAGCTAAGTTAAGTCCTACTGTTGCATTACAGGATTTAAATAATCATAATGGTAAGCACTAGAAAACTGAATTATACTGGGATGTAATCCCAAAGGGGATTCTGTTATTTGCTTTATTGTCCCATATGTTTCCCAGAGGGACGGTCCTATGTTCCCTTAGATGCAGACAGAATACTAATTGCTCCCATTTATTGAGCATTTGCTATGTGACAGGTGGCTTATATACATTTCCCATTCAATACTGTGGCTACTTTTTTTTTTAAGATGTTGGGGGTAGGAGTTTATTAATTTATTTCTTTATTTTGGCTGTGTTGAGTCTTCGTTTCTGTGCGAGGGCTTTCTCTAGTTGTGGCAAGCGGGGGCCACTCTTCATCACAGTGCGCGGGCCTCTCACTATCGTGGCCTCTCTTGTTGCGGAGCATGGGCTCCAGACGTGCAGGCTCAGTAGTTGTGGCTCACGGGCCTAGCCGCTCTGCGGCATGTGGGATCCTCCCAGACCAGGGCTCGAGCCCGTGTCCCCTGCATTGGCAGGCAGGTTCTCAACCACTGCGCCACCAGGGAAGCCCTGTGGCTACTTTAATCCATAAAGAATGGAGTAGAGTGTTCCAGTCTGTGTTTTACAGATCTGGACACAGAAGCCCAAGGAAGCTGAATAATTACCAACATCTCCCAGCTAATGAATGAAATGCAAGTACCAGCCTTTCTGGCCCTCAGACATCCTTCCAGGCACTCCACCTGCTCCCTGTAGGTCAGTGCCAAGAGCAGCCCACAAGCCACAACCTCTCGGCCAGGCAACCTCTGTTCAAATTCTTGACTCCTGTAAGAAAAGTGTTCAGCCTTAATGCTCCACTTTGTTCAAACCAAGGACAAAACCGAGAAAGGTTAGGAACTTATCATACCGAGAATCGTCAAAATGTTCCCTCTGTAAGGGCAGAAAATGTATTCCAAGAGGACTTTGAAGAAATGATCACATCCATTTGTGAAAGTATTTACTGCAAACAAATATCCAGCTAAGTCAAATTACTTCAAAGACCAATCTAAATTAGGAGTGATGCATTTAAAAGAATGACTGTCATTAGTATTTCATTTGTATGTACATGAATGTATCTAGACAGCGGTTTTCTCTTAAGCAGCTTATCCTAACTGCTATACGTCATCTGCTTATTCACATACAGTAATGCTTTCATAGAAACATTGTTTCATAGAAACCTGGTGTCTCCTGAGTTGACAAATACCACAGCAGAATAGCCATCAGAAAGCACAGTCTGTGTCACCATGACCTTAATTTGCCTTGCTGCCCAATGGAAAAGGAAAGGTGGAGAAAGTGGCACACCTGTAAGGAAAAAGATACCTGAGGGTCAAGGCTAAGGACTTTTAGGAGGCCAGCAGTCCCTGTGTCTGAAAAAGTGATAGAGAAAAGCTTCAAGGAGCCCTCTAACTCCCCGGCCCAGGATCGTCAGCACTGGGTGCCGGTAAGGGACCTCCAGGTACCAGTTCTGCCAGCTGGGGTGGTCAGTATTATTCAACTCAGAGCCGGGCTCGCTGACCATGCATCTTCTGTACTAGGACTCCTCTACCCTCTTATCCAGGCCTGAATTGATCTAATTCCCTTTGCGATAGGAACACTGCTCTGGAACAGGTAAGGAGACCTGCCCAGATCCACAAGACTTCATCCTGTGACGGTTCCTCAGGGAAGATGGGTGTGGAAAATGCCAACTCATCTGTGGGAATATTGCGATCTTGCTCTTTAAAATTATCCCCCCCAAGGGGCTTCACTGGTGGTGCAGTGGTTGAGAGTCCGCCTGCCGATTCAGGGGACACGGGTTTGTGCCCCGGTCCGGGAAGATCCCACATGCCGCGGAGCGGCTGGGCCCGTGAGCCATGGCCGCTGAGCCTGCACGTCCGGAGCCTGTGCTCCACAACGGGAGAGGCCACAGCAGTGAGAGGCCCGCGTACCGCAAAAAATTAAAAAAAAAATCCCCCCCCCCCTTAAAATAGATCTGTAAAAACTAGGCAAGAAAGGTAGCCTGGAGGCGAGGAAACATCCTTGGTGGCCTCGTCTGCCATCACTGCTGATAGTGATAGGCACCGCCCACCAGCTTTCACTCTCGGTTGCCTGAATTGAGGGTACAGCTGACCAAAGGGAGTCTTAAGCAAATCTATCCAGCAGTGATACACCTCACTCCCCTCTTACCTTCTTCACTTGTTTCTTTCTTCGGTTTTAAACAGGAATCTAATCAACTCTGCTGCAAACCGAATGGCCTTTTTGATACATTAAAAGTCAACTGGTGTGTGGAGCCGCAGAACCCTCCCTCACTGCTGGTGGAAACGCAAATGATCCAGCCACCATGGAGGACAGTTTGGTAGTTTTTGACAAAACTAAATATACTCTCACCATATGATCCATCACTTGTAGTCCTTGGTATTTACCTAAAGGAGTTGAAAACTTCCATACACACAAACACCTGCCCACAGATGTTTATAGAAGCTTTATGATTGCCAAAACCTGGAAGCAACCGAGATGTCCCTGCCAAAACTTGGAAGCAACCGAGATGTCCCTTAGTATGTGAATGAACATGTAAACTGTAGTACATCCGGACAGTGGAATGTTATTCAGGGTTAAAAAGAAATTAGCTATCAAGTCATGAAAAGACATGGAGGAATCTTAAACAGACATTGCTAAAGGAAAGCAGCCCATGTGAAAAGGTCACATACTGTATGATTCCAGCTATTTGATATTCTGGAAAAGGCAAAAGGATGGAGACAGAAAAAAGATCATTGGTTGCCAGGATTTAGGGGCAGGGGACAGATGAATAGTTGGAGCGCAGGGAATTTTTAGGGCAGTAAAACTATTCTATAAAATACTATAATGGTGGTTACATGTCATTACACATTTGTCCAAACCCACAGAATATTCAACACCAAGAGTGAACCCTGATGTAAACTATGAACTTGGGGTGGTAATGATGTATCAGTGTAGGTTCATCAATTGTAACAGATGTACCACTCTGCTGGGGGATGTTGATAATGGGGGAGGCTGAGCATGGGGGGACAGGAGGTATATGGGAAATCTCTGTACCTTCCCCTCAATTTTTCTGTGAACCTAAAACTACTCTGTAAAGTTGTCTTTTAAAAGTCCAGTGGTGGATTCAGGAGTCAGGAATAAGTGGTTGATTCTGGAGCATGTGGCTTTTGGAGTGGAAAAACAAGAGTTGCAAAAAGAGTTGGCAGTTGGGCCTCCCTTTCATCCATACTTTCTCTTCAGCAAACACAGAGGAGGAAGAAAATAAACAGCCTGGGCCCTGGAAAGGACCTGGGCCTGCTGTAGATCTAAGTCACTCCTGGGCCTGCCTCAGAGCCCGAAGCTGCTGACCAGCCACGGGCCCAGCTCCACCCGCCCAGCACCTTCTATCAGTTTCCTCAGCTGAGGGGGAAGAGCTGGCCATGGAGATAGGCCAAAAAAGGAATTTCACAACGACTGTCCCCAAAGTTTGGAAATACTTGTCCTCTAATTTAGTCCATCAAACTCAGTTTGAAGACGCAGCTAAGTTTTTATAAGTGGTTACTAACTATTGTTTTCCAAGAAATTCACGTTTGTGTTTTTTCCCCATATCCAGATTTACATAGGCAGACTCAGAATGTGAAGCATTCAGAAAACACAAGGCATTGAAGTTTGATGTTGTGAAGTAAGGAAAACAGAGTGGGAATAGAACAACTAGTCCCATAGGTGTCGCTGAAGAAATGATGGGCTCTGTGGTGGTTTGGAAACATGGTTGTACTACGGAGCCACTGGGAGCTGTGAAATTCCTGCTGCCAGGCCCCATGCAGACCTGTTCTGTCAAAAGATATGGGATGAGCAGCACCGGTCACATGTATGGTCTTAACCTCCAGGGGATCGCACTGTCCAGGCAAAGCTGGGACCACTGCCCTCAGAGTTGACGAGGGAGCATCTTGTCCTGGAGATGCAGGCATGGCCGTGAGTCCTGGCTGAGCTCTTCACTCAGGGGAAAGACCCTTCTACCAGAAATTAGAAATCAAGTTATTTTGTAGCTTTAAAGAAAAAGCAGAAGTGGCATCACCAAGAATGCTTGTTTCCCCCACCCCATGGCAACTGTGAAACTGTCTCACCAGAAAGAGTGACAAACAGATGCCCAGAAAGCTTTTACCTCTTCTGTTTTCATGATCAATCAGAACACTGTGCCCCTGGGTTTTGTCACAGAAGAAGAAAACTTGCAGGCAGGGAGGAGACAGGGAGCTGAAAGGATTAGGGCAACGCAGCATCTTCCAGCTACCAAGGGGCACAGCAGGGTGCAGGCTGAATGGCTGGAGGCTGGAGGTCTTGTCTCAGGGCCACTGAGCGCCTCCCTCTGCAGCTCACACCACCACCACCTGCATGAGCACCAGGGCAGATGGAACCCAAAAAGTCCCCAAAGCACGGTTTTATGGGGGTGAGAGATGAGAAGAGAAGAATAACACACCATGTGATGAGAACAGAAATGCCTAAAAAATCCCCGGCTTCCTAACCATGCTGCACAGTTTTCAACAAAGGGATAGTACATTATCCTGACATAGCACTTTCTCTGGGAGACATCATCACATGAGTCTTCACAGTGTTCTTATGAGCTGTGTAAGGATCAAGAACTGTCTCTTTTTAAAGGAAAAATAAAATAGAAGTGAGGACAAGCTGGAGGGCAGGAGGTGTCCAAGGTATCTTCCCCTTTGGTCCCCACCCGTGGAGAACTTCCTCACATTCCAGGGCCAGCCCTGGAGGTGAACTCAGCCAGAGGCGAGTAGTGAGTCAGGCTAGAAATCTACTGTTCACTCTAACAGTACAGACTTGATCCCTAAGGTTGGAAGTGCCCTGTCTTCTCAGAGCCAGGAGCCCAGCCTTTGTTTTGTAAAAAGGTGTGAGTACCACGTCTGTCCTGGAGACTGTGGATACCAACAGATGCTCCAGTCAGGTCATGTGTATCCCAAGGCCCCAGCCTGGACTCCAGTTTACAGCAACCTTGGAAAGTCTTCCAAATCCCTCTTCCCAGAGCTGCTCAGCGTAAGTGACAACTCAGCCTTGCCATGAATTTATGCCTCAGACCAACATCTTGATACAAAAGAAGTTTCAGGGGTAAATGATGTGGGATGAAAGACCTAGGATGACCTCCAACAATTCAGTGTAGCCTTTTTTCTCCAGGAAGATTATTTTATTATTTAATGAAGATGGAGTAAACAAATTGCATTCCATCTGGGACTGTTGAACGAAAATGAGAGGTATTAATATGCTTTAGGTTTCTACATTTCTTTCACAAGTCATATTAATAATAATTAATATTAAAAAATAATAATAACGATTAAAATTGTTATTCCTACCACGTCACACACTATATTGCTTTGTTTTTATTTATTTATTTATTTTTGGCTGCGTTGTGTCTTCCTTGCTGCACGTGGGCTTTTCTCTAGTTGCGGCAAGCAGGGGTTACACCACGCTGCAGTGCACAGGCTTCTCATTACCATGGCTTCTCTTGTTGTGGGCTCTAGGCACGCAGGCCTCAGTAGTTGTGGCTCACGGGTTTAGTCACTCTGCATCATGTGGGATCTTCCCGGATCAGGGCACGAACCCATGTCCCCTTCATTGGCAGGCGGATTCTCAACCACTGCACCGCCAGGGAAGTCCCTATATTGCTTTTTTAAGATAATGTCATCCATCACTTAGTCAACACATATCTTTACATTCGTCATCAACACAGGAGTTGTCAACATAGGAACTATGCAACTCTGCATTTTGAGTGTTCTTTTAGCCTTGTTTGGTGAAACATCCTTCCCCAAATAAGCTGTGTGTCTAGAATGTGCCACAAAGTATGGACAGATCATCTTATACTTCATCCAGGAATGTCCTTCCCTCCTCCCAGATCTGATCCTCTGGGATCTACCTGGATCCAGTTCTGATTCCCTAAGAACACCAGAGCCCATGTAGAGCAAACGAAGCCCCTAGGGAGATGTTTGATTCTCTTTGCCCACCTCCTTAGAGGGACCATTTTATACCTCAAGATGGGAGTTGAAAGATCCCCATTAGGAAGTCAACCCTAACGTGGAAGTAGCAGCAGATGTTCTCCTTTTACCTTTAGTGGTCAGACTGTATTGGGCCCGTTTAGCTAGAGGAGTTCCCTCTGTGGATAATTTAAAAAAGAGAACAAAAAGTATATCAGTAAAAATATGGAATTTTCGTCCCATTGTGCCCCTTAATATTTGAATTAGTTAATCCTAGTGTTCAAATAAAATGTCCAGAGATGATGCTTCTGCTTCCAACATCCTTAACCTGGGGCCATGGATCCCGCAAGAGTCTGTGGATAGAATTTCCGAGAGAGGTACAGGGGCATACATAGGGAAAATGAACCTTTATTTTCATTCACCTCTAACTGAAATGTAGTGCTGAGCTCAGTTGTGAACGTGGGCAACAAACCACAATTGGATGGCAGTTCTCGTGGTCCAAACAGCTGAGAAATCTCAGGTGTTTTCAGGATACAAGGCATTGTTACAGGCAGATACATAGAGGATTGGGTTCCCGTGACATCCTATAGACTGTGTACATGTTTAGAAATGTCATTCTGAGAAGGAGTCCATGGTACAAAATAGTAAAAATTCATCCAGCAATGATAAATAAGACAGGAACACAGCTCAACTGGGCATTAAACACATCCATAACCCCTTGAAACTCAAGAATACACTAGTTGAGATGGAATTCACAGGGTGCTTTACAATGTCTCTTCAGACTCCATTCTCTCCTCATTGCAACCCTACCAGGGAGGCAAATTAAATATCGAGCCCATTTTGTCACCCTCAGAGCCCTGAGCACAGAGAGGTCTGGTGATGCTCAAGGTCACACAGCTGGGGAGCAGCCAAGTGAGAACTTGTCTCCTCACCCAGTTCTCTCCCCAGACAGTCAATCTCTCCCAGGTGGAGGTGAGAGACCGGACCCTTTGTCTTTCTGTCTGCTGTTTAATTCTTTACTGGGATCCCAATCCTCTTACACTGTGGCTCTCCCAGCCTTGAATTGGTGGCTCCATCATGTGTTCTGTCCTCCAAACTATTCCCCACTCGGTCCCTCCTGCACCTTTCTGGGGAGAGCAGGGCTTCTCTGGGGAGATCCAGACCCCAGTTCACAGTTGTGGCTACTGAGTAGGTCCTGCTGGAAAGCTGAGTGAGCCAATGAGTTCCTGCCCAATGGGAGAAATCATCATCTGCTCTGAAACAGTTTGGCCAAACAGGAGAGAAGGGAGATGAGGTGGTAAAGTGGAGAGGAGGGAGGGTAAGTCAGAGAAAGGGAGGACATGGGCGAGACAGTGAGGAACAGGGACGGGACTGCATGGGAGGGCAGGAGAGGATGCTCAGGACACGACTGAGAGAGGATCTGGCCTGAGGGAGGTGGGGCCGGAGAAGCGGAAGTGAGGCTCAGAGACCACCGTTGGCTTGTCCTGTCCTCTTTGCTATTTTTTTTTTTTTTTTTTTTTTTTGGCGGTACACGGGCCTCTCACTGTTGTGGCCTCTCCCGTTGCGGAGCACAGGCTCCGGACGAGCAGGCTCAGTGGCCATGGCTCACGGGCCCAGCCGCTCTGCGGCATGTGGGATCCTCGTGGATTGGGGCACGAACCCGTGTCCTCTGCATCGGCAGGCGGACTCCCAACCAGTGCGCCACCAGGGAAGCCCCTCTTTGCTATTTACCCAGAGTAATTTGTGTGCTTTACAATAATGAAATCCATTAAGCTGGACATCTTGAAGTCCTCTGGTTTTCTCTGTTTCCAGAGCAATTCTCTTCCTGTGTTTCCCTGTACAGGGACCAAGGACACCTGGTTTAAGTCCCATCCTGTGGTTTCCAAGCAGTGGCTCCCTCAGCCTCAGTTTCCCCATCTGCAAGGCCCAGCTCCGTCTACAGTGAGGGCTGTGTTGGGGGCGGGGGAGGATTGGGGAAGGGGAGTGAAACCCAGAGGCTGGCCTAGCTGCCCCGGCTGCCTCAGCCCTCCATCTGCACAGCCCTCCATCACCAGCCTTTTCCCACGCCTTCTCGCCTTCAGTCTCCTGGGTGTTTTTTCCAGGGCATCTGGCACCATCTGACATACTATGTAGTCAACTTGCTTATCTGTTCACTGTGCAGGTACCCACACCTGGTCCCGAATATGAGCTCCGAAGAAACAAAGCATTTGCTCTGTGATCCTCCCCATGTCCCAGTCCTGGGCCTGTGCTGGCCCAGGTGTCCTCATGAACCAGCTGACAGATGTGAATGCTGGGCACATGCCGGGCAGTCGTGAGTGCATTTGTTGGCTATTACCTCTGACGTGGTCTCCCAGGTCCTACCCTCAGCATCAAAGTTGGCCCTGGAAGTGAAAAGGGAGCTGTCTGCACAAATTGCTTCCTTCATTCAGGGTCAGATTCTGCAGAGACCCCAGGTGACAAGAGTTGGGGAAGAAGAGGCTTGAGCTGACAGCCTAGGGCATCTGTCCTGGAAAAAGGGACACTCTGGGCTGCAGGCTCAGCCCTCCCTGGATCTGTCCACACTCCAAGCTGGGTGCAACCATCCTGTGGCTGGCAGGTCACACTGAGCAGACCTTTTTTTACGCAACCATTTTTGTGGTGGGCTCTCCTGCCTGGTATCTGGGACATCTGCCGGAAATCAGGCACCGTCTGTGGGATTCCGCAGCCATCTCAGCTGGCCTCCTGCTGCCGTTGACTGAAGCCACAGCCCGGGCCTGCCCCTCAGCGAAGGGGTGAGAAAGGCAGCTTGGTGTGGGCCATCAATCAATCCTGGTGTTGCCATCCGAGGTGAATCTCGTGCAAAAATAAAATCAAAACCCCGGTCCAAAATATCCTCCGAGGGAGGCCATCAGGAGCTCTACCTGCGGTGGGCAGGCCAGGACCGCAGCATCTGGGATTCCTAATTATAGGGGGGCTCAGGTCCCAATGTGTCATGTGGGAGCAGAGATGTGCCTGTCTGCGCAGTCTTCCAACTGTCATCCTGGCCACCAGCTTCCTCACAGCATCAAGACAAAAATATAGACTTCCCTGTGCCCCAACGAGCTTTCCCACATCTGTAGGAGTGATTTTTACTGTTCTCTTAAGGGTCAATTTTAGATTTGGGGTCAGTTAGCACCCCACCCCCATTCTTAGATGAGGCCTGCATGACCTAAAGGAACAGTTCCCTTTTTAAGTTCTCATTGCAGGTAAAAGAAATATTCACTAATATCTTTGGGAGGGGGGAGTATTTATTGACAATGTGTTGGGAAAGTAATATTTCCTTCCAGACTTTTCCACTCAAGGAACTCCCTGTGTCTCTTCCTGCTGTATCTTCTAGACCAGGGTGTTGGGATATGGCCATTGGGCAGTGGGGAACTGCAGGAAGTATCATAGAGCTAGAGGGGACCACAGGGGAATTCTAAAGGACACAGGCAGACCTGAGGATGCATTGGGCTCAACTGGAGTGTGACCTGGGGGAGTAAGAGGTCATTGGTGTGGCCTGGGGTCTCTCAGGTAAGAGGGAGAGGGGCTGACAGTGGTGCAGGGCAAGAGGAACCACACTCAGGGCACCAGAGCAGAGTCCTGGGACCACAGCTCTGGGGATAAAGCAACGACAATATGAGTCTCAGATGAAGGGAACACACAGAATGGGATTGACAGTTTCCAAAAGAAAAAAGTTCAAAAACAGACACACTTGGTAAAGAAGAGGTTAAACTTGTTTCAGGGACCACCAAGATTGAGGCAATGGTGGGGATGTTGGTGTGGAGGGTGAGAGTGAGTTGACACTGCAAGAGGAGACAAGGTCTTCAAGGAAGTAACTGTTGAAAAACTTTGATCCAGATGGCAGAGTACACTTACATGTTCATTTGAGATAATGAGAAAGAATTATTCATGAAAATACATCCAGGAAGCAGTAGAAAGTAAGAAACAGTACTATCAGGAAGCCAGAAGTGACCATAATTACTATCAGAGAGAAAGAAAAAGAGATCCACGTTGATAGAGAAACAAGAGCAGAGATAACAACAACCAAAGGTGTGGAGGTGAGAGGGGTCTGTGCAATGCAGTGGCCCTCAGAGCAGGAGGAGAGTCCAATTGCCATTCAGGGGTGGACCTGGGAGCTACAGTCTGAGTAGCTGGTCCAAGCACCTGCTCCTCCTCAGGCTAGGCTTAGCAGTGAGTGAAGGGAAGTTTCCCACCCCAGGCCCCAGAAGCGACAGGGTCAGAGACCAGAGGCGAAGATGGGCCCCACTCGGGAAGATAAGCCACCAGTTCACCTTACTCAACCCAATGTCATTCCCACAATCACCTGGCTCAGTTCCTAGCATCAGAACCCTGATTGGGAAGAGAACACGACTCATCAAAGCAAGGAGTTGAAAACTGATGCTCAGCCCCACATGTCTGAGAGAAGTGAACATCATGAAGATGTGCCAACACAAGAAACAAACAAGAAAACACCCAAGGATGGAATTAACAGAGAAAATGAAGAGTACATTAAAATTAGCCTCATCAGTATCCTTCGAGACGGTACAAGGATATTCCATACATAAAATTGGGAGGGGTGTTATGCCTGTGCTTCCCCTGGTGGTGTCCTCTCCCTCCAGGCACAGACCCATCATCTGAGTCCTCTCTCTGCCCTTCACTGTCAAGTTTACCCTCCTCAGCAGGGCAACTCAAGCAGCCTACAAGACAGCACTCCTAGCATCATAAAAGGGAAGCCCATCCTTTATTTACTCAACCCCCAGCTATTGCCCCATTCCTCTGCATCCCCTTATACAAAAAGATCTAAACATGAGTCCAGTGTCCCAGGTACCCATTTCTGTTTCCTTTGACCCCTCCCCACCAGGTTTTCACCCGGTTCCCATAGTCAGGATGGCATTGATCTCGCAGTCAGACCCAGTGTTGGGGGGTGAATCACTCCTTTCCTCTGACCACCCTCCGGGCTTGGCTTCCCGAACCCACTCTCCAGGCTCTCCTCTCATCACTGAGTGCTCCTTCCAGGTTCTAGGGCCAGACCCTGTCTCTGTCTCAACTCCACAGTGCTGACCTGCCTGGCTCACCTGGCCCCCTGCATGTCACCTACACATTGGTGGCCTCCAAATCTGTGCCTCCCACTGTAAAAGGAAAATCCAAATGGAGTCACTATTGCTAAGAGAGCTCTCTTAAAGGAACTGGGAAGCCATCAAGAAAGTGTGACTTATGTACATCTCAGCCTCGATGGAATCTGAACTTTTAGCCACTTATTGTCCTAATGAAGACATCCAGAACATTTGCCAGAAACTCAAGATAATTATAGGACCCTTACCCTAAAACAACTCATGATGCCTACCCATTGAGGACAAATACTTTTTTTCTTGTATCAGAGTACAGCCTCATGGCTTTAGCCTTTATACACCCCTGACTCTTTCTCTTCCCTGGAACATTCTTTATGTTTTAACCAAATCTGTGTCTCCTTCATTGCAGTTCTTAAGACACAAATAAAGATCCTCTTTGTTCTTTGAAGCCTTGATACTGATTATTGTTTGACACAGCCCAGTCTCCTAAACCTCAAACTCAATGTCTCTAATTCAACGTCAAACAAGCATCACAAGCATGCCCAAACATGAACCCCATTCTACCCACTCCTGCCTACTTCTCCCTATTTCTCCCCACACTGAACGGTACACAGTTGCTCAAGCTAAAACCTTAGAGTCACTCTTGATCTCTCCTCTCCTTTGAATTCCAGCATCACCAGTCCAGGCCACCATCCCCGCTTGCCTAGGCTATTTCAGTAGACTGCAAACTCATTTGTATGTTTTCACTCACCCATCCCCCAGGAGGCCCCAAGGGAGGCTTTTAACAGGCAAACTGGATTGAGTCACTCCCTGGTGTATACCCTCCAGGGATTCCCTACACCTCAGATCCTGGCATCCACACCATGGCTTCCAGATCCAGCATGGCACCAACACTCCTGCCAACCCTCCACCTCTTCTTGTCCTGCCCTTCCTATATGGGTCTCTTCTCTGTTGCTGGCACCCGTTTTTGTCAATGAGGTAAGAAAAAGAATGAGAAATCAGTATTGGAGATGAAAGGGAAAATACAGAGGAAGTTAATAAGGTCAAATACAGTCCATTGTTTGAAGACAAAATGAAGACAAAATGATCGTAGATATAGAAAAGCCAAGATAATCCTTAACAAATCATTAAACCTCATGAGAGTTCAGTAAGTTCAACAGATGAAATATGCACAAATAAAAATCAAGCTTTTTTCTACACAGTAATAGCCAATTTAAAAATGTAATGGGGAAAAAAGAATCACAGTAGGAACAAAATCATATAATACAAACAAAAACTGTGCAAAATCTACCAAAAAAAAAAAACCCATAAAACTTTACTTAAAGGCAAAAAGAATCCCTGAATATATGGAGACACACAACATATATCTTAATGTAGAATCAATATTATAAAGATACCAATTCTCCTCCAACTAAATCTGTAAATTCAGTGGAAGACTAATCAAAATTCAACAGGATTTTCTCCCAGTATTTTACTATGAAAAAATTTAAACAAAGAAAAGTTGAAAAAAATTTACAGTGAACACACAAATACCTGCCACCTAGACTTATCTTAACATTTTACCATATTTGCTTTATCACAAACTATCCATCTATCCATTCCTCTCATCCACCCATCAATCTGTTTTTGTTTTGTTTTGTTTTTTTTGACTGCACCACAGCTTGGGGGATCTTAGTTCCCCAACCAGGGATCTAACCTGGGCCCCTGGCAGTGAGAGTGCTGAGTCCTAGCCACTGGACCACCAGGGAATTCCCAATCTGTCTTTTTAAATGCATATCAAAGTTTCAGACATCATTACATTACACCCTAAACATTTCATGTACATGTCATCAGTCAGGGTCAATATTTTTTTTACAGTTTTTTAAACTTACATACAATTAAATGCACAAATCTTAAATGAGCATTTCCTAAGATTTGGGATAGATATACCCGTGTAACACAAAGTGGTATCAAGTGTGAAATACTAACATCACCCCAGAAGGTTCTCCCACATACCTGCCAACCAATCTCCACTCCTACTGTGAGGCAAATACCTTCTGATTTTTTCTACCATGAGTCTTTTTTGTCTCTTCTAGAAGTTTGTAAAAGTGATTCTTACAGTATGCGCTCTTCTGTGTCTAACTTCTTTCACTTGGTGTAATTATTTTGAGGTTCAGCCAAGGGGTTGTATATATCTGTAGTTCAATCCTTTTTTATTTCTGCCTAACAAACCCACTGTGTGAATGACACAATGTGGTTATTCATTCAGTGGTTAATGAATACCTGGGTAGCTCACACTCAGTTTTTAAATGGAATTTGACAAGCTAATTCTAAAATAGTAATGGGAGGAAAAAGTATAACGATGGCCAAGCAGAAATCTCTGAGAAGCGGGACTTGCCCTACTGTATATCAAAGCACATTATACAGCTATAATAATTAAAAGAGTGGATTTTGACACAGAAAAGGCAAATAAATCAACAGAGTAGAAGTTAAAAGTCCAGAAGAAGATGAATGTAATAAGAGAAATGTGTTTAAATAAAAGTGGGCGTTTTAACAGTCCTCAAAATGCATAAACACACAATTTTTAAAAAGGAAAAATAAATATATATACAACATGGAAGAGAATTTCCCAAGAAAGGTGTAAAAGCCAGAAATCATACGTGGAAAAATGAACTAATTTAACCACAGAAAATTTAAAACCATTTGCACAATAAAAAACTTAAAAATTAAGAATATAAGAGATAAATTAGGGAAAAAAGCATAATGTCTTTGGATATTTTTTAAACTCTTACAAATCAATAACAATAACTCCTAGAAAACTCAGCAAATGAAATGGACACTGTCACAGAAAGGAAGAATACAAATACAAAAGAAATAAAGCATTGTCTTAAATGTTCAATCTCACTCATAAATAAAGCACTGCAAATAAAAGACCACCAATTGACAAAGTTTTTAAAATTGAAAATAAATACTCTTGGCAAGAGTTTGAGACACTCTCATACATTCTGTTTGCTGGACAATAAATCGATAAATCCAGCATTATAAAAGGGCATCTCCATTGATCTACAATTTCACTTCTGGTATCTAGCCAGTATCTACAAAAATACTGGAACACAAACACTGTGGTATTACAAAATTGAAAATAATTAAAATGTTCACCAAGAGGGAAAAGGTTAAACAAAATATGGTTAATCCATACTACAGAATATTATTCATCTCCTTAAAACAATAAGGGAGAAGTTGCAGACTAACATAGAAAATAATCAGGTTATATTTTTAAAAAGACAGTCATAAATATTATGTATTGTATGATTCAATACTGGTAAAAAAAGATGATCTGTGCATGTACTCATCCTCAATGCAGAGGAAAAGATTTTGAAGGCTTTGGAACAGGGCTATTTCTAAGAACTGGATTTTTACTCTATTTCCTTTTCTATTGCTTGGATCTTTACACTGAGACTGTATTACCTGACTGATAAAAATGTGTGTGTGTGTTTTAAAAAGGGGAAAACAAGTTGAGGAAGGCCCGTCTTTCCTATGACTCTTGAATCCTAATAATTACAAATTATTCATAACATTTACAAATTTATTCATTTTATTTACAGATAAATTCTTGGCTCCTTCAGTTGCTTAAAAACTAGAAATGAAGGATGAGAAAGAAGTGGAATCATCATCTTCATCGTCCTCATCGTCCTGGCTTGCAGTCACGAAGCACCACCACTACCACGGCAGGCAAAACATGTTAAGTCGTATCTGATGCCCACCAGGACCCTGCAAAGGGGATATTGTTACCTCCACTCAACAGAAAGAAATCTGGGTCTCAGGAGTGTCCCACCACTGCCCGAGGCCTCTTGGCCACAGAGCAGAGACTGGGTCCAAAGCCTCTCCAGGTTTCCTCAGCATTCTCACAGCCTTTAGAAGACATGGCCCGGGTAGGACCCCTGCAGAGGCACTGGCTTTCCAACGGGACACACTAAAGACACTCTCACATGCCTGGTTGGCATAGGTCCATGTCCAGCTGGAGCTGAAATCACAGGGGTGTTCAGCTGGCGAGGATGCCCCTTGGTATTCTAAAGTCAAGTTGGCTCTGGTATGTCACGTGGATATCACCATCTTCACTCACTTAATGCATGTACAAACACATACATATGTATATACATTTATTACTAGAATCTTGGCTACTCTGGGTACCAAAGCATTCATATTGAATAGTATTGGCCCTGGACAAGATTTTGAAGAATAAGAATACATCCTTACAATTTCTTATACTTTGCATTCAATCCATGATACTATTTGACACTCAATATGCAGGCAGGTAACACAAGTATGTGATGACCCACTGGTAGAACTAGACCAGCTGTTCTTCCAGCTGTTCAGCCAATTTTGACACAGAAAAGGCAAATAAATCAACAGAGTAGAATTCCCACTCCCATCCTTCTGTGCAACAGGCTCACCAATGCATCAAACCAGGTGTTTTAAAAAATTAGCAGTGTGTTCTAGACTAGATGCCTCCCCATCTTTCTTTCAGTTTAGCAATTCTCTCCTCCCCCCACTGCTTTGCCTTCAGTAGTAGTTCACAGAACAGGCTGAGCGCCCATGCCCCACCCACAGCACTCAGTCTTTCTTGAAGTTCTCAAGGCTGCCTGCACTTCCTTTCCTGACCTCCCAGCCTCTTACTCTTTCTGCCTCTCCGTGGACCACCCCCCACCCCCACCAGCTTCTAAGGAAAAACTATGTTCATGCTTACACACTGATGATAGATGATGGTTTCAAGTGGTCCATATCTTGTAGTATACCTGAAACCTTCAAGAGCCAAACCCAGGAAATTCTGGTACCAGTGGGTACCAATGAAATCCAGATGAAGAAAATATTTGGGGATAAGTGAGACTCTTTGTCCCCAAATACCATCCATTCTCTCTTGTTATGTCTGCAATTGCTGCTCTAGCATTGTAGAGTTAAAATAAATGTGCACGAAACAAAATGTCTTCAGTCACATCCCATGCAGTGGCTCCCTGAGTCTCATGGCCTTAAATGCAGAAATATACATGTATTCACCCATCCCCCAAACTTGTTGTTAGCCATCTTTCTTACACATCCCATTTTCATGGGGATTCTAGAATCTATTTTATTCATAGCTATCCTCTATCAGCAGTGAATACATCCCAACTGGACCCACAGATTCTTTACTAAGTTTAAATCTTATATTATTGTCTATTAGCTTGGACTCTCAGAGAAATTTATTGGGTTCCAAGCAACATGGGATGGGTGCCGAAGCCTCACCCAAGATGAAGAGATGGAGAGAACATGATTGCCACAACTTACCTAAGGAAGGTTAAAGGTTCTTTGCTTGGAAGTATCTCCTGTGGGGCGTGTGGGTGTATAAAGGAATGAACAGTGCAAATGTGGAACTTGAAGGTGGATGCAAGTGTGAAGCCAAGCAGACTTGCTCTGAACATCATAGAAGGAGGAAGCGAGGGTGCCAGTAGAGGGCCCCTTCCTTTACCTTCCCCCCTGCAGAGCTGAACCTACCTCTAAATACATGCTGGACAAAGATCGTCTTGTACTAAGATGTACTTGGTCTAGCTCATAACCAAGATTTGTTTGGCTGGTATGTGTACACACCAGCCCTTGCTGCTGTTAGATCCGCTCCTTAATGGATAAAACCATTGACTTATCCTTAAGGGTGGCTTTCTATAAAGATCTAGACAGATGCCCTGGTCTGGTCTGGCCTTGTCCTAGGCAGTGATTCACGCACTCAGAGTGAGCAAATGACTTCCCTGTTTTTCAAGGTGGATTCCCAAATACATGATTTCTGTCTGAATGTGTAGAAAACGATTGTCTCATCCACTCATTGCCTGGCTGCCAGGACTTGCCCTTACAAGTCTGAAGTCCAGCTGTGTTTCTTCTTCAGTTACAACATGATTTAGAGAACAATCTACTTTAGATTGCTTGAGGGTAGAAGACAATGATCATCAACAATGTAATTTTTGTTTAACTTTGTTAACAGGGATTTATTTTTATAAAACCATATTGGGACTATAGAAGTAGAGGCTAAGAAGGGGGGCCCTTTCAGCCCCTATAATGTGGGTTTGACCCTGGACACACGCTTTCTTATTTCATGTACCCCATTATCAGCCTGATCAATTTCCTGCCTCTTTCATTTCCTTGTACTTGAAAAAATATTTTTCTTTACATTCATCTTTCATTGAGGTTTTTTTAAATTAATTAATTTTTTTCACACACACACTGTATTTTATTTTTACAAGAGATAAATAAACTGACACCAAGCATTGTAAATGGATGACCACAACAAAAGCAGCAATGATTGCAATTACCAAACACAAAACACACTCACACTATGTCATAATATTGACATTCAGTCCAGTAATCCTCCACTGTAACAGCTCCTTTACTTTGCAGTGAAAATAGATTTGTGTATTTTTTACCTCTGAGTCCTTGTGGGATTTTTTTTTATTCAAACAGAAAGTGACAAAAATTATAATCATCCTCATCTGTTCACTCAGTCCTATGTAATTAATTTTTTTTCATCTTGATCATTTGTTAGCACTTTTATGAATTCATCAGTTTTCCATGAGAGTTCTGAAAATGCTTATTCATTCAGTTCAGCAGTATAGTCAGTTACCAGAAACCTGTACCTGTCAGAGTCTTTTCCATGAATTCCTTGAAGATGAAACCCTTTTATAGGAACATATTTGCAAAAACATCAGAGTATACCCAGAACTGTCTGTAAATGACAAAAGACTTAAAAATGACTATGGTTAAAGATTTGATGAAAGTTATAATAATACAATTGACAAGGAAATTTAGTTATTTCTGAGATATACATTTTAAAGTAATAACTAGAATTATGACTTATAACATTATACCAGAATACATAAGATTTTTAGAAATTTCATGTAATGCCTGAAACGTTTATATTAACATATTTCCATACAAATAACACAAAGAAAGTTTAGTATTAGTTTTTTGTTTGTTTTTTTATACTGCAGGTTCTTATTAGTCATCCATTTTATACATATCAGTGTATACATGTCAATCCCAATCGCCCAATTCATCACACCGCCATCCCCACCCCACTGCGATTTTCCCCGCTTGGTGTCCATACATTTGTTCTCTACATCTGTGTCTCAACTTCTGCCCTGCAAACCGGTTCATCTGTACCATTTTTCTAGGTTCCACATACATGCGGTATTTTATTTTTTGACATGCTTCTTGATATCAGAATCAACTTTCTCCCAACTTATCCAATTATTCTCTGGCTTAGTATTGCATGAATGTATTGACCTCACCAAATTAGAGTCATTTCTAAGCTTGAGTTCATGCATGCACACACACACATACATTTCTCCAAGTATCTTCAGCAGACTCTTGGCTTCATATGTACTACATCATTGTGCTGTTTGGGGCAGGGATGGGGATCTCCACTAAGCCCATCCAAGAACCCAGATAGAATATGGTGATCAATTTCTGAGACCTCAAAGCAGAAGCCACAGCCTTATAAACATAGGTGCTCTTCCAAGGAGAATTGAATGAGTTTTATTAAGCTGAGTGTGAGTACAGAAATCCAAGGTATATGATAAACACTGGCTTCATGTTCTCCTCATGGCCCAGTCTCTGGTAATGCTTTTAACCTATTGCTATGAGCTTATTGAACACTCCAGAGTACCTTTAATTGGTTATCCACATTTTTCTGGATGATGACTCAGAGGTTGTAGTCCCCAGGAAGTAGTTTCATGATCAAAATAAATAATTATTGGTGTTTTAAGCCACAAAGTTTGCAGTGTTTGTTATTCAGCTGTAGCCAATGGAACAGGTCCTTCTGTGAGGTCTGGGACATCCCTATCAGCTTCCTGTCTTCCTGTTTCAGTAGGCTACTTTTACTCAGTCCAGTCCTGTTCATTCCATGGGCCATCAGACTGTTGATGATCATAGAACATAGTAAAAGATGATCTATTTCATATACCCCAGAGGCTCAAAAATTTGGCTCCCAAAATGCCTGCTATAAAAAGTATAAGTAATCACGACATCAGATGACTAATGATTTAGTGCATATTTTAAAATAATTTCAAGTTGGAATTTAAAATGATATATAATATATAAATATATTATGTCTATTCATTAATAATTAATATATAAGATAATAACACTTAACATGGAAACTTCCTATGAGGCTCTGGTAGCAAATAACACTAGCCCACATTTCCTGGCAGGGAGTACATATAAAATGCCTGGATTGAGTTAGAGCCAAGTCCAAAACCATATCACACAACGGCTGGTATCTGATGTGCATGTTGGCACAAGGAGACATAATAGTCTTCTCAGAATGAATGAGTATCTCTTTGGTTTATCAGGACATTTTACAAATCATCAGTCTTTATGTGCAAAAGGATGAAGATACTGGATGGGACATAACACAATATCGATAAGAGGTGCAGGGATTTCACGGAATCTTCTCTACTTACAGGTGTGTGGATTTGCTATAAGTAATGTGAATAACCATGGCATGGCAATAAGTCCATAAATATGCTCCTTGGTAAAATAAAATGAGGGATCAATTGTCATTACTTACTTTCTTCCCACCTCTGCCTGCAGAAACACAGCACCACAGTTCTTTTGGAATATTTACAGCAACTCTCCAGACTGATAGATGATCAAGTACTAAGGTGGCTAGCAGGGGATTACTTAACTAGTTGCTGCAGTTAAGAAGAATGTCTCTTTGGGTTTGTTGTACAAAGCATTAATGGATATGTCCACATTCTCCATCAAGACGCTGATCCTCCGTGGGTCCACGTAATATAAAATCTCATGTGTCTGAACTGCTACTCTTCAGGTTATTTCAGATATTACCTAACTATATTCCTGCTACAGAAGAAACAATTTTTCTCAAGGGACTCCATAGCAGACTGTAGACATATTCCAAATAGTCATATAATAGACATATTTCTAAATATGACCCCAATAATATGCTCCAATCCTCAGGTTCTCCTCAATGCGATGGTCAGATTTTCTGACTGCTTTGCCCAATAGAATACAGCAGAAGGGTCCTTAACTGGTCTGACAGATTCTGCTTCCTGTTTCTTGGAAGCTACCCATCATGAAACAAATATGGCTATCCTGAGATCACCATGCTACAAGTAGTCCAAGCTCCATTGAGAGGCCTTGAGGGATGAGAAGTCACATGGAGAGGGCACAGGGACTGCTGGGTGGCAAAGATCAGTACTAAGTCACCAGATGTGGAAGGAAGATGCCATCTTGGAAGTGGATCTTCCAGCCCCAGCCAGATGGAGTAGAGATGAACCATCCCAGCCAAACCTGTTCCAGATTTCAGACTCACAAAATCACATGTTTAAGCCATTAAGTTTTGAGGTTGCTTGTTACACAACAATAAGTAACTGAAACAACCTCTGATGTTTTTGTCCAGTCCCAGTTTCTCTGCCATTTTGTACAACCTATGTTCCATTTAATCTAAGTCGGCAGTGTTTCTGCTGATACAATTTTTTTGAGACACTTGTGAGCCTCGAGTGTATTCTCACTGGGTTTCACTTAAGATATGTCCAGACCTTTTCCTAATAATTTCTTCTCTACCTTTGGCTTTTGCTGAGGAAGAATGTTCTTAAGTCTCTGCAGGCCCTCTGGTTTGATCAAGAAGATCCAAGAAGAACACACAATCCCTTGGAAGAGTTATTGATGTGGCTAAATACTTCTATAATTTTAAGCTTTTGGAATTTCAGCAAAGAGTTGTACAGTCACATACTCAGCCTTTTCTCTATGGCATGGTTTTGGCATCCATTTCTGTCTTTTAGGATCTTTTGTCATCTGCAGAGGCTGAGAGTTTTCAAAATCATCAGGTCCTTGTTCCTTCAGTAATTCTTCCTTCAGTTCATCTCTCTTCTCTCACATTTTACTGTAAGCAGCAAGAAGAAACCAAGCAACACCTCCAATCTTTTGCTTGGAAATCCACTTAGCTAGGTATTCCAGTTCATTGCCTATGAGTTCTGCTTTCCACTAACTGCAGGGACCAATGTCACTGAACTTCCTGCAGCAATATAACAAGCATCTGCCTTCCTCCAGTTTCCAATATTCCTCACTTCCTTCTTTGTCCTCAGCAGTAATATCCTTTAAGTCCAGGTTTCTAGTAACAATCTGTTCAGAGTGACTCAGGCTTTCACTATGAGGCTCCTCAGTCCTTGCCAGCAGAGTCTTTAACATCCATGTTTCAGCCAACCAAACAAACTGGTAGAGTCTTTTCTAACCCATCAAGCGAAGACACTGAATCCAGAGTCTCTCCTTAGAGAATATATATCAATAATTCAGGCTAGTTCAAGAAAGTTCATATTCTTTCCACCTTGATGTCACACTGTTAAGATCCATTCCTACATATATTCCTGAAGACCCTGTCAATATAAATTAGAAAGTCACCCTGTTCTCTGGGTGCATACCACACCTCACTGTGGACAAACTTTGTACCTCATCCTGTAGGGCCTGCTGGGACTTGAGTTTAGTTATAAATCTAGAAGCAGAGAGTGATGGTGGGGGTGGGTCCTGAGGAGAATCAGCAGTGCCTTCAAGGCCACTGTCTCGGGGAGGCCATTGCAAGTCTTCAGATGAAGGGCTAGGCTAACCTCTTCAGGTGGGGGAAGGGCTGCTTCTACCATTGTGCTGGGGCTCCCCAAGACCACCCCTAGTTCAACGCACAGGACTAGGCGTATCAGCTGTACTCACTGCTGTGATTACCTCAGAGGGATATGAATCACAATCAACCAAGGAAAAAGGCACATGGGACAAAGCCTGGAGGAAACCTGGCACAGGCTTCCGAGATTCCCCTCCAAATGAAGTCACACGGCATGCATTTAATTCCTCCAGTAATGAACTGTGACAACACATGGGAATATTGTCTACCAGGGAGTCAGAGGCGCAGCACCCAGGGTTTTTTATTGGGGACTGGTCATAAAAACACCTTCTGCCTAGCACATAACAAAATTTCAGAGTCCCAGAAGGAAAACAGGTGTCACATAAATCCCATTGTTTGCACACTGAGACACTTTCATCATGTAAGGAATGAGGGGATCCCTTCCAAAGTCCAAGTTCCCAGGAGTCAACCAAGGGTCAACCTTGCAATCAGGCCTTTCTAAATTAACTGTTTCCTACACAACTGTCCGAGAAAACATAGTGGCATTTAGGGGCTCGAGGTCCTCAGCTCCATTGCATCTGTTCCTATGTTCCTGTTCCAATTTTTAGGATCCCACTCCTGCCCAATCAGTACAATGCTGTGAGGTTAAGAATCAAGTTTCATTGAAGAGAAAAACAAATATCGTATGTTAACACATATATGTGGAATCTAGAAAAATGGTACAGATGAACCAGTTTGCAAGGCAGAAATATAGACACAGATGTAGAGAACAAACATATGAACACAAAGTGGGGAAAGCCGGGGTGGGGGGGGTTGGGGGAGTGTTGGTGGGATGAACTGGGAGATTGGAATTGACATATATACACTAACATATATGGAATACATATTAAGAACCTGCTGTATAAAAAAAATAAATACATAAAATAAAATTTAAAAAAATTAACTTAAAAAAACACAAAAAAACAAAACAAAACAAAAAAAGAATCAAGTTTCATTGTAATTCAGCCCTTATAAAATAAGATTCTGGGCTTGCTTGGTTGACATAATAGTTGAGGGGTGCTTCTGGCATTTGGTGGGGAAAAAAGGTTGCTAACCGTCCCACAAAATAACAAATTTCTCCTCTCCCATATGACTTTTGAATGCCCACTTGGATTTTCACATAGATGGAGAAATCATTTTATGGTGATCTGAACCATTCATATAACTCTTTTTTAAATTTATTTATTTTTATGTATTAATTTTGTATTAATTTTTGACTGCATTGGGTCTTCGTTGCTGCGTGTGGGCTTTCCCCAGTTGTGGTGAGTGGGGGCTACTCCTCACTGCAGTGTGTGGGCTTCTCATTGCGGTGGCCTCTCCCGCTGTGGAGCACAGGCTCCAGGCACGTGGGCTTCAGTAGCTGTGGCACGTGGGCTCCGTAGTTGTGGCTCACGGGCTTAGTTGCTCCATGGCATGTGGGATCTTCCCAGACCAGGGCTCGAACCTGTGTCCCCTGCATTGGCAGGCGGACTCTTAACCACTGCGCCACCAGGGAAACCCTCATATAACTCTTTACATGTAAATACAAGGGATATTTTGACAAGGGATGAAAATATATTGAAATTTCCAAGAATGTAGCTATCATGTAAATTAAGAGGAGATTTTTCTCTATTTTGTCTGGAACTTTACCGAGAGTGTTTCATCATTCTAGAAAATCATATGCCTAATGACAAAACCACTTATTTGAGTCACAAAAACAACATCTGCATCATCAGTCTGCATTTGTGGGTGGGGCATCCAAAGTGGTTCTGTGTGTGTGTGATTATTTCAAAGGGCCAACTATAGAGACAAAATTTGTCAGCTGAATATTGGCTTTCTTCTCTCAAATCCAACCTTGTTTATTGTAAGTAGGTACAAAAATCTAGTTACCTCCTTGCCTCATAGTGAGATTGCCCTGTCTCTTCTGTCACAGTGCATGTTGTTGAGGAATGAATTTATTCACTTGCTACTTCAGTTATCTATTTCTATGCAACAAACCACCCTAAAAAAAATAGTAGCCTTTAAAACAACAAAAACTCTTTACCGTTGCACACATTTCTGCAAGTTGACTGGAATGGACAGGGTGGCTTTTCCAACCTGCAGAGTGTTGATTGCAGACACCTGGAGGCCTGACCAGGCAGGGACATCCAGAGTAGTACATACACCAGGCACTGACTATGTCAGCTGGTAACTTAGCTGTGTGTAAGCTGGCGTGCCTTGCTGCACTCCACATAGCTACCTCCTGGTGCCTGGTCATCTCTTAGCACTGGGTGGGTTCAAAGGCACAGTGTCCTAAGCCTGGAATGGCCCATCCTTGGATGTCACAGAACATGAAGTCCACTACACTGGATGGCTCAGAGAAATCACAGGCCCAGCCCAGGTTCCAGAAGAAGGGAAATGGGTTCCATCTCTCAAAGGGGGTGGCAAAGAATTTACAGCCACCCATCACAGTACCCAGCAGATAAATTGGAGAATAACATCACCTAATAAAAACAAAACCAAAAAAAAAAGAGCCCTTTTGCACGAGGTGGGCTAGTTTTGTGCAGCTGTACACTAAGTGGTGTAGGTGACAACCCCCCTTCCTCCCAGCTCAAAGCAATAGCCTTCTATTAGCTAATAGCCCCATCACCCACTGGCCACGTCGGGCAAGTGTGTGTGTTGCTGGTCTCCTGAGCATCAGAATTTCTCGATAGAAGTATCAACTACAGACACTCAAACACGAGCAAGCCTTTTGGCTACAAGAATCCAAGTATAAATGACAAAGGACAGCCTTGAATATGGAGGAGAAGCTTGAAATAATAAAATATTTAGTAAGACTTGGAGATCATGTGATATTGCAAGAGAATCACACCTACAGGAATCCAGACTGTACAACAACAAATGGAGCTGAAAGCAACAATAACATAAAATAAGATAAAGTAAAATAAAATAATAATCCTACAGTAAGCAGCTTCCATAGGTGTGACCAAAAAACCCTTACTGTGGATGGAAGGTGACAACTCTAATGCTCAGGGCAATAAGATTTCTACTTCAAGCCAATGAGAAGACCCAGAAAGAGGATGAGCCACAGCCCCCCTTTCTGGTGTGGTGGCACCTCATCCCATAAATGACATGGCCCTTCTGTCCAGTCCTTCTCCAAAAACCACGCCCACCCACCAAACTTCACGAGCTTCTCAAGGTAAATGACCTATTGATGTGTATTTCTTTATTTACTAAGAACTGAAGATATTTCAAACTGCAGCAGCATTTTAATAAGGTATCTCATGTATTGGGTAATCAATTAATTATAAGATTGTACAGGTGTTGAGTATTCTCTTGCTAACCTTATTTCCCCATATGCACTGTTATTATTTAATGCAAAATTCCACAACATAATGAATTTTAGGGATACATATCCTGCTTTGTAGAAGAAACAACCCTTTATTGAAATTCGTGTTATTTTATTAAGAATTAGTTTCTTTTTACTTCTCCATATGACTGCTGTCCAACCCAAGTTCACCAAGTTCAAGGGCCTGGTGCACACTGAGGCCAAACAAACCAAAATGTCAGAGTTTGGAGCTGAGAAAGTTTTATGGCAGGGCCCAAGCCAGGAGAATGGAACGACTCATGCTCTAAAGACCTGAACTCCCCAGTGGTTTTCAGGCAAGAGTTTTATAGACAAAATTTGGGGGGAGGTTTGCAGGGTGTGTGACCTTCCTCTGATTGGTGGGTGGGGAGGTAACAGCTGGTGTACCAGGAATCTCAATCATCAGCCTTCTGGTTCCAACCAGTCTGGCGTCCACGTACTTGTGTTCAGCCTGATGTGACTATTTTCCACCTGGGTGGGGACCCCAGTTCCTGTAGAAGAACTCAGAGATATGAATCAGACTGTTCTGTATATCCCTTGAGGAGGAACCAGGACCCTGCCCCATCACTGCATTAATGTTTCTTGACTGCCTTTCCTTTGCTTCTGCATTCCCACTCCCCTAATTAGTCACTGAATCTGCGCCTTGGAACTCACGGAAGGTCTAGGAGGCTGAAACCTTTCTCCTACAAATAAGAAATGGGGGACACAGGAAGGCTTTTGTACCTGGGAGCGCCCCAGAGGGTTCTACTTGGTTTCATTATGGCTAGTATATAAATATATAAAGATGTATACATATATTTATGTACATTGCACATCTAGATAAATTGTATTATGTGTTAATTTCATCATAGGATAGTGAAGGAGTATAAAAAGATATGTATGTGGAAGAGGAATTCGGGAGTAGGGCTGAGGACCTAAACCCCACGATCTCTGAGGCATACCACCAATGTAGCACATTCCCTGGGCTGGGATCCAAGGGGTCCCTATATCAGTTATCTATTGCTGCCTAACAAAGACCCCGAAAATTTAGTAGTTCACAACAATAATCCTTTATTACCTCTCCCAGTCCTGTGGGTCAGGAATTTAGACAAGTTGCAGCTGAGTGGCTGGCCTCTGCCCTGTGGTGTCTGGGCCCTCTGAGGGGGATGTGACAGTGGGGCAGAACCACCTGAAGGCCGTCCCTTGGAGGCCTGGCAGTTCATGCTGGTCATTGGCTCCTGGCTAGGAGACCCACACGTGGCATCTCTGTGTGGCTTGGGATTCCTCACATCAAGATGACTGCGATCCAAGGACAAGTACCCCTACAGAGCCAGGCAGAAGCCATACTGCTTTTATGGTCCAGCCTGGGAAGTCCTACAGTGTCAATTAGGCTGCATCTGTTGGTCGAGGCAGATACAGGGCTTCCCCTGCGTTTAAGGTGTGGGAATACCTCAGCTCCCGATGGAAGAGGTCAGTATTGCATTGCAAGAAGAGATTGTGGGATGGAATAGGTAGTGGTGTGACCAAATTTACAAGATACAATCTGCCCAGCCCCCAAGTACGGGCTTTGGGTCTATACACTGCCAAACTGATACCTGTGAACTAAGTAAGGAATGGGGGAGGGGGTGGGGGAAGGGAGAAAGGAATTCTATAAGGACATGCATAAAACTAAAGCAATGGTAAACCTGAATCCTCCTAGAATATCATAATGAATTGAAATCTCTCAGAATCTGTGATAAACATTCCATGTTTATTTGGGTCACATCTTGAAAGAAAACAGTTCCAGGAATTCCTTAAAAAGGAACATCACATGTATTGTCTAACCTGTGGATTTTGTGCAGAACTGAATGTTCATTTGCCAATTTAGTTCTAAATTGTTTTTCAAAAATCACATTTACCTTCATATCTTTTGGAAGGAGTATGAATAAAAAGCCAGTTCATTTAGTCATAATTCTTTTTCTGTGTGTATGACATGTGGATGTGTGTGATGTGTGTGTGCTACGTGTCTGGTATCTGTGTGTGGTGCAAGTGTGTGGTGTGTATGTGTACAAAACAGAACAGATGAAACAAGAAGGAACGTTTGCAGTTCAGTTGCTTGTGGTGTGACTTGTTACTTTACAAGACAGACCAACGGGCCAGGAGCAGCTAAGCCAATTGCCTCCTATCCAGTGACCCTCCCTCCATAAAATGGGGGTAGAAACACTGATCACCTCAGCCAGTGCCACGGTGGCACCCTACCTCCCCTGGGGAACCCGAGCTCAGTGCCTGGATTTTCATAGAAAACTACTAGAATACAACATGCTCTGCCCATTGTGCCCCTGGAATGGTGTAGCCAGCAGGTCACCATGGAGACAGAGGGCAACACTTTTCCTTCAAAATAAACCAAGGAAACATTAGCCTTTGGAGTTTGCTCAGCACATAGTAGGCACTCAATAAACGTTTGTGAATGAGTGAATCCAGGAAGCTCTACACCCCCTTTTCTTTGCCTCTTCCCTGAGCAGCAGAATGCAGGGCTGGAAACTTTCCAGCCAACCAGTCTGGGCATGTTCCTCTCAGAACAATTTGCATCTTCTACACAGGGTGGTGACCATGAGTGCCAGAGTATGACAGAGGAACCAAACAAATGTATTTTCAGGTTCTTTGAACTGAACAAAAACTTCATCCTCAAAAGCATTTGGTTCCTGTTTACAGTCATGAGTTTTCATAGCATTACCTGGAAGCACCATGGATTGAGATTGCAGCTCCAGAAACCCAGCCGGGTAATTACATTTTAGGAGCCAAGTACAAGATGGGACATTTCACCCACAGCGCACCAAACAAAGTAACATGTTTAATGTTTATTCCGCCCCAATGTCTTTCTGGCCTTCCGTTTGAAAGCATCTTATGAAAATACAGCGTTAAAACAACCAAAGAGCCCTTGCAGAGACCAAGAGAGAAATGATGGTGGATGGTTTAGGAACAGTCTTGTGGACACAGTGGTTCTGAATGGATGAAGTCTTTCTACTACCTGCTTTCAGCTTCCGCCACTTACGCTTTCAAGGTTTCCAGGGTCCCATCTCTGTTCCTCGGGGAAAGGCTTGTAGCTCTAATTGTGTGTGATGTCCAAGGAAATCACAGAGAAGGAAGCTGCCATTTTGCCGCCATTGTGTATAAATTACCTTCCAACCACGATAGCCGTTTGGAGTCTTACTTTTTTTCTCTCTCTCTTGAAAACCATGTCTTGTCAGTGGCCTGAATGCTTCCCAGTTGGGAAAGAGTCTCTTCTGGAATCTCTCTCCTGGAATATGCTAAATACAGATTTCATAACCAAGTTAGCACAGAATGTATTATTATTGTTATGTGTTTCAAACTGTAAGCACTGGATATTGGCTTAAGTGTAGATTCTGTGCTGACAGATTAGGGGTCAACCTGCCGTCCCTATTTCCAAGAGCTAGTCTTTTTTTTTTTCTTCCTCTAGTAATAACCTTTGACGAATTTATTCCTTTTCCCCCTAAAACAGTGAAGGAAAGTTGGAAGTCGGATGGGAATATAGAATGAAAGAGAAAGAAAGGGAAGAAAAAACAAAGAAACCTAAATTCTTGAACTTTCACTCATATATTTTTGCACAATAGTCGAATAAGTGGGTCACAAAGCTTCTGAGGGCTCTCAGTCCATCACCCAACGACTGACCAGTATGGGATTTTGGGTGTGGGGGCACCTGTTCCCCGACTCAAGGAGACCAGTAGAGCTTGGCTGCACCGGAGATTCTGCAAAGCACCAGGAGACCGTGCCTTTGTTCTGGGATCTAGTCCAATCTTAGCCACACCCCAGGGTAACAAGGGAAACAAACTTAAACCATCTTAATAAAAGGTAGACTGATGGCCTACCTGTGTTGGAAACCATGATATCTTGTCCTAATTGACTTCCAGTTTGTCACTCTCAGCTCTTTTCTCTATGGAGCCAGTGTTCCTTTAGACCTGAAATCTCCTAATTAAGCACACCAAGCCTTACCATCAGAGGCCACCTAATGAGGAAGCTGAGTTGCATAACAAAACATCCTCTCTAATCATCCACCTCCACTCTTGTGCAACAGGCCTTGGAGATTGGATGCAATGCACATCAAAAAGTCAGAAAGTTCACTTCAGGGATCATTTGTACCTGGGAAATTGGAAACTCTGACCATGGCAGAACGGAGCCAGCCGTAGGCCAGGCCTGCAGAGACAGGCAAAGCTGGGTGTCTTTCTCTTTATTTTTTTAAATTTTATTCAATTTAAGTTGATTTACAATGTTGTGTTAATTTCTGCTGTACAGAAAAGTGATTCAGTTATACAGACAGTACATATATTCTTTTTCATAGTCTTTTCCATTATGGTTTATCACAGGATATTGAATATAGTTCCCTGTGCCATACAGTAGGACCTTGTTGTTTATCCATCCTATACATAATAAATAGTTGGTGTCTGCTAATCCCAAACTCCCAGTCCTTCCCTTCCCCATCCCCCTTTTACCCAATCAGAACAGCAGACAGAAAGCTAAGTTTAAAAAAATGAAAACAATAAAAGAGACTTATGGGATAATATAAAGCATGCCTATCTACGCATAATAGGGATCCCAGAAGAAGAAAGCTGGGTCTCTTGATGTTTCTAATCCAGCCACCACCAGGGGGATTTCCACGAAACCTGTTAAGATTGTGAGATACAGTTAATCTTTGTGTTTTAATTTATTAAATAAAAAATATTTTGATGTCTTTGTCTCTGATTTATACATACACATTTATGCGGTAAATTATAAATGATTGATCTATATGAAGAACCGTGTGTTTGTTCAAATGCCTATAACTGATGCTTAGAATTGAGATACGTAGCAGTCAAGATTCAGCTTAGGAAACGAAAAAAGTTCTTGGTACTTTATCCAGAAAAGGTTTAATACTTGGACTTAAGTGTTTTAAAATTATTGAAGCAACAGGTTTTAGGCTAGGGTTCTTGGAATGACTTTTGGAACAATAAGAACCAGCCCAGTTAGGGAATTACTGCCTCTGAGTTCATTGCTGGAGCCACACCAGGCTAAGTTCAGCACCACTGGGGCTGTGCCCCAGCACATCAAGGAGTGATTCTCCTTATGCTCAGGAAACCAGAGATCAGAAGACAAACACTGGGAAAACTCTTGGAGGAGGAAAAAAAAAAAAAGACAGAAATCACAAGAAGAGCATCCAGCCTCAACCCTGACTTGCCAATACTTCTCTAGAAGAAGGGTCAACAAACTTTTCCTGGAAAGAGCTAGATAGTACATATTTTTGGTCCTCTGGGCCATAGAGTCTCTTTCACACCTACTCAGCTGGGATGTTATAGCATCAAAGCAGCATAGATAATATGTAAACAAATGAGTATTCTGTCCTCTGTTCACAAAAATAAATGGCCTAACAGATTTGGTCTGTACTACTTTGCTCTAGTAAATCTAAATAGAACTTAATTTACCTCCAGAATCCTGCCTGCAAGGGAGTTTGGAAAATGTAGTTTTCAGTTTTCCAATTAAAAGGCCTTGGAACAGTGAAAAAGTGCTGCTTTCCTGCCTGCTAAAAGCATGTTGCTTCTGCTGCTTTTATTTATTTGAATAAAGAAAAAGCATTAGCCAGAATGAAAGGTACATACCAGACATCAAGGACCATGGTGATTTTCCCTAGTAAAGAGACCACATCATGAAGAATACCTGCAGTTAGCGTCATATGTGATTAGTTTATGATAATGTACTGTTATTCTCCAAGAACTCTCTGTCCTCTGCATGGGTCAGTAAAAGGGACAGGAGATGGGGTCACCACCTCTGCATCTCACAAGTATTTGATGGTGGCAATCCTTATCTTTGCAATCCTCCCAGAGCCGCTGTATTGGTTTTGGTTTTACCTGGAGGATAGTTCCCAAGGGTTCCATTTGATCATTTCTGGCAGAGAGGCCCTCCCTCCATCAATAAGGGAACCCATGTGGGGATGCAGCCAATTGTTGAGTATGTCTATCTTTTTTTTTTAATTATTGAGGTATAGTTGATTTATAGTATTGTGTAAGTTTCAGGTGTACAGCATAGAGATTGACAAGTTTTAAAGGTTATACTTCATTTATCATTATGAATGTTTCTATCGTGACTGTACATTCAGGGAACTAGAAAAATAAACACAAGATGGGTTTCTAGAGCCACTGGGCCTACCAGGAAATAGACATGAGCCAAAATTCCATTTATCCCCTGACCTGTCCACCTTCCACAAAGTCCCAGTTCTGGGGTAGATTCACATCAGCTCAGAGCTTGTGTCTATTACTCCCTGAAAATCTGGGTTTCCACTTCCCTCATGCACAGCCACCCTGGTTAACTGCTTCAGCTCATGTTCAGGAAGGTAGGGGAAGACTCAGAGTATGTTCTTGTGGCAGCTTCTCAGGGTCTGAGCTCAAGGGAACCAACAAGCTCCTCACTCAAGGCCCTGCCTCAGGTTTCCTCATTCAAAGTTCCAGAGTGTTGACTCAAGCGCTTTTCAGTTTTAGAGATCAAGCAGGGTGCCCATCTACTTCCTGGAAACCATGACCAGTGTGACCAGTGAGCCTTACCCTGGAGACCTGTGGGCCCTGACACTGACCACAGCTTGGTCCTGCTGCTTGTCACCACAGTCACTCCCATCTTGTCTCTGAATTAAGGGTCCTTTTCCCTCAACTGAATGAGGCCTACTGGCATTTCCATACAGATCACATGCAATAGAATTCACCACTCACCTGATCATGATAGGATCACAGCTTTTTAGTTTTTTCAATGAAAGAATTGCGATGTATTTAACACAGCTTTCATGTTTGATTTCTTTTCCTATTTATATATGACTGATAACTATGAAAACCTGTGTTTTTGTTGTGTTTAAGTGCTCACAACACACACAAAATTTGGAATTACTTGAGTTGGCACCACTTGGAGCTTTGTCTCTGCTGGGACTGATGCTAAAGCTGGTAGAAACAGGCCTTACAGAGGTGTTTCCTGTAATCAGCCAGAACTTGAGTAGTTGAGGAATAAGATGCTCTTTATGAATCAGAAATCTGTTTAGCTGAAGTTTTTAAAGAAATCCTACTGTGTAACCATTGTGATTGCAAACCCTAAAAAATCTGTAGGTCTCTGAGACTTGGGGTGATTTGTCTATGGCAGCCATATTAAGCTCAACTTGGAAGCAGAGTGAGACAGGTGAGGGGCACCCCAAGTGGAAAACTCTTCTAAGGGAGGCATGGGTCTGGGGCATGACCCTGATTCCTCTACATCATGGGCCAGGACTGCCAGCAATGAGGATGGACTTCCTGCCTCCAAGAAAGAGGACACCAACAGGATGGCTCTGTGCGCAGGACCAGATGAGGTTAGCAAAAAAACACAGACTCTAGAACCAAACTGCCAGAGTTTGAATCCCACCTCCACCACTTGCTGGACAAATTATTAATTTGTGTTACTAATTTGTTTCCTCATCTATAAATTGGGGATGAGATGAAATTAAATCATGTAAAACATTTTGAGCAGTGCCCACACATTGAAGCTCAATCCAGCAGATACATCATCCATGTTGGGAGAGGAGGGCAATGGCAGGGATTAGAGATGAAGACAGAATGATATTGGGCTTACCTTCTTTAACTGGGATTCACTTATCCCTGGGTGGTGTTTGGATGGGATTATGCTAACTTTTGCAAATCTTTCTTTTGTAAATGAGCTTCTCTCTCAATAAGACCATTAGGGTAAAAAAAACCACATATCGTTCAAGACCAGACTTGCCTCTCAGGCAAAAAGCGCAACAGGAAAACTTGTAGCTCACCCTCCTGACCACGTGTTCCAACCTAATAAATTGCTCCAGGTCCAGGTACCATGAGCTGTAGCCACTCCTCAGGTGGCCACTAGATGTCTCAGCTCTGGATCTGCTGAGGTTTCCAAGGACAGTAAATGGGAGAATAGCCCCTTTCACGGACCATGTTCTTTCCTGCCCTTTTTCTTTTCTCCTTCCCTCCCTCTCTCCTTCCCCCTCTTGTTGTTTGTTGAACTAAACTGAATCCTAGTAGAAGTTCTACATCACCTTCTAGAAAGTTTGAAATACTCTTAATTCAAGCTACATCCCTTAAAAGCATCCAAAAAGCTTGCTGCTGAAAGAAATGTAGTTTGTACCAGACAGAGTCACCCAGTTTTTCTGGGATGAATTTGGGGTGCTCAGTCAAGCCCATTCACCTGCCACAGATATTTCCTCTGAGCTCAGAGGACCCCAGCACAGGCAGCCACACCCTCGCTCTTCAAGTGCAGTCAATTCAGTTATCCGTGTCTATCAGGAGGCACATGGGCTTGGTGCAAAAGAAATGCAAATGGCTGGTATCCCTAAGGCTGGGCCACCAAGAGCTTTGTTGGCATCAGCAGTTCTGAGGATTGCTAAATGAAACCAGGAAGCTCCCTCGAGAAGCCTTCACAGAACCCTAAGCAGGAGAGATGGTAAAGATGACAGGTGAGACCAATCAAAGGAGGAGGAGCAAAGGGAGAAAACAGATGGCACGTGGCACTGGTGGACTTGCTAATTTAGCCCAATCCTCTTCAAGAATAGCTTGAACAGTGAGCAAATTTTTTTTTTAAGAAAGAAAAAAATCTGCTGAAGTCACCAGAGGAAAAACAAGCTAACAAAGAATTAACAGGGAAAGACCTGGGAGCTAAAAGAAGGACAGGGGGTTGAGCCCAGTCTCCCCAGAAATGTTTACCACTTCCAAAAAAAGCAATTAAGAGGAATCAAGAGTTCCTGGCAGCCTTTTAGTGGAGGAGATAAAACCTGGAGCCCAGTGCCAACCAAAGGGCAGGAGACTCTCATAGACCACCCACACTCTGGGTGGGAACCACGAAGAGCTCCATCCTAGGCATAAGGGTGACCTAGATGTTAATCATCTCTCAGAGGGACTGAATCCTGCCTTCAAATCATGTGTGAAACTGGATTATGGCTAATGCCCCAGCTGCCAGCCAGGAGAAAACACAAATCCTTCCTGGAGGAAGATAACATCAGACTAGGCCTCAAATTATTCCTACTACTTTCCATATAAAACATTTGACCTTCAATTGGAAATACCAAACACCCATGAGACAAAAGCACAGGAACATAAACCAAGAAAGGCAAGAGAAAATAGAAGCAAACTCTTAGGAACACCCCCCAAAAATGGAGTCATCAGAACAAGACTTTTTAAAAACTTATTTTTTTTTATTTTGGAAAGTTTTAGACATACATCAGAGAAAGAATAGCATAATGAACCCCAATGTACAAATTATTCATCTTCAACAATTACACACACAAACACACACATTTGGGTGGGCATTTTAAAACAAGTCCAGACATAGTATTTCACCTCTAAGGACTTAGTATGTAATTCTAACAACCTAACCATCAGATCATTATCATATTCAATAAAATTAACAATAATTTTTCAATAGAATCTAAAATACAGTTTGAGCCACACACTTTAAAATAATTACCCTTAATATGTTCAAGCAGATTAAGAATGAGACTGAAATTTCTAGCAGAGTACTGAAAACTTTTAAAGAAAAACAGTGAACATTCTGAAACAGAAAAAATAAAATTATTCATATTAAAGCTCCATTAATGGACTTAACAGCAATTAGATACAACCAAGGAGAAAATATGTGAAAAGGAATACAGATTAGAAGAAAAGATTCTGAATAAAGCACAAAGAGACGAACAGATGGAAAAAACAGAAATAAAGGTAAAAGACAAGGGAATGTAGTCTCCTGTCCAGAGGTAACAGAAAGACTGAGGCAGAAGCAATCTGAAGTACTATTAAATGATGACTTCTGCAAATTGATGAGAGACATTTCATTGAACACAATTTATGCCCCTTGTTGGATTCATTCATTCATTCCTGACTCCCAAGATCTTGGCCCCTTGTTCATGGACCTCCTCAGCTGCTGCCGCCATGTCACATCCAAAAGACAGGCTGTCTTGGCCTCACTCCTGGGTAAAGCTCAGCTCCTCCACGTTCTGTTTTGGCAGTTGTGATGGTGGGAGCTGCAGCAACTCCAGTGCACAGGCATGGCCTGATCAGACTCTCTGAGGCTCCTGCTTCAGCACTTATCAACTCAGCTGGTGCTTAGGATTTGGCTTCCCCAGGGCAACATACTCAGAATTATGGGGGTACCAAACCCTCAAGGGGAACTTTAATAAAGGGAGACAAGAAACAAGAGCACCAGCAACTAAACTCTCTGTTCCTTCCTCTGATGGGGTGTTCTAGCTGGTGTTTTACTGTTCAGCCTGTCTGAAAATACCCTGGATAATGAGCACCCCACTGTGACTCTCTACTAAGCACTTTTTGGCATTTGCTTCTCTTCCTTCTGCTTCATTCCTCTTTCACACTCACAGCCCCGTGATTTTTTACCTCCCTTCACTTTTAATAGTGACAGTCTTGTCCACAGTATGTGTGTACCATAGTTTTGTCAGCAATTCCACCATAGATGGACATTCAGATCGTTTCCTGTGTTTTGCTATAATAACAATGCACAAGAATATCTTTAGACATATATTTCTGTGTATTAGGTTTTTTTTTGTAAAATGTATTATTAAAAATGGGATTTCTACATCACAGAGTTAACAGATACTGCCAGATTGCTTCCAATAGAAGTTGTAGCAATTCACATTCCCATTAGAAAAATTACAAGGTGCCAGTTTCTCCAAGCCTTTACACATCTTGGATCCTATCAGGTTTTTTTCTAAGTTGCTACAATTTGCTAGGAAACTTGATATTTTTGTTTTAATTTAAATTTTCCTGATACTAGTGAAATTGAGCATTTTAATCTTTTCTCACATTTTGCATTTTACCTAGCCTATTCATACCCTTTGACATTTTTTCATCTGGATCTTTGTTTTTTCCTTTTCTGTAGAAATTCTTTGTATAGGAGCAATATTAAACTTTGTCCACATATACTGCAAATTTTTTACCCTGTGTAAAAGAGTCATTTATTTGACTCTTCCCAATATTCTTTGCCATTTAGAAATGTTTAAAGTATACAGTGAATCTGTCACCATTTGCCTTTAAGATCTTTGAGGTTTGTCTCTCACTTGAGAAGGCTTTCCTTGTTCTAAGGTTAGACAAATATTCTTCTCCATTTTCTTCTGATATGTTTATAGATTTGTTTTAGGGTTAGCTATTTAAACCTTCTAGGATTTATTTACATGGAACAAGGCAGGGGGTCTGTCTTTTTTTTTCTTCCAAATGAATGATTGTTATTCCCCCAACCATTAATCCCTTTCTACTTCCTGCTTACCAATATAATCCCAGACTTTTTCAGGAAACAAGTTCTGCCTTGCTCTTCATGGGAATTTGACCCCACTCAGCTCCAAAGTCACTCTAACTTGTCGAATCTTTCTCCAAAATTTGGTTCAAAAGTGGGCATGTGGCCCAATTCTGGCCAAAAGAATGGGAGGAGAGTTGTGCTGTCTTTGGGGAAAGGTCTGTCTCGCTCATCTGGGTCAGCATCCCGACAAGTTACCATCTCTCTTCTTCATCTGCAAGCGACCATGAGTGGGAAGAGGTCAGGGCTTGCTACAGCACCTGACCACCTGTAGGGGGGAGCTAATGAGGAGGGCAGAGCCAAGAGACTCAGGGAAGTTCTGAAGGCTGCACATCTCTAAGCTCATCTTGCTTTGCATCTTCTTTGTCTAAATACTGTTTAACAGTCTTGCATTATGTGGTGTTAAATCCATTATTAAATTCATTTCCATTTGTTTTCCAGCTTTTTTTTATTATAAATGGGGTAGTTTTCTATTTAGTTTCTAGTGATTAACATTATTTTTTAAGCTGCTGGTTTTTATTTATGTGCAAAATTATATTTTTAATTCAATAGATTTTTAAAATTTGATCTGTTGTAATTTCCATGCCTGCAATTCTATCACCTACAAATAAAGATAATTTTGATCCTTCTGTTCTAACATTAGTATGATTTATTTCTTCTTTCTTAATTTATTACATTAGCTAGACCCTCCAAAATCATGTCTTTTAATAGTGATGATAGAGGGCATTGCAGTCATGTTCCACATTTTACTTGCTTAATATTTCACAATTTGACATGTAGATTTCTGGTATGTTGCCTTCATTATGTTACAGCAGCTTAGTCCTAGTCCTATTTTGTTTACAGCTTATGTTACCAATAGCTAAAAATTACTCAGATGATATTTTAAATCTGTAGCTATAACTATATGGCTCTTTAATGTGTTTATGTAATGAGTTTGTTAAGCACTTTGAGTCATTTTTACATTCCTGGAATAAATTCTACCTGGTCAAGCAAGATCTGTATTCTAATTCACTGCTGAATTTGATTTGCTAATATTTTAGAGTACTTTGGGTTTTGCATCTATATTTACTAATTGAATTGATCCATTGTTTTCCCTCTTCATTCTTTTTAAAGTCAGATTGTGGCATTAAAACTACAATGAATGAAATATAAAATGAATGAAAAATTATCTTCATATCTATGATCTGCCATATTTGTTTGAACAACAAGAAAACTATGTTTTATTAATTGAGACGTTCTCTAGGGGCACCACGCTCTATCAAATGAAATGATATGCTTCCTAGTGTACATAGTACCACAAAATGATCAAATTCTTGCCCTAATAAACAACTTCTTTGTTGTTGTTTTTTTTAACACCTTTGTTGCAGTATAATTGCTTTACATTGTTGTGTTAGTTTCTGCTGTATAACCAAGGGAATAACTACCTATATACATATATCCCCATATCCCCTCCCTCTTGCATCTGCCTCCCACCCTCTTATCCCACTCTGCTAGGTGGTCACAACGCACCAAGCTGACCTCCCTGTGCTATGCGGCTGCTTCCCACTAGCTATCTATTTTACATGCGGTAGTGTATATATGTCCATGCCACTCTCTCACTTCGTCCCAGCTTACCCTTCCCCCACCCCGTGTCCTCAAGTCCATTCTCTACGTCTGTGTCTTTATTCCTGTCCTGTCCCTAAGTTCTTCAGAACCATTTTTTTTTTAGATTCCATATATATGTGTTAAGATACAGTATTTGTTTTCCTTTCTGACTTACTTCACTCTGTATGACAGACTCTAAGTCCATCCACCTGATTACAAATAACTCAGTTTCGTTTCTTTTTATGGCTGAGTAATATTCCATTGTGTAAATGTGCCACATCTTCTTTATCCATTCATTTGTTAATGGACAATTAGGTTGCTTCCATGTCCTGGCTACTGTAAATAGTGTTGCAATGAACATTGTGGTACATGACTCTTTTTGAATTATGGTTTTCTCAGGGTATATGCCCAGTAGTGGGATTGCTGTGTCATATGGAAGTTCTATTTTTAGTTTTCTAAGAAACCTCCATACAATTCTCCATACCATTCTCCATACTGGCTGTATCAATTTACATTCCCACCAACAGTGCACGAGGGTTCCCTTTTCCCCACACCCTCTCCAGCATTTATTGTTTCTAGATTTTTTGGCCATTCTGACTGGTGTGAGTGATACCTCATTGTAGTTTTGATTTGCATTTCTCTAATAATTAGTGATGTTGAGCATCTTTTCATGTGTTTGTTGGTAATCTGTATATCTTCTCTGGAGAAATGTCTATTTACATCTTCTGCCCATTTTTGGAATGGGTTGTTAGTTTTTTTGATATTGAACTGCATGAGCTGCTTGTATATTTTGGATATTAATCCTTTGTCAGTTGTTTCATTTTCAAATATTTTCTCCCATTCTGAGGGTTGTCTTTTTGTCTTGTTTATGGTCTCCTTTGCTGTGCAAAAGCATTTAAGTTTCATTAGGTCCCATTTGTTTTTTTGTTGTTGATTTTATTTCCATTTCTCTGGGAGGTGGGTCAAAAAGGATCTTGCTGGGGCTTCCCTGGTGGTGCAGTGGTTGAGAGTCCGCCTGCTGATGCAGGGGACACGGGTTCGTGCCCCGGTCTGGGAAGATCCCACATGCCGTGGAGCGGCTGGGCCCGTGAGCCATGGCCACTGAGCCTGCGCGTCCGGAGCCTGTGCTCCGCAACGGGAGAGACCACAACAGTGAGAGTCTCGCGTACCGCAAAAAAAAAAAAAAAAAAAAGGATCTTGCTGTGATTTATGTTATAGAGTGTTCTGCCTATGTTTCCTCTAAGAGTTTTATAGTGTCTGGACTTACATTTAGTCTTTAATCCATTTTGAGTTTATTTTTGTGTATGGTGTTAAGGAGTGTTCTAATTTCATTCTTTTACATGTAGCTGTCCAGGTTTCCCAGCACCACTTATTGAAGAGGTTGTCTTTTCTCCATTGCATATTGTTGCCTCCTTTATCAAAGATAGGGTGACCATATGTGCATGGGTTTATCTCTGGGCTTTCTGTCCTGTTCCATTGATCTATATTTCTGTTTTTGTGCCAGTACCATACTGTCTTGATGACTGTAACATTGTATTATAGTCTGAAATCAGGGAGCCTGATTCCTCCAGCTCCATTTTCTTTCTCAAGATTGCTTTGGCTATTCACGTTCTTCTGTGTTTCCATACAAATTATGAAATTTTTTTCTAGTTCTGTGAAAAATGCCAGTGGTTAGTTGACAGGAACTGCATTGAATCTGTAGATTGCTTTGGGGAGTATAGTTCTTTTCACAATGTTGATTCTTCAAATCCAAGAACATGGTATATCTCTCCATCTGTTTGTATCATCTTTAATTTTTACATCAGTGTCTTATAGTGTTCTGCATACAGGTCTTTTGTCTCCTTAGGTAGGTTTATTCCTAGGTATTTTATTCTCTTTGTTGCAATGGTAAATGGGAGTGTTTCCTTAATTTCTCTTTCAGATTTTTCATCATTAGTGTATAGGAATGCAAGAGATTTCTGTGCATTAATTTTGTATCCTACTACTTTACCAAATCCATTGATTAGCTCTAATAGTTTTCTGGTAGCATTTTTAGGATCCTCTATGTACAGTATCATGTCATCTGCAAACAGTGACAGCTTTACTTCTTCTTTTCAGATTTGGATTCCTTTTATTTCTTTTTCTTCTCTGATTGCTGTGGCTAAAACTTCCAAAACTATGTTGTATAATAGTGGTGAGAGTGGGCAACTGTGTCTTGTTCCTGATCTTAGTGGAAATGGTTTCAGTTTTTCACCATTGAGAATGATGTTGGCTGTGGGTTTGTCATATATGGCCTTTATTATGTTGAGGTAAATTCCCTCTATGCCTACTTTCTGGAAGGTTTTTATCATAAATGGGTGTCAAATTTTGTTCAAAGCTTTTTCTGCATCTATTGAGATGATCATATGGTTTTTCTCCTTCAGTTTGTTAATATGGTGTATCACATTGATTGATTTGCATATATTGAAGAATGCTTGCATTTCTGAGATAAACCCCATTTGATCATGGTGTATGATCCTTTTAATGTGCTGCTGGATTCTAAACAGCTTCTTTGAAGCCAGAGAAAACACTGATTCATGAGGTCCATAAATTTTAACATTTAGGGAAAAGATAAATTTCATTCCAACTCTTCTAAAAATCTAATAATATTTCAAGCCCAAACTATATTGTCAAATCAATATTATTCTTCATGAGAAATTTATTATTAAATGGCTTCATTGAAACACACAAAAATACACTTTTGAGGTGATGGAAAATGTACCCATAAAGGATTCACATAGACCATCACAGTGACCAGAACCACAGAAAACATAAAACTAAAGTTGTATAGCAGAAATGTACAATAGACCAATTCACTGAGCCTAAGGAAATGGTCATTTGACACAAACAATTACTCATCTCTTTCCTACTTTACAAGGATACAGTAAAGATAAAAAAGGTTTCCATGAGAATGCTTCAGGGTGTTTCAAAGGACGCTGCATTCGCTGTATAATCACCATTATTGTTGAGACTGCCAATTTAAAAATGACCTGTCTCTGGATGACAGAAAGGTATGGCCATTTATGGTGTTTGCAAGGACTTCAACTATGAGAAATCATTGTTATTCTTGGCTCCACCATAAAATGGAATTATTCATTAGGTACCGTGTGCCAGAAAACAGTAGATTTTTCCAGAGAGCTCTCAAGCTAAAATTAGATGATAGTTGTTCAATTTGAGACCAGTTATTAAAGGATACATAATCATATTACTAAGTCATTCCAGTCGAGAAAGATATATATAATTTTATGACTCCGACTTGAAGGCTCACGTAGAATGATGTGGTCTAGATCTATTGTTATATAGAATGTAAGCTGATTCTCAAGGTGAGATGCTTTGCATAAGGTCTCATTTACTTTGTAGGTATACCAGAAATGGTACAAGAGTTTGAGGAAACAGCAGTGAGCAAATATAAATGGTCCCTGCTCTCAAAAATATTTACAGCTTAAAGGAAGAATATAAAGATCAAAACAGGTAATCATGAATGGTATCCACGTGAGGAGATACACGTTAATTAGCTTGACTGTAATAATCATTTTGCTACATATATATGTATCAAATCATGATGTTGTACACCTTAATTATATACAATTTTTATTACCAAAAATTAATTAAGTTAGACCCATACCTTCACCAAACATAAAAATTAACTCAAAATGGATCATAAACCTAAATTTAAGGGCTAAAACTGTAAAAGAAAAGAATTGTGAGAGAAAATATAGGAGTAAATCTTCATGATCTTGGGTTAAAGAATGGTTTCTTAAATACAACACCAAAAGCACAAATGACAAAAAAAATAAATAAGTTAGAATTCATCAAAATTTAAAACTTCTGTGCATCAAAAGATACTATCAAAAAAGTAGAAAGACAACCAACAGAAGGGAATAATGTATTTGCAAACTAAAGAATAAAAAGACAGCTCAGTTTAAAAATGGCAAAGAAGCTGAATAGACATGCTTCCAAAGAAGATATACAAATGGCCAATAAGCACATGAAAAGATGCTCAACATCATTAGTCATTAAGGAAATGCAAATCAAAACCACAATACAAAAGCCACTTCATACTTCCAGAAAAAAAATACAGACAATAACAAGTACTGGCAAGCCTATAGAGAAACCAGAACCCTCAAACATTACTGGTGGGATTTAAAATGGGGCAGCCACTTTGAAAAAGAGTTTGGAAGTTCCTCAAAAAGTTAAACATAGAGTTACCATATGACCCCTCATTCTACTCCTAAGTATTACCCAATAAGAATTGAAAACAGGTGGAAACAGCCCAAAAGTCCATCCAGAGATGAATGAATAAACAAATTATGACAAATATATGCAATGGTATGTTATTCAACCATAACAGGAATGAAGTCTGATACATGCTATAAACATTATGCTAGCTGGATGAAACTTGAAAACATTATGCTAAATGAAAGAAGGCAAAAACAAATGGTCACCTATTGTATGATTCCACCTATATGAAATGTCCAGAACAGATAAATCTATTGAGACAGAACTCAGGTTGTTGGTTGCCAGGAACTGGGGAGGATGCGAGCAACTGCTTAATGGGTATGGAGTTTCTTTTTTGTTGGATGGATAACAAGAATGTTTTGGAACCAGATAGAATAATAGCGATTGCACAACATTGTGAATAGACTAAATGTCACCAAACTGTTTGCTTTAAAGTGGTTAGTTCTGTGCTATGTGAATTTCAACTCAATAAATTACTTTTAAAAAGCAGGTAATCATGTGATGGGTTGCTGCTGCTCTTGTAGCAACTGCTTTATTTAGGTGGTCAGCACCTACCCTCTTAGAGTCTCTCCTCGCTTTTCTATTAAGTTGTATATGACGAACTCAACATGTCCATATAAGGGGAATGCCTAAAACTCCTCCCTATCAGTCCCTGGTTAGCAGCCACTGGCTGGGTTTCAGGATAAGAGGGACAGAGCAGAATCAGTCTCTAAAGACCAGGTTAAAGATTAGTGCTCTCGTCCCAGGTGCACACCACTTGGGGCAGCTCCCTTCCATATGGCCTCTATTTCCTCTCTGTAAACAAGGGTCATAAAAATGTCCTCACCCAAGTCTCAAGACTACAAAGAGAATTACATAAATGCTCTTGTAAGCTGTAAATCACCATGTGGATGTAAATTTTATATTTGATTGAACCACATGAAATTGCAAGAGTCAACCATGTTTGATTTACTGTTGCCATTTTTGACCTACAATTTCAGTCTTTCCTTAGGTCAAAAATGGTTAACTCTTGGCAATTTCAGGTGATTCAACCTAATTTTTAATCTAGTATGTAACAACAATCTCTTGCATTAAAAAGTAAAACACAGTAAGCTCTACAATAATTTAATTTTATAAATTCCCAGGTAGCACTTCATCCTATCCCATCACTGACACCTTAAACATGCTAATCTACACACCTTACAGAGATCAGTCACATATAAAGAGGTTAAAATATTAAAGAGTATGTTGTCATATAGAGGTTAAGAGCAAAGGTGCTGGAACCCCACTGACACAGTTCTAATCCTGGATTTTCTATTATTCCCTGTGTGACCTTGAACATGTTGCTTAACCTCTCTGTGTTTCAGCTGCTTCATCTGTAAAATAAGATTAATAATAATACCTACCTCACAGAGCTGTTGACAGGAGGGCATGGTAAAGACTCTAATCATTCAGTGTTATTGACTTTCACTTTTTTAATTTAATTGCACAAAAAATATTTTAGAAATGGAAGTCACCCTTTAAATATTCTGTGCATTTGTGTGTGTCTATAGATCTATCTGGTTTAGGGGAAATAAATGGCAGTTAATTTTTTAGAGGTTCAGTAAATCATTTTGCCCTGAGAACTCCTGAATACATGATCCCTCTGTAGTCTCATAAATTTGGAATTCTGAGAGTCTCTTTCGTTCTTCTGTAGGAAACCTCAGTATTTCTAGCCTGATAGCTATAAAATCTAACTTTTGACCAAAATTTAATAAGATAGTACATAGGATTTCATATGTGATACTCTTAGGAGAACTATGAAATACAAACTTTGCTAGCATGTTAAGAAGAAAATTCTAACATTTTACCTAATGTGAAAAGCCTGCCTTTAGTCTTAAGTTGTCTCAACATATGATTTTTTTTTCTATTAAATTATGAAAAAATTGATGGGAAAACCCATTGTTGTTAAGTGGACTGTTTTACTTTTCTTAAATCATCCATGTTTCTCAAGGAGTGTTCTGAGGACCAATTGCATCAGAGTCGCTTGGAATATCTGTAAAAACTGAGATTGCTGGATCCCACAGGTTTTGAAATGAACAGAAACTGAACTTAAAATAATTATGTTATTAAGTAATTTTTAAAAGGAAGACTGAAAGTATGATCCAGGAACAAGACACTATGAATAATATCTGCACAACTTTGAAAAATGCAAAATAATTTCTAGAAATGAAAAAAAATAATTCACTCAAATTAAAGCACAGTGGACAGAAAAACATTAGATTTTAGTCAGTTGGAGAGAGAGAATTGGGAAATGGAAATAAATCAATTATCCAGAATACGATCCAGAGAAACAAAGAAGCAGGAAAAGCAAAAGGTAGTTAAGAAATGTGGATGCTCAAGTGAGAAGGGCAAATATATGTCTAATTGAAGTTTGAAAAGGAAATAATGCAGGATGAGAAAGATTAAATATTTTTAAGAGGTGGTTGCTGAGAATTTTCTGGAATTACTTAAAATGTTCAGATCCAGGAAGCTCACTGAACTTCCAATATCAACTTTTAAAAACTCTCCCCGTACATAGATATCATCAGAGTGACACTGCAGAACACCAAAAGAAAAGGTTTTAAAAGCATATCAAGGGATAAAACTGATCATCTACAAAAGAAGAGCCATCTACAAAAGAGTTGATAGCAGCAACAGGATCCAGAAGACCAGTGGAAAGGAAATATCTAGTCAAGAAGAGATACTGAGATACGATTTCACACCTACCAGATTGGCAAAAATATAAAGCCTGACCGTACCAAGAATTGGAGAGAATGTGGATCAGTGGAAATGCTCATCACACTTGGTAGAATTGTAAATTTGTTTGACCAGTTAGGAAAATGTTTGGTGTTACCTAGTAAAGTGGAGCATGAGCACACCCTGTGACCCATCTTTTCTACTCCCGGGGCAACACTTACAGACATGCTCCAGAAAGTATACACAAGAGTGTTCCTGGCAGTATTGCTGATAATAACGAGAAATATGAAAATAACAAAAATGTCCAGCATTAGTACTATGAAAAATAAGTTTTGGTGTTATCATATAATGGAAACCTACAATCATGAAGTGACCCACAGCTACATGCATCAATATGAAAAAAATGTCAACAACATAGTGTAAGCAAAAGCAGTCACATAGAATATACATAGCATGATTGCATTAGTATAAAGTCCAAAAACAGGCAAAAGCTCGGGGATAATAATGAACACATTGTTAACTTAGTGTGTATGTACGTGTATGTGTGAGTGTCTGTGTGTAGTAAAAGAATAAAGCCATGGATATGCACCAAGTTCATATTAATGCTTACTTTTTAGGAGGAAGAGAAGAAAACTAGGGAGGGGTAAGAAGAGGGCTTCCAATGTATCTTATCTATAACATTTTATTTTAAAAAATGAAATCCAAAGAAAAAGTAAGAACATGTTATGTGTTAAATATGGGTATCAGGCTTATAAGATTTTTATATTAGTATCTGTAATTTTCTCCATATTTGAAATATTCCTTAATTTTAGAAATAAAACAGACTAGTATACATAAGATATAAGGAGTTCACAAAAACTATTAATAAGAAGACAAACAACCACCAAAAAATGGACAAAAGATGTGAACAGACACTTCACTAAAGAAGATATACAGATGGCAAATGAGCACATGAAAAGCTCAACATCAGCAGCTATTAAGGAAGTGAAAATTAAAACTACAATGAGACATAACACCCACTAGTAGAGAGGATAAAATTTAAAAGACCATATTTAAGACCAAAATTTAAAAGACCACATCAAGTGCTGTCAAGGATGTAGAGCAACTGGAACTCTCTTACACTGCCAATGCAAATGAACAATGACACAATTTTTTTGGACATCACTGAGTTAGTTTCTTAAAAATTAAACATATAATCTATATACACATATCAACTATATAACCCAGCCATTCCACTCCTAGGCGTTTACCCAAGGCAAAGGAAAACATATGCCCACAGAAAGACTTGTACTCAAATGAGCATAGCAGCTTTATGTGTAATTACAAAAATTGGAAGTAATCCAAATGTCCATCAACAGGTAAGTGGACAAACTCTGATGTATCCATACAACAGAATATTATTCAGCAATAAAAGAGAATGCATTATAGACTACAAAGATATTGTTCTCAGAACAACTATGTTTAGTGAAAAAAAGCCAAACAAAAAGAATATATGGTGTATGATTCCATATATTTTAGGAAACGTAAGCTAATATATAGCAACAATAAATAGACCAGTGATTGCCAGGGGATGGAACTGGTGGGGAGAGGAGAAAAGGATTGGAAGAGAGCATGAAGAAACTTCTGGGGATGATTCATATGTTCATTACCTTGACTGTGGGAATGGTTTTATGAGTGCATTCCTATGTCAAAATTTATCAAATTATACCCTTTAAATATGTGCATTCTTATACATCAATTATACCTCAATAAAGCTATTTTTAAAAATAAATAAAGCACAGGGAGAAGTAGTCACTGTCTAGCAAGGTAGATGAAGGCACAAGCCATAAATGAGCAGAGAATTCTTACAAAACTGAGCCAATACCCCACAAACACCAGAAAGTTTCAGGAGTTTGGTGCACCCGGGATGTTGGAAGACATAAAAGGGAGTCACTGCTGGATTAAAATGTTTACAAACCACCAGGTCACCTTCCCTATTCCCCAGCTAGGTGCTGACCCCCTTCCCAGCCCACTCTGCCCTGGGCTGCAGCATCACCTGCCACTCCCACCACTGTGCTCCTGGAGAAAAGGCAGCCATGCCCCAGAAGGGGCAATAGGGCACTTTGCTCTGGAAAGGCACCCCTCCAGCCAGCGCAGCTCCCACTGAGCCCTTGCCACGAGGCAGGCATCCTTCTCCCAGGCTCCTCTCTGCGCTCTCCCACAGAGCCCCTCTCCCAGCGGTGGCAGTGGCCTCCTGCTTCCTCTGCGCTCATGTCCCACAGAAGGACACTTGGGGGCAGTCATTCGACACTGCACACACTTCGTCTCTGCGAGGCTCCTGCTCGTCTCGAGAACAGAGCCTTTATTTGGGGGCTCCGGGACGCTCTGTGACAACTTGGAGTCTAATCCCCAAACAAGACCGCAGGTGACGTTGCTTGCACTCAGCCATTGTGGGCCAGCCCCGCCAGCCTGCAGACCGCTCACTCAGGGGGTATGAAAGAGCTGGACAAGCCCCGCTTGCAAGACATACATCACAGCCCCTCGTCGGGCTCAGCAAGAGGGAAGAGAGAACAGATTCAGAAACATCCTGTTCTAAGTGGATTTAGACAAACACACCTACACATAACTTTATTTCCTTATCTCCTTGTCATTCTTCCTCTCATTCTCTTAATAACCCTGACATTCTGTGGGGACAGTTCATCTCAGTGAAGGAGACGTGTATGGTTTCTATCTCATAAAATCATTACGTCTTAAGCAAATGAAGAGACGGGCATAAAACAGACTGAAATTATAGCCTGCGTACGTTCTGCCAGAGCCCTCACTGGAGTTTGGGATTCTTTGTTCTCATCTACATTACCCTCATCACAGCATTTTAATTTATGGAAACAATACTCCACAGCAGGATTGTGAGAACCTCAGGACCAAAACATTAATAAACAGGCAATATGCTTACAAATGGCAAGTCCCAAAAAGGGGGACTGGTTAATAAATGAGCAAAAGTTCAAAGGAAACCGAGTGATGTAAGACATACGATGATGACTCACCGGGGCAACACTAGAGCCGGACATTTTCACAAACAAGGGGGTGGCCGGCCGAGTCAGCAGGAGCAGCTAAGAAGTCCATCAGCCCGGCCCCGGGTGGGAGCTCTTGGAAACCCCAGCAGAGGGGGGATTGCCGCAGAGCTGGGACCCAGGGCTTGCTTGCAAACAAAATGACCTCCTGCCTGCTCTGTCACACCTGGCATTGCCCTGCATTTCTGAGTGGCAGCTACTCCACCCAAAGGTAACCATTCATGACCCCTGGGCACACCCAGGTGATTCCAAGCTGAGACCCCCTTCGGAGGGGCAAATCCAGTTTTGTGAAAGAGAAACTGGGGTCCTACTGAAGCTTGACATAGTTCTTTTCATTGTTATGATGAAAACATCTTCAGATCCACACCCAAATGACAGCCCAGAAGGAAAGAATGTGTGCGTGTGTGTTGTATGTGTGAGAGTGTATGAGTGTGTACGTGTGTGTCTGCATGCACTCAGGGCAATAAACACACACCCACGGGCTCCAGAGGGTTACAAAAGGTCCTCTGTACCAAAGAATTTCAGACTGATGGGATGATTCATTTAGGGGAATTGCTGAAAGCACATAAGGAAAGGAGTGTGTGCATACGAGTGCCATTCAACATTTACCAACTGGGGTCCCTGGTAGGGGAAGTTCACTGCTTTCAGGTTTCCTTGAAAAGGAGATGCTGAAAATGGGATCCACACACAAGAGCACGACCAGGGCTTCCCTGGTGGCGCAGTGGTTGAGAGTCCGCCTGCTGATGCAGGGGACACGGGTTCGTGCCCCGGTCTGGGAAGATCCCACATGCCGCGGAGCGGCTGGGCCCGTGAGCCATGGCCGCTGAGCCTGCACGTCCGGAGCCTGTTCTCCGCAACGGGAGAGGCCACAACAGTGAGAGGCCCACGTACTGCAAAAAAAAAAAAAAAAAAAAGAGTACGACCAGACAGATGTTGAAGAAACATGGGAGACAGAGAACTGCCGTGGTTCAGGAAGAGGAAAACTTTACAGTAGTCAGGGACGCTTTCTACTTCCTCCATCCCATCCATCTGCTGAAGTCTGTACTCTCCCTCATCAGTGGGGTCCGCCTTCCTTCCCAAGTCTCCATGCCTCCTGCAGTGATGGGTGGGAACACCAGCTCCTCTGGCTTCCCTGGGCTTCTCCTCTGTTAACTGTGATGCTTTGGGTAGATGATGACCATCTCATGGCCACCTGCAGGGATGCGGTGAGCCCTAGAATCAGGCACCGTCAGGACAATGAAAGAATGGGGACCTCCCCACACAGGGCCTTCCTGTACCTGAGGGGCTGGACCCGGCACACATGGGGCAGCCATTGCTGACACACACAATCATACTCACATGTTAGCACAAACACATACACACCCTCACACCACCATACACACTCACATACGTACACACACAAACACAAATGCATACACATATACTCACATGCACAGTCAGACACATGTACACACCCTCACAACATTGTGCACACACAAAAAGGCCACATATACACTCTCACAGGCTCACAATCACATAATCACACACTCACCCCTATTCACACACATGCACTCACATGCTCACATACCTACTCACACACTCACCTACATTCACACAAACATACACACACACACACACACTTACACACACCCTGTTCCTGGGTGAGACCACCCCAGCCCCACACCACCTCATGCCCCAAACCTAGCTGTCTGAGGTGGGCACAGACCCATGACCTCAGTCCCCTACTAGCTAGTTGACAGGGTGCCTCTGACACCTGTTTTGGGGGACCTGGGCCAGCCCAGTGGCAGTCTGTCCCACTGTTCCTGCCCGAAGTGCCCCATGGGCTGGCCTGAACCCCTGCAGGAAGGGAGCAGATTGCCCGGCGGCCCAGGGTCACACATCCCACTTCTCTCAAATGGGAATGGCACGCCACAGCTTCCTTCCCATCGTGTTGAAGTGTACAGATCCTTTTCTTGGCCTCTTATTTCCCTCAGGACCAAAGGAGCTTCGGAACATGTTGTGTGCAGCCCACATGGTCCCATCTGGTGACCACCAGTCACACCTTTGGTAAGAACTGATGGAGGTAGGATTTCTCCACCCTGGACTATTGGGGCTTCCTGAGCATTCCACCTCATACATGGTGAGCCTGATCCAAAGCTGTCTCCTCCCTGCAACAAGCTCCCGTCAGAGCAGCATGTCACCGAGTGATGAAGCAACAAACGTTTCTGTACCAGTTCCATCCTTGCACTTAGAACTCTCAGAATACCAGTCCGGCCAGGGTTTGTGCTTCTGTGAATCCATAATCACCTAACATTAAACTGTTTATCTTTATTCACAAAACGCCATCCTTGCAAGGCTGGTTGGATACCAAGAGGTCATTTTTGCCAACCTCCTTTTTCACTGGAAAGCCACCCCGTATTTGCAAGCATCTCAGATGATGGTTATCCCACAGCCTCTTATGTAGACTGAACCAGCATTGAGTTGCCTTAATCATACTGTAGGTTCTATTTCCTCATCCAGAAAAGAGTTCTGAGATCCCATCCTCTGCACACTGGCGGGCCCAGGTCCGTCCACTGACGACCGTCTACACTCGCTCTCCTGGTGCCCAGCTGGTCTCTGGGCTTGAGACAGGAGCCCTCAGAAGTCTCTGGACTGACTCTCTCCCCTGACCCTCAGAATTGTGTTCCCAACAATCTGTTCAAATTCTCCTGGATATCGAACACGCCCTCACACAGGCCACATCAAAGATCAAACTCACAATTTCCATCCCCCTCTCAGCAAGGGCTGATCCAGCTGCAGGAAACCGTCTCCACACAACACAGGCTTAAGCAATAGAGAAGTTTATTATCTTTTCTTTTTCTTTTTTTGCCAGGTCAGGTGATTTATTTAAATTTAAAATTTTTTAAGTTTCGAAACAGCTTGAGACTTACAGAAAAGTTGCAAAAGTAGTATCCAGATGTCCTATGCAGCTTTCACTCAACTTCCCATACCGTCACCATCCTATAAATGGTTATAGGGCAATTATCAAAACCAAGAAAACAATTTTGGTAAAATGCTGTTAACTGATCTCTAGACTTGCTCTAAATTTTAGTCATTTTCTCTTAAGACCTTTTTCCTTCCAGGACCCCGTGTTGTGTGTCACTGCCATGTCCTTGGTCTCCTGAGACGAGAGACAGCCTCTGAGTCTCTCCCTGTCCTTTTTGGAGACCACTGGTCAGGTATTTTGTAGATGCCCCTCAGTTGTGTTTATTGAATGTTCTTCCAGATTCGATTAGTTTGTGGGGCCAGGATGGCATCTGTTTCACTGATTTTTCCTTTTGCTTCAGGCTCCAAGGCAGGTCAGCACGGCCTCATCACTGACGGGCTTTATTTAACCATCCCAGATGGCTTTGCATTACTATTGGCTTTTTAAAATACTGCATTAAAATGTTATTTATCACTACTATATATGAAATAGATGACTAAAAAGGACCTATTGTATAGCACAGGGAACTATACTCAATATTTTGTAATAACCTATAAGGGAAAAAATCTAAATTTATATATATACAACTGAATCATTGTGCTGGGCACCTGAAACCAACACGACATTGTAAATCAATTTTAGCACTGGGAGATCAACTCGGTGCTTTGTGACCAGCTAGAAGGGTGGGATAGGGAGGGTGGGAGGGAGGGAGATGCAAGAGGGAAGAGATAAGGGGATATATGTATATGTATAACTGATTCACTTTGTTATAAAGCAGAAACTAACACACCATTGTAAAGCAATTATACTCCAATAAAGATGTTAAAAAGAAAGAAAGAAATGAAAGAAAGAAAAAATAAAGTATTCCTAAACATTTTATAAAAAAAAATAATAAAAAAAATTTTAAAGAAATTAGAATACCCAGCTACATATAAAACGTTGAAAAAAATGTTATTTAGTTTGATATTTGAGCTTTTTTTTTTTTTTTTTTTTTTTTTTGGCTGCGTTGGGTCTTCGTTGCCGTGCACGGGCTTCTCTCTAGTTGCAGTGAGCGGGGGCTACTCTTCGTTGCAGTGCACGGGCTTCTCATTGCGGTGACTTTTCTTGCTGCAGAGCACCGGCTCTAAGCACACGGGCTTCAGTAGTTGCGGCACGCAGGCCTTACAGAGTGTAGGCTTCAGTAGCTGTGGCGCACGGGCTTAGTTGCTCAGCGGCATGTGGGATCTTCCCGGACCAGGGATTAAACCCGTGTCCCCTGCATGGGTGGCGGATTCTTAACCACTGCGTCACCAGGGAAGTCCAGATGTTTGAGCTCTTTGACTCCCCATTAAATTTGGCTCTAAGGCAAGCACCTCTCTTGTCTCCCCCTAATCCCAGCCCTGTGTCGTGGTCAAGCCTGGGTCCCATGGAGGGAATATCCCCCTGCTGAGGGGAAGATACGTTGAAGGCCATCTTTGGAGACAGTCTTGCATCTCTTCCGCTCTCTTTTCCATCACTTTCAGGGGTGTCACAGCTCTCCTCAGGACTCCCTTTCTCCCATCCTGCTTCAAATGCAGAAATGCTGCATTAAATAGAAACGGCAATTCAGCAAAGGCAGGGAGTCCTGTCCCAGTGAAGAACCAACTACCCCTGAGGTACCCCTCAGCAGGCACAGGCCCCTGGGACCCCCCAGGACTAAAGCTGGGGGAATAGTCAGGGATCCCAGGGCATGCTAGGAGCCAGGAGAGGGTCCAGGAGGGAACCAAGCAGGAGCAGGCAGGCTGCTAGGACCTTCTGTTCTTTCACAGTTCCTGTAAGAATGTTCTGTTGTACATTCTTCTCTGTGGAGGGTCGACAGTTATAGGAACAATAAAAGGGGAATTAAGATCTGGATGCCAGTTTCCTGCCTGCAAAAGGGACCGCACGTGGGAAAGAGGTAGAGTGCAGCCACATCATCCCCGTGGCCAGCTTCTGAGTGGGGTGTGCACAGAGGGACCGCACAGCCACCTCGAAAATGCACATGGGCCTTTACCAGAGCGTCCAATAGGTGCAAAGAGCTGCTGACACAGCATACATGGGACATCACTCTCTAGGCTTCCACGGTCCTCCCCCAGCCACATAATCCTTACAGCAACCGCTCAGAATCCCCCCTACTTTCTACTCTTCTCACTTGGCGTCACCCCTTTCCCCACTCCCTTCCTTCCACCTTCTTTTTTCCTTCCAGGAGTAGCCCCTGGTCCTTTCTAAAGTCAATCGCTTTAGTTCCTTCCATTCCACCATTCTCCAGTTAGACTGCACCAGTCCCATACCAGCCCCTCCCCCTCCCCTCTCCCTCTCTGCCCTCTGCCTTTCCTCTCCCCGACTTCCACCCTCCCTCCCTCCCCACTCCCCCCCTCCCCACTCCCCCCTCTCCTGCTTCCTCTCTCTCCCCTCCCCCTTTTATTCCCTCCCCCCTCCTCTCTCTCCCCCTCAGCACCCAGGGAGAAACCTGGAACTCCTCCAACCTAGGGTGCCCAGGGGTTCTCTCCCAGGGTGCCTTTGGCCAGCTCTATTTCCCACTGAGCTGTTGGCTTGGCCAGCACTCATGAGGTGATAAGACAACTGGGCAACTCATGACTGACCACTGGTGAGCTGGGGAGACAGTGAAAAGTCAGAATGAACCCAGACCTACCACCCACGTCATATGGCACATAAACAGACAAACAGAATACTATTGATATATAGAATACTATGGTGACCATCTCTTCCGTGGGAGGGCTGGAAGGGGAAATTAGTGGTGATTTGTATATTTCGCTTATTTTTATTTTCAGCTTATCTGCAGCGAGCTTCTACTGCTTGTGCCTTTTTAAAACTTAAGTGTAGGCTCAATGGAGGCCCTGACATCATTTTTCTCAAAAAAGTAAAAGAGAGAGAAAAATAAACCAATATTTCGAAAAGATAAATAAAACAATAAATAAAAATCAATAATGGAAGACGTATATACAAATTATCTTCTTTCCTGAAAACAAGAATAATCTTTGTGAAGGAGTTTTCTGCCTCAGACAAGGCAATTTGATAGCTCAGCTAGAGAGGTTGGTTGTTGAAAGAAATCAGCCTGTATCGGGGCAACCAAAGCCCCTTGGGGATCGGGGTATTCCCAAACCAGCCCTGAGGACACTCCTGCTGCTCTCTGTGGGGCTTCTGAGCTTCCAGGTGGTTTCTCTCTGCAAACAGCTTCCTCTGCTGATTCATGGTTTTTCTGCTCCCCCATGAACCGCCTGGACCCCTTCAGACTCAGCCAAGACTCTGGGTGCCTCCACCACTCAGACACCCCTCATCATCCAACTGATGCTCCCTGTCCCAGGTCCTGCTGCACATCCATGGTCAAGGGAATCTGATGGTCCCTGCCTGGGTCAGGATCCATCCCTAATCCATGCTAGTGATGGCCAGGGGCCAGGGCCTGGGTGAGAGGAGGCGTATAGAGATGGGAAGAGGACAGGCACATCTACTGCCTGTTCAGACTCTCCCTCAAAATTAATTACCCCTCTGACAAGGATATTTAAACCAGGTTTCTGACATCCAGGGATCTGGAGTTATAAACTTAATCACAAACAGGTTTTAAAACATTAGAAGCCTGCAAATAGTGTCTAGCACTTAGCACAGTGTCCAGAACAGACTAGAAATAGAAGCTTACTAAAAATTTTAGTTCAACGAATAGCTCTGAGAAATTGGAGGAATTTCAGGATGGTTATTTCAAATAACCCACATAACTGGGTAGAAATTTCTCCATCTGAGAGGAGTTTTTTCTCATATACCTTTAAATATTTATTCATGAACAGTCACAAATCAAAGCCAGTGTGAAAAGGACTCTGGTTACCACCTGCATGACAGATAACCCCTCAGTTAGCAGTCTGGTCTTTGAAGAGCAGAAGTAAGGAACTGTCTGAGGATCCTGTTCCATAGAATTCAGATGCCTCTTTTAGAAAGATAATATGATAGGGCTTCCCTGGTGGCGCAGTGGTTGAGAGTCCGCCTGCCAATGCAGGGGACACGGGTTCGTGCCCCGGTCTGGGAAGATCCCACATGCCGCGGAGCGGCTGGGCCCGTGAGCCATGGCCACTGAGCCTGCGCGTCCGGAGCCTGTGCTCCGCAACGGGAGAGGCCACGGCAGTGAGATGCCTGCGTACCGCAAAAAAATTTAAAAAGAAAAAGATAATATGATAAAATATCTCACCTGCCCACCTGCCCTCAGTGTGAACAATACTAAAATTGGAGTTTAAATCAGCTGGTGTTCTCCAGCTGGGGATGAAATTATGACACCTGTTTATAAACTGCTACTCTGTGACAGGTCCTGTCCTAAACACTTTGCATATTTTTACACATTTCACTCTTACAGTAACCCCAGGAGGTTCATTATCCTCTATTACAGATGAGGAAACTTACAAGTTACTTAAGTATTGTGCCCAGCGGATGCGCAGTAGGGATGCGAGCCTGCAGCGTGACCCAGAGTTTTGTTTCAAACTATCACATCGCTGGCACCACCTCAGAGCAGGGCTTTCACTTTCTACACCATGAAGATTACACATGGGTAAGAGAGATTTCAGAAGAAACAAACCAAATTGGTTTCCTTTCATTTTAAAGTTCAAATCTAATTCATCAAAGGAAGGAAATGATACGCTAGTTTTCTTTTCTTTCTTTTTTTTTAACCTACTGGCATACTTAGATTTCAGTTTCAAGCCTCTTTACAAACTTCACAAAAATCCCTCATGCTTTATCAGTAACTTTTAACTGTCTAATTGAGGGGAATGAGTAGACATGTTGCCAAAGAACATCAGCGGATTGTCTCAAATCAGACCCACACCCTCAAAAATTGAGTGCATTTCTACACTCGAGTCAGCAGAAGATGGGGTGATGGCAGGTTTCTCTCAGTGCTGGGATCTGCCCCACAGCAGAAATCATGTTGTGTGTGTGTGTGTGTGTGTGTGTGTTTTCCACTTCAGTAGTAAAAACAAGTGTGTGTGTTTCCCTATTGACATTTCCAGTCTGTCACTGTGTCAAAGGTTACCCCAAGGAATTTCTAATGGAAATGCCAACAATATCTTCTGTGCTTGAGCCCTTCTTGTTAGTGGAGCACAGCTGCTCACTACCTCTCACTCCCTGAAGCACGTCGGGGCACCTGGCATGGCAGAGAGTTGGCTTCAGGTACATAAAAATCTAAGTTGGTGCTGCGATACCCCTTCCTGGCTGTATTCACACCTCTTCAAGCCTCAGGTTTCCATCTGTAAATTGGGGGCAGTAATAACCACACAAATCTTAGAACGTCAAGGGCATTAGTCTGAGCCTGTGGTTTCTCAGCACAGCTCTCACTTGGGTGACCAGCAGGGCATCTAGTTGATTAGGGGAGAGACTTGCTCTGCTCAATTATGCAGAGAAATAAGCTCCACTGTAAGAGTCAAGATGAGCAGTGGGACTGGGTCAAGAGAGGGATTCGGGCCCAATATTAAGGAGGAATTTTCTACAAACTGGAGTAGGCTTACAACAGAATGGATTTTCATAAGAGGGGATGGGTTACCTCTCCCATGAAGTATTAAGGTCAAGTCCCAATGAGCACTTGTTGGGGGTTTTGCAGAGAGAATTTATAAAGCAGATAAAGTGTTGAGCTGAATGACTTTCTCTGAATAGTATCTGAGGTACCACAATCCCCTCACCTATCACAATTATTTCCTTCATAGAATCTTATCAAAATCTGCAATCATCTTCTTTTTTACCTGTTGACTTTTTTTTTCTGCCTCTGCCACCTGACTGTCAACTCATGAAGGCAGGGCCCCTCTCCCTGCCGTCTCTCCAGCACCAAGCCCATTGTGAGCACCGAGAAGGTATTTGACAAATAACGAAATGAGTAAATGAATGATTTCTAAGACTCCTTTCAATTCTGAGTCAATGAGGCACCAGGCTTAGTTTACCCTTAGTTCATCCTCTAGGATGCTTCTTTAAAAAAGACAAAAATTTTCTTTGGGAGCATTTGGGCAAGAAAAAGAAAGAAAAGGAAAAGAAGAAGTAAAACTGTCAGATGTTACCCTGAGGAGTCTCTAATGGACATGCCAACAATTTCTTCTGGGCTTGAGCCCTTCTTGTTAGTGGAACACAGCTGCTCATCCCCTCTCACCCCTTCCAGCATGTCAGAGCACCTGGCACAGCAAAATCAGTATGACATGATCTTGTGTGTAGAAAATCTTAATAATCTACAAGGTAATCTATCAGAGCTAAAAAAAAAAAAAAACTAGTTGCAACATACAGAAATCAATTATTCTTCTGTACAATAACAATGAGTGATCCAAAAGTGAAATTAAGAAAACACCATATAAAATATTATCAAAAGGAGTAAAACACTTAGGAGTAAATTTAACCAAAAAAGTGAAAGTCTTATACACTTTCAACTACAAAATAATGTTGAAAGAATTAAAGAAGACATAAATAGTGAAAAGAAAATCCATGTTCATAGTTTAGAAGCTTAATATTGTTATGATGACAATGCTCGTCAAATTGGTCTACAGATTCAGCACAGTCCCTATCAATATTCCAGCTGGCTTTTTTTTTCTTTTCATAAAGTGACAGGTTAGTCCTAAAATTCATAAGAAAATACAAGGGACTCTGAGTAGCCAAAGCTTCCCTGAAAAAGAATAGCTGTAGAACTCACACTTCCTCACTTCAAAATTTAATACAAAACTAGAGTAATCAAACCAGTGTGGTTCTGACATAAGGATAGATATATAGATGAATAGAATAGAATTAAGAGTGTAAAAGTAGATTCATACATATGTGTCTTTAATTTATTTTCAACAAGCATGCCAATACCATTCAATGAGGAAAGAATAGTCTTTTCATTGAATGGTGCTGAAACAACTAGATACCAACATGTAAAGGAATAACGTTGGACCACCCTACTTCACACCACATACAAAAATTAACTCAAAATTGATCATAGACCTAACTGTAAATGCTAATAGTACAAAACTCTTAGGAGAAAAAATAAGAGTAAATCTTTGTGATCTTGGATTAAGCAATGAATTTTTAAATATAATACCAAAAGCACAAGAAACAAAAGAAAAAATAGATAAATTTAACTTCATTAAAATTAAAAGTGTTCATGCTTTAAAGAACAGCATAAGGAAGGTGAAAAGATAGCCCACAGAATGGGAGAAAATATTTGCAAATCATTTATCTAATGTCACTTGTATACAGGAAACAAGTCAATACGAAAAAGCCAGATAGCCCAGTTTACAAGGTGACAAAGTATTTGAATAGACACTTCTCCAAAGAAAATATACAAACAGCCAATAAGACATGAGAAGATTCTCAACTCCACCAATCTTAGAGAAATGCAAGGCAAAACCACAATGAAATATCACTTCACACACACCAGGATGGCTAAAATTAAAAAGACAGACAGTAAGTGTTGGTGAGCATGTGTGGAGAAATAGGAATCCTCATACATTGCTCGTGAGCATATAAAATGGTTCAGTGGCTTTGAAAAACGGTGTGGCAGTTCCTCAAAAAGCTAAACATAGAGTTACCATAAAATCAAACACCTCCACTCCCAAGTACCTATTCAAGAGGATTGAAAACGCGTCCACACAAAAACTTGCAAGCTGCTTATTGATTACATTACTTATGTTGAAAATGGTAATATTTTGTATATACAGGATAAGTAAACTATAGTATTAAATTTTTTTTTTTTTTTTTTTTTTTTTTTTTTTTTTGCGGTACGCAGGCCTCTCACTGTTGTGGCCTCTTCCGTTGCGGAGCACAGGCTCCGGACGTGCAGGTTCAGCGGCCATGGCTCACGGGCCCAGCCGCTCCGCAGCATATGGGATCTTCCCGGACCAGGGCACAAACCCGTGTCCCCTGCATCAGCAGGCGGACTCTCAACCACTGCGCCACCAGGGAAGTCCTATAGTATTAAAATTAAAAAACAAAAAAAAACTTGTAAGCTACAGTTTATACCAGCATTATTGAAGATAGCCAAAAAAAAAAAAAAAAGGAAATAACTCAATGTCCATCAACTGATAAATGCATAAACAAAATGTAATATATCCACGAAATAGATTATTATTTGGCAATAAAAAGGAATGAAGGATTGACACATGCTACAATATGGATGAGCCATGAAAACATCATGCTAGGTGAAATAAGTCAGAAACAAAAGGCCAAATGTTGCATTATTCTGGATATTAAATGTCCAGAATAGGCAAATCCATAGAGATAGAAAATAGAGTAGTGATTCCAGGGGCTGTGGGTTGGGGGAAGGGAGGAATGGGAATTGACAGCTAAATGTTTCTTTTTGGGGTGATGAAAATGTTCTGAAATTAGAAAGTGGTGCACAACTCTGCTCAACTAAAAACCACTGAATTATACACTCTAAAAGGGTGAATTCTGTGGTGTGTTAATTATATCTCAATAAAGCTCTTGCATGTTTAAAAAGTCAAACTACTGAAACGAAGTAAAATAGCAAAGGGAATAGTTAACTTGTGGGAGACTGAAATTTGAAAAAAAAAAGTATTTATGTTCTTACATTTGCTTTAAAATGTTAAATTGAATGACAAATATTTTTCTTTTATTGATGATTTTATTTCACACTACATTTTAAAATGATCTAAAAGATATTCTTTTTGTAAATTATTACTTTGAAATATTTCAAACATACAGAAAAAGAAAATAATATAACAAAACCCATAGATCATCTACTTAACTTTTTAAGATCTCAATATTCTGTTATATTTGCTTCAGACAGATCTTTTATTATATAAGAATTAAGATTTTGCATTACAGTGGAAGACCCCTAAATGCTGCTCTCCAATCACATCCCCACTACCCCTTCCACCCAGAGTAACTGCCATCCTAATCATGGAACTCTTAAGTCCCACACATGTTTGTACTTTTTAGTATCCATGAACAATATATATATTGTATATTTTGCTTTATAAAATTACTTATAAATGTTATCATGTTGTAAATATCCATCTGTAAATTGCTTTTTTGTCAACATTATGTTTTTGAGATTTATCAAAGTTAATTCATTCATTTTAGCAAATAGAAAAACATACAGTCCACACTGTATGAACTTTACCACAATTTATTGATCCATTCTCCTGAATGTGTATGTTAAACCTGTTTATGTGTTTTCTACTATTATATGCCACGCTGCTGTGAACATTCGGCTGTGACTCTTTGGGCATCTGTATGAGTTTCTCCAGGGACTCACCGGGCAATGGAATTGCCAGGTTGTAAGGGATCCATGTTTTCAACCATATACTGCCAAATCGCCCTTCACTAAGGTCATCTAATTTACACTTCTGCCATCAGAGTTCTGAGTCCCTTCCATTTTCACCGTCACATAGTACTGCCAACTTTCACTTTTTTTCAATCTGCTTATTTTATTTTAATTTTCATCTTTCTGATTACTAGTGGCTGAGCATTTCTCCGGTTTGTTGGTCTTTGGGGGTACGTCTTAACATGAATTGCCTGTTAATAGCTTTTGTCCATTATTCCACAGGGTTTTTTGCTTCTTCTTAAAACTGAAAAGGCTCTTTATATATTCTGGATGCCAATCCTTGGTCACTTATATGTTGGCAAATATTATCTGCTAGACTGCAGCTCATCTTTTCACAGTTTAATATCATCTTCTATGCTCATTTTTAACTTTAGTATAGCCAAATGGACCAAGTTTTTGTTTTATGCTTTTGCCTTTTGTCTTTTAGAAATCCTTGTCAACTTTAAGCTCACAAATATCTTCTATACGTACTTCAATCTTTTTTAATTTTGCTTTTCACATTTAGGTCTTTAATTAACCTGAAGTTGCATTTGACTATGGCGTGAGATGGAGATTTGATTTTGTTTTCCAACACTTCTCCCGGCAATACTGATTGAACTGTGTATCATGTTGTCATTGATCTACAAGGCTACCTCTGTCGTATATCAGTTTTCCACACATGCTCAGGTGTGAGTCTAAGTTTTCTATTTTGTTCCTTTGACCTATTTGTTTATTATTATAACTTCATAAAATGTCCAAATACCTGGTAAGCAAATCTTCCCACTTTGATTTATCTTATTTATCTTTTGCCATTTCTTCTTCCATGTGAGTTTTTGATCAGTTTGTTGTTTCCCTCAAAATATTTGTTGGATATTATTTGAAATTTCAATGAATTATTTGATTAATTTGGGAAATAGATATCCTTATGCTATTGCCTTCCCATCCATGACCATCTTAACAACGCTCCATCTGTTCAAGCCACCTTTTATGTATTTCAATTACGCTTTGAAGTTTCCTCCATAAAGATCTTTCACAAATTTTCAGTTTAATTCATAGTTACCATATATTATTGTTACCACTATAAATGGCATGTTTCTTAAATTGCATTTTATATTGTCTGTTGCTATGGATAATATATTGATTTTTTTTAATTTTTGAATTTTATTTTATTTATTTTTTATACAGCAGGTTCTTATTAGTCATCAGTTTTATACACATCAGTGTATACATGTCAATCCCAATCGCCCAATTCATCACAACACCACCCGACCCCCCCCCGCAGCTTTACCCCCTTGGTGTCCATACGTTTGTTCTCTACATCTGTGTCTCAATTTCTGCCTTGCAAACCGGTTCATCTGTACCATTTTTCTAGATTCCACATATATGTGCTAATATACGATATTTGTTTTTCTCTTTCTGACTTACTTAACTCTGTATGACAGTCTCTAGGTCCATCCATGTCTCAACTAATGACCCAGTTCCATTCCGTTTTATGGCTGAGTAATATTTCACTGTATATATGTACCACATCTTCTTTATCCATTCATCTGTCAATGGGCAGTTAGGTTGCTTGCATGACCTGGCTATTGTAAATAGTGCTGCAATGAACATTGGGGTGCATGTGTCTTTTTGAACTGTGGTTTTCTCTGGGTATATGTCCAGTAGTGGGATTGCTGTGTCATATGGAAGTTCTATTTTTAGTTTTCTAAGGAACCTCCATACCATTCTCCATAGTGGCTGTATCAATTTACATTCCCACCAACAGTGCAAGAGGGCTCACTTTTCCCCACACCCTCTCCAGCATTTACTGTTTGTAGTTTTTTTGGCCATTCTGACTGGTGTGAGTGATACCTCATTGTAGTTTTGATTTGCATTTCTCTAATAATTAGTGGTGTTGAGCATCTTTTCGTGTGTTTGTTGGTAATCTGTATATCTTCTTTGGAGAAATGTCTGTTTAGATCTTCTGCCCATTTTTGGATTGGATTGTTTGCTTTTTTGATATTGAACTGCATGAGCTGCTTGTATATTTTGGATATTAATCCTTTGTCAGTTCTTTCATTTTCAAATATTTTCTCCCATTCTGAGGGTTGTCTTTTTGTCTTGTTTATGGTCTCCTTTGCTGTGCAAAAGCATTTAAGTTTCATTAAGTCCCATTTGTTTATTTTTGTTTTTATTTCCATTACTCTAGGAGGTGGATCAAAAAAGATCTTGCTGTGATTTATGTCAAAGAGTGTTCTTCCTATGTTTTCCTCTAAGAGTTTTATAATATCCGGTCTTACATTTAGGTCTCTAATACATTTTGAGTTTATTTTTGTGTATGGTGTTAGGGACTGTTCTAATTTCATTCTTTTACATGTGACTGTCCAGTTTTTCCAGCACCACTTGTTGAGGAGACTGTCTTTTCTTCATTGTATATCCTTTCCTCCTTTGTCATAGATTAGTTGACCATAGGTGCGTGGGTTTACCTCTGGGATTTCTATCTTGTTCCATTGATCTATGTTTCTGTTTTTGTGCCAGTACCATATTGTCTTGATTACTGTAGCTTTGTACTATAGTCTGAAGTCAGGGAGTCTGATTCCTCCAGCTCCGTTCTTTTCCCACAAGACTGCTTTGGCTATTTGGGGTCTTTTGTGTCTCCATACAAATTTTAAGATTTTTTGTTCTGGTTCCATAAAAAATGTCATTGGTAATTTGATAGGGATTACATTGAATCTGTAATTTGCTTTGGGTAGTATAGTCATTTTCACAATATTGATTCTTCCAATCCAAGAACATGGTATATCTCTCCATTTTTTTGTGTCATCTTTAATTTCTTTCATCAGTATCTCATAGTTTTCTGCATACAGGTCTTTTGTCTCCCTAGGAAGGTTTATTCCTAGGTATTTTATTCTTTTTGTTGCAATGGTAAATGAGAGTGTTTCCTTAATTTCTCTTTTAGATTTTTCCTCATTAGCGTATAGGAATGCAAGAGATTTCTCTGCATTAATTTTGTATCCTGCAATGTTACCAAATTCATTGGTTAGCTCTAGTAGCTTTCTGGTGACATCTTTAGGATTCTCTATGTATAGTATCATGTCATCTCCAAACAGTGACAGTTTTACTTCTTCTTTTCCAATTTGTATTCCTTTTATTTCTTTTTCTTCTCTGATTGCTGTGGCTAGGACTTGCAAATCTATGTTGAATAATAGCGGTGAGAGTGGACATCCTTGTCTTGTTCCTGATCTTAGTGGAAATGGTTTCAGTTTTTCACCATTGAGAATGATGTTTGCTGTGGGTTTGTTATATATGGCCTTTATTATGTTGAAGTAGGTTCCCTCTATGCCTGCTTTCTGGAGAGTTTTTATCATAAATGGGTGTTGAATTTTTGTCAAAAGTTTTTCTGCATCTGTTGAGAAGATCATATGGTTTTTATTCTTCGATTTGTTCATATGGTGTATCACATTGATTGATTGCATATATTGAAGAATCCTTGCATCCCTGGGATAAATCCCACTTAACCATGGTGTATGATCCTTTTAATGTGTTGTTGGATTCTATTTGCTAGTATTTTGTTGAGCATTTTTGCATGTATATTTATCAGAGATATTGGTCTGTAATTTTCTTTTTTTGTAGTATCTTTGTCTGGATTTGCTATCAGGGTGATGGTGGCCTCATAGAATGAGTTTGGGAGTGTTCCTTCCTCCACAATGTTTTGGAAGAGTTTGAGAAGGATGGGTGTTAGCTCTTCTCTAAATGTTTGATAGAATTCACCTGTGAAGCCACCTGGTCCTGGACTTTTGTTTGTTGGAAGATTTTTAATCACAGTTTCAATTTCATTACTTATGATTGGTCTGTTCATATTTTCTGTTTCTTCCTGGTTCAGTCTTGGAAGGTTATACCTTTCTAAGAATTTGTCCATTTCTTCCAGGTTGTCCATTTTATTGGCATAGAGTTGCTGGTAGTAGTCTCTTAGGATGCTTTGTATTTCTGTGGTGTCTGTTGTAACTTCTCCTTTTTCATTTCTAATTTTATTGATTTGAGTCCTCTCCCTCTTTTTCTTGATGAGTCTTGCTAATGGTTTACCAATTTTGTTTATCTTCTCAAAGAATCAGCTTTTAGTTTTATTGATCTTTGCTATTGTTTTCTTTGTTTCTATTTCATTTATTTCTGCTCTGATCTTTATGATTTCTTTCCTTCTGCTAACTTTGGGTTTTGTTTGCTTTTCATTCTCTAGTTCCTTTAGATGTAAGGTTAGATTGTTTATTTGAGATTTTTTTGTGTGTCTTGAGGTAGGCTTGTATAGCTATAAACTCCCCTCTTAGAACTGCTTTTGCTGCATCCCATAGGTTTTGGATTGTCATGTTTTCACTGTCATTTGTCTCTAGGTATATTTTGATTTCCTCTTTGATTTCTTCAGTGATCTCTTGGTTATTTAGTAACATAGTGTTTAGCCTCCATGTGTTTGTGTTTTTTACATTTTTTCCCCTGTAATTCATTTCTAATCTCACAGTGTTGTGGTCAGAAATGATGCCTGATATGATTTCAATTTTCTTAAATTTACTGAGGCTTGATTTGTGACCCGAGATGTGATCTATCCTGGAGAATGTTCCATGCACGCTTGAGAAGAAAGTGTAATCTGCTGTTTTTGGATGGAATGTCCTATAAATATCAATTAAATCTATCTGGTCTATTGTGTCATTTAAAGCTTCTGTTTCCTTATTTATTTTCATTTTGGATGATCTGTCCATTGGTTTAAGTGAGGTTTTAAAGTCCCCACTATTATTGTGTTACAGTCAATTTCCTCTTTTACAGCTATTAGCAGTTGCCTTATGTATTGAGGTGCTCCTATGTTGGGTGCACATATATTTATAATTGTTATATCTTCTTCTTGGATTGATCCCTTGATTATTATATAGCGTCCTTCCTTGTCCCTTGTAACATTCCTTATTTTAAAGTCTATTTTACCTGATATGAGTATTGCTACTCCAGCTTTCTTTTGATTTCCATTTGCATGGAATATCTTTTTCCATCCCCTCACTTTCAGTCTGTATGTGTCCCAAAGTCCAAAGTGGGTCTCTTGTAGACAGCATATATATGGGTCTTGGTTTTGTATCCATTCAGCAAGCCTGTGTCTTTTGGTTGGAACATTTAATCCATTCACGTTTAAGGTAATTATCGATATGTATGTACTTATGACCATTTTCTTAATTGTTTTGGGTTTGTTTTTGTAGATCCTTTTCTTCTCTTGTGTTTCCCACTTAGAGAAGTTCCTTTAGAATTTGTTGTAGAGCTGGTTTAGTGGTGCTGAATTCTCTTAGCTTTTGCTTGTCTGTAAAGCTTTTGATTTCCCCAGTGAATCTGAATGAGATACTTGCTGGGTAGAGTAATCTTGGCTGTAGGTTCTTCCCTTTCATGACTTTAAGTATATCATGCCACTCCCTTCTGGCTTGTAGAGTTTCTGCTGAGAAGTCAGCTGTTAACCTTATGGGAGTTCTCTTGTATGTTATTTGTCATTTTTCCTTTGCTGCTTTCAATAATTTTTCTTTGGCTTTAATTTTTGCCAATTTGATTACTATCTGTCTCGGTGTGTTTCTCCTTGAATTTATCCTGTATGGGACTCTCTGCACTTCCTGGACTTGAGTGGCTATTTCCTTTCCCATGTTAGGGAAGGTTTTGATTATAATCTCTGCAAATATTTTCTCTGGTCCTTTCTCTCTCTCTCTTCTCCTTCTGGGACCCCTGTAATGCGAATGTTGTTGCGTTTAATGTTGTCCCAGAGGTCTCATAGGCTCTCTTAATATCTTTTCATTCTTTTTTCTTTATTTTGTTCTGCAGAATTGAATTCCACCTTGCTGTCTTCCAGGTCACTTATCCATTCTGCCTCACTTAGTCTGCTATTGATTCCTTCTAGTGTATTTTTCATTTCAGTTAGTGTATTGTTCATCTCTATTTGTTTGTTCTTTAATTCTTCTATGTCTTTGTTAAACATTTCTTGCATCTTCTCAATCTTTGCCTCCATTCTTTTTCCGAGGTCCTGGATCATCTTCACTATCATTATTCTGAATACTTTTTCTGGAAGATTGCCTATCTCCACTTCATTTGGTTGTTTTTCTGGGGTTTTATCTTGTTCCTTCGTCTGGTACATAGCCCCCTGCCTTTTCATCTTGTCCATCTTTCTGTGAATGTGGTTTTTGTTCCACAGGCTGCAGGACTGTAGTTCTTCTTGCTTCTGGTGGATGAGGCTATCTAAGAGGCTTGTGCAGGTTTCCTGATGGGGGAGACTGGTGGTGAGTAGAGAATATATTGATTTTTGTATACTGACCTTGTGTCCAGAAATATAGCTGAACACCCTTGGGGGTTTTTTCCCCCATTTAAGTAATTTTTATTGAGCATCTATTGTGTTTTAGGCATATATTGGGCAAATTCAAACAAAAAGAAATCAAGATGGTTTCATTATATAGAGCTCAAGACAAAGGAACATGAGACAAGATAAAGAGAATCACTTTGTATTGATAAAAGGAAAGCTGCACTGTCAAGAAATATCCTGACATTAAATAATGTAATATCTTAGAAGTTTTAATTATAGACAAAATGATAGAAGCAAACGCTTAACGAGAACTTGGAAATGCTAATCTACTATAACAAGGAGGAATGCATACAGGTTGGAACACTCTATCCATGAGAATGCCTGTGCTCCAAGTTACAAAATACAAATGAACAATGGCTTTAACTCTTGCTAATCAACGTGAGGTCCATGGACCAACAGCATGGGCATCACCAGGGAGTCTGTTAGAGATGAACAATCTCAGGGCCTACCCGGTACCTAATGAATCAGAATGTACATTTAACAAGATCCCCAGGTAATTCAAATGCACATTACTCATTAATATGCACATATATACTTGATATGTAAAGATTCTGAGTAATAAAAATAATAAGGTAAAATTATATATGTTACATACTCTATTTACAAAGGTTCTTTTTTGAACTTTTATGGAAGACTTACAAAATGCAGCACTAGGCTATAAACAAAATTCCTACTAACTCCAAAATGTAGAAATTGTAAAAGTCATATAGTCTGAGGACTAGATTAAAATTTAACCATACAGATTTGAACAAAAATCAGTCAACTAAACAATAAACAGAAAAAAAATCTAGTTAGCTATTGTTTCAAAGAAGTAATTAAAATTATTGATTCTTCCAATCCAAGAACATGGTATATTTTCCATCTGTTTGGGTCATCTTCAATTTCTTTCATCAGTGTCTTATAGTTTTCAGAGTACAGTCTTTTGCCTCCTTAGGTAGATTTTTTTCCTAGGTATTTTATTATTTTTGATGTGATGGTAAATGGGCTGGTTTCCTTAATTTCTCTTTCTGATAGTTCATTGTTAGTGTATAGAAATGCAACAGATTTCTGCATATTAATTTTATGTCCTGCAACTTTACTGAATTCATTGATGAGTTCTAATAGTTTTTGGCAGTGCCTTTAGGATTTTCTATATGCAGTATTATGTTATCTGCAAACAGTGACAGTTTTACTTCTTCCTTTCCAATTTGGATTCCTTTTATTTTTCTTTCTTCTCTGATTGCTGTGGCTAGGCTTTCCAAAACTATGTTGAATAAAAGTGGTGTGAGTGGGCATCCTTGTCTTGCTCTTTGTCTTAGAGGAAATGCTTTCAGCTTTTGTCTGTTGAGTATGATGTTAAGTCTGGGTTTGTCATATATGGCCTTTATTATGTTGAGATATGTTCCCTCTATGCCCACTTTCTGAAGAGTTTTTATCATGAATGAATGTTGAACTTGATCAAAAGCTTTTTCTGCATCTATTGAGATGATCATATGGTTTTACTCTTAAATTTGTTAATGTGGTGTATCACATTGAACACCCTTGTTGATTATAATCATTTGTCTGTAGATTCCCCTGGATTTTTTTATGTAAACAATTTTATCAACAATAGATAATCTCAACTTTGCTTCCCCTTGGAAATTCTTGCATTTCTCATTTCCCTTTAGTATCTTACAACAAATGTGTAGCTCAAGTAAAATATTGGATACAAAGGGTGATAGCAGCCATTCTCAGCTTTTCTTGACTTTAAAGAGACTTATTTTAATGATTCACCATTGGATGTTTCTTGCTACCTTTTTCTGTAGATGTTTGCTATTCCCAATTTCTATTCCCAGTTTCCTATGAGTTTGTCTCGTGAATGAGTGTAGACTTCTAAACTGTTAAGGTATGTATTATAGTTGTCCTTCGGTATGCAGTGAGGTTGGTTACAGGACACCCTCAGATATCAAAATTCAAGGATGCTCAAGTCTCCTATATAAAATGCTGTAGTATTTGCATATAACTTAAACACCTCCTCCCGTATACATTAAATCATCTCTAGATTACTTATAGTACATAATATAATGTAAATTCTATGTGAATAGTTCTAAATACAGTGTGAATGCTATGTAAATAGTTGTCAGCATTGTGTCATATTCAAGTTTGTTTTTTGGAAATTTCTGGAATTTTTTTAAATATTTTCAATCTGCGATTGGTTGAATTTGCAGATGCAGAACCCAAGGATTCAGAGAGCCTACTGTACACAAATAGATTTTTCAGTGCAGTCTTACATTCCTAAAGTAACCCATAGTTGTCATGATCTATTTATGCTGAACTCTGTTTGCTAATATCTATTAGAATTTTCATGTTCACATTTGTAAGGAAGATGAATCTTTTCCTTTCTCATGCTGTCTTTGTCTGCTTTGATATAAAAAATAAGCTAGCCTCAGAAGATGTGTCAGAGAGCAGTGCCTCCTTTCTAGTCTCTGGAACATTCCATATCATATTGGGATAACTGTTCCTTGACTGTCTGGCAGAATTCTCTTGTAAAACTGTCTGGTCCTGGTATTTTGCGTATAGCATTAAGCAGAGTAGATTTTTAAACTGCTGATTAACATTTTTTTTTTTTTTTCCTGTACGCGGGCCTCTCACTGTTGTGGCCTCTCCCGCTGTGGAGCACAGGCTCCAGACGTGCAGGCCCAACGGCCACAGCTCACGGGCCCAGCCGCTCCGTGGCACGTGGGATCCTCCCAGACCGGGGCATGAACCCACGTCCCCTGCATCGGCAGGCGGACTCTCAACTACTGCGCCACCAGGGAAGTCCCCATGATTAACATTTTTTTAATGGTTGAAGGTCTGTTCATATTCTTTTTGTTTTTGAGTTTTGCCATGTTACATTTTTAGAGGTAATTATCCATCTCTATGTTTTTACGGGGTTTTTAAAATTGTTGTTCTTAGTGTACTCTTATTTTTAATTTTTACTCTATCTACAATTATATGCCTTTTTCACTCCTAGTGTTGCTTAGTTGTGCCTTCTCTTTTCTTTCCATCTATTTTGACTGTTAGTCTATTTTATTTGTCTTTTTAAAAAAACAGCTATTAGATTTATTGATTCTATTTTATATTTCTTTTCTATTACATAAATTTTTGCTCTTATTTTTATTACATCCTTCCTTCTACATTCTTTGACTTTAGTAGGTTTGTTTTTTTCTCTATACCTAGGTTTTTTGCTTTTCTCATTATGTTTGAGCATTTTTTCTCCTCAATTATAAATATTAAACACTATAGATCAAGCAGCATCTAATCTGTAGTTTCTCTCATTCATTGTGTTGTTCAATCATAATTAATGTCTATTTGAGAGTTCTGTTTTCAGAACTTCTTGGGTGTGTCAGCTGAATCAGCCAGGAAGTTTTTGCAGACATCCTAGTTGACCAATTTGCAGAAAACGATGCTTCTAAAGCCTTCCTTCGATAACTTGATGGCCCCTTCTCCAAGAGATGGTCTTCGAGGTGGCTAGTTCTACAGCTCTTTGACAACTGTGCTTCTGAAAAGTTGAGACACAGCTCCAAGGCCAGCTTGAAGGGGAGGCAGAGGTAAAGGCTCTTGACATGTTGCCATCGTGAAAGTGAAAAGTTTCCTGCCTCTGGTGGCCCTTTGAAGTAAAGAATTGTGAGAAGATGCTGAGTTCCATGGACATCCACAGATATGTCTCTTCGAAATTGTCTTCTAAAATTAAAATTTTCTATTGAACTCTCAAGGGATTAACAAGATCCCTCTTCTGAGCCATCCTTCCTTACCCCCAACCCCACTGCCTACAGAAGGACTCTGGACATTCCCAAACTTCCCATCCCTCTGACATTATGTCAAATAATAGCATGTGGGTTTTCTGTTGGAGGTTTGGTTTTTGAAACCTTGCTAAGAGGGGGAAGCGGAGATTCATCATGAGTTAGTTATAAGATGCAGGAAGATACCAGGGGCAGACCTATACCCCAAGGCAAGGATTCAAATTACCATAGGGAGAGAAATGGTGAGCTGAGTGGTGGAGGCCATTGTGATGGGTGTTTTAAAACATTGTAAGCTCCAAAGATAAAGTGGGGCAAGAGCTGCTCAGTGAATTTTCAGGTTAATTTTTTGTAAGTCTAGGGGCCTCTTGTAAAAATAAAAATGAATAATAAACATATGAAAAAATTCTGTACTCCCAGTAGTAATGTAAGAAATACAAATTAAAAAAACAATGAGGTGGCGTTTCTCATCTTTTTGATCAGCAAAGAGTAAAAAGTGGTAACACTTGAAGCTTTTCAGGGATAGAAAAAAAACTGGTGGGATGATAAAAATGTTATAAGCTTCCTAGGAAAAAAAATTTCACAAAACCCAATAACTCCCTTTCTAGGACACGCATCCTAAGTAAAAGTCATCCCCTCGTGCAGGAGGGGATATTATCATTGCCTGCCTACATCCTGCTCTCTTCTCCTTTGGACTCATAGAAGGTTACAAACCACCTCCTTGGCCAGCAGGCTGGGCCCTGGGACTGGCTCAGGGCAAAGGCTGTGAGCAGAAATGATGAGTTTCACATCCCCACCCACCCACAGCACAGAAGAGCAGTTGGAGCTCTCCTTTCACTCTGTGCTCTCCTGCAGCAAACTCTGGAAGGCGGCTTTCAGTGCTGGTGCTCCTTTCGCCTCAGGGACTGAGTGACTATGTGGAATGGAGTTTCTGGCCACCCTTTATTTCACTTGAAAGTGAACAAGAAACAAACCTTCGCTGTGTTAAGCCAATGAGATTTTGAGGTTGTTTGTTATCAGCTCAAGCTTACATGGTCCTGACAAATATGCAAAAACTTATGTCAAATGAGATTCCTTGTAGCCTGACATATAATAGTATAATTTTAGTAACAACCTAAATGTCAAAAAAAACATAGAGAACAGACTTATGGTTGCCAAAGGGTAGCGGAGTGGGAGAGGAATGGATTGGGAGTTTGAGATTAGCAGATGCAAACTATTATCTCTAGAATGGGTAAACAACATGGTCCTACTATATAGCACAGGGAACATTATTCAATATCCTGGGATAAATCATAATGGAAAAGAATATGAAAAAGAATGTGAATGTACATATAACTGAGTCACTTTTCTGTACAGCAGAAATTAACACAACATTGTAAATCAACTATACTACAATAAAATAAATTTTTTAAAAAATAGAAGATGGCCAAATAAATGATGGCCAGTGGTATAGTATAATACTATAATAAATACTTTACAACAAATAAAATTGACATATTGAGGGTCTCTTGGAGCCATGGGAACAGTCTCACAATAAAATATTGAGGGAAAAAGGCAGAATATTAAACTATTCATATAGTTTGATGACAGTTTTGTTTCAAACTGTTGATACAAATGCAGAGGAAAAAATAAAGCACAAAGATCACAATGTTAATAGTGATCACAATAGTGAAATAACACAAAAGTAATGATCCAAAACCTAAAGTTGGCCATCGGGGAGTTTGTATGAGGGAGCACGAAGAGTGAGCTGAAAGATGTTATTTCATATAATACGGAAAAGATAAGTAAGGACTGTTTTGCAAAACCACAAGAGCAGCAAGTGGGAATAAGTAATGACTGGTTATAGGAAGGTTGTTTTATTGAGCAAGTGGACACACTACTTGTGAAATCATTTTATGGGGCATTGTGCCAACGTATCCCTTTCTTTTCTTTTATTTTCACTGGCAATTATCCAAATCTCAGGCTGCAGGCTGGTTGGTCATAGTTGAGGGAGAGAAATAGAGGTGAAGTGACTATTTAAATATATAAGTCGGTGTCAGAATTTATCCTCACAGCTGCTAAATTAAAATCAGGTCTCGAGGTATGGATTACTAGATGTGCCACATAACTGCATGGACAACTT